>NC_080097.1:68354266-69018433 GCF_950005125.1 Chionomys nivalis | reverse complement strand
GGACAGGACCAGGCTCCCCATTTGCCCATGGACCTCGCCACTAAAAGGCCTACCACTCTTCAGGCCAGGCTCCAAAAAACCTACTTGATTTAATTGAAGTGGGGCGATCTGCTCTCAGTGTGGGCTTCACTATTTCATGCTTGGAGTATCCCGCATCCACTGCGTCTGCGCGCTGGTGTCTCCACCGCTTGGGCCTGCCTTGAGTCTCCTTAAAACATTGACACAGGAGTTCATTCAGCTCTTACAGTGACTCTAATATTTGTCAGTTCCTGTAAGGTAACTGGATATATTAAAGTTGGTTATCTGAAAACCTTGGTCTGTTTCTTTCTACCCTTATAATGCAATACTAAAATTGGTTCTCCATTAAATTCCTTTCTCCTTTCTCTGAATTTGAATATTTCTATGATCCATCTTGCTTTTTCTAAAACTTGCATCTTAGCACTCAGATTAACTAACTTTATTAGTGATAAAACAAAAACGATAATGCTGATAATGTTTACAACTGACATTACATAAACCTCATCTTAATTAGTTATCCTCTCATTTAATTAACCCATTTTCTAACTGTCTAGCAGTTATCATACAGAGACCCAAATCCCTCCATTGTAATAGTGTTTCCCATATTTTAGTGTGGGATAAAACTCTCTCTTTTAACTAATTCTTCCCTTTAAGAATTCCCAATTGTTTTACCAAATCTTCTGTCAAAGTTGAGGAAGATGTAAGGCTTATTGCTACTGCATAAAACAGTAAAACCCTTACTGGATTTCAAGGCAGCTACCTAGTATGGAGGAAGCCCAAAAAGGGGGTTCAGGGAGAGGATACCATGAGAGAATAAAGAGGAACCTAGCTGGTAGAGCAGTAACTCTGGCTATGTGTAGTTCTGGCCAATGCAGGTGTCTGTAAGCCACAGGCACATGGCTTTTTCATAAATTCATATCCCAAAAGTTGGGTGCCAGATATTACACACATAATAAAAACTCAGAGACAGATATTGGGGTTCACCTGAAGATCAGAAAAGCAAAGCAGCCAACCACTAGAGAGACCTTTTACAGCTACTAAATCTTCAGAACAAAAGCGGAGATTTTGTCTCCACAAATTCTCAGACTCCATACTCCACTGAGTTCCTGTTTCTTCCCCTTTATATCCCTCTCTCCACACAGCCATATCACTCCTGTCTCCACCTCCCTAGTGCTGAGATTAAAAATATGTGACTCCCAAACACTGGGATTAAAGATGTAAACCACCACCACCTGGAACTATTTCTGAATCGATCTTGTGTAGCCCAGGGTAGCCTTAAACTCATAGAGAACTGTTTGCCTCTGTCTCCCAAGTCCTGGGATTAAAGGTGTGTGCCACCACTCCCTGACCTGTATGTCTAGTGTAGCTGCTTTGCCCTCTGATCTTTACACAAGATTTATAAGAAAAATTATGTTATAGAGTTGGGACAGTAAGACACAGTGGAATCCTGTCATATCAGAGAGTGAAGAGTACCAAACTAAACAAAACAATGGGATTGCATCTGTATACACAGGAGTCAACAGGAAGAACTCAGAGTAGCTACAGCTTCAATATTTTGAACAACAAAATCAATGTTAAAAGCATGGGTTGGAGCATATTCCAGAGTATAACTAGAAACAGAGTCCATTTTGAGATAAATGATCAATTCATTAAATGAACAAATGGGAATAGCTATGTTTACCTTATGGAAGAGTCCCTAACAATTGGAAGTGACACATAACTTTTCACTCTTTTAAGTGTAAACCTATCCTATTTCCATTCAAATCATATGGAAATGGCCAAGGGGAGAGGAAGGGGAGTCTCATAGTGGAGAAACCTGACATTTTCTCTGCCATGAGATCCAATTTAAAATAACCAATGAAACTCACAGTGAAAGTATATAAGTTGTCATGATGAAAAAATGGTACTTCAGAAATCTCATTGTTGTCTAGCAATACAGAGTTATAGTTCAATATTGAAACAAAAAATATCAGACAGATGCAAATTAAGAAACACCTAATACCAGATCAATCTTCTTGTAAATTGTTGAGACCATCAAGAACAAGGAAATTTCTGAGACTGTGTCCCAGTCAAAATTGACGAGTTGTAATGACTGTAGATATTATTCTACTGTAAGTGAAATTCTAGGATGGAGAAAGAAATTCAGCAAGAAGAGAGCAGACAAGAAATTATGAGAGGTTGTGGGGAAAGGAGACCCCTCATTCACTGAGTGGGAATTCAAATTGGTGTGGCCACTCTGGAAATCAGCATGGAGAACCCTCAAACAACTAGAAATAAACCTATGATATGGGCCAGCTACAGCTCTCCTAGGGCATACGTAAAAGGACTTGACAGCCTATCACACGGATGCTTGCTCAGCCACGTTCATGGCTGCTCTATTTGTAAAAGCTCAGAAATAGAAACAGCCAAAATGACTTTCAATTGATTAATAGATAAAGAAAGAAAATGTAGTACATATACACAATATAATAATATTCAGTTATTAAAAATAAAAACATAAGATTTGCATTTAAATGGATAAAACTTGAAAAGATTGTATCTATTTTTATATTAAGTTCATTGGTGTTTTGCCTGATGGCATGAGGGTGCCAGATCCCCTGGAACTGGCATGATAGACAGTTGTGAATTTCATGTGGGTGCTGAACCTGGTTCTCTGGAAGAACAGTCAGTGCTCTTGGGTGAACTGTTTGGGAAGGGTTACAAGGAGGTGAGTTCCTAGGGGTGAGGTTTCAAAAGCCCACACCTTCCCATATAGTTTTCTCTGTCTCCTGCTTGTATAAACTCTCAGCTACTGCTTCAGTGCCATGTCTACCTTCCTGCTGCCATGATCCCCACCATGGTGATCATGGACCCCAATGTAAATCTCCCAAACCTTTTTTTCTCTAATACACATCAGTTATACAGTCTGCACCACCATATGTCCTCTCTCACCTGTGGCTCCTAGCTCCAAATCCTCATATTTGAGTACACAATGTGGGTTCAACCATAGAAACCAAAAAAGTGTAAAGGGCTATGTGGGGGCGCTCTGAAAGGAAAATAGTAGGATACAGGTGTTAGGGTGCCAGAGATGGAAAACCAGGAGGGACGTGCCAACAGGAATGGGGCAGAAAGCTCAATATAGAAGGATAGAGGAGACATAAACAGAATCAGAATTGCTTTATGAAGCCTCAATGAATCTTCTTATTTTATATTTATATAAAATCATATATAATACATATATGTTTATGCACACACACACTTAAAGAAAGTTACATAATTAAGGCTTACGATCCTCTCCACAAGAATTGTAGACTAACAAAAAAAAAAAAAACAGAACTAAGCACAAGAAATTGCCTTTGGAATGGTTAGTAAGTGCAGTCCAACATAGACTGTGACTATTGGCCTTGATTGCTCTTAGCTTGACCAAAGTCTGTAGAACTTAGGATATTGCACACACAGGACACTGGACTTGGACAATTGGAGCTCATTCTGTCCTGAAAGCCTCCTTGCTGTGATCTAACTTCTCGGCTACCATAACCTGCCCTATCAGCTGCAAAGGGAAGGAGGCAATTAATGGTGCTACTCAGATCATGACACCTATGAACCACAACCATAACCAACATGACAAGACAGTCATAAAGGTGTGATAAGTGACACTCAGGTGTTGGTTGTACCCAACAGTTGTCTAATCACTCTTAAGGCCAATTCAACAGGAAGGAAACCATGCCTCCTACTAGAAACCTAGCCATTTTCCTGGGGTTAGGGAGGACATGAACCTTAGAGAAGAATCTACTACCACTACTTTGTTAGACCAGCATAATTACTAAGTATATTTTAAATTTTACCTGTATATGTACAGATAAGTATAACTTCTGCTCCTCATCAGTGAAGTTTGTCTTTATAGTAAATGGAGAACATCACAGAAAACCCTAACTGGAAACAATGCAGAAGTCTACAAATCGTGGGGAGTGCAGTCCCAGTGGGTGCATCTGCATCACAACTACTCCGTTCATAGAAGCTCAGGGCTGGAAAGAGGGAAAGAGGGATGGAAAGATGATAAGAGCCAGAATACCAAGAAATATGCTGTGAAACAGTCTTTCCTAAAAATTGCTGCATGAACAATTATAAACAATGGTATTATCAATAGATATGCTAATGTAGAAAGGGAGCAATCTCTTAGGGCCATACTTTTGAACAAGGAACTACAAGCAACTGATGACTGCAGAGAGAGAGACAGCTTCCCCTAGGTATGAGGCTCCTAATTGTCTGCCCAATACAGATTAGTCAGTTCCAAAATCATATACTCACGGACACACAAAAAAAGTGTCAGCTGCTTGTACTTATATATTTTACATACATATATGCAAATAACAGAAATAATTGGAGAGAAGGGACTATCAATTTGAGAATGAGGGGGTACATGGAAGGATTTGGAAGACTTGGGAGGGCCTAGGGAGGGGGAAAAGGGTAGGGGAAAGAGATATAATTGTATTTTAATTAAAAGTGCATAAAATAAATAAAATGCAAGAAAAGTTAAGGATATCAGGTTAAATAATAAGTAACTTCAAATTGTTTTTGGACTGTAACTAGCAGTAATAGGTTGATATTGGTTAATTCATCTTGAAAAATGCATCATGTTAATAAAGGAAAACTCTGGTTACCTATGCATTAAAGCATATTATTTACTGGGGTCTCTAAATCTATTAACATTAAGCTCCATTTTTAACAGCCCCCCCCCACCATTGTTCAATAATTACAGCAAATGATCACAAATTCCTATGGCTGCTTGCTTCTCTCAGCCGAATTCTCCCTTTCCTTGTGGTCTAGTCCTAGAAGCCAGGAATATTCGCGAATAACACAGATGCCTTAGTCACCTATTTTATGAAGCAATTAAGCAGAATTATTGGTTTCCAGGCATATTTTCCCTCACAGCGTTTTGTGAAAGCATGAGTGTCAGGCACTGTGATCTGGCTATGTTCCTTCATAATCCCAAACCCTGGTTAGTGAAGGAGATGCTGTCTTGGAGGGAACAAAAAAGAAAAATGACTACAAGCAAAACATCTCTAAATTGTTTTCATAGTGATCTCCCTGCAAGGGTAAGAAAAAGCTTATTGCAAATGGATGTTTTCATCACGGGAAGAAGTGAGAGATTATTGGAGTTAGAAATGGCTATACACAAGATCCCTGGACAAGATGTGGAGACTCAGCCCTTGAGAGATCAAATGACTTCCCATGATTATAGGTTGCTAGTATCAGAAGAAGCTGTATGTCTTCCTCAAATAACATGCTTCTCACACCATACTTCTCCACATCCCTACTAAATTTAACCTTTTCTGTACAGCTGTGAAGATAACCCACTGATCATGCAGGCTAAATCAACACCAGAGACATATCTCAGAAAATGCCCCCAAATGCCTTTCTTTCATTATTGAAAATGACGAGATGCGAGTCTTTAATAACTCACAGCACAAGACGTCCATTACTGTCAGCATAGACCAGTCAGCCATACATTACAGCTTTTTACTTCTCCACACAAAATTGCTTTGAAATTTACATTTGCCATAAAGGATTCAAGTCCATCACTATTAATTTTCTTCTACAAATTATGTTTAATTATCGCTTCTTTCCACCTAGGAAGAAACCCCTCTTGTGCTCCTGTCTCCGTGTGGTTCTCAAGGAGACTTTGCTCAGCATGAATCTCGGATAGTGATTTTATATCCCTTTTTTGCCCTTCCTTGTCAAACTCATAACCCTACTTAAGAGACACAAAAATGAGCAGAGTATATGATTCCATACCACCTGCATAGACATGAAACATGGCCTCTCTAACTCAAAGGAATAAAAGCAACACATTCTAGCTTTAGCCTATACACAGGTAGTTTTTAAATTCTGCCCATGACCAAGTGCCTAACAATGCATGCACTGTACCTATTAAAGAATGTTCTTGAAGATGTAGATTTAGATATCTTTATAATGCATTAATAATCCTTATTTTCATCCCTTTTTGGACCCTCTATGAAGCTAATTGAAAAGATAAAGTGATATCCAAAAATTATATTTGATCACATTCTTCCTGACTTCATGGTATAAATAACCATACAAGTTAAGTCAGCACCAGGGACATATCTCAGAAAATACCCCCAAATGCCTTTCTTCTATTATTGAAAATGATGAGATGAATGTCTTTAATAACTCAGACACAATGAAGACAAATCATAACTACTAAAGATTTACGAAATGTGAGGCAAATTACTTCTCTCTCAACCCTAGTTCTCAGTGTAAACATGAAGCTATTTTAACTTAAGCTAACATTATGCTGCTACCTTGGTACCATGGGCTGGTTGTTGTTCTTGTCCTGATTCAGCGAAGTACTATTCCTGTCAATTGTCTTTTATTTGCAATTAATCAAAGCCCAAATCAAACTCTCTTATGTGAGCATAGAGTTTATTAACTCACATGGCAAGCAAGAACCCATGCCTCTGACTTTTAGACACAGCTAGGCTTGGCTTCTCAAGCAATGTCATCATGGATCCTGGCACCCTTTATCCCTGCTTGGAGTTTCTTCGAATCTAAATGTTAATCAAAAGCCTGGCATGGCAGTCATATAAGTTGTAGACTTAATTCTTTTCTTTTAAGATTGATTCATGTTCTTAATATTTTCTTGTTATGTGCATGTACCTCCATGAATTTATGTACACCATTTGTATTCAGGCACCCATGGAGGCCAGAAGAGGGGGTTGGATCCCTGTAACTGAAGTTACAGAGGACTGTGGGCTATATGTAAGTGCCAGGTTCTCTGCAAGAGCAGTAAGCACTCTTAATGGTAAGTCATCTACCCCACCGCTAATCTTAGTACATCTCTTTAATATGCATTTTAAAAGACCAGCTTTCACCACATTCACTCCTGTGGTGATTTGAATAGAAATGACCCCCAAAGGGACTGGGACTATTAGAGGGTGCTGCCTATTGGGGGAAGTATAGCACTGTGGGGGCAGGCTTTGGGGTCTCTTTTCCTCAAGCTTCCCGCAGTATGACAGTCAGTTGACTTCCTGTTGCCTGCAAGATGTAAGAGTCTCTAGTCTCAGCTGCTCTATCACCATGTGTGCCTGCACACCGCCATGCTCCCTATCATGATGATAATAGAATGAATATCTTAACTATAGGCAAGCCACACCAATTAAATGCTTTTTATAAGAGTTGCTGTGTCCATGGTATCTTTTAACAGCAGTAAAGCCTTAACTAAGACAATTCCAGATCCCAATTTTTAAGTCATCTCTGATTCCTCCATTATTGTCACACTTCTCTTCACCTGTATTATCAAACCCCTTCAGGTTTACCTTCCACATATATTATTCTAAAGGATGCTTTGTCAATGCTCAGCTTCTTTCCTAGTGTTAGCCAGAATAATTTCTTACCTGGACTCCTATAATTGTTATTATTTATTTTTATTATTTACTTGCTTATTTGAGATGAACACTTGGTATTGCATAACCAGTTTTGAGGCTCTTCCCTGGGGAAAACGAATCCTTCCTCTCTCAGTGTTCCTAAGCCATGGATAACCCTCCATCTCGGGCTGATAGAGCCCACATAATTTCCTCTTCCACATTAGCATGTCTATTGGTGCCATCCTGTTCATGTCTTCTTTGTGCTGCCACGTTGGTGAGACTTCATGGGTGTAGCTTCTCCGACATAGTGAGGAAATGAGGTCTCACACCAAACATGCTGTTCTTCCAGCTCTCTTAATCTTTCTACCCTTCTTCCTGAGCCTTAGGTGGAGGAGCTGTGTTGACAGACCCTTTTTAAATTATATAACAACACTTCTGCCCTTAAATCTTCCCATGTTGCTCAGATGGTACTTGCTCCTGAATGGCAGGTCGTGAGAAAAATGGTCCTCTGCTCACTGTCCAAGTTCAAGCACATTATCTCAAGTCTTACCCCACACTCTGGAGGTAAGAAGCTTTTTGTGTCATCCAACACATCACAACCAAGGGCATTTTAGGACTTTTCTGTTTTGCAGTTTCCCAGGTCCTTATCAGCAATGATCACATGGCTAGATGATTTAGAAATCAGGTCAGCAATCATCTTTTCACTGGGCCAATCAAAACTCAAAGTCCACTTATTGCTCCCACCCTGCCTCTCATAAATGATTTCTTTAATTGAATCTACTGTCCCCTTTGTCTTATTCTCTATTGGAATGTGTAAGAATATTGGAACAATAACAGAAACATACAGGTATTTTTTTTTGTTGAATAAACAACTAACATTTTCCCATATGTCTTAAGTCATACTCTGTTTTTTGTGTAGCTACGACATGCATCGTGAGATATATGCTATACACAAATAGAAAGTAATCAACATCTATAACACAGTTATTTATGAATTACTATCTACATGTTCATAACTCCCAAGCATGGCTCAGGTGATGCATGGGCTAATAAGAATGCAGTGATAGATGATGGGTGAATGACTCACTTAATGAGATACAGCAATATACTATTCATATCTTACTTATTTGCATAGACTTTGACTAATTGTTTCATAATTAGCTCCAGCTCATCTGCTTCCTCTGATTACTAAAGAGTTCTTTGACCTTGAGCCTTATTTCTCCACTGGCTGAAGTTAACAGTCATTGACTAACAAAGATCTGACACTGATATATTCTGTGAAAATAAGAAACTCTGTATTTCACTGAAATAATTCAGTTAAAATAATTTTTGACCCACAATTTTTTTAATATTTTATAACAAAGACAAAAATTATCATTATTGAGATCAGCATTAAAACATCGTATCTCATTTGCTTTTAAAAACATCATGAGACAGGAGAAACTTAGTTTCTGTGGCAGGACACGTACAGGTTTAAATTGTTCCTGCGTATGGCCTTGGTCCACTGTGCTGACATCACACAATATAAGTTTTTATTTCACTATTTCTAATCATGTCTGGTATTGTTATTCTAAATATGGTCAAGTAGAAATCGCCATGTGAATGGCAGCTAATCTATTAATCTACATTTTGGTGTAAACCATCATGGGAGAGGGGGCTTTGTCTTTGCCCTTTAAGGAAAAACTAATGTCACATTTCCTATAGTATTCAAATTTTCTAATATCAGGAATTTTATTGGAAGGCTCTTATCTTTTTTTTTTTTTTTTTTTTTTTTTTCGAGACAGGGTTTCTCCATAGCTTTTTGGTTCCTATCCTGGAAGGAAGGCTCTTATCTTATATTAAAAGACCAGCCATTAGGAATCTATGTTCACACAACCACATCTCACCCTCTCGCTGTCTTGCTAACCATTATGGCCTTGCTTCCCACACATGCAGTGCCATGGATTCCAGTGCAAAACAAATGACCTTTGATAAGGAAGACTGGATCAATGAGTGTAGTCTACACCTCCCATTTATAAATACAGTAAAGAGTGAAAGAACTCTCGATGCTCAGGGAACTGTCCTCTTGCTAACACAGGGGATTTGCAACCATTCTGTCCTCCATGGGGACACATCAGAGAAGTATTAGGTTGCCATGAACATTGGAGGATATCCAGGGCATCTAGTCACCTCTGTGTGATTTTTAGAAACACCTGATCAGTTTTAGTTAGAGGAGAAGCTTCTTACAATGAGAACTCTACAATGAGAACTCCGGGTATTTAAAATATGTGTGAAATGGTGCATCACTAGTTTAACACATAGCATGCCAGTTTTATAAAATATATGTGATGCTAAGGGAAAATACATCCTCATTTGCCCTATAACAGAAAAAAAGGCAAAGGGAGCTTGAGCTAAGATTGGAGGAACCAGTGAAAGGAACTTGACTCAATGGCCAGAAAATTGTGCAACACAACCTTTATTCTTATACACAGGAGACTGTGTGTCATATCATGAAATTGCTAATGCTAAGTATTATTATATTCACATCTTTGCTAATTTGATCAATGAAAAATGCCACCTCATCACAATTTTTAATCATTTGTTTATGGATGAATTTGCAAATAAAAGGTAGTTTAGCATTTTCATTTCCTCCATTCTAACTCAATTCTTCATATCTTGGTCTTAATGTACCCACTGAGGTTCCCATTTTTCTTATCTATGGAATATCTTGTATATTAAGTGGTACTAATCCTTCAGCACTCTAGTTGTAAATATTTCTATTATAATTGGCTCAAGTTTTAATCTTTATATTATTTCAGGGAAACAATAAAAATACAAAGGCAAAGGTTTTATGCATTAACATTATGTATGTTTTTCATTTGTTGATTTTTCTTTTGCTTTTCTGCATACAATCATACTGCTTCAAAGTCTTGAGTAGTTATCTAAATATCTGAAGACTCTAGGATTTTGGTTTCTGCATTGATACAGTTAGTATTTGTCCTAAAGTATCTGTCAAGTTCCTATATGGAGTTTTTACAATAGCTTTCCAGTTACTCTAGAGCCATGCACTTTTTAATCCATCTCTTCTCTCTCAGTTTTAATGCATCCCACATTCTATTTTGTGTGTAAATACCACAGTGTGTTTTCTACTTCATCTGTTAGTTGTCTATCCCAGAGGCCATACTAATTTCATTATTGTAGTGCTAACCCTGTTTTATCTCTGGGTAGAGCGTAATAGCATCAAGTAGTGAAGGAGCATATTCTTTTGAAGTGATAACTGGGAGGTGCTGTGGGACAATGGTCTTGTACCCTGTAAAGATTTGTCACTTATATTGGTTTAATAAAATGCTGATTATCCAGTGGCCAGGCAGGAAGTCTAGGCAGGGAAACTAGATAGGAAGTAGAAGTGGGACAAACAGAATAGGAAAATCCTGGGAAGAGGAAAGCCTCGGTCTGTAGTCATCACACAGAAACAGAGGAAGCAAGATGAGAATGCCTCGCTGATAAAAGGTACCAAGTCACATGGCTGACACAGACAAAAATTATGGGTTAAAATAAGATATAAGAGTTAATAATAAGCCCAAGCTAATAGGCCAACCAGTTTATAATTAATGTAAGCCTCTGTGTGTTTATTTGGTACTGAATGGCTGCAGGATCAGATGGGACAGAAACTTCTGTCAACAGGGAAGGTTTCAGATTTTTCTTCTGACACCAGACTTCCATTGCAGACTGTTCATAAAGCATACACACATACACACACACACACACACACACACGTGTGTGTGTGTGTGTGTGTGTGTGTGTAAAACTGGCTTGCTAATTCAGTCTGCCAAGGTGGTCTTGAACCTGTTACAATACAAAAGCCTTTCGTTTGATGTGAGATTTTACCTATTTCAGAATCTTCTAGAGAATGACATTTAATTTCTACTTTGTCATACCTAAAAAGTCAGTACAGTGCCTTTCACTGAGCTGCCTTAAGGATAAGGTAATGTACCACACACAGCTATGCAGTGGGCCAGAATTTGTTCCCTAGTGGACTGTCAAGTTTAGCATTTTTTTAATATTTGTTTGATTTTTTTTTTTGCAGGGGGTGTCTTTGGTTTTATGACAGGGTTTCTCTGTGTAACAGTCCTGGCTATTCTGGAACTCTGTTGGTAGACCAGGCTGGCCATGAACTTCCTGAGATCTGCCTGCCTCTGCCTCCCAAGTGCTGGGAATAAAGGCATGCACCACCACCACCCAGGTAAGTTTAGCATTCTTCATTGTGATTATAGCTGTATTGGTTCTTCCAGGTTCATCTTCATTGCTCTCCACACCTTACCTGGCCATTTGACCAAAGCTTCATGAGTTTCCAGAACATGCTACAGTGGATATTATAAAAGATAAAACTGAAGCTGAAAGAATATCTTACTTTAATCTCACTATAAAGAGAAGAACAAAATAATAGCAATCATTTTTAAACCAAGGATTTAGCCCTTGGAGACATAACTTTCTCTCCAAATGCAGAGATTGGTTCCCTCTGTGTTGATCCTATTTATAAAAAGATGCAGAAGAGAGAAGGGTTTACAAAAGAGAGAAGATAAGAGCAGTAGACCCATCAAAACTTATCTGCTCCCATAATACAGGGGAAAGAATTTCAATGAAGAAAATTCCTGACCCAATTTGATGGTAAGATTTTATCCTTCAGTCAAAGAACAAGTCCAGGCCCAGCCTTATAGGAAAGGTGGATCCTCAGGAGACCACAGCTGGCCTGCCCTGTCCTCCCTACCTCTAAGGCTGCCCCAGATTGTCACACAGCCCAGCACACCATAACAAGTTAATTTGTAATCTTAGGGGGAAAATGATGGTGGCACTGTGTCTGTCACTGAGCACTCTTCCCGCCAGTTTAAACAGCTGATTAGTTAGCGCCCCTGGAATCGATCCACATCAGTTCCACCTGCATGCACCCACCAGGAACCACTTTATTGTAAATCAATCATTCTGCAAACATCTCACAAAGGGACCAGGCTTTACTAACAAGCTGTCAATCCTTGCTGCCTATTGGTAGCACCCAGTCACTGAGGAATATAATCAGCATTTATTCAGAAAGGATCATCTCTTAGGTCAGTCTGTGAGGAAGGGGTGGAGACACAGGGTGAACCAGGACTTTCAAATATGCACATGAGTAACTGTGCTGTATGATGCTGCCTCCCTGGGAAGAGAGCTAAACTTTGACCAGACATTCACTTAGGAGGTTAAAAAGTGACCCAAAGCTATAAACAGACACTTCACAAAATTAGATATAAAGGTGGCCATATATATATATAAAAAGTAAGTAAATTCATACTTCAGGGAGGTGCCTATACCAAGGCTGAACAGACTTCAACGGAAATAACCAAAAAGACTGGCTATACTGATAATTTGGAAGAAAATGGCCTTTCAAATACTGCTAGCAAGTGTGTCAAATAGGAAACACACTCTTCAGGGAGGACAGAAAGGGCAATATGTCACCATCTATCCTATGACTGCAATGCTTGAACATTCCAACACAGCTGAAACACAAGAAAATGGCCTTAAAATAACTTTGTTAAGATGAAATGTAAAAATCTCTTAAAGAAATGGAGGAAAAGACAACCCCCAAAATGGAGGAAAATGATAAATTTCTCCTAAAGAATGTCAAGAAAACCAAGAAAAAACAGTTGAAAGAAACAAATAAAATTGTTCAAGATCTGAAAATGAAAATAGGAGCAATAAAGAAAACATAAACTAAAGGAATTCTGAAAAAGGAAACACATAAACACTACCACTGAAAAAATAACAGGAATTAACAAGCACTGGCCATTAAAATATCTTAATATCAATGGACTCAATTCACCTATACACAGACACAGGCTAACAGAATCGATATGAAAACAGGATCCATCCTTCTGCTGCCTACAGCAAACACACCTCAACCTCAAAGACAGACATTACCTCAGATTAAATAGTTGAAAAAAAAAACCTTTTCCAATTAAATGGAGATAAGAAATAAGTGGGTGTAGCTATCCTATCTAACAAAATAAACTTTATACTAAAATCAGTCAAAAGAGATAGAAAATGACACTTCATATTTGTCACAGGAAAAATCCATCAAGATGAAGTCTCAATCCTGAACATCTATGCCTCAAATACAAGAGCACCCACATATGTAAAAGAAACATTACTAAGGCTTAAATCACACATCAAACTCAAGACACTAATACTGGGAGACTTCATCATCCCATTCTCACCATGGGACAGCTCAGCCAGATAGAAACTTAACAGAGACATAACAGAACTAACAGACTCAAATGGACTTAACAGACATCTATAGAACATTCCATCCAAACACAAAAGAATATACCTTCTTCTCAGCACCTCAAGGAACCTTCTCTAAAATGGACCACATACTTGGTAACAAAGTAAACCTCAACAGGTACAAAAAAAAATCAGAATAATCCCTTGTATCTTACCAGATCCCCATTGATTAAGATGGACTTCACTGATTTATTTTTTGAGTAAACATTGTATTGAGTGAGGTAACTCAGACCCAGAAAGGCAAACATATGTACTCACTCATAATTGGCTTTTAGACATAAAGAAAAAAAAAAGAGCCTACAATTCACAATCCCAGAGAACCAGGGAACCTAGACAACAATCAGTACCCTAAGAGAGACATACATGGACCTAATCTACATGGGAAGTAGAAAAAGACAAGATCTCCTGAGTAAATTGGGAGCATGGAGACCATGGGAGAGGGTTGAAGGAGGGGAAAGAGGAAGGGAGGGGAGTGGAGAAAAATATAAAGCTGTATAGCTCAATAAAATCAATTTTAAAAAAAGATGAATTTCACTACATACACTACAGAAAGTCTACAAATTCATGAAAACTAAACAATTCTCAACTGAATTACCACTGGGTCAAAGAAGAGATAAAGAAAGATGTTAAGAGAATGTTCAATGAAAATGAATGCATAACATACCCAAACTTATGGGACACTATGAAAGTGGTGCTAAGAGGAAAGTTCAAAGCACGAAGTGCCTTCATAAAGAGTTTGGGAAAATTTCATACTAATGACTTAACAGCACATTTGAACACTCTAGAACAAAAAGAAGCAAACATACCCAAGAGGAATAGATGGCAGAAAATAATCAAACTGAGGGATGAAATCAATAAATAGAAACAAAGAGAACAATACAAAGAATCAATGAAACAAAGAGTTAGTTCTTTGAGAAAATCAACAAGATAGACAAATCCTTATCCAAATTAACAACATCAGAAAAGAAAAAGGAGACATAATAACAGTCACTGAGGAAATCCAAACAATCATTAGGCTATACTTCAAAAACCTGTACTCCACAAAACTGGAAAATCTAAAAGAAATGGATAGACACCACAAGCCAAAATTAAATCAAGATCAGATAAATAATTTAAACAGATCTATAAACCCTAAGAAAATAGAAGCAGTCATTAAAAGTCTCCTAACCATGAAAAGTCCAGATGGTTTCAGCTCAGAATTCTACCAGACTTTCAAAGAAAAGCTAATACCAGTACTCTCAAATTATCCCACAAAACAGAAACAGAAGGAACACTGTCAAGTTCTTATGAGGCCACAGTTACCCTGATACCCAAAGCACACAAATATTCAATGAAGAAAGAGAATTACAGACCAATTTCCCTCATGAACATTGATGCGAAAAAATCAATAAAATACTGGCAAACTGAATCCAAGAACATATCAGAAATATCACCTACCATGATCAAGTGAACTTCAACCGAGAGATTCGGGGATGATTAGACATACAAATATCTGTCAGTGTAATCCACCATATAAACAATCTGAAGGAAAAACCACACAATCATCTCATTAGATGCTGAAAGAGCCGTTAGCAAAATCCACAAACCCTTCATAATAAAAGTATTGATGAGTTCAGGAATACAAGGAATATACATAATTATAAAAAAATCAATGTACAGCAAGCCAACATTAAATTAAATGGGAAGAAATTCAAAACAATTTCACCAAAATCAGGAACAAGACAAGGCTTTCCACTTCCTATCTATTCAATATAATACTTGAAGTTCTAGCTAGTGCAATAAGAAAACAAAAGGAGATCAAATCAATACAAATTGAAAAAGATAAAGTCAAAGTATTTCTGTTTGTAGATGGCATAAAAGTATACATAAGTGATCCCAAAAATTCTACCAGGAAACTCTCACAGCTAATAAACACTTAACAGCTAATTACAAGATTAACTCAAAAAAATTAGTAGCCCTCTTATATACAAAGATAAAAGGACTAAGAAAGAAATCAAAAAAACAACATCCTTCACAATAACCACAAACAATATAAAATATCTTGGGGTAACTCTAATCAAGCAAGTGAAAGATCATATGCCAAGAACTTCAAGTCTTTGAAAAAATTAGTAAAGATATCTGAAGATGGAAAGATATTCTATGGTCATGGATCAGTAGGATTAAAATAGTAAAAACGGCCATCTTACCAAAACAATATACAAATTCAATGTGATCACCATCAAAATTCCAACACAATTATTTACAGAATAATTGGAAGAATAAAATCAACTTCATATGAAAAAAACAAACAAAAAAAAATTCAGGATAGCTGAAACAACCCTGCACAATGAAAGAACTGCTGGAGGTGTCAACATCCCTGATCTCAAGCTCTGCTGTGGAGCTGCCGTAATAAAAACAGCATGGTTTTGGCATAAAAACAGACACATTGATCAATGTAATTGAATCAAAGATCCAGGTATAAGTCCACACAACTATGGACACTTGATTTTTTACCAAGAAGCCAAAACTATGCAATGGAGAAAAGAAAACATCTTCAACAAGTGCTGCTATTATAACTGGATGTTGGCATTAGACAAATGCAAATAGATCCACATCTATCACCCTACACAAAACCGAAGTCCAAGCTGGTCAAAGATCTCAACATAAATCTAGTTACACTGAACCTGAAAGAAGAGAAATTAGGGAATACAGTATACATCTGTATAGGAGACAACTTTCTGAGTAGATAACTAGTAACACACACACTAGATTGATAATTAATAAATGGTACCTCATAAAACTGAAAAGCTTCTGTAAGGAAAAGGGCACTGTCAATAGGACAAAATGGCAGCCTACAGAATGGGAATAGATCTTAACCAATCCTACATCTAATATACATAAACTCAAGAAACTATTCATCAAAAAACTAAATAATTCAATTTAAAATGTTGTACAGACATAAACAGAGACTTCTCAATGGAAGAATCTCAAATGGCAGAGAATCACTTAAAGAAATGTTTATTATCCTTACCCACCAGGGAAATATGAATCAAAATGACTCTGAGATTTCATCTTACCCCTGTCAGAATGGCTAAGATCAAAGCCAAAAATGATAATTTATGCTGGAAATGATGTGGAGCAAGGGGAACACTCCTCTTCTGCTGGTGGGAGTGCAAACTTGTATGGCCACTTTGGAAATCAATATGACAGTTTCTCAGAAAATTAGGAATCAATCTACCTAAAGACCCAGCATTACACCCAAAGGATGCTCAATCAAACTACAAGGACACGTGCTCAACTATGTTCATAGTTTCAGCCAGAACCTGGAAGCAACCTAAATGCCACTCGACCAAAAAATGGAAAAAAAAAATGTGGTACATTTACACAATGGAATAGTACGCCACTGTTAAAAACAATGACATCAGGAGATTAGAAAGTGAATTCATGAAACTAGAAAAAAAAATCATCCTAAATGAGGTAACCCACACCCAGAAAGACAAAAATAGCATATACTCACTCATAAGTAAATATTATCAATAAAGTTAAACATAACCATGCTACAATCCACAGGCCTAGAGAGTGTAGGTAACAAGGGGTACCCAAGGGGGATGCATGAATCTTCCTGGGAAGGGGAAATAGAGGAGATCTCCTGGTTTGGCTGGGGGTGAGTGGGCATGGGAACTTCAGGGGTTGGGTTGGGATTGGGAGGAGGGGAAGAATGCTGAGAGAGATGACTGGAAAGGGAGGCTACTATGGGTCCAGCAGAAGCCAGATGCAAGGGCAACTCCCAGGACTCTACAAGGATAGCCCTAGCTAAGACCCCAGGCAGCAGTGTATGTATTGCCTGAACTGGCCATCCCTTGTGATTGAATTGGTCATTACTCCAGTTGTCATCAGGGTCTATCCAGAGACTGATGGAGGCTCTCTGTATGCTGGAGTTGTTTCATAGCACTGGGGAGAAGGCTTCATTCCTTAAATAGTAGAAAGGGATAAAGTCTTCCTTACCTAGTCAACATTAGTGGCACGTGGGTACCCTATGCTTTAGCTGAGTAAACCATGGCACAGGGAGTCAATCTTTTCCACATTCACTGACCAAATAAAATGTCTCCATTCCTTTTTCTATTCGGGAGACAAACCTGTGGGTTACATTAGGAACGCACTCTTCAGGAGAAGACATGAAAAACTTGTTCTAATTGATTTTCAAGATCCTCTGCAAAACACATTCAACTGTTTTTAGTTAAAAACGGTAGGACAAAGGCATTTTGTCTCTGGATAATTCCCCTTTCCTCTGCAGCTCATGTTTGGATCTCAGTATGTGAACAGGAAAGCCAGACAAAAGCATCCTCACAATCTGACGAACACAGTGCTATTGTTTTCCTCTAGTTAGAGGCATCATAGGAACAGCCTGATTTTGCTCAGTGTGGTCCAGACAACCCCATGCAGGAGCTGCTCAGGTCATTTGCTGACAGACAATTGCATTGTCAGCACTGCATGGTGAAGGGTAATTGTGTGATTATGGCTCCCTTATAAACCTTGTATCAGAAGGCAAAACTCCGGGACTGGTTAGAACAGTGGGGATGAGTAAAGACGGACTGCAGGGGAGAGCAGCTGAATGCCTGTGGCCCATCATCTTAAGCGAGAGCTTGCAGAGGCACAGATGGGACAAGCAGCTCATAGCCGCTTGGGAGATAGTTACTGTAATGAAACAACACAATGTAATGGTTATGGCATTTAACATGGTTAGAAGGAACCCGAGATTTATTGACACTTGGCAACCAGTAAAGAACAGGATGCAATGAGACAATACATGTGTTGAAGCTACTGGTACCTGTGGAGAAGCAAAGTACTTAGATTTGTCTGGGTTTCAGTATCCTAGTTGGTCACTTCCTAACTCTGTGACCTCAGGCAAATCTCCCAAGCTCCCTGGGCCTCTGCTTCCTATTGTTTATAAGATGACTTAAGTCACCATAGCCCCCGTGTGGTTGTTGTGAGGATTGGTTGAGCAAGGAACAAAGCTGAAGTTAATACTGGGCATATGATCAGCATCCTAGAGAGGCTTGTTATGACTCCAGGCAATCTGCCTTTCCCCTGGGCCTTGGATGGTCTCCAGGTGCTGTTCCAGTGTTAAGTTCCAAATATTCTCTCTGTTACTTGGTGACTATCTGCCCTCCCTTCAGGCATGGGCCATGACTCGTCACAGTAAGGAAGATGAATCCAGGCAGAGGAAAGGCTGCCTGGAGGATTCCTTCAGAGAACTCGGGCACAAAAACACTTATTGGGTGACTTTCTAACATTCCCATTGGCCTTAGCATCTTCTTTTCAGAATGGTGATGATAGTGACAATGTCAATTTTTCATTTTTATCAAGAAAATGAGAATAATACTTGCAAGACACCTGTCACTATATTTGACTGCACAATAGATGACATAGGCAATTATATATGATTACATGTGTATATGTATTTATATATCATCTATGTACTATACACATAAATGTTCAGTTATAATAATGATCAGATCAGTAAGAATAGTTATTATTCGAAAACTGTAAGAAGATGAGCGAAATTTGCAAGTGAATGGATGTCTAACAGGTCTAGGCAATTGAAGAAGCAATGACTCAGCAAATGATATGTTTACCCGTATTTTCTATTTGTCCTGATTTTGAAGCTAACTGGTGATGAAAACGTGAGACCTATGCATGTAGCAATATTAAAAATGAATATTTTCCCATGATGTGCTTATTTACTACAACAGAATTACAGTGGTTTTAGTGATGCTATTGGCAACACAACTTGTACCAAATGCTTACCAGTTCAACAAATGATGTATGTTCAAATACCTATTCAAAATACAAAGCTACATATCAGGGAAATATATAATCTTCACACTGGGTCATGGAAAAGCAAATCAAGTATGTGGGAAGAGAAATAATTTCACTCATTGATGTTTGATAATTCCCCATGAACTCATTTTGGGAACATAATGGACACTAAAATACATGAGCATATGTAAGGGGATATAAATATAGGCAAATGGTATTTTCAAGATTTTAGGTATTTTATTCAATGTCCTCTAAAGCTAAAATCTCTTGGTTCAAAAAACTGTGTGTGGTCAGTGAGAGCTCTACATCTAAATGAAAGCACGAGATATGCACCGTGATAAGGACATTGGGATGAGGCGTTGAGACCAGAGAAATCAGACCATGAGCCTCAGAACATGAGCATCAGGACTAGAACCAGTGAAAATGTGAAATATTCCCAGACCTACAGCAGAGAGCACACCTGGCTGTACTTTGATTTTTCTCAGTGAAGCCTATGCTGAATTTACAACCTTTCAAAGAATAACTTTGTGGTGTTCTTAAAAGTTTATATATATGCCTGTGTAAGTTTATGTTCACTACATGCATGTAGATGTTCAAGTCCAGAAGAGCGAGTGAAATTCTCTGAAACTGGATTTGCAGTTGATCGTGAGTCACCTGATGTGGGTGCTAGGAGCTGAACCTAGGTTCTCTGCCAGAGCAGTAGGTATTTTTAACCACTCAGTCCTCTCTCCAGATGTGTGTTTACTTGTCAAAATAGTCTACCTTAACGTTGACTCTGCATGCACCAACCTGAAGAACATTTTGGAATGAACATGATGAAGAACACATCTGATCATAAACCCTTTGATGGAGGAGGGTCATCTGTCTATCTGTTACTTTCATTGGTTAAAAAAGAAACTGCTTGGCCTGATAGAGCAGAATTTAAGATAGGCGGAGTAGACCAAAGAGAATGCTGGGAAGAAGGGAAGTGAGGTGGACGATATAGCTCTCCCCTCCAAGATGGACACAGGTTAAGATCCTTACCGGTATGGTGCTACACACATTATTAGAAATGGGTTAATCAAGATATGAGAATTAGCCAGTAAGAGGCTAGAGTTAATGGGCCAAGCAATGTTTAAAAGAATACAATTTGTGTGTTGTTATTTCCCGGGCTAAGCTAGCTGTGTGGAGCCAGGCAGGATAAAAAGCAGGCTTGCCTGCTGCTCCTTCTATAATCCTTCAATAATGGGTTTGAATAACACCTTTATTCCTCAAGTATTTTTAAGGGCATATTGCGGGTATGTACTATACTAGATACCACGTACTCACAGGTATACTAGACATCCAACCTAATGTTTGTCCTTAAGACAACACTATTAGCTAAGTGACAAAAAAGTCAGGAAGCAGAGAAACAAATCTGTATTATGAATTTTGAGAAGTCATATGAATAAAATGATCAATACAATGTCATAAAGAATCAAATGAACCCAAGAGACAAGACACTCAAATGATCTGAGAAAACTTCACAGGGAATATAGCTTCCACACAAATACCTGAAAGGTGAGAAGGAGCCTTCCTTATGGAAAGAAAACCCCAGAAAAGGAAGAGGTAATGGGCAAAGGACTTGAGGGATAGGAAGCCTTGGTTGTGGGAGAGGAAATGACTGCAGACTGGCATTTCTAGGGGTGATACTGAGGAGAATGACCACAGAGAAGTAGGAAAAGAAGAATCTTCTCAGGTAGACTTGGCCTGTCAGGTGGATGGTGTGTGTATGTGAATGTTTGTGTGTGTGCGCACGCGTGTGTATGTATATATAATGTGTGTGTGTGTGTATGTATGTAGCTTAAGCAACTTTACTAAGGGACAATTTAAGTCTTACACAACTGATTAATTAAGAGATTCTTAGCTTTGGCATAAGCCCTAAAATAATCAATTGTATAGTTCCTGTTAAATTACATAAGGAAATGCCAGGAAACATGCAAGTGAAGCAGGAAGATAGTTAGGACGCTTGGCAGAGACACAGAGAAGTAGTAGATGGTTGCTCAGCCTTGAAGGGCACAGGAGAGGACAAGTAGAAGGCAGAATCACAGGTTGTGTGAAGATTAATTCAGCCCAAAAATGGGAGCAAAGGGATGGGAGCTACAAGTGCCTCCAAATTTCTGCCTGGAAATTAGAGGACATTTTCACAGTGACATTATCTTTAATTAAAATTGGCATTCTGGACCCCGCCCTCTACTGAGGCGCTATTGTGGGTCAATTGTTGCTGTAGGAAGGAGTCATTCTCCTCAGGATGTGGCCACTGGCAGGTGGCATATGCTTCACTGAATGTCCCCACACCATCGTACAAATGAACTGTATCAACTGGACCTGGTGGGTTCTCGAAAGAAGGAAAGAAAAGAAGTTGAAAGAGAAATTGGGGGATACGGGGAGAGTTGAAAGCAGAAAATGAGGAGTAGATATGATAGTAATGAATTCTATGCATTTATAAGAGATCTCAAAAATAAAGATTCTTTTTCAAACTGCCATTCTGGTAGAATGCTGATAAAAATAACTATATTTGATTACTCTAAATTGCAAAGTCTTGGAGATATTCACAGAATTTGAGAAACTTATTTATGTACATAGACTTTCTTTAATGGTATTAAAATCAGGGATACAGAAACATATTCAATGTGGAGCTAGATCGGAGGCTAAACCTTTATGGAATTTATCACAACTTCTATGATTTAGGTTCAGAAAAAACAATATTCTTTTATCACATTGAATTAATATTATAAGTTTTCCAATTAGTTTGATCTATAGCTGAGTGGTTTTCAAAATGTGCTTGTAGTTGAATAAGAGCTGTATGCATAGAGACCTCATTCCTAGCTTTTATGTATATGCATTTGCAGAAATTTTTGCTTAACACACATAGCACTGTAGTGAGTTTGAATGACAAATGTCCCCCATAATCTCAGGGATTTCAATGCTTCATCCCCAGTTGATGATGCTGTTTGGATAGGTTTAGGAAGCAGGCCAGCAGATCTGTTAAGTCAAATGGTCAAAGCCCCCCCCACCCCCAGTAAGGAAGCTAGAGAGAGACATGCTGATTCAACTTCAACTTCTTCCTCTTTTCCTTTGGAAGCTTAGTCTGGGACTCCAGTCAATGGAACGGTGCCACCCACACTCAGAAAGAGCAAATATTGCTACTTAAACCTCTCTGGAAACAACCTCACAGATCTGCCCAGAAATGTCTGTTGGAAACTCCAAATCCAGTTGTAATGATGAGGCGAGCAGGCCTGCTTTTCATCCCCCATGGCTCCTGCATAGCTAGCTTAGCCCCGGAAATAACAACACACAAATTGTATTCTTTTAAACACTAACTAGCCCATTAGTTCCAGCCTCGTATTGGCTAATTCTCACATCTTGCTTTAACCCATATTTAGTAATCTGTGTAGCAACACGAGGTGGTGGCTTACTGGAAAAGATTCAGCATGTCTGACCTGGCAGCTGGCTCCATAGTGTCTGGTTCACTTCCCTTCTTCCCAGCATTCTGTTCTCTTTACTCCACCTACCTAATTTTCTGTCCTATCAAAGGGGCAAGGAAGTTTCTTTATTAGCCAATGAAAGTAACACATAGACATCATTTCCCTCCTCCATCATCCAGTCAGGTTGACAATGAATGTAACCATTATAAAATATGTTGTATTCCAGTCACCTAGTATTTTGAAAATACTAATCAATTTGATTTTTAGAAAAAGCAAATGGCGATAGTATTAATATTCTCAGCTTACATGGAGGAGACAGAGACAAGATGAAGCCTGGTGATATAGCCAAGGTTACTAATCAAACATCTGAGGTTCAAACTCAGGCAATGTGGCCCTGGATTTATGTTCTTACTTTAAAAAATACTCATAATTTAAGTGAATATAAGAAAGACTTCTGATTCTTTTTCTCTTGATAATATTTCTCAAATTTGAGCAAACTGTCATGGTCCATTTGATCCTTGAGAGGAATATAGAAAAGATTTAGTCTGAAGTTCTTTTTAATCCAAGAGCAAGCATGTCTGAGAGAATGAAGGAAGTACTTACTAGGTTATTCCAGCTGGTGAAGTGTAGCCACACTTGTGGCACATACCTATAATTTTAGCATGTAGGAGACTGATGCAGAAAAATATGGAGTTCTAGGTCAGCCTGGATACAAAGAGACCTTGCCTCAAAAATCAACAACCCCTAAAGAGAGAAACTCTTGGGGGTAGAACCTTGCTTAGCATGATCATGGCTCTAAGTTCTATTCCCAGTACCACACACACACACACAATCCAGTTATTTCAAGTATGTTTGATCTTCATATCTAGACTACAAGAGTCAGAGAAATAGGAAGTTTACTGTGAGATTGCTTCTCCTGACAATGTCAGAAGCCAAGCCCATGAAGTCTCACCAATGTGGCTACCTGAACAAGGGTAACACAAACAGCCATGCTAACAGGAGAATAGGGAAGAAGCATTAATATTTTTCTGAGAGTACTTACAGCTATCAATGCTTGTTTAAGCTACCACTGTAGATAGGAGGTCAGAAACCATCTAGTAGGTCAGTAAGGGAAGCCAACAAGGACAAATAATCTCGGTATTTGGTGGAAGCTAAGGATGGTATGACCAGTACCAGAGAGAAGCTTGTAGAGTAATGGTGGGAACTTTCTAAGCATCTTTGGGAATATTCTCTCTTCCCTAAGCTCCAGCGGACAAGTCCAGTGACTGCTTTTTTAGACCTTAAAGGCTTATGAGCATGTGAAGTCTCACTCTGCAGACAGTGGAAGCTCATATTCTACTGGACAGATGAGTGAATCATAAGGGAACATACTTCAAGGCTGATCATAGGAAAGGGAGGTGGGTTGACATACCAGTTATTGAGAGAGATTGGGGCTTGTAATTCAGAGCAACTTAATTACCACATTAACAGATAACAAACTGGGGTTAAGGGGCAAAATACTGACATGCTTTGCATGGCCACGTGCTTCTCTTTTCATGGTTTCTCCTTTTCTTGTTCACCTCCTGTTGACTATGTGTAAGAACACAAGGATACCTGGCCTTTTGTTTTCCTCTTATCTCCTTGTCACTGTGTGAGCTTTGGGAAGCCAAAGTTAGCTATTTGGTCATTTGCTTTTCTCTTTTGCTTTCCATACAGTTGGATGACCTCTGCAGTCTACAGGCACAGGACTTTGGCACATGTGCACACCAAATACATATGAAACAGAGTTAAAGCAAGGTTTAAGACACTGAAAGAAAGGACCAGAATATTGTCCCAAGGATTCCCAATGGTTGAGTGGGTCTGAAACTAAATGTAACCTTGAGATTTCTGCATCCCTGCAAACAGGGAAGCATATGAAGCCTGGGGTTAACTAGTCTATGAGTTCACACCAAAAACGCCCCAATGAGTCTGCACAAGAGGTAGGGAAAGGGGATTCGTTGAGAATAAGAGTCCTGAAGAAGAATACTCAATGATTTTTGGAGCAAGGGAGAGGAAAAAGACAGAATTGGGTTGGAGGGTTGGGTCCTATTCATAAGATGCTGAGTGCCAACTGAGGCTTTGAGCTATATTTAGGCCCTCCCCCCAAGCTTCTTCCGCACAGCCACCTTTGCTGAGGGCAGAGACTTGGACACCAAAACAATGGCAAGAGAGTGGAGGGAGAGAGAGAATTACAGAAGAAGAGCAAGTACACTCAAGGGGATGTACTAGAACAGAAAGGAGAAAGCCTCGACTCCTCTCCTCTATGAACAGACAGACAAATCCCTTCAAGCAAGGAGGCTGTGGCGATGAGAAAGATACAGAATGCGGAAAGCTTGGTAGCAGGCATGTGTGATTGAACAGACCAATGAAGAGACAACATTTGATAGCTTTACTGCTTGGAAAGCTGTTAGCAAGCTGGTGTCCCCTTCATCATGTTTAATTTTACTTTTACTACCCTTCATTTGCTTTGACGGGTTGATGTTGCCATGGTGCGGCTGGAATTCTCGTAAAAGTGCTGTTACCCTTTCAAGATGGCCATTTTTTTCTAGGGTTTATACCACATTTTATAGTTATGTCAGAAGGTTTACTTGGTTTATGAATTCTCCAAGCTCTGAGATTGCTCTCAAAATCCTCCAGGTTGCCTCTAGTCCTGGCTGTTTAATTTGGGATCTTTAACAGCAGTTGTAGTGTTAGCTGATATCCTCACATAATTAAAAATGCATCCTTGGGTTCTTGCAAATAAACAAAGGGCACACAAAGAAGTGGGACCCACATTCCTAGGTGCTGAGCTCTTGTGTAACCCTGCGCATGTTCCTGGACATTGTAATTTATGCAGCAAGTTATAATAAAGAAAATAACAATAAGCAACTCTAAATTTTGATGGTTAATATGTAGCCATATTAATCTGACATATCCTTATCCACTGTCCACACTTGAAGACCTGAAGATCACATAAGGGGGGCAGAACTTTCTTTGCTCTATCCTGAGGATGCCTGGACTGCCAAGTTAAGTTTTGTGGGCTTTTGTTTGTTTGTATGTTTAGTTGGTTGGTTTTTGTTTTTAATGATGTTGTTTGTTTGTTTATTTTTGTTTTCAAGACAGGGTTTCTCTGTATTGCTTTGGAACCTGTCTTGGAACTTGCTCTGTAGATTAGGCTAGGCTCAAACTCACAGAGATGCCCCTCTGCCTCCGAAGTGCTAGAATCGAAGGTTTGAGCCACCACAGCCCAGCTGTGCTTTTTAAAAAAATATTTTAAAATTTATATGCATTTATATGTGTGACTGTCTGAGTTTATGTGTACCATATGCATGCAAGAGTCTGCATAGGCCAGAGGAGGGCATCATGTTCCGTGGAATTGGAGTAACAGGCAGCTGAAAGCAACCAAGAAGCTGCTGGGATATGCATCTAAGTCCTTTTCAAGAGCAGTATATGCTCTTAACCAGTGAGCTGTCTCTTTGCCTCCTCTACGTAAGTTACATATATTTTTAGTGTCATACATTTTCATAACATGGTAAGCACATAAAGCAACTTAATTACCAATCATATGAGCTATACATATTAATTATAAGAAAGCAAAGGAACTCAGTATACTGCATGTCACCAAACTGGAAAGGTTGCCAAAAGCATAACACATAACATATAACAAGATAACATGTTGAGTTACATTGTTCAAATGCAATGATTTAGAACTGTCTGCTGCACTAAAATCTAAAGGGAGATATTACTTGTGTAATGTTATTGTGTCTTGAAAGTATATTCTACTCAACAAATAATTAGTCCATGATTCCACATTGTCTGACAAGATCTGGATTATGGAAGATGTTTAGAGATGTAGGCTACCTTTCAGTGTTAGTTTCCTGTGAAAACTGTCCAAAAAATGTCTACAAATTCATTGTCTGTGGCTCTTGAGATTGGTTGTTCAAAATGGGTCTCATGATGCCAACACTATATGTCAACTGTATCCATATAAAAGTTCTAGGAGAAGTTTGCTTCTCCCCATCTCTATCCTCTTTAGCATATCTCCTTTGTTCCTTTGGTGGCCTCTCACTATGTAGCATAGGTCAGCCTTAAACTTGAGACCTACTGACTTCAGCATCCTCAGGGCTGGGCTGGGATTACAAGCATTTTTCATAAAATATTGAAGGTAGCAACCCACTCATGCCCTCTTTCATTTTTAAGGACTTTCTGATTATATCAAGTCCACAAGGCTATCCAGAAACATTGCCCTATATTTTCATGTATTAGCAAACTTAGTTTAATCTGTGAGCTCATTAATAATGTATTTATAGCTACTCGGGATTAGAAAAGCCTATTAGTCTATTACAATATCCACTGGTAATAGCAGGTATGTTGGGTATTCCTTGGAGCAGCACGGAGAAGGGTCTCATATAAATTAGAGTCCTCATGTAGAGGCTATGATGCTGTACCACTAGACAAGAGAGTGACTTTCACTAACTCAGCTTCCTTTGGTCAAAAGGGAATCAATAGTTTTTAAAGGTGCAGGGTCTTAAATATATACATATATAATATTAAACTATGTCCAAAATCTTTATACTTTACTAGTTTGGAGTTTCCTGTGAAAATAACACAGCAAAATTGAATCCTGAATATTTCTGGTTATTTTGATGTGATAAATTTCAAGGCATTCAATATTGTCACTTTTTAAAAAACTCATTGTTTTTCAAAGAGCAGACATATCATAGCACCAGGGTATTTTCTGGAAGATGTGGCAGGTCAATCTGTTCAAGTCACCTCTCTTGGCTCCTAGAGCCCACTACAAAATGCTCAGTGATACATTTTTATACATTATGGCCACTAAATGCAATGAAAATCTATTATTTTGTGATACTCATGCAAAGAACCTTAGAAAGAGCCATATTGGATGGAGCTATGTATAAAAAAGGCAAAAGTGCTAGTATTCAATAGGGTTTGCAAATTCCCTATGACTTCCATTATGAGACAGTTTTATGATGCATGGCTGCCTTTAAATTATTAAAAAAAAAACCCTTTAGAGCTAGACGGTGGTGGAGCACGTCTTTAATCCCAGTACTCAAGAGGCAGAGGCAGGCAGATCTCTGTGAGTTTGAGGCCAGCCTGGTGTACAAGAGCTAGCTCTAGGACAGGCTCCAAAGCTACAGAAAAACCCTATCTCAAACAACCAAAACCAAAACAAACAAATGAACAAAAACAACTTTAGAGATATTGACCGTGTGAACTGACTAGTGATTTACTTCTAATCAAAAGAATATAGAAGCTCAGGCAAGACAAATTCTTTGATTAAGTTACAGAAGATCATCTGTGGACTGTTGGTCTTGTTGACTTGATGAACAAGCTGCCTTATTGGAAAGGCCAACAGTGGAGCCATCACCCAGGCAAGCCCTGAGGCTCTCAGTGTTGAAGTTTGTCAATAACCACTGACTGAGCTAAGAAGAGATGCTACTTCAATACACTTAATTTAAGCCTTAAGTTGATTATTCTGCCAAGCCATACCAAGATTCCCATCCCAGAGGAACTATGGACAAATAATTCTATATTTGTATGCATGTGTGTTATAAATGAGTATGTGTTTGTATGGGTATATGTACATATATTTATATGCATGTAAAGACCAGAGGTCTATGCTGTCTTCCTCAATTACTCACAATTAATTTATTATTTTTAATTCTGTGGTTTTGTGTGTGTCCATGCACGTGTATGTGGGCATACACATTAGTATGACAGGACAGAGGCATTGGATCCCTCAGAACTGGACTTATAGGCAGCTGTAAGCTGTTTAATGTGGTATTGGCAACTGAACTCGGGTTCTTGGGAAGAGAAGGAAGTGCCCTTAAGCACTGGGTCATTTTTCCAGCCCCATTCTTTAGGTTTTAAAGCAGCACCTCTCACTGAATCTGGAACTCATTAATTTGGATAAGCTAGCTGCCCAATAAACTCCATGAGCCACCTTTCTCTGCCTCCCAACTGATGGTGTTATAGAAGCATACTGCAATGCCCAGCTTCCTTCCATCTATCTATCTATCTATCTATCTATCTATCTATCTATCTATCTATCATCTATCAATCATCTAACTGTCTATCTACCTACCTACCTATCATCTATCAATCTGTCTGTCTATCATCTATCAATCATCTATCTATCTATCATCTATCTAACTGTCTGTCTATCTATCTATCTATCTATCATCTATCAATCATCTATCTAACTGTCTGTCTATCTATCTATCTGTCTATCTATCTATCATCTATCTAACTGTCTGTCTGTCTATCTATCTATCTATCTATCATCTATCTGTCAAACTATCTATCTGTCTATCTATCTTTCATCTATCAGTCATATATGTAACTGTCTATCTATCTATCATCTATCAATCATCTATCTATCTATCTATCTATCATCTATTTGTCTGTCTATCATCTATTTGTCTATCTATCTATCATCTACCAATCATCTAACTTTCTATCTATCATCTATTTAACTATCATCTATCTATCTATCATCTATCAATCATCTATCTAACTGTCTATCTAGCTATCATCTATCTGTCTATCTATCTTTCTATCGAGCATCTATATCTATCTATCTATCTATCTATCTATCTATCTATTTATCTATCTATCTCTATCCCTATTTTTTAAATGTGGCAACCAGGGATCCGAACTCAAATCCTCAGGCTTGCACAGCAGTTATTTTACCAAGCCATATCTATAACTCTGTATTTTTAAGCTACTATATTTTGTGGTTTGTGTAGCAATAAGTTGGTAGTAGGGCTTTTAATGCTTCTTAGGAGACTAAAGATTTACTCTCATGGTTACAGAAGAAGGTAAATTGAGCTATGAGTTTTGAACAGTCAGGTGAAGACTCCAGCATAAAGCAGTGAGAACTACATTACGTCCTTCAATGCCCACTTCCCTAGAGTGGCAGCAGGCCCTCACACAGGAACTTGTAATATTCCTTCCCTCTATCGTCCACATAAACACTTATAACACCTTAGCAAATACTTCTATAAGAACGAAAGAAAAAAAAGGTCAAGTAACACTAGAAGGAAAGTGTTCTTAGAAATAAAGTTGGTCTTACCAATGTTGATTAGTTTCACAATTTTTACTTAATTTTAGCCAACTGATGACTACGCACCATTTTTATTATGCTAGAGGTGAAAACAGAGAATTTAGTTAAGATCTTTGTTCCAGGTTCTTTTCTTAATTGCCTTTTCATTCAAGCTGAAGACTTGCAGTGGCAGCCACAGCCCTGTTGAAAAATAATCCTTTGTCTCGGTGACTGGGCCTCATAACAGAGCACCTTAATAAGACCAACTCTCTACATCGTGACGCTCCAAGACAGATTGGGTTCATAGTCTATTATTTGAATGAGGGAACCTGACTTATGGCAAATCCATTTGAAACAGCATTGTAGCACTGTATTTTATCTTTAGGAAATATATTTTTATAAAAGTAAGATATTTACCTCTGTTGCAAGAAGGAATTTAAGAGGAAAAATTTCTCTCTAATGTTGTTGAATCACATGAGACTGATGAGGAAGAACAGGGCCATACATCAAGGAACTCACTCGAAAACCCCAGTTGTGTTTTTATTGCAGGAAGATGGGCTGAGATGAAGGTGCTCCTCTCTGGTGCAGCATGAAGTGCTCTCTCTCTTTGCCCAAGTCATGCATATCACCTCAGAATCCACAAGGGGAGCATCTCTGTTCTCTATTACTTACATTTGCACAAGCGTGCCATCGATCCTTCCTTTTTTCCCCTCTTTAGGGCTGCTGAAGGGAGCAAAATTTACAGGCTTTGAGGATAGCAATCCTTATTTGGAATCATAGACTCTAAGAACCAGAAAGGACCGCTGTGATTATTTAGTCCAACCCTTGCATTTTATAAACAAGGCCCTTTAGAGAAAGATCTCATTTGTGATGCATGCCTTTAATGACACCTGGGGACCCATACTGGAAGATGCCAGGCTCTCGGGATTCTTGCAGCACCAGAAAGTCATGCAAGCAGGTGACGTTTTGACTTCATTTTAGTTGATATATTTTCTTCTTAGTTAACTGTTATGTGAAGAGTGGCGTGAGCCAAAAATTTACAGAACATGACAGTTGTATATTGATTCTCAGTCTAGATCATTCACTTTCTAACTCCCAGATCCTTGGAAAAATGTCTTAGTCTCTTCATTTTCCCATTTCTATAACACACACACGAACAGGAACAATCTCTTGGGCTGTAATGAGGATAACGTAAGGGATAATAAGTAAAATGCCTTTATTTTTATTTTATGTGTATAGGTTTTTCACTTGTAGGTATGCCTTATATCATTTGTGTACAGTGCCTTCTGAGGACAGATGAGGGTGTAGCTCTTGGGGCTACAGTTATGGGTGACTGTGAGACTCCATATGTTGTGGAGTATTTGTTTAACTAGATAAAGATGTGTTACATTTGTTTACACTGCATTTGTTCAACCATCTAAAGATGTATTACATTTGTTTATGCTGAATTTGCTTATGTAAAGATGTATTGCTGTTTCACTTTGCCTGCCGAAGGCACCTGATTGGTCTAATTAAAAAAGCAAAAAGCCGAATAGCCAATAGGTAGGCAGGACAGGGATAGGCAGGCAGAGAAAATACGTAAGAGGAGGAATCTAGGGAAGAGAGAAAATGGTGGAGATAAAGGTCAGTTAGCTAGGCAGCCACCACACAGACAGATACAGAGTAGAACATACAAAATGAAAAAACTGTAAAAATCCCTGAGGTAAATGTAGATGAAGAGGAGCTGGCAGGTTAAAATAACTTAGAAGAGCTAGCAAGAAATGAGTTTAAGATAAGGCCAGACATCCATAACTAATAATAAGTCTTTGTGTCATAATTTGGAAGCTGGATGGTGGCCCGAAAGAAAGCTTGCTACAACCATGCAGGTGCTGGGAATAAAACCGTGTTCTCTGGAAGAGCAGTTAGAGTTCTTAACCACGGAGCCCTCTCTCCAACCCTTGGAAAGCACTTGACATAGAACTGACACTTAGGAAGCACTCCGGAGAGATTTGTGATCATTATGAAAGTTCCCACTAATAGTCCTTGGTCCTAAGGGCTGGGCATTACCAACAACCAATCCCTTCACCTTCGAGGCCTTCGCTGGGGACATGTAAAGTGAAGGGATTTCAGTATTTCAGGCTCTCGCCATCTTTACGTCTCTCCAGCTCACATCAGCATGGAAGTGACTCTTCAGTCTTAGTGGCCTCTTCCATCAGCTGTCATCCTAGTGCACTCTGGCTCTACAAATGTCTTGACACGGAAACTTGCCCTTCATGATAGTCCTTGAGACCTAATACAGCCTCTGGATAATAGGTGTGCAAGTTAAATGAGTCCTTTCTTGCTGCAAGTCTATTGTTCCTCAAGAGAAGACAAGCTTGATGGGTGTAAACCAAAGCAGAAGAGATGATCACAGGACAGTGACAGCTGAGGCTAACAGCTTCAGAGCCCTCAGGATATATGCTCAGGGGACAATAGACTATCAGTCTATTGTCTGGAAACCCGGCAGGAGGAATACAGAGCAAGCATCAGACAGAAATATCTGCTTAAGAGGTGCGGGGGAAGAAAGACATCCATTTTCACAAAGGGGTAGTCGACAGTGGCAGGAGACATTAAATTTGGCTGTTGGACAGGGGGCAACAAATATTTGTGAGTTATTTTCTTTGTTGTTTATACTCGAGGCAAGAAGCAGTGGAATCTGGGTTGATTTTGAGAAAGTATTGAATGGCAGCTGGGAGCTTCTACCTCCGCTGTTATCAAGAGCGGAAGCGTGCTCTGGGGAGCGGCGCAAGTGTCATTTTCCACCTTTCCTTTGTACTTTCCACGGAGCTCCTGTGACAGGCAATGGATTTGGAGAAAACGAGAGTGGTGTCGTGCTCTCTCAAACGGACGGTCCCCTGTTGTCTGGGCTTAAATTTTAAACTGCTCTGACCATTCAGCACGGATCTCAGCAACTAATTTTTGTCACAGAAAGGTCATGTTCACTTATTAACGCAGAGTGACAACTGTGCTTCCCAGCACAATCGCCCTCCTCTCCTGTCCCTGCCACCTTCACAGAGGTCTTCGCTGACAGTTGCTTCATTTCTATTCATTACCAGCAAGATGTTTGAACAGCTCCTTGCCGTCCATCTTAGCTGACTCGAAAGCATGGGCTGAGGAAGGGCAGGGTATTTCAAGAGAACAAAGGGAGAGAAGGAGTAGTTTCATCTCCTGCCAGGTCAACTCAATGCCACTTCGGTGAACATATAACTTCCCGTGGATGCCAAGAATAACTCAGACCGAGCACTGTGGAATACCAGAGCTAGGAAGAGCTGTGCCGATTTTCTAGGCACCTAAAATCCTGGGATTCCTCAGTCCTGCAGCCAGTATTGCGCTGCATGGGGGTGTTCATTCTTCAGTGCTTGAGCTGGCAGGAGATTGCCATCCTATCTTGATTCTGTGGCCTCAAGTGTGGTCTGTCAAGACTTTCCAAGCTGGCTCTTCTTGGAGTTCATTCTCCACCACCACAAAGTAGAATTGTGCCTCTCGAGGATGGAGGTGCTAGACCAGCTCAAAAGAAGCAAAGAGAAGGGGATATTGTGTTTCTCAGATAGTTGCAGAAGTGCTAAGTTTAACCTTATCTGAACTCTTCAAGTGTGGGAGAAAAGGAACCATGCAGCCTCATGTGATTTTAAGAGTCATGGCTCTTGCTCATTAGAATTTCAGAAGCAGAATGACAAACTGCATTAAAAACCTGCCTTTTAAATATGCCTGTATGTGTATTCATGTACATATGCACACTACTAAAGCCTATCACAATTGTTCATGTAAAGCAGGGAAACGTAGCAAGAAACACGAACAGCCGTATAGGACACATGCCATTTGGCAGCCAGTACTGGTTCACTTAAGCAGTCAAAACAAGAAGTCACCATGAACTTGTGAATTGTTAGTCTGGATGCTGAGGGGTTTTCAAAGCACCTGCCAGTGAGTGACCTCAGGTTCCCCTATTGTCTAAATATGCTGGCATCTCAGGGATGCTGGCATCGTGGCCCTGTGTCCCAGGCAAGACCTGTGCTAGCTGAATTTTATTCGAGAGCACTTTCCCAAGGATAGTAGCGGTGGAGGGGAAGGGAGCTGCTCTGGAGAGCATGCTGATGGAGAGAAGCTGTGGCATGTGATAAAATGATGGACTCCCCGGGGAAATCTCCACAGCCTCGGCTCTGCACTGAGATTAGTCTTGCCCTCGTTGTGGGCTGCACATCACCTTGTTGCAGCATCTAGGAAGGAATAATATATGGTTTGGATATGACTCTGCTATTGACGTGCTGGCATATCTGCTTTAACAATTTTTAGAGAAACAAGTTGGAGTTTACAGTGCCAGGTACTTAATAATCCTGGAAGACAGCTGAGGTGGCTGTGTGAATGTGGACTATGTCTCGTCACGTCCTTCCCTAGCCCTTCAGCAAACCTTAAGTCCCGGGAGGAGAATGTTCTCCTTCTGTAGGATCAGAAAATATTAGTTGATGATGTAGATGTTCAACAGATGGGGTAAGGAATTTTAATTTTTCTGATCTCCTTCCTGTCTTGATTCTCCCTCAGAGTTTACAACTTTTGTTTGTTTGTTTTAATAACTCTAGTGTTGAACACAATGACTGAGTTTTAGGTACCATCGTGTGACTAAAGGTTCTCGGGTCGCCCCAGCCAGATCTTTCCAGTATTGACAGTTTGAAAGGAGAATTCACTTTTCAGATTTAACCATATGAGTTTAGACTCAGACCCAGAACAAAACAGATAGTGTTCAAGTACTGTGTTGACATGGCCTTGATCAATACTTCTCAGAGTGTGCACACTCTCAGAGCCAACTGAACCACTCCACATCATGGTACATGAATTAGTTATGGGGTTTTGTTTGTCCCATTTTTTTGTCCAATAATAGGAAGGGGAAGTACTCAATGGAAAAAACCTAAATTGAGGAGGAATAGGAATTTTTATAGCTGGACACAAAGAAGTTTTCTTATCTATCTCATGATGGTATAATCATAGATAATTTTTAGTTCTACTTCTTTCAAAAATTAACTCGGGCATGCTCATAGTTATGATGCTACCAAGAGGTTGTGTACATTTGACTCATGTGTACTTCTGTCATATTAATGCAATTATATATGCATACACTTTGTGCAATTGTTTTATGCTTTATAAAGTTCTGTATGAGTGGCTTCCTACCATATGGATAATTCTGTTTTTAAGTGAGCACTAAATTTACAGCTTGTATATGCCAACATCCTGGGTTGTAGCTGCTTCTCTTCATTTATTGTATAACATTCTTTACAGAAATGTATGGAGCTCATTCTCAGTGATTTACAGGACATCTTAATTCATTATTACACACTGTTCATTGGTGAGCATCAGTGAACACCTCTACATATACACATTTAATATTACATTTGGTGAGTTTGTCTATAGATAGATTCATCAAAATTCTTTTGAAAGTCATAAGATTAATTTGGTTCTCATTATTAGTACACATGATTTACTATTTCCTTAAACTAGTCTTATTGTTTTACAGATTTATATAATAAAATTTAGTCACCATCACCCCAGTCCCCTCTTCCCTGTGTCTTGTAGGAATCCTCCTCAACAATTCTGCCTCTTAATTCCGTGTCTGCTTTTTCCACTGCCCAGTGAGCTTACTCATACTCACATTTTAACTCATTGGGTCACTAACTCTGCTGATTATGAAATGTCCCATTTAAAATTTGTGTTTTCCTGATTATTAACAAGATTACCTAAATTTTGGATATATTGGTTACTTTCTTTCCTTCTCTTTAAATTGGCTGATTGGCCGACAACTGGCGAGGGGCACAAATGTCTCTACAGAATATCCCCTCTCTTGCCAGAGCAGCTACATGCGCTTAAGACACACAACTCTGTGATTTGTTAAGACCACCAGAAAACTAGTATAAGCATCATGGTTACTCATGGTAAATTTCCCATTCTAAATCTGTCATCAGGCATAAAGAACCTGAGATAATGGGCTTAACTGAACAGTTAGTTTTAGAAACTCAATGTCTGTAACTACAGGACACACTTGAAGTAGCTAAGATAGTTAGTACCTGAGTTCCAAGCTCTATCCATTAACAGGTGATATTAATTGATACATTTTACATAGTTATTGAATAAGTTCAAAACCCACCTGGCTGCAGTTACTATCTCTCCTATTTTTATTAATGAAGTAACTTTGGGTACATAATTCTACACATGCTTATTTCCTTAATTCTATAAAAAGTAGTATTACCTACCTTTCTTGATTTCACTAAAAAAATAAATGTAATTACTTAAAATTGGGAATTATTTTATCAGCATTTATTGTATAGTCAGTATTAATATAGGACATTCATTGAAAATTAAGTAATAATGACATTGGTGCTACTTAGATTTATAATTAAGTTAGTTTGCTAATGTTTAATGAGCATTTATTTACTCTTTCAGAAAAGCTTTTGGTGTTGTCATGAGTTGGAAATGGTTTTCTTATGTGGGATTTCATTGGTCAATAAAGAAACTGCCTTGGCCCATCTGATAGGGCAGAATTTAGATAGGCAGAGTAAACAGAACAGAATGCTGGGAGGAAGAGGAAGTGAGCTCAAATGCAGGGCAGCTCCTCTCAGAGCCAGATGCGATGTAGCCAGTTGCCAGGTCAAACATGCTGGATCTTTCCCAGTAAGTGCACCTAGTAGTGCTATGCAGATTATTAGAAATGGGCTAAATTAATACGTGAGAATTAGCCTAGAAGAGGCCAGATATAATGGGTCAGGCAGTCTTTAAAGAATACAGTTTGTGTGTTGTTATTTCGGGGCGTAAGCTAGCCATGCGGCCGGGAGCTGGGTGGCAGGAATGCAGCCCGCAGCTCCTACAACAGTTTTCCCTGCAGGAGGTTATAGGAGACTGCATTATAGCCCTATTGTATGACCCAAGGTTTGTCCAGTTTCAGCTCAGTCAGGTAAAGTATGTCCCTGAATCTAGAAGACAGTGTCTTGATGGAAGGTAGTTAGCTTTGAAATGTCAGTTTTCCTGCCAGGTAAAAAATAAGTTCTTGTAGCATATAAAACATATTTAGTTGAGCTATTGATGGATAAATCATGAAAGATGCACACTTGAAAGGTTAATATCGACATCCTGTAAGACATAACTTTATATGCAGCACAGTTATTGATCCAGCTGTGGTGATGGGTTGGAGGAGCTGGTGTGGATCATTTTCAGGAGCAGAGTAAAGGCTCCAAAACGATCCAGTATTCTACTGAAGATGAGGTTTTCTTTAAACATGTCTTTGGAATTTCCAGTTCAACGTATTGATTTTAGTTTGTCCCTTGCTACAGCGACTACCACACTCATATCCAAAAAGAAATATTTACACACTCATAGAGTCATAGTTAGCTATCCATTCACTCTAGAAAAGCAACTGGCAGGTAGCTCCAAGCTTTCTGAATAACACTTGTGAAGGAAATTGGATATTTTTCCTGTTCAACTCACAGGAAAGGAGAGAGGCCCTTGGTGATGTCTGAGTTCTTACTCTCCTTAGCTAAGTAGATACAAAGAAGTTTACTATTAAAAGGAAACCCTCCAACTAATAAAAATGTTTTCTTCATTATGACAATGGGGGTAATTCAAGGAAAGGCCAATAATTAGTAACTTTCATTTGTTTTTCATAACTTCTGCACATTTAGAAAACTCTGAAACAAGCAGGGGTGAGACCTGACAAGGCCTTGTACAGTGACACCAAGAAAAAAGAAAATGACATTTTATAATGCGTGTCAATTAAATATCTGCCACCAAACTCCAGAGAAGTTAGATCATCAATTTTATCTAGTTCTTTAGCTTTTCATTTTGAAGTAATTTTGAACTCATAAGAATCTGAAATCATGGTGAAACGTTCCAATGTAAATTGTGACCAAGAGCCCATAGATAGCAACAACATAATCAACAAAATCCTGAAATGAATGCTGGTGGAATAGCACCAGCTACCCTATAAGGCTTAGGAGAATTTCATCAATTGCCCCACCTATGTCCATTTCTTGGGCCGGGATGCAGCGCAGTATAGAACCTTGCATTAAGTCATTTTCACTCCAGGTAACCAGTAATCTGAAAAGCCCTCTCAATCTTTGTAGTTCATGGCTTGGTTTGTTTAAAGAATACTGTTCATTTACTTTATAAAATGTCTCTTAACTTGGTCTTGTGTAATAGCTCACACAATCGCACATCACACACACACACACACACACATATATATATATATACAGAGAATTATGAAGTACACACACACATAATCTTTACAGCAACAAAAATGACACTGTACCACCCCTCAGGGATTAACTCACAAACATTCCATCTTCTTTACCACTTCTTAGTCTTCAGCTTGATTGGCAATGCTAACTTTGATTGCTTTGTTGGCATGATGTCACCCATTTCTTCTTTTTCTTGCATCCTATAAGCTACTTTGAAACTACACAAAAAAGCCTATTAATCACCACAGTTACTTTTAAAGGCCTTTATCTTATCCAATCTTATCATTACTGTAGAATATTTTCTGTTTTTACCAGTTTTGTTTATTTCTTCAATGATCTAGATGCCCTGTCCTACAATAGAAGTTGCCCATCCAGTCTACCTAAAATCACTTCCAGCAGGACCTGGTGATGCAGAACCAAAATCCCAGACACTCCAGAGGCCAAGGCAAGAGGATTTGCAGCTCTGGTTAGCCTTGGTTATGAAGTGAGTTCAAAGGCAGCCAAGAAAACTTAGTGTAGTACTGTCTTAAAATAAAAGGAAAGGACGCTGGCTTTCAACATTGTTGGCAGAGCACTTGTTTTGGCCTCTCCCAGGACTGCTAACAAATCAGTAAAGAAGAATTCTCTTCCATGTTCTTGTCAAAGACAATTGTCCCCAAATATGATATCAATTGCTAACTACTCAGAAAATAATATGTAAGCATAAGACAGAACACTCTTTTCCATTTTAAATTCATGGAATCACTTATAATTGTATGGAATGGCAAATCCCATTTTATACTCTAAGTTCTAAACCAACTTTGGCTTTATTCATCATGCAATTTTTATACTTACTTCGCCTATTTTGTTAAGTTTCTCTTAAGTGAAATGGAGTACAACATGGAAACTTTGTATAGATATCTTGACTTTGAAGAATAACTCTTTGAAGTGTGACATGGTGCCTAGCATTTTGTGTTCATATTAGAGACCAAAGCTCATGTCTCATGTTTGCCTGGCAAGCCCTTCATCCACAGAGCCATCTCTCCAGTTTTTGGAGATATTTTTGCATTTAATAAATGTCTATTTTTTCTATATTTTTACTTTTTTCTCTTCTAGTCTATTAGTCTGTGTACTGGCTTACCAAACTCCCTGAACATTGAATTATTAATGCCCTCTGTAGGGTGAGATGTCTGGTTCTGCTACTTATAAAGGATCCTTGAGATTTCAATGTCTGGAAGAATTAACTACTACCTCGTTACTACCCATATGATGTGGAATTCCCCTCTGTATGCTGTGAATACCATAGGTTAATAAAGAATCTGTCTTGGGCCTGGCAGGGTGGGATAGAGGTAAGTGGGGAAAACTACATTAAATGCTGGGATAAAGACAGCAGAGCCATGTAACCACCAGAGGGGAAAGACGCCAGCTGGCAGCTAGAATCTTCCCGGGCTGAGCAGCTAGGAACAAATAAGTGGCCTTCCTACAGCAAATTGGCATGCCATTGTGGTCAACTATATCCATGCAAAACCCGAGAAAGCTTAAAAAGAAATCTTAGACACAAAAGAACAAAGTTAACCATGGATTTTTTGGAAGGGGCATTTTCTTGGGTGGGCTCTGTTTGCTAGAAAGAAACAAATGCGTGATTCCTTTAAGAGAGGTTTCCTGATTCAGCAGTAGCAAAAGGAAAGAAAGAAAGAAAGAAAGAAAGAAAGAAAGAAAGAAAGAAAGAAAGAAAGAAAGAAAGAAAGAAAGAAAGAAAGAAAGAAAAAACATATGGAGGCTTTCTGGGCTGGGCAGCCAGCACAAACTCTGGCTTTTTCAGGAGGCTGAGCATTTAAATGGGTTTTTGAGCAGAGTGGTACAGCCTGCTTAATTGTCCAACGTAGACCCACTGTCTACATGGAACTGGAGCACTGTGCATGACTCGCAGAGGAGGTTAATAGACTTCCACCATGACAGGCATGACCATATTTGCCCTAACAATGCTATCGTTTAGGTTTTTAAGAAGCGATTAGCATTTTAAGAAGCCATCATGGTCAGAAAAGAATTACAGGTATGCAATAAGGACAGATTCAGACATAAAAGACCTCTAAATGAGACACAGTATGTTTACTTTTTTTTTTTACTTTTTTTCTTCTCTCTCCCAAACTCATGTACATTTTTTAAACACACTGTAAAGAGACAGTAAATGTAATATAAAAGAGTACAGACAGTCATAGATTAAAGGAATAAAGATAATAAAATAAATATTAAACTTGTAGAAAAAGTAATAGAGTAAGATAAATAAGCTATATAAAGATGGAATATATACAGAGAGTATGAATTGTGTATATTATTGTGTTTTCTTTGAATTTTTTTGACTGTGAAGGTGCTAAGTACAAAGAGAAATTTCATTGTATAGGCTGCTAAGCTAAACCAACCTATATATTTTAAAGGTATCTTGATTCCAAAATTTGGTTCTAAGGATTTGTTGCTTTGGAAAAGAGGTTCTTCTTTTGTTTCAACAGAAGATGAGAACCTGTGGAATCCTTCCAGATTAATGTGGTTTGATGGGCCAAGACTGACTGAATGGTCTTTATACAACCCTCCCAAATGAAAATACTTTGCCCAACAAAAAGAAGGAATCAGTTTTGAGAAAACTACACCCAAATTCCCTAAATGATTGTTTATAAATGTCTGTTTACCCTTAAAGGGGGATATGCTATAGAGATTTGCATTGGTATTGATCTTGATCTACTGATACAAATTTAAGGTCAATTTTGTTATGCTGTGTTATGTGTATTTCTGCTCTTGATTAAGGTATTGTTTGGGCAGCTCATTTAAAAATGTAAGATATAATTAAGAAACACAGGATAATAGATAGTCATCTATAATAGTCAAACTTATAGTCTTGTTTGTTAGATTTTCTAGATGTACAGAGATATATTTCAGATGGATAGGGATTCTTCAAAACTTTTAAAGGCCTTCAGAATATGACATGTAAGATGCTTTAAAAACTTAGGACTTTCATGACAATGAGACACATCTGCTCCTAGAAGCATCAGTCTACTTTAAGAAGATGATGGGTATCAAAGAGATTCCTTATTGAGTTTTCTAGCCATTTGGGCAAGAAACTGTTCTTGCCAAGATTGCTTGATATTATGCTTATGAACTGGACATGCGGGGCCCAAAGAAAAATGATTACAGAACTTGCCTAAAGGTGAGATGGTCCTTCAGGGTTCTTACTTCATGAAAGAGTCTTCCAGACATTCTTCAGGAAACAGAAGAAAGTGGTTGAAAAACTGAAAATATACTGCAAATACAGGTAGAACTGTCTTTGAAACTTCCTGCTTCATGGAAAAGTCTGCCAGAAATTATGGACCAGTAGGCTAAAGATGGATGCTGCAACAGAACAGAAGAACTTTGGGTGACTGTCCAGGCGGCAAGATTTCTCTGTCACTTCTAGAGTTTTGGAAGTTGCTTACAATGCACTTGGGTCTGGCAGGGCGAAATAGAGGTAGGTAGGGAAAACTAACCTAAATATAGAAGGTGGAGCCAGTGAAATGCCATGTAGCCACCAGAGGGGAAGACGCAAGCTGCCAGCTGGAAACTTGCCAGGTTGAGCAGCTTGGGACCAAACAAGCGACTCCCTACAACACCCATATATTTTCCTCTAAAGCTTGTTTTTCTGACTCTGCTATCATGTCTTATTTTCAACATAAACGTAAAGATAAGCAATCTAACTTTGTGTCAAATTTGTATTGCTCTTTTCAAGATTATTGCAGCTTAGCAGTGCCCATATCAGTAGGAAGTTTAGTCTTTTTGTTCAAGAAGGAATGGCATCTGTTCAAGTGTACTTTTTGTCTTTCAGAAGTCTTACCAAAGCCTCATGAACATAAACATTGTGCACATTTCTTGTTCAGCTTCTTCTTGACAATTTAATTTTTATGCTTTTGTAAATGGGGTTTCTCTGCCTTCTAACTGGATATTATTTGTGAGTATAATGGCTGTTGATTCTCAAGCCTTACTGTGATGGTTAAATTGTTTGTCAAGTTAACTAGATTAAGAAACTCCTGCTAGGTGATGGTGGCACACACCTTTAATTTGAGTACTCAGGAGGCAGAGGCAAGTGAACCTCTGTGAGTTCAAGTCCAGCCTAGACTACAGAGCAAGTTCCAGTAGAGGTTCCAAAGCTATACAGAGAAACCTGTCTCAAAAAAACAAAAACAAAAAGAAAATTAAAGGAAGGAAGGAAGGGAGGGAGGAAGGAAGGAAGGAAGGAAGGAAGGAAGGAAGGAAGGAAGGAAGGAAGGAAGGAAGACCTGGTAGATTAATGGCACCCACCGCCAGGTGTGTCTGTGATGGGGTCTCCAGAGACATCTAGATCAGGAGGATATGAAGTGACAAATAAAAAACTTGTTGAGTTCTTGCTGTGATGCATTGTTGGGAAGTGGTGAAAGGCAGAGAGTAAGACCTAGCTGAAGAAAATAGGTCACTGGAATAGTGTAAGGAAGGCAAGAAGCTCTAAGTGTGTGAAGTCCTGAGTATGTTGACATGAGCCAGTCATGTCAAGAGCCAAAGTCTCAGATGCATGGGAATTGTCAAAGCTTTTCCAGACAGGTGAACCTCAGAAAGATGGCAAAGCCTTCCTCTGGTTACATGTGGATGTTAATAGTAGATGCAGAAAAGTATTCACTGTTCTTCATCTGATGCTTACAGCCTACAGGCTGCTTCCCAACAGAGGCTGCTGCTATTGATATTTGCTAAGCCTGTCTCCTTGTTCAGCTGTTTGAAATAACCCCACCTTGCTGTTCAAGTATATACAACAAGCATGCCGAGTTGCCCACTTCTGGGATTCTGTTCATTTGATCTCAACTTTTCTGTGTATCCATGTGGTTTTCTTTTCTTGTACTAGCATATCATCTTCAAAATAAGAGGCTAACTTCCTCTTTATCTTTTTTTCTTCAGTATGGGTCATTGAACCTACCTCCTTACAGAAGTTAGGCAAGAACTCTAATACTTAGGCATATATTTAGTCCTTTGGAGGTTTGCTTGTTCTGACATAGAGTTTTACCAACTGGATCAGTCTGGCTTAAGTAAGTCTGAAGAATAAGCAATCCTTGAACGTTCAATCTTCTTGACTCTGTTCTCCAATTATAGGGGGTCACTGGTCAATATAAACATGCTTGGCTCTGATTTAGGATTATTATGCTTCTAATTGATTTGTCCTGTTTTATCACATTGGCTAGTATTATTAATAACTGATTATGTAGTGAACATAGAGGGATGCTTGCTTTGTTCATGTTATCATGGCAAATCCCTCTAGGGCTTTGTCAAAAAAATATTGGCTTTATAGTGAAAGTTTATATTTCTTATGATTAGGGTCAATCAACTTAATCAGGAATGAGCAATGATTTTTGCTATTTGAAGAGATACAACTTTTTCTGAGATTTCCTAATGTAGCATGATAAATTAATTGATTTACTATTGAGTCAATGTTACATTCCTGGAAGGTATGCCATTTGGCCAGGGTGTTTTATTTTCCCCATGCAGCAAAACATTGTATTCTCATGGATTATATTTAATTTAATTCTTTTATATCAATACTTGAAGGTGGTGTTGGTCTGTAATTTCTTAGTTGTACTGTTTTTCTCTTTCATGGAAATCAATGTGACATTATAAAAACAAAATTTTTCCTTTATTTTCAATGTTTAACAGCAATATATGGCGCATTGGAACAATTTGAACTTTGAAGGTCTGAGAGAATTTGCTGTGATACCATCTGCCACGCCATTAATGACACCATCTGTGTCGATTCCTTGTCCTGAGGTAATTTCTTGATAATACTTTACTTTGGAAATTGGTCTTTTTAAAGTGTTCTATACCCAATAGTGTCAATTTTTCTAATTCTATTTCATTATGAAATTTTGTCATCTCAGCTTTGGGTTTGTTTAGAAATGTTGGTATTTCCCCCTCTTGATTTAGTGAGCTAGTTTATATATTTTCATTTTTAAGGTGGGTGCTTGATCTACCAGTTACAGCAGCAATTTTTCTATTCTCGGTGTGTACATTACATGCTAAATACCTCCTTCCTTGTAAATAATTTTTGCTGACACTGTTTTTGTTTTGCTAATTTTATATTTTTTAACTTGGGATTTAATTCACTGGTACTCATTCTGTCATTTAATTTCTCTTTTACCCAAGTGGTTTTATGTTAGAACACTTTTTAAAAAATTTAATGCAAATTGAAACTATTTTGAGATTCCATCTCATTCTAGTCAGAATGATTAACATAAAAAAATGACAATAAATTCTGGTGAGGACCTGGGGGTGAAAGTAACCCTTATTTAATGCCGATGGGACTTTATTTAGGGTGGTACAGCCACCATGGAAATTTATTTAAAATGAATGAGGAGGAGGAAAAAAAAGGAGGGAAGAGGGGAAGGAAGGAAGGAAGGGAAGGAGGGAGGGAGGGAGGGAGGGAGGGAGGGAGGGAGGGAGGGAGGGAGGGAGGGAGGGAGGGAGGGAAGAAAACTAGAATCACTGAAGAACTACCAAGTATACCACTTCTGGTATACATCCTAAAGACTTTAAACCTCATCCCAGAGAAATTTTCTTATCCATGTTTATTGATTCACAACTGTGATTATTCATCACACGTGGGCATTCAAGGATTGACTGCCTACCTTCCACATTTTCTGGAAAGCTTTCTGTCCATCCGTCCTTCTCTTAGAGATGATCATTTCATTATTTCCTCTGTTCTCGTGTCTCCTTAATAAAATATTTTATCTGCAATAATAGAATTCAAAGCTCAAACAGCTTTGTTCAGGAGACATCCTCTTTGTCCTGGGATACTTATCATCCTGTCTTCCAGGACAGTCACCACAACCATACTTAACTTGGCTTAATGTTTAAATTTTGCATTTTCTTCAGCCTAATCAATGCAGGCTTCCTTCATTTCTCAGTCATCTTGTTTTGTTATCTGTGCTGTGACTGGAGAAGTCATAGACTCTAGAAGACAGCCAACTACTGCCCCTTTCCTAAACTAATGCAATTTCTAACTATTCTGCACGCTTCTCCTTATGTCCACAGATAAGCATGGCTCGCCCCCTCACAACTGCTTTATTCAGTCGATGGAGACTGTTACAGGGATCCACAAATGGTCACAAAGCAGAGGAAAGTGAACATGGAGTGCCCACCTTGACTGGTACATCTACAGCTCAACCCTTAACCTAAGGCTCTGGGAAAATATTAGGTGAGGGGACATACAGATTTTTATAGCCGGAGGATCAGGACACATGATGCTACATAGCGTCTTCTAGACGTGAGAGAGAAGCTGCTCCATGAACTCTTAACTGTATGGTTAACAACGTTTTTGTCTAAATAAAACCTGAACAATGACAATGCCAGTTGAAAAGCCAATGCGGATCTGGGAAACCTCACTATCCACCTCTCCCGACCAATGATGCCATCAGATAAAGAGTTACAGGCAGAAAAAAAAAAAAAAAACAAAACCTGCTGAGATAGGTCACTTTCTCCAGGGACAAACCCCTCTGAAATGTTACTGAATCCCAAGTGGTAAATCCTAAGTAAATTTACATATAAGCAACACTAGGTCCACTCTGTAGGTTGTATATACGCGAGCACACGTGCACATGCATACACTCACAATCAGAGAATAAGAAGAGGTCATGAATTTGAGAGAGACTCAGGGGACATGAGAGAAGTTGAAGGCAGAAGGGTAAAAATTACGTAAACAACATCCATGTATAAAATTCTTAAACATTTTTAATTTTAAAAGTATTCATTTGAGCTGATTTCAAACTGAGAATGTGTTTTCCTCATTGTCCTTACCGCAGTGTCTGGAGAAGAACCCACAATGTGAGAAAAGAGTACAAGGAAAAGAGAAGGGCGGGAAGTAAAGGGATTAAAGACGGAGCCTGGGTGTGGCTCAATGGTAGAGCACTTATCCAGCATGTGTGAGGCCCTCCGTTCCCTAATACTCTTTAAAAACTTGGGTTGCTGGAAGGAAGGAAGACAAGAAGATTCTAGGCATCCTATTAACCCTATAGCTGTGGAAAGGACCTCCGTCACCCCCAGTGTGAGATGGCTGGATGCGTAGCTCCTGACCCAATAGATGCCGCAAAACACGATTCCTTAGAAACAGATACTCATATTTCAGAAGTAGACAGCACTGCAGGCTGGATGGGGTGACTCGAAGGTCACTTGGAAGCAGAAAGCCAGAGGGGTTTCTGTGGGAGTTGCACTCTACAGGAAGACAGGAGTGAGGTGGCCCTTCATTTACCAGGAGCATATGTTAGTCGGGCGGTGGTGGCGCGCGCCTTTGGTCCCAGCACTCAGGAGGCAGCGGCAGGCGGATCTCTGTGTGTTCGAGGCCAGCTGGTCTACAAGAGCTAGTTCCAGGAAACCAAAAGCAAACAAACAAACAAAAAGTAGGAGCACATGTTGCTTGTTTGAGTATTTTGAAATCTGGGAGGGAGGACAGCTCTCCAGATTGGGGCGCAGATAGTTTGTGGTGACACAGCTTTGAAGGGTGAGGACTTTCTCTCTGAGAGTGGGGGTGTGGGGAGGAGGGGTTTCTGATGGTTACAGCGAACTCAGACCTCACAGCAAACTCCTGGATACCCTGTGAGGAACACAGGAGTTGAGGTTACTCTTGAACATATGTTTTACAGTATGGAGACTGGGGGTCTCTCTCTCTCTCTCTCTCTCTCTCTCTCTCTCTCTCTCTCTCTGCCATTTCCATGCACTTGTTATGCAATTTAACACTGCTCTCTTTTCACCTGCTCTTGTGGAAATTCACTCCCCCAGCAGCTTTGAGGTACCTACCTGAAGGCATGGCTTTTGTCTGTAGACATGGCTTCTTAAAAGGAGAGAGACAGAGAGATTGTGCATGCACTCTCTTGGGTTTTGAAGACCAGGTCAGGTGTCTTGTTTCCTGCTTGTGAGTTTGTTTTCCCTATATCCCATTTTAAAAAATTGAAATATATATAAATATACATATCTTTATGATCCTTGCCACAATCCACGATTTAGTCATGTATATTTTCCTTTATCATCAAATATTCTTTGTTAAATACTACTTAGATTGTACACATGCTATTATCTTTAATGGATATACCATAGTGTACAAAGCCATTTTCCTGCTCTATGAAAGTTTTCATTGCATTATTTAAATTGAAGATGCTAGAAGTCCAAATTGCTATACGCTGTCAGAGGCTGCAGTCGGGATTAGTACTCAGAAAGACCCTGATCTGAATGCTCTCTAGGTTTCAGAGGACATGGCAAGTGGGTATCAGGCTTGAAATGCAGTTACATTTTGTGAAAATGATAGAGAGCCAAGTGGTGCTTATAAGTTTTAGGAAGCCAGAGGACGCAGCCTGTGTGTGATGAGAATCAGATCTAGAGAGAACCAGGGTTGGACTATATTGGAAAAGGCTAAGGAGATAAGGGATTCAGAGCTGGGGTAGAGAACAGAACCACTCCTGAAAAGAGCCAGTTGGTTGCCAGGTCATGGAATTGAATGGGCACGGAATGAATTAGAATAGGGAAGAACAGCATGTAGTTGCAGTGCAGAACCAGGGCACAGTCACCAGTAGACATGGGACCGTGATGACGGACTGGTGCTGTGAGGGTTGGTGGGTGTGTTATCGAACCACATTAGCAAGAAAGCCCACTTTGTTCGCCTTCCCATTCATTCCTCTTACCTCTTAAGAGTAAAACTGAATTTCACATTGTTTTGGAAAATCATTATAAAAATTGCTATCAATAGAAGCAAATGGAAACCTTGTTTCTATCATCTCTTCTAGAATGTGCAGTGCTGTCAAGGGAATACAGACCACTGTGCACGATTCCTGCAAGCAAAGTAGAGCAGTCTCCTCTAAAAACATGATTATGTCTATTGATGAGCTTCTAAGAAAGCATTCCCACGGGAGCACACCCATAGTGTTCTGCTTGTATCGGTTAGTAGCTCTACTTTATGACCAGGAGCACCAAGGCTCTTGGCACCAGCACTGCTTCATCTCCACCCTGCTGTGCCACAGTCAATTCGTCATCTCATGTTCTCAGGTCATGAGCACACATTCGGATCCTCCAAGACAAAGGGAAGGCAGAAGTGAAGTCACCATGGGACCTTGTCTTCTACAGGACCAAAGTTGCTTATGGCCAATGAGAGTTGGAGATAAAGAAGACATGTGATTACTATTGTGCTCAGCTTCCATTGAGCACAGACTAATTCACATGGGAAACTCTATGTTCCTCATTCCAGGTGTGGGAACCACTCTCCTCAGGTCATTTTGACCCAGGGAATCCTACGCTCCAGGTCCCTCCCCTGCTCTATGGGATGTGTCCTCACTCTCCATGTCTTTTATTTTATTTTATTGCCCATTCCTGGTTTTCTCTACAAAGTTTCTGTTCTACTTTTGGGAAGATAAACTACTATCTATGATGTTCTTTACCTGGACTCCGTTTTTAACTCATATTTTGTTTCTCACCTGGACTGCTTTGGGAATTGTGCTTTTGTAGGAATAAAGTCAAAGATAGGGACTCATGGGATAATGGGCAAAAGAAGAAAGTCTACCAAGGAAATCAAAACGCCGAGAACTGAACACAACGAATGTATAGCAAACACTGAGTACAGAGGAGAACAAAATTCACAGCATCTGGGGAAGTCAGGCTGAGGCTCACATGAGTAGCTGAATTCACATTGGACCCCGAGGTCACTATACTGATGGGACTTACCATACACACAACTGTGTGCTAAATAACTTGATATTCAAAGTTCCTTCATCTTCATAGTTACCCAAAATAACCCAATTATTATTATCCATATTTTGTATAACAGAAAATGAAGCTCAGAAGTATTAAAGACCTCATTCAATAACACGATCAGAATCATAGCCAAAGTTTTTACCAGATTGGGCTGGTAATCTTAAAGGCTATTGGCTGAAGGAGCCAAAGGAGCTCCCACAGCACCAGATCACTGATGATTAGCACCTAAAAGATAGCAACTGGCCAATCAATTGTTAATGAGTAAGTGAATGAATGGATGAATGAAGCAAATGAGAAAATTGGTATGCTGCAATGTCTTACTACCTATAATGGAGAGAGATGGTCCGATGGTAGAAACTCTTGATAGAGCACAAGTACTGAATTACTGACATTTATTGAATGTCTACTCAGTGCTCAGCTAAACACTAAAAACTGTAACACTTCAAGACACTCTTCAAAAAAAAAAAAAAAACCTACAGTCTGGCTGGCCCTATGTTGGGCCCAGATAATGGCAAGCCCTTTTACATGAACAACCCAAATTCAGAACAGAGAATGACTTCACATTGTGGACACGATATCCAGTTTAATTTACTGACTGTCTACTCATCCTCCATAACTATGAGCAATCCATCCTAAGTTAGATATCTCTGGTCCTAAAGATTTAGAAATGATAAGTGGGCTCAGAATATAGTAGGACTCCATAGCTCCTTTTTAGGTTCTTACAAACACCTCCTGCATAGACGGCCATATAGCGTGAGCAATTTACAGTAGAATGAATTTGTTTTATACTGGCTCAGTCTGGGTCTTGCAGCCCCCACCTGTCTCGCTGTTGTTTTATTTACTCCTCAACCATTCTTCTGTTGGTTGCTGTTCCCTTTAGCTTTCCTCTTAAAAATAGGTCATTCTAAGGACATATATTGCAATGACTGAGATGAGCTGTGAACAAGGGCAAGGCAGGGATGTGTTGGTGATTCTTCCTCTTCTTTGGGGCTTCTCCAAAATCTGATCCATAAAGAAAAACATCACAAGCTCAAAATTTAGGGTCCAAATTCCGATTCTGAGGTTGGTGTCATTCAGATGAATATCCCTGAGCCAGGTACAACAAAGCAGTTACTGAGTGAGATAAAGTGATTCAGAGCCAGGACTCAGTGAGCAGTAACTCACCAGGGGCGGGGGAGACATTTTTGTAACCACTAAAATGTGTAAGGGCAACCTCAGCCCTATATTTTGCTGTTTCCCACAATGGCTGTTTCTAGGAGAATTCATCTCCCTCACCATGGGGTGCTCAGGGCATTGAAAATTAGTCAGTTTGTTATACGGGTCTGGTTAACACTTGTGGCAGAACATTAATACCAGATAATAGTAAACTCACTGGTGTTAAATATTTGCAGAACAAGGGCAGTAGCTCTGAATCTTTACCTAGTACATCTCATTGGTAGTGATGCTGGTGGTGGCACCAGGAAAGGTGGACTCCTTCTCCAGATCACGCAAACACTCCAGTACTGTTGATAGTTTCTAGTGGATACAATTGGTTATATCCAGTATCTCTTTAATGCCAGGGGCTTAAAATCACAGAGGATAGCACATCATAATAGGTTACAACATCCCTCAAGGAATCCTTGATGGGCATAAAAATAGTTTCCCCTCCAATTGATTGACAGTGTGGCAGCCGGAAAGTGATAGCCAAGCTTCTGGCTGTCCATGGAAAGATTTTAAATCAAGGAAGATGTGGCTTCAAAGATTAGCTTCCACATTTGAGGGCTGAGACCAGCTGGACTGGGGATGGCATTTGGGGGTGCCTATAGGATCATGGAGTGATAGAGCCACCTTTCAGCTGACTTCCTCAGGATAAGTACCTTGAGAGGCTGTTCTTCCAAATTTTCAGTTTTTCCTTGTCCCTGTACAAGGATGTAAATTGAAAAGAAAGGTTCAAAATGGAGAAAAAAAAAACCAGTAATCTCTGGGTGGAACAAGGACAACTACTAATGAAAAGTGTTAATTTTTGTCTTTGTGACTGGCAGACAGGTAAAGAAAATTACCTTAATTACTTTAAAATATTGGACCATATAGTTCATCTATTTCTTGGGAGAAAAAGAAGCACATGTTGGGTCTAATGAATGACAACACACTTCCCTTTGCTTGCTGAAGCTCTGAGCATGTGAGGAAAAGCTGCCCTCTATCTTGACTCTCTCTTATACTCTGCCACATCTGTGTTACTGATCTGGCTTAGCAGAAGGTCTTCAAATGTATGCATGTTCTCTCTAGTGCCGAAAGCCTGGAAATCAAGAGAACTGTGAGTCGTTTCACTGACACCTCCTAAGAAGCTCCTAGAAAACAGGACCAGGATTCTCCCTGCCTGTAAACAGTGAGCAAACAGAAGGATTTACTGTTAGGTGAAGGTGACTGTAACATAATTTAAAGGTCAGCTACCATATTTAAAAATTAAACTCAGACATCCCTGTTCCATGCATGCTATGGGTTGACAGTTCTTAGTTTTCTTGCTTCTAAGTTTCCTATTTAACAAAAATGGGGGGAGGGAGGGAGGGAGGAATTGCAGAATACCTGTGATGAGTTCTGGAAACAGAAAAAGAAAGTTCTGTACTTTGTATCGGAATAATGTAGACTACATAGAACAAAAGACAAACTGAATGCCAGTTGCACCTGTAAACCATGCCCCCAAAGTGATACAGAAAAAAACATACTGTCTCCAGCAAGGGACACAGGACTGTCAGTATCATGAAGGCTTCACCAAGGAGCTGATGTTCCCTCTGGGGTTGAAACAACAGAATAACTTCACAGTAGAAAACACTAAGGAAGGGGCATGGAAACGCCATTGTCAGCAACTGGGTGCCCAATAGAGAAATGCTGTTTAGTCACCACCAATAGGCATATCCCAGGAAGCAGAAAGGACACAACAGGAAAATTTTCATTTCTTCAGTGACTTTGGAAAAGAATTCCTCTTTTAAGGGCCTGAAGAGGAGACTCAGCAGTCCAAGAGTGCTTACTGCTCTTACAAAGCACCCAATTTCAGATCCAACCACCCACTTTGGGTGGCTCATAACCAGCTATAACTACAGGTCCAGGGTGAGCTAAAACCTTTGGCCTCTACAGCCACACACACACACACACACACACACACACACACTCACACATGCACATGCAAGAGAAAGAGAGAGACAGAGACGCACATAGAGGATAAAAAAAACCTAAGAAACTCTGCAGTGAAGCTCATGATTTGACTAGCATAAAGACACTTTCTCTTTCACCTCACCCCTATGTATGGATGGAACAGTTTTTAAGGAACTTGCTTGATACATGTATGTTCTAAACATCCAATATTTCAGTAGTAGCAGTGCATGTTATCACAGGTGGTCAGACATATTGAATTTAGGTCAGAAATATAAAGACAGAAAATAAGAAGAGGGAGGATGAGGAGGAGGTGGTAGTGGTGGTGGTGGCTTGTGGTGGTGGTGATAGAGGTGGTGGAGGTAGTTGTTTGTGGTGATGGTGGTGGTGGTGGTTTGTGGTGGTGGTAGTAGTGGTGGTGGTGGTTGTTTGTGGTAATGGTGGTGGTTGTGGTAATTGTGGTTGTGGTGGTGGTTGTGGTGGTGGTTGTGGTGGTGGTGGTGGTTGTGGTAATTGTGGTGGTGGTGGTTGTGGTAATTGTGGTGATGGTTGTTTGTGGTGGTGGTGGTAGTTGTTTGTGGTGGTGGTGGTGGTGGTTGTTTGTGGTGGTGGTGGTTTGTGGGAATTGTGGTGGTGGTGGTGGTGGTTGTTTGTGGTAATGGTGGTGGTAGTTGTTTGTGGTAATTGTGTTTGGTGGTTGTTTGTAATGGTGGTGGTGGTTGTTTGTGGTAATGGTGGTGGTGGTGGTTTGTGGTAATTGTGGTGGTGGTTATTTGTGGTAATGGTGGTGGTTGTGGTTTTGGTGGTGGTGGTGGTTGTCATGGTGGTGGAGGAGAAAAGCAGCAGCGGGAAGCCTGGGCATTTGGGCAGCATCACCCGTAGGAAATGAGGTTTGTGACAAATGCTTATGCTGGAAGGGTGACGTGGTCACACTGAAGTATAGAAATAGAATATTGCTAGTGAATAGCCAGAGGACAGCCAGAAATAGGAAGAGAGGAGATGAAGTAGGAGAGCAAGATATAAAGCGTGCTGAGGAGCTCGGTATGAGAAGAGATGGGGCAGACTGAACTAGAGACAGCCATTGCTTCGGCTCTGGCCTAAGCAAAGCTGTGCTCCTTCTGACCTGAAAAACCCATGAAAAATCACAAATTTGCAGTATAATATGGGTATTGTTTTTGATGTGGAAATATGGGGTGTCTGTGTGTCTAGAGGAATTGTGACTATGGCTTGTTCCATAAACATGATGACCCAATCCCTGGCATTCACACAGAAAGTTAGGTGCGGAGCGAGAAACTTCTGGTTTCTGTGCCGAGGGGAAGAGGACAGAGGATCCCTGGGGTTTACTGGCCAGTCAATCTAGCCAAATCTGTGAGCCCCAAGGACAGTGAGAGACTGTCTCAAAAAACGAGAGAGAGAGAGAGAGAGAGAGAGAGAGAGAGAGAGAGAGAAGAGAGAGGGGTACAGAAAAAGCACTTGAGATTGCCCTTTGGCCTCCATGGGCATCTAACTGCACACACACAATGAGATTTTTTTAAAAATCTTTTCAGAGGTGAAGACATAACAATCTAACAGTTAAGGAACTACTTGATATAAGGAACAGATAGGGATGAAAATCCATGAAGAAAAAAGGAAGAACAGTGAGAAAAACTGAGCAAGTAAGGAGATGGGATTATATAGTGTCTAAATTATCAGTGTTTAAATCAAACACTGCTAGGAATTTCACTCCTGTTATGGCATTTAGACTTCATCATAAGCCTGAAATAATTTTAGCCACTTCATACATGTGATTATAAGACTCTAAAATAACAGTTGACATTTCCCTGGAATTTCGTTGTATCCTCTGGCCTATTCCCATGTGTCATCCAAGGGAGCACAGAACAGATGTTGAAAGAAAATTACTTCTGATTTTAAAGAGCTTAGAGTTTTAATTTTCAAAAATAAATAGCATTAGGAAATTTGAGAGCAAAGACGTTTGTACCTCTGGCTCTCAGAGCTGGGGGAGGCAGGAAGAACCGTGGTGTGCCAAGGGAGATGGGCCACAAGCAGCTCCAGTGGTCCTCATGTTCCAGTAAGACACAAGAGGAGGAGGGTTTGGGTGGAGGAAGGATGGAGGTGAGAAAAGTCTTAATGAGCCCCACCAAGGTTCTTACAGCCCTTTAAAGCCGGGAGCAGCTGGCTGGCTCTTGTTCAGTTTATAAAGGTGCGGAACTAGCTCAGACAAGGGCATGTTGAGGCCTTACGCTCAGAGATGAGGGATGGCTCAGAGCAACATGCATCAACTAACAATAAAAGGCCAGATGAGAATGGGCAACTTAACAGGTAATCATCTAAATGGATTCTGACTTATCAGGATCAGAAATTCTCAATTAAAGCCCTAGAACGGTGTGAATCCTGAGAAGAAAAATAATAGCAACCAGACAAGGGATAACTGGGATAGAGCAAGGCTGGGCTAGGGAACCAGCTCAGTGCTGGAATGCTTGCTTAGCATAGTGAGGTCTCACTCAGTCCCCAGCACCGTGAGAGGAAGAAAGCACAACTCTGTGCTGAGTACTTGTCTGCTGGCCGAGGAGGCTTTACATACCCGAGGAAAACTGAGAAGTTATATCCATCACATTGCCGACTTTGCGGTCTCAAGTGTGCACCCACAATAATCAGTAAGACTCTTAGTCAGAGAGGAAGTGAGGGGGGCGTGTTCTCATATGCGTGCAGCTAGGGAGAGGCTAAGGCCTGCCTGACTCCATTCGGATTGCATATCTTCACCTTCTAGAATCAAGTAGAAGATGAACAACACCACTTTTAAGTCTGCCCATGGGTTGTCCCTAGTCCTTGGTGCCCCATTTCACTCCAGTGCTGAGGGAGGGTTTTAGCCCAAGCCAGATGAGGTCTCGACCAGGAGCATCATTTATATGCACCCCCTTCATCCTGTCTTGGTAGCAGCCAAGTCATTGCTTGGGATGGTTAGGAATGGAGACGGTCACGAGTGTGGCAAATCCTTGGTAGCAATCTTGTAGACAGATCAAAAGAGAAAGGAGAGGCGTCTTGACCCAGCACATGCCAAGTTAGCAGGACATGACAGGCAAAAGTAGAAAGGAAGTGATGCAGACGGATCTAAGGGGCAGGTGCTGAGAGTGTGGGTGACATAACCGAGGTGGACTGACCACACGGCAAAGCAGAAATGAGCCAGGGGTTAGGGTGGGGACCAACGAAGAGCGGCTTTTGAAGTTAAGGGGTTTGAGGATGCAGTTACCCATAGAAATAGCTGGAGAGGTGTAAGTCAGATACAGTCGTGATGGTCCAAGTGTGTCCCTGAAGTAAAGGGCAACAAGATTGTGGAAACCTATTTTTTAATTCCACAATTTTCTGCGTTTTGTTGTTGCTGTTTTTATATCACAAAAGGGATCCAGCCACTCCCAATCTGGAAGCAAATTACAGAGGAAAACAGAGAAATAGTGTCTCTCCTGTCATTTTTTAATTGCTTTCGTTCCTCCATGCTCCATCTCTCATCCTGCTTTTCCCTGAATGTGAATAAATCTGCAGTCTCGTTCCATCTCCCTACTTGTGAATTCAAATGAAGCATCAGGATATGCACACAAGCCACACTTTCTCCCTTTGCCTAGACAGAGAAATCATTTGACTCTTGTGTGATGCGTTAGGCCACTGTCATTAACAACACTGGTGTCATTTTGATGTTCTCTGTGAGGCAGTGGGCTCTTTGAAGTTGAAAGCTAGAACAGACATGGATAAACAGTACTCCAAGCAGGCTGCCATTGCACCATTATTGCAAGCAATTATTTCTCAGAGTGGCACATCTGTAAAAAGTCGGCCACTTTCTTCCAGGAAGTGTCTCAGTAGATACGACTAGAACTCCTGTCTGATTGCTTCTCTTTTAAATGGACAGAATCTCTCTCTCTCTCTCTCTCTCTCTCTCTCTCTCTCTCTCTCTCTCTCTCTCTCTCTCTCTCCTCTCTCCCTCCCCCTCCCTCCTTCCCTCCCTGGAGCCTGATGTGACCCCCTTGAAGCTCCATGTACATTTCTGGGAATGGAATGAAGATTCTAGCTAGATGGGACTGTTTCCTGGGATGTTGCTGTAGAGTAGCTATTTCATTAGTCCCTTTCAGACTCATTTGTGCTCAAGCCCTCCCCAGCCAGTCATGATCCTGAACAGAGTTTTCCTTCTGGTGTTGAGAATAACACACGATATAGAGAAAGTGAGCATTTACATGCAGAGAGGATTTAATAGTAGCTGAGCTGTTTCTAATATCATTGTTTCTCATCAATATCGTGCCACGTGTGAGGCAGTGTGGAAGCCCAGTGACGGGTATTCATGCACTCAATCTCCATGGAATGACCTCAAGACCCAGTGTTATTACTGCCATTTTTTTCTCTAGCAGAGAAGCTGGAGACAGAGGTAAAGAAGAGGTTCTGCAGGGTGGAACTGAAGCCTAAAGGAACCACTTTCCTGGTTATGTACCATAGGTCCAGGCTTCAGTACTAGAATCCAGAACTGGATCGGATTAACAACAGGCTAGAGAATTACACTTGGGGAAAACTAGACTGATGGAGAGGTAGTCCCGGTGCTAGGGATGAAACGTCCCACTATTCATGGAGAAGAGGTAGTCCCAGTGCTAGGATGAAATGTCCCATTTTTCATGGACAAGGAAATGATGCATGGGATGAGTGAAGTGGATTTGGGAACCATGGCCCCGAGTCAGGAAAAGGCAGAGAACTACTAACAGACTGTCTTTGGATCTGGCTGTCAGGAGACTGGCTCTAGCCACGACACAATAGCCTGTCTAATCCAGTGCAGTGAAAGAAGCTTTACTGGCCAAGGCACCATTTTCTGAGATCCTCCATCTCTGTCTCTAAAGATGATGTCATGGAATCTGTAAGATTAGGAGATGCATTGATGCATTTCTATATGAATTTTCTTTGTTTTGTTTTTGTTTTTTCGAGACAGGGTTTCTCTGTAGCTTTAGAGCTTGTCCTGGAACTAGCTCTTGAATCTTCTTTTTAAAATACACGCTCTCGTCAGTAAACTTCTTCCTGTCAGCAGTATGTATCATGTCCGAAAAATGTTGCCTGTGCTTGATCCTGAAGCATGACTGAAGAACTGCCATCAAACCAGGTGACGGTGACCACAGCTGAGGGTGAGAGCTGTGGCTTAGAACGGCATTTTAAAGGTCTTAAATTTCATACACTGGGAATTATGAATTTATTAACATAAGTACTTAAATAATATGTGAGCATTAAAATCAACATGCCATCGATGCATTTGAAGCCCATTTTGTGTCTGTCCCAGGAAACATTACCCTATGTGCTGAACCCACTACCCATGATTTGGTACCTGGAATTCCACTGCATACATTATAAGTTTACAGCTACTTCAATGATTCACACATGTGTGAGGATAGCATTGTTAAATATGTTTAAAGCTTTACATAAAATATATGAATTCTTCTAAAATTTTTCTCTTTCTTTTCTCAGCCTCATACTTCTGTTATGAGAATCATCAATGTTGATTTATGCAGCTATACTTCATTAACTTTTATTGCTCTATTGAAATGTATTTGATGAATATAGCACAATCTGTCTATTCCCCTGTTGATGGACACTGAAGTTGTTTCCATTTTTTTTCTTTTTGCACATAAAAATATGGTTTGCTCTGAAAATATTTTGTCTGCTTTCTGGGCACTTCTGTGAGACTACCTCTCTATATAGCAGAGACACAGGGGCAAAATGGCTTCCCTGTAAGTATACATCTTCAAATACACTAAGAAATTGCTATTTCTATCTCAACAAAATGAATCAATTTCCCCTCTTCCCAAAAGCCTGAATGACAGATGCTGCAAATCTGTGCTAAAAGTGAGTGTTGTCAAAAACACCAGAGCAAAAATGTTAAGCGTTACCAAACAGAAGTAGGCTACTGAAGCAAGGGCTCAGCTATTAAGAGTGTCGCTGCTCTTCCGGAAGATGCATGTTCTGTTCCCAGCATCTGCAGTGAGCTCACAATCTTCTGTAACTCCAACTCTAAGAGACCTGACACTCTCTTCTGGCCTCCATGGGTATTTGCACATGAGTGACACACACACAGAGGAACACACATACAAATACAAATTAATCTTTGTATTAAAGAAAAATAGATTGAAGTACAATGGGCCCTCTATTTTCTGTCATTCAAGGCCATCGTTGTTTCATTTGTATTGTATCTACCTTCCCAACTTTTGACTTTTAAGTAAATTTCAGGCATATCACCATTTTATCCTTAATGTTTTATTTTTATTTTTTCTTTCAGGAGATTTTTATGACTTTTCTTTTTTTTTTCTTTTTTCTTTCTATTGTTTATTTATTTATTAAAGATTTCTGCCTCCTCCCCGCCACCACCTCCCATTTCCCTCCCCCTCCCCCATCAAATCCCCCTCCCTCATCATCCCTAAGAGTAATCCGGGTTCCCTGCCCTGTGGGAAGTCCAAGGACCACCCACCTCCATCCAGGTCTAGTAAGGTGAGCATCCAAACCGCCTAGGCTCCCACAAAGCCAGTACGTGCAGTAGGATCAAAAACCCATTGCCATTGTTCTTGAGTTCTCAGTAGTCCTCATTGTCCATTATGTTCAGCAAGTCCGGTTTTATCCCATGCTTTTTCAGACCCAGGCCAGCTGGCCTTGGTGAGTTCCTGATAGGACATCCCCATTGTCTCAGTGTGTGGGTGCACCCCTCGCGGTCCTAAGTTCCTTGCTCGTGTGACTTCCTGAATTTTGCAGGTAAATGGACGGAAATAGAAAACACTATCCTGAGTGAGGTGAGCCAGACCCAAAAAAAGGAACATGGGATGTACTCACTCATATTTGGTTTCTAGCCATGAATAGGGGATGTTGAGCCTATTACACGTGGTCCTAGAGAAGCTAATTAAGAAGGTGAACCCAAAGAAAAACATTTAGGCGATGAAAGGAGACAGAGACAAAGACCCACATTGGAGCACCGGACTGAAATCTCAAGGTCCAAATCATGACTTTTCTTTTTAAAATAATATTTTTATATATTGAGAATTTCACAGATGTACGCAATGCGTTCTGATCATACACACCCTCTTTCCTGCATCAACTCCTCTTGAATCTCCTCTCCAAACCACTCACCTTCTAAATTCATGGCCTTAAAAAAATCAGCTGAACCTAACCATGTTCATAGACATGGAGCTATCCACAGAAACATGGGCAACCTACTAGGAGCCACAGTCATGGAGACAAATTATTCTTCCTCCCTCAGTGGAAATCAACAACCAGTAGCTCTTTAGAAGGAATGGAATCTTGTGTGCCCCTCCTACATCCATGCTGACTTGATCTCATCTCATGCTGGTCTTAAGCAATTAATCACAGCTACTGTGAATTCCTGAGTATAATGGCTCAGCCAAGTCCATAATATCTTACGACAGCAGCTTTCATGATCTGGGGTTCTTACACGCTTTCTACCTTCTCTTTTTGGATGTTTCCTGACCCTTGGGGAGCAGAAAAATAAACAGATGTTCATTTAGGGCTGACAGGTAAGGATATTTTGTAAATGACCTTAATACCATTTCCAAACCCGAAGAAGTAATATCTTAATAGCAAACTGTGGTCATCATCATTGGGAACTTTGTTGTTATTGCTGTTTGAAGACAGGCTCTCATTATGTTGCTCAGGCTGACACCCCCCCCCCGCCAGTTTCAAGCATTTGATGATGTATCATAGTATTGGGATAACAGGTGTGTGCCACCACATCTGACATAAACATGTATAATAGTGTACTTTAACCAGTATTGTGGTAGTTTAAATAAGGATGGCCCCCAGCCCAGTCATTCTTATTTGAATCCCATAGGCTTGTGTGTTTGAATGCTTGGTCACCAGAGAGTGTAACAGTTTGAAAAGATTAGAAGGATTAGAAGGTATAACCTTGCTGGAGAAAGTGTGTCATTGAGGGTGGGCTTTGAGGTTTCCAAGTCCATGCCAGTACCAGTTTCTCTCTCTCACTCTCCCTCCCTCCCCTCTCTCTGATCAAGATGTAGGCTTTAATTACTTCTCCAGCATCACACTTCCCTGTCACTATGCTCCCTGCCATGATGATAATGGACTAAACCTTTGAAACTGTAAGCAATCCTCCAATTCAATGTTTTTTTATAAGAGTTGCCTTGGTCACTTCACATTAATAGAACACTAAGATAAATGTCATATAAGATCCAAATACTGCAGTTGGTTGATATGTCACACATCTCTTTATGTGCTTTCCATCTTTTCTTTCTAACCTTTAGCAATATATATATATATATGTGTGTGTGTGTGTGTGTGTGTGTGTGTATACATATATATGTATGTGTGTATATATGTGTGTGTGTGTACATGAGTTTTGTCCTGTAGAATTTCCCACACAGACTAGCTTTTGTTTATTGCATCTCTTTCATGTTATTGGATATGTTCTTACACTTTTCTAGGTGGATTTAATGGTTAAAGCTGTGTCTTCCATACTTTCTGGTTTTCTAACTCCTTGTGACTTTGGCAGTTATTGTTCAGCCTTTGAGTTCATAATTCATATGGTTCTACAAAATACTGCATTCTAGTTCTCTTCTTCTGTCTCAAGGAGCTGGAATACTCTATAAAAAGACAAGTTCTCTTCCACTACTATAGGGTTACTTAGTGGTCTCATGAGTATAACCAAAATGATTCATTCCACTTCTTTACCAGTTCTTAAGACATTGACTTGAGTTACAGTCATCTCCTAATGATGACTAACCAACTTATTTTGTGTTTTTTGAATTCATTATTGTAAATATTTATTAAAACTTATAAATTTAAATGTATATAGAGTCTCAATCCATTTCAATTCCATTTTTTCTCTTTTTTCCCCCCTTGGCTTTTGAATCTTGAATCCTTTCAAGAACTGTGATATATATGTAGACAGAACATTCCATACTCATCCTCTCTGTATCTTGCTCAGATCAGAAGTCATCTACTTCACCAACAAACCCTTATCCAGAACCAGTAGAAAATAGTATATAGATTCTACAATGTGACCACTGAATGGTATTCACAAACACTATAATTCATGCTAATCTGAATAAAGTATAATATGATCCATTATAGTTTAATTTGCTTTCCTAAATAAATGCTTAGTTACAGTTTTTGTACAGATGTTATATGTATGTCAATTTTTGCTCCCATGGATGATTTTTCCACATTTTTATTTTTATTAATTTTAATTAATTATTTTAATTAATGTTATTTAATTATTTTAATTTTAGTATTTTATTGATTATTATTTTAAAATTAAATTTTTCCCAGTCAGATCACCATCTCTCCTCTTTTTTCTCTCTTCTCCTTCTAGTTCCTTCCCCACAACATCCCTGATACTGCCCCCCATTCACTCCTGTTCCTTTTCTCCTTAGAAGAGGGTCAACCTCTTATCAATATCAACAAAACATGACATATCAAGCAGCAGTAAGACTAGGAACCTATTCTCCTATTAAGGCTGGGTGAGGTGGCCCAATAGGAGGGAAATGTTTCAAAAGCAGGCAACAGAGTAAGAGACAGCCCGTGCTCCCACTGCTAAGAGTCCTACAAGAAGACCAAGCTACACAACTGTAACATATGTGTAGAGGACCTAGGTCAGTCCCATGTAAGCTCTCTGGTTGGTGGTTCAGTCTCTGTGATACCCTATGAGCCCAGGTTCGTTGATTCTGTGGGGTTTTGTGGTGTCCTGGACCCCTCTGGCTCCCACAATCCTTCTTCCTCATCTTCTGCAGGATCCCCTGAGCTCTGTCTAATGTTTTTCTGTGGATCTCTGCATCTGTTTCCATAAGTTGCTGGGTGAAGCCTCTCTAATGACATTTGGGCTAGGCAACAATGTATGAGCATAGCAGAATATCAATAGGGATTATTTCATTGAATATTTTTTATATAGCCAGTCATGTTTGGTTCCATCCTAGGTCTTTGGGCTATCCAGCATCTGGGTCCTGGCCATGCAGGCAGTGTCAGTAATGGACTCGTTTTGGTAGCAGAGGTCTCAATCTAGACCAGTCATTGGTTGGCTGTTGCCATAATTCCAGAGCTTCCTATACTCCAGTATAACACATTATTCTTAATTTTCTTCTATTGACATTTCATTTATCTGATTACTTGTAGATGGTAACATAGCTGTTACTTGTTGATTAAATTCTTTTTCAAAAAGATTATACTAACCTGTGACATCTTTACTATTGTTATAAATTCATTTTTATGGAGTCATTTTAATTTTTTTAATTATATATGTATCTGTGGAGGGGGGTTGTTACATGAATGCAATACCCATAGAAGACAAAATAGGTCATAAGATGCCCTTCAGCCAGAGATAAAGGTGCTCCAGGTAGTGGTGGAAAGTGATCCCTGTGGTATGGAAAAGCAGCAAGATTTTTAACTATTGAGTCATCTATCTAGTCCCTATCTCTTTTAATCAAGAGAATTTCTTGAATTTAACACAGTTAAATGCCTTTTGCTTTTTTAGTTTGGTTTATGACTTTTTTTCAATCTTGCTAAATATTTTCCCAAGGACTTTGTTCTGGCTGCATAAAGCATGCATGCCCTTGGTTCAATTGAGAGGGGGGGGGGGGAGGGAAGAGGAAGGAAGGAAAAGAAAGCAAGAAACAGAGAGTGAGTAAGAGAGCTAAAAGAAGGTTGGTGGTGCTGGAAAACAATTCTATATCTGTCAATTATGTTTTAAATAAATGCTGATTGGCCGATAGCCAGGAAGGAAGTATAGGCAGGAAAACCAGACAGCAAGTAGAGGTGGGGAATACAAACAGGGGTATTCTGGGAAGGAGGAAGCCCATTCCTCCCCAGAACACCCAAGAAGTAGGATGTGACATGCCCCGCTGATAAAGGTACTGAGCCATGTGGCTAACATAGATAAGAAAAATGGTTAATATAACTACAAGAGTTAATACAAAGCCTGAGCTAATGGGCCAATCAGTTTATATCCAATGTAGACTTCTGTGTGATTTTCTTTGGGACTTGCCAGCTGTGGGAACTGGGCAGGACAGAAACCCCCACAAAACAGGCCCCTCATGTTACAGAATGGTGCCCATGTGGACAACTGCATCCACTTAAAGCCTGAGAGAATTTGGGAAGTAATTCTAGACAGAAAAGTATAGAATATAACAAGGTTTCTTGGTAGCAGCAATCTCTCAGGTCTGCTCTACTTTCTAGAGGCAAGCAAGCACTCTCATTTAAGAGTGACTTCCTGACTCAGCTTTAGCTGCAAAACTCTCTTTTAAGAGGTTCTGCCACAAAACACTTACATAGTATTGATGAAAAGCTGACCGCATGCTTTTTGGTTTTCAGCCATAGCAGGAAAAAGGCTGTGCCATTTTAAAATGCTGGCTTTCTGGGCCATCCTGCCAGGGCAAACTCTGACTTTTTCAGGCAGGAGGTCAGACTATGGAGCATTTAAGGGTGGCTTGTGAGCACACTGCTGCAGCTTGCTTACTGGCAGGGACCTTGAAACGCCATAGAGTTGTGGCAATAAACATGACTCTGGCGGGTACCTCCATCATGAGCCTGGAATCTCACAAAGCTAAGGAATGGGCTGGATCCAGCCATCAAAGCCACACTTTAGTCCTACCCATATTGCTTGGTAAATTAAAGACTAGTGTAGTCAGAAAAAGATAGAGATATACAGTAAAGAGAGATTTTAAAAAAAAAACTGTAAATGGGTTGCTCTGTGTTAAAATATATCCTGGCTTCAGAGAGAAAAGAAAAAAGGTTAAAGTTCTTAAAATAAAGAAGAAAGAAAGAGAGTAGTTGGGTGTGGTGGTACACACTTTTAATCCCAATACTTGGGAGACAGAGGTAGACTGACCTCTGTGAGTTCAAGATGTGGTGGTAAACACCTTTAATCCCAATGCCTGGGAGACAGAGGCAGATAGATCTCTGAGAGTTCAAGGTATGGTAGCACATACCTTTAATCCCAGAACTTGGGAGGCAGAGACAGGTAGATCTCTGTGAGTTCAAGGACAACCTGGTCTACAGAGTTATTCCAGGACAAAGATATACAGAAACCCTGTCTCAAAAAGCCAAAAATTAAAAATAAAAAATAGAGTTTAAAATAAAGCCACACAAAGATGGAAAACACACAGAGAATCTAGATACTGTATGTTATGCTCTCTTTGAATTGTTTGAATGCTGAGGAAGGAGCAACCGCTGCTAAAAGATATTTCCTTATAAATGCTGTTGAATTAATCCAAGATAGGTATTTTGAAAATACCTTGACTTCAAAATTGAAGTCAAAATGTATGTTACTTTGGAGAAGAGATTTTGCTTTTGTTTCCACAGTAAATGAGAGGCTATGGATTCATTCTGAGTTAAGAAAAATCAGGTTTGATCAAGGAAGACTACCTGAGAAATCTCCAGTAGGAACAGATAGCCTGAATGTCTGAGTTCTACATCCAGAACAGATTCAAGACTGCTGCCTGAGATGATCAAGACTCACAGGATACTCCAGTGAGAACTTGATCATAATTGAAAATTTTCTTTAGGTCCCAATAAGATTATCAGCACCCCCAACCATCTGGAAGTAGTCTGGAATACTATGCCCACATTCCCAAAAAATGGACTATGGCTATTTTCTTTTGTTTAAAAAAAGAGGGGGGAAAGTGGTGTAGGAGAACAATTCTATATCTGCCAATAATGTTTTAAATAAATGCTGATTGTCCGATAGCCAGGCAGAAAGTATAGGCAGGAAAACCAGACAGGAAGTAGAGGTGGAGAATATTCTGGGAAGGAGGAAGCCCATTCCTCCCCAGTCCTGCCCAGAACACCCAAGAAGAAGGATATGACCTGCCCTGCTGATAAAGGTACTGAGCCATGTGGCTAACATATACTAGAATAATGGGTTAATGTAAGTAACAAGCTAATACGAAGCCTGGGCTAATGGGCCAACCAGTTTATATCTAATGTAGACTTCTGTGTGATTCTTTGGAGCTTAATGGCTGTAGGAACTGGGCAGGACAGAAACCCCAACAAGCAGGACCTCATGTTACAGGTTGGAGGGAAAAAATGAAGGAAAGAGGTACAGGAGGGAGAGAACCTCTCAAATAGTACCCAGAATGTTAGTACAAAAAGCTATGCAGTTATTCCAACTGTAATACCTATCATTTGTAAAATAAACTATTTAGAGCAGTCATTTACGATCTCTTGAAGTTGTCTAAATAGGATACAGCCAGTGAAGAAACACTTATTCAAGCGACAAATCTTTTAAATCATGGTGAGCCTAGAGAGTCTGAGACACTATAAGGTTCCTTTCCTTTCTCCAGTTTCTCAGGTAAGTCTCATGATAGAGCATCTCATTGAGTTTGAGTAATAAAACAGGACTGAATTTCCATCCAGCTAGTAAAGGATTACTCTATTACTCTAGTGAAACAAACCACCAGGATTTCTTAGTCTCTTTCAGCTCAATTCAGAGGCCGGATGTCAAATGATGGTGGAAAAGGAATCAGCCCTCCTTGGCCCTTCTGTAGGTGCTGTAGGTCAGAGGCAAGTGAAAAATACTAAGAGTCCCAATTGCCCCGACTGAGCATACTTAAGGGATCAGTTTCTGTGCTTAAGGAGGCAAGGAAAGGTCAGTGGCTAAAGGTCCCACCAGGCCAATGCTTGTGAGTCCAGTTCTGGATCAATGTCCTATTTTTGCTCAGAAGAGAATCAAAGCTGCAGGCACAGCACCCTTCTCTTAGAACCAACTTCATTAAAAACAGAATGTGAAGAACTTCAAGACAAAGAGTTCTAAAACCTGCTGGATATTTGCAGTTGTGTAATAGATCATCAAAATGGGGCTGATAACTCCATAGAATTATCAGTTAAAGTATAGGCTAAACCAGCAATAATCCTTAAAAGAGCAGCTAAGAGCCCTCATAGACTCAAACACAGTGACTTGCCTCAGACTCCTTAGCTTTGTAAGATAAAACTGAGAGGAATGCTGTTCCAGAACGTTGACAAGAAAAAAGAAAGGAAGGAAAGAAAGAATGAAGGAAAGGAGGGAAGAAGAAAGAAAGGAAGGAAGGAAGGAAGGAAGGAAGGAAGGAAGGAAGGAAGGAAGGAAGGAAGGAAGGAAAAATGGTAGAACAATCATCTGCAATGACTGGAAACTAACAATTTGGTGTGATGTCAAGAGAGGCAGGTGACTCACTAGCCATGTGGCACACTGGAGGTCCTACTGAAAACATTATATCCCAAGACAACTATCTGATGCCCCAGACTGAATTCTCCAAGGAGCAAATTTTAAGGCTTCCCAGAACAAGGAAGAAAATGTTTACTAAAACAGTCCAGGGAAGAAATAAAACAATCCAACATTAACAAAAATGTGCAAGAAGGCACTGAACTAAGGTTAGTTTTAAAAACTCTTTAAATATATACATGTTTTCCTTTCTTCTACCAGCTTCATTCTAAGGTATATTATCACATAAAGTAGTAATTACATGAAAGTATGCTTGAGAAAAATATCAGTATCCAGAGTTGATGAAATATATCATTAAAAACACCCAGTTTTCAATAGACATTATGAAACCAGGAGACTAATAAGAAAGAGTGAACTTCATAGAAGAACATTATAGGGGCCCCAGATGTACATAAAAGAAGACTAAGATGTGAATTTAACAGATAAAGATTTCAGCACAGCTAAAGGACACAATGCTTACAGAGGTAAAGAAGCACTGGGGGCAATGCTATACAATAATGAGAATATAAATATTGTTAGAGAAATAACTAGGTAAAAATTTTGGTATGGAAAAGTACAATTAAAAAATTAAAATTTTCTTGGAGGACTCAAGGATAGATTTTGAAAGATGGAAGAAATATCATATTCGAAAATACATTGGTAACCAGGCTGTGGTGGCGCATGCCTTTAAGCCTAGCACTTGGGAGGCAGAGGCAGGCAAAGCTCTGTGAGTTCGAGGCCAGCCTGGTCTCCAGAGCTAGTTCCAGGATAGCCAGAAAGAAAAGGAAGATAATACAGTGGTAAATATTATGCATGCAATGAACAAAGAAATAAGAAAATAAACATGAGGTAGAGAAATGATTCTGTAGAGAACCAGGGTTCTATTTCCAGCACCTATGGTGAGATGCTGATAATATCCTCTGACTACAGGCCGAGGAGATCCTTTCTGGTTTCCATGGTCACTTACTTGTACAGGTGTGTGCATACAGACACACAAACAAAATAATTTTTAATTAATTTTCTTAAATTATGTTTCAGAGAAATGGTGTCTAGATGCTAATTAATTATCAGTCTTACCCAGCTGTGTACCCTGAGAGCTATAATAGTGAAAGACCCGGCAAGACATGTCTACTAGTGCAATAGTGGCATAAACAAGAACTTTCTGATTAGATTTCTGTACTGTTCTACAAGAAGAAACCCATACCTGGCACCATTTTTGAGTGTTGTAGCCACGGAAGGGGAGAACTTACTACTATTATTTTGCTACATGGACTTGGCATTAAACTTATTCTTAATGTCTTATCATCATGCCCATAGATTAACACATCTCTCAACTCTCATCAGAGAAGCTTCTATTTGGAGTAGAAGGTGATTAACACAGAAACCCAGTTGGCCAAGATGCAGAAAATAAAAGACTTCAGAAAGCTCAACCAAAACCATATAACATATGTACTGCACTCCCCTTTAAGGCTCAGGTATCTTTGTGGAAGAGGTGGAGGGAGTATAAAAGCAAGGGGTCATTGTTGACTACATGACAGTAGTATTTTTCTGGAAAGAGTAGGGCAGTTTCACATAAGAACTCATTGTGTTTATAACAGTGTGCATATCTATGAAAGATCCAGCTATACCAAATCCCAGTGTGGAGAAAGGAGTTGTATAGGAAATTCCATTCCTAGCCATGGAACTATTGGGAATTTTCATCTACTGGGAAATGAAGAGAGCGCTTTCTCTTGGACTGTAGATTCTGGTTAGTCAACCACTAGTTAGTGGGTGGAAGACCACACAGCCAAGAATATTTGGGAAATGCAAATTTGTCTTGATGAGTAAACCAAAGGTGTCAGGACACAAAGCTAGGTGAATGGGGCAGGGTGGATTATGGAAGAGTTAAAACACATTGTATAAAATTAAAGAACTGATAAAATTATTTTTAAAAACAATGAAAAAATTAAATAACTAAAATGTTAGAATAAAAATGTTCGTTTTAATACAAAGGAAAGTATAAAGAAGATGTAGGGAAAAAGTAAGATGGGAGACATAAAATGCAAAAAAATAAGCCAACTAAATGAATGGCTTCCCCCTTGTTGAGATGAAACACCACGATCAAAAGCAGCTTACAGAGAAAAGAGTGTGTGTCGGCTTATTGCTCCAGAGACCTAAGAGTTCACATGACTAGGAGGTTTGGCAACAAAGCGCAGGCATGGTAGCAGGAACAGGAAGCTGAGAAACCACATCTCAACTCCAAGCAGGAGAGTGAATTGGAAGAAGGAAGCAGTTATATACCGTCTCCATACAGCCTGCCTCCAGTGACACATTTCTTCCAGCAAGGTCATACCTCTTAAACCATCCCCAATGTTACCAAGTAGCGACCAGGTAGAATTTCGGACCCTATGGTGGGGGGAGGAACATTCTCATTCAAGCTGCCCTAATGTAAATTAACTCAACTTGATTAGAGGCTTAAATGAAGAATTTACAAGTGTAAAACTCTCAGGAACAAAGAGGAAATGAGTCCTCATGACTTTAAGTTAGGCTGATTCTCTTTGAAGAATAGTATACAAAAAAACACAGTAATAGAAAAATTGACTTCATCAATATTGAAAAGCAAATATTAGCATTCAGTTTCCTCTCTCATTTTGGAAGGCCATTCTCCTTTTTATTGGTATAATTTATCCTAAAATGGAAAGTTCTATACACATATGGCCTTTAAATTCAAATTGGATCACACGAGTCTACCAATTTTATTAACTGTATTATGTCAAGTTCAATTTTTCTTCTTTATTAAATCAGTTTTAAGTAGCATTTATTAAAATTTTAACTACACTTAAATTTTCAGATTTGTTGGATTAAATGGTTTATACTTTCCTTATTATTTTAATTCTTAGCTACATCACTAGCTAGGATAATGTCAACTTAACACATTTTTTTTCAGTGAGTTAAGATGAATTTGCATAGTTTCTTACCCCCAACTATTCTAACGTATTTTCATTGATGAGAATTTTTCACAGCTTAATGTCAGGCTTTACATTTATAGCATAGGTCTTTTTTTTTTTTTAAATAGGAAAAAAGCAAGTTAATAAGGTTAGCCACCACCTCCCTTTTTTTATAGTTAGAGCTTAGGACCTCCAACATGCCTTGCATGTTCCTCTACCACTGAGATCCCCTGCCTCATGTGTGTGTCACTTACCTATGTAATATGCCCCATCTCCTACTTTGGGCCATATTTTCTAGTTCTTCTATCTTACAATCTTTTCTTAATATTCACCTCTTGGGGACAGAATGATAGAGGACCCAAGTTCCATTCCCAGCACCCACATGGCAGCTAAAGAATATCTGTAACTCCAAGATCTGATACCCTCAGACAGACATACATGCAGGCAAAACACCAATGTATATAAAAAATAAAAATTAAATAATTTTTTAAAGGCTAAAGAATTAACCTCCTAGTATACGCCTGTATTTGTTTGCTTAACATTAAGTGTGTTCTTTCTGAGATTTCAGAATGCAGATATCCCCAGCTTTCTCCCCAGGACCCCAGCTCTACCCTCATTTCAGAACTTATTTCCCTCACTCTGCTAAGTTGCTTAGGATTTGAAGAGCAGGAAAACAACTATGGTCTACAGATCACAATCTTTGGCCTTATTCTTGATTCTACCCACTTGCCCACATATGCATCTTTAGGGGAGTAGTGGTCTTGTCAATCAAAAAGGAGAACAACTCCAGAAGGTAAGAAAGAGTAGAAAGCAACTAAAATATCCTAACAGGTATATAATTTATATATTGTTATATATTCTATATATGACATATAAAGCAATATCACATATATTCTAGAATATCATAGATTATATGTAAATAGCATATTAATACTAGATATGTTTTATTATTGTAATTTAACTTGGCTTCTTCATTGTTTTTGATGGTTGTGTTCTAGTTTTCTTTTGCTGTTTAGCTCTGGTTGTCCTTGAACTCACTACATAGACCAGGCTGAACTCGAACTCACAGAGTTCTGCCTGATTCTGCCTCCCTTGTGCTGCGGCAAAGGCATGACAGTCCAAGGCATAAAACTCATGGTCAGGTTCATCACAACAAACCTCACATTCCTAGTACCAGCTTCTTTCATGGCTTGTCATGATAAAACACTCTCCGAAAGCAAATTCAGGTGGGGGTTGAATTTGGCTTGCAGGTAACAATCCTCCATTGCCAATGGAAGCCAGATCATTGAGGAACCCAGTTTAACTGCTGGCTCCCTCTAGCTGGTTCTCAGCCTGTTTCCTTTTAACACCCAGGATGACCAACACAGAGAAAGTACCACCCACAGTGCGTTGGGCCTTTCTCCCTTAATTAGCAATTAACAAGGTGCCCTCAAAACACGCCCACAGGCCAGTCTGATGGAGACAATTCCTCTTGAGGTTCCTTCCCCTTACCTAGGTGAGTCAAGTTGACAACCAAGATTAGCTATAACACTCACTATGTTGAGTAAAATAGCGAATCTATATGTAGGAATCTGGAGAGAAATTATGTAAGTATTTTTCACTTTGTAAACAAGTTACAAATTCATGTTTGTAGTGAGAGTGCTCATCTTTTGGCATGTACGCCTTTTCTGGATCCTGGATTGTTCCTTGTGTTTCCGACTTTTAGTCTACACTTGCAGAACATGACAGAGCTGTAAGCATGAGATTGCGTTTCTCTTGTGGAAGGCCAAGCCACTCAAAACGGGGCTAAGTCCATATTTACATTTTGATCTTACCCTTGCTTCATGTCTTTGTCAAGCTGTCCATTCTGTTTGCCCTATGATATTCTCCCAGACAGAACCTTTCTCATCTGACTTTGAGAAACAATTAATATTGATCTTGGTGAATGGTCTCCCTTGATTTTTTGCTATAGAGAGATCTCAGTACAAATTCACGTATATTTTATTTTCTTACCAAATGGAAAAAATTGTTCCATAGTCATTGTATCCTGCTGGCCAGGTCTACTGTTTTGTAACTCGCTGTCACATTGCTTTCATTTGGCTTCTCTGTCACCATATATCTGTCCCTAATATTTTATTCTTTATGCGGACTCCTTCCTTGGAGCTGAAGTTGGCAGTGGAGTTTGCCTAACTAATGGAGACCATATGCTCTGCAATTACATTTCCCCAACAACATTCAGATTTGTTAGCAAATACTGAGAAGACAAGTTGAGACTCTGGAGCTGAAAGCTCTGTGAGGAGCTGGCACATCCGGATAGGTAAATAGGCAGTTGGCTTCTGCGAAGGAGGTCTGGTCGGGGATGTTTTTGATTAAGGTACTATCAGCTTTCTATTCTGTTGTTTTGATAAAACATTGACCAAAAGCAAGTGTGGTGAGGATGGGGCTTTCTTTTTCAGCTTACAGGTTAGTCCATCATTGAGGAAAGCCAAGGGAGGAGCATGGAAGTAGAAACTAAAACATTTAAAGCACTGACCACTGAGGAATGCTGCTTACTGGCTACTGGCTTGGTCCTCATGACTTACTCAGCTTGCTTTCTTAGATAATCCAGAAGCACCTGCCCAAGGGTGGAACTTCCCACAGGGGCTGGGTCCTCCCACATCGAGCATTGATCAAGAGAATGTTCTACAGAAATGCCCACGTGCCAAGCTATTGTATGCAATTCTCAATTGAGGTTCCCTCTTCCCAGATGATTCTAGTCTGTGTCAAGTTGATAAAGGGTAACTAGCATAGCTACCCAAAGATTTGGTTTTCAAAGTATTAGTCAATTAGATTATTCTTCAAATGACTAAGCATACCTCTTATGTCTTCTCAATGGGACACTGCATTCTCTCCCAGAGATCAGTTTTTAATATGTGATCTGATAATTCATTAATTTTGTCCTTCCGCAGATGAGAGATGTAGAATCATGCTATTATATACTGTTGCAGCACCAGGTCCCAGCAAAGGACTATAAACATTGTTTGGCTAATAAAGATGGGCACAACCTCTAAAGATATTATCAACAGGCTCTATACAGCCCATACATGGAGTGCTCTCACAAGCTTCTTCTTTTCCAAGAAGCAAGGTCAGTCTTAGACCAAGGAGTCCCACATCCTGGAAAGACTTCAAATTCACAAGATCCTGAAGATCTGAAGCAGGGACTCAAATCTCAGTATTATTATTAGATCTTATTGACTTGGAAATGAAATTTTATCTGTGGCCCCTGGGTACAAGAAAGCCAATCCCTTCAGCAAGCTCCAACCACTGGGTTTCGATAAGTTAAAGGCAGGGAGACTTTATTTAGAGAGATAGCAAGGAAAGATAGCTAGTTTGAGAACAGATGGCAAAAATGAACCCATGCTTACATCTTATGATTCTATGGAACATAGCCAGAGTCTTTAGAGCTCTACATCCTGAACCTTTCTGTAGCAGCACGTGACCTGCTAACCCAATGTGACCCTGTAGGACTCTAAGAGTTTCACTGACACCTGATGTATGATGTCCTTCTTGCTTTTATTGGTTGATGAATAAAGCTGTTTTGGCTAATGGCTTAGTAGAAAGAGAAAGAGAGAGAGAGAAAGAGAGAGAGAGAGTAGGCAGAGTCAAAGAGATGCCATGTAGCTGCTGAAGGAGACAGACACCAGACACCGGAGCCTTACCCAGTAAACCACAGCCTCGTGGTGATACACAGAATAATAAAAATGGGTTAATTTAAGATATAAGGGCTAGCTAGGAAAATGCCTGAACTATAGGCCAAACAATGTTGTAATTAATATAGTTTCTGTGTGATTATTTGGGTCTGGGCAGCTGGGAAATGAACAAGCAGTCTCTGATTATAGACACCAGCAGTCATCCCTCCTCAGGACTGCACATGGAAGTGTTGGGCAGCACCCTGGATCACCCTTGCAACTGTAGAGGCAAGTTACTGGCTTGCAACAATTTTACCTTCATCTTCATAGGGGGTGGGAGGTTATATAAGAATGTTGACACCACACCCTCCCCATACCCTCATGTGACAGTTACAAAGACACAAGAAATACTCCGTATTTTAGAACACAAATACATAAATTTTTAATCTGCGAAAAATACAAAATGAAACCATGTACAAGTTATGTACAAACCCTTTTTACAAGACAAGAGAGTTATCACTGGTTGTCACAGATGACAGAGTTGGGAAGGTCATTTCAGAGCACCAGCATTTATTCTCTTCTCCAGTTCTTGTCTGGTCACCTAATTCATCATAGCCACAGTCACCATGCCAGCAATCAGTATGTGAAAGACAGATGAACAAACCACGCTCTTTTCCCTTAATGAACATGTAGGTTGACCTCTGCATATGTGTACCTCCATATATGTAAACCACTGAATTGCTTTTTTTTTCTTTGTCCCCTGAAGAAATCCCAAATGAAGGTTTTGGTGTTCAGTGGGGGAATAGTCTCTTTCCAGCATCTGCATAGTGGGACATGAGCCAGACACTTTACGCAGGATGTGATTGTACCACCTGGGAATGGAAGGTTCTTAATTAGGATTTCCAGGCAGATCTGGGTTTATGTTTGAAATGTTGCAGTTCTGTCTGATCAAATAGTGGAAGGAAAAGAAGAACCGAGGTTTTGGGGTGGGAAAGACTCTGGTTTAGTGTAGACTTCTGGCTTGATTTGTCTCATTGTAGGGGCTCTATTCCCTAATGACTAACTCCTCAAACTGACCCTGGATCCCAAGGGCAGGAAGCTCTGGGTTGCTTTGGCAGGCACATGTGATGTGTATGTATATTTCCATCTAAGACTCTAAACAATAGGCCTGTTACTGTATCCTAAAACAGGCCCTGGAGAGCGTGGGGGAGGTCAGCTTTGGAGAACAAGAAGAAACACAGAAGTTCCTTAGGGGATAAACAGGGGGAAAATCTTTTCATTGTAACTACCTAGAAATAAGATCAGTTTTCACCTGGGCAAAAAGCTCTGCTGTACACCCTGGTCCAGGAAAGCCATCAGAGCAAGATGACCTTAGGATTTTGTGTATTAAGCCTTTTGCAACTAGAGGGGTCTGGGTGTTCTATGCATGAGGGATGAAGAGCAATGGATGCCATGAACTGATGAAAGGAGAGATCAACTCATGACCCCTCTTGTTGTGGACGCTTCAGAAGGCTTGCTGTGGCCTAGATGCCCTGTATATCCTCCATTTCTATGGCGTACAATGTGACATAGAGTGGCCTGGTAGTTTCCCACCCAATATACTACTCAGGGCAACCACAGGAGAAAAAGACAAGGGGGAAAATGATCCTTTCAGTCTGCCTCATTACTTCTGAGTCACCATTTCAGATACCCTTCATCTCAACCCTCATGGATGCCTCTTTCTATCTTTAAATACCTTTCTGTTTTCCATTCTCCAAACACTTAATGGATTTGTCTTAATTGCATCTACTTGATTTGTTCCTTTGAGCCTCTGAAAACTCGGTTATAACCCCAGACAGATCTACTCACCTGTCATCTAAACCTATACTTTGTCCTTTATTGAACTTAAACATGCTACTCCCTTTATAAGTATCTGGTTTGTGGGTGGCAGGGAGGGGCTTCCATAGGGCCAGGGATTCCCAAAGCATCTTCTCAACTCTGGCTGCATCCTCAGCCCAGGACAACTTCCTGGTGGGGAAGGACCTCTCTCCTGCCTTGTATCAGGAAGAAAGAGTGCATTTCTCAGCTTCCTGAGTTCATGTCACATTCTTATCATCTCCTCGTCTTCTCTGTCCCTCAGCATTGTCCTGTCCTTGGGGTCTGCAGTAAGCATTTCCTTTACAAAGAATCTGTCACTCGTACCCAGCCATAGAGGCTAATTCAGACTTCCAAAGCAGTTACAATCCATGATATTTATTTGCCATGCACATTGCATTTACTGAAAAAAGTCTGTATCGGATGCTGTTGTTTATGGCATGTCTTCTGTTCCAAAGAAGAGACACAAGTTGTCCAGCAACAAGTGCACAGGGACTCCTTGGTAAACTAATGAAATCACTGATCCATCCATATTTCTGCATGAGCTGGGATGTTGCCCCTCATCTTACCTGACTCTGAAACCCCATCTATTCCACAAAGCTTAACCTTATATTTCAAACCATAATACTGTCTGTTCCTTCCACTCCTGCTCTATTGGAAGAGTGGTGTATACACGCTTACTCTTTCTCTGCTGGCTCTTTAGGGCTTCCTTTAAAGCTTACCACAAGTAAGATTGTGACATACTCTTTCCTCCAGCCTGAACCATTCCTCTAACTGGTGTTGTCTACTAATTCCAAGTTACTGATTTACCTGACACAATGCTTTCATAATATTGCAAGTGGGAAGTCCTGCGTTCTTGATTGTCCTATGATTTGTTGGCAGTCTACCAGATGTTCTTATTTTATAATGTCTATAAAATGGTATAGCCAGCAGGTTTCTTTAAAACAATCTGAAAAATCTGTTCCTTCCCCTTAATCTATGTGGAGGATCTACTACTGATATTCTAGTAACTGGCTACCGCAGGGCTGGTGTATGCCTGCCAGGGAGATAATGTATGAAGGAGGCTGTTCTGCTTGATGAGCTGTTGTTGAGTGCAACCCATAGGACTTCACAATGCTGACAGAATGTTCAGTTGGGCAGCCTACATTTCTGGGATACCTTCCAAGAAGAACCGAATATCTCAAAAGCTTCATTCCCAAAAGGGCGCCATCATCCCTGCCCATCACTCTTTGTTCAGACCTTTCAGTGACGCTCTCTGACTTTTTAAATCAATTCTCTACTTAATTATTTTTTATTTTATGTTCATAGGTGTTTTGCCTGCATGTGTATCTGTGTGATGGTGTCAGAAGCCCTGGAACTGGAGTTATAGACTGGTGTGAGCCACCATGTGAGTGTTGGGAATTGAACCCAGGTCCTTTGGAAGAGCAGCCAGTGTTCTTAACCACTGAGTCATGCCTCCAGCCCCAAAGCTCTACTTTAATGTGGCTCTTTAACTACCTTACTTTCTATCGTCTTCCATGAAGTCTTGTCCTAGTTTTTCTCAGCTTGTGGACATAGACTTACTACCAAAGGTAAGTTTCTCACATATCAAAATCACCCTGTTTATTATTATAACCCCTTAAGTTTCTTCTCACTGGAAAATCCTCAGGATCCTCGTGCCATCAGTCAAACCACATATTTCCTATTGGACAGCCTCCACAGTCCATCTAAGAATGGGTTGCTATCATTTTCCCCGTTTCTGGTTAAGGGAAGGGATTCTTCCCAATCCTAGGCACTGCCTCTTGCCTGGCTTCTTAAAGTGTCAGATCTGTCTCCTTTTGTTCTCTGTAACTTTTTCACTGACACCCAGAGTTACCCTCTTTTAGGCCCATTTTCATGCTCAAAACCACAGTTTAAAAGGGATAGTCTAGAACAGAGAGTCTAATTAGAATCATTTCTGCCTCAAGCCATGTGAGACTGGAATATTGAGGAGCTCCTAAGTACTGTAGGGCTAAAGGCCTTTGGCCACCTAGGTCCCTTTCTTAATATTTTTACAAATCACTCTTATCATTGGTATTGGAATATAAAATTTAAGATGTCTTCTACATTGTCTTATTTTAATGGTAATCTTGGAATAATTAATAGCTAGTAACACATGGGTAACAACCAGTTAGGATAAATTTGACTTAAACAACCTTAATATTCAACTAGAATATCTACATTTCTGTGATTCCCTTCCAGAAATAACTGAACATCTCAAAATCTTCAGTCCCCAAAGGGTACAATCACTGCTCATCACTCTGTTCAGAACTTTCAGAGACTCTGACTTTCTATTTATTTGTTCCTTAAACAAATAAATCCAAAGGGGTCATCATTTTCTGAAGTAACCATGGGATTTAAGTGAGAAATTATTCTGTTTCATAAAGAAAAACACTCGTTAAGAGCAGAGGCAGAAAAGGAAAGTTCAAAGTAATTTCTCAGTTCCTCTAAGTTTCAAAAATGATGGCTCAAGCCTTTAGTAGTAAGGGTGACTGTGTCAGTGATTTTACCACTGTCCCAAAGGCAGAAAATATGAATAAAATAAAAAATGAGAAGATCTGGAGCTGGAACTCAATGTTCAATGAATTTGTGTGATCTCTTGGTAGTCAAGATTTTGCCTAGTCAATTAACTATACTGTTTACCTTTGAGCTCAAAGAAAATTAATGGGAATAATAGCAGGAAAGTAGGAGTGTCCAAACTCTCTCTACATGCTATTGGGCTAGAGATGAAGAGACTAGCGAAAACTGTGCTGGACCAGGAGACAAGGAAGGAGAGGAGTGAGGCTGCAAAGAGAATCCCAGAACCAACAAAACCAGCTCATCAATGATGGAGGTGGATGTTATTATATGATAGAGGTGGGTGTGATGTTACGATAGAGGTGGGTGTGATGGTATGATGGGGTGTATGTGATGGGATGATGGAGGTGGGTGTGATGAGATGATGGAGGTGGATGTCATGGGATGATGGAAATGCATGTGATGGGATGATGGAGGCAGACGGGATGGGATAACAAAGGTAGATGTGATATTATAATGGAGGTGGATGTCATGGGATAATGGAGGTGAATTTCATGGGATGATGGAGGTGGATGTGATATTATGATAGGGGCAGATGTGATTTTATTATGGAGGTGGATGTGATGGGATGATGGGGGTGGATGTGATGTTATGATGGAGGTGGATGTGATGGGATGACAGAGGTGAATGTGATGGGATGATGGAGGTGGATGTGATGGGATGATGGAGGTGGGTGTAGTGGTATGATGGAGGTAGATGTGATGGGATGATAAAGGTAGATGTGATGTTATGATGGGGGTGGATGTGATGCTATGATGGAGGTGGATGTGATATCATGATAGAGGTGAATGTCATAGGATGATGGAGGTGGGTGTGGTGGTATGATGGAGGTAGATGTGATGGGATGATAAAGGTGGATGTGATGTTATGATGGAGGTGGATGTGATGTTATGATGGGGGTGGATGTGATGCTATGATGGAGGTGGATGTGATATCATGATAGAGGTGGATGTCATGGGATGATGGGGGTGGGTGGTGGTATGATGGAGGTGGATATGATGGTGTGACGGAGATGAATCTGACTGTATGAAGGAGGTGAACGTGACTGTAAACATTTGCATCTCAACTCTGATAGCTTCCAAGCTGAAAAGCACAAAAATGAACCTGACTGTTCTATGTTCAGAGCAGAAAGTGGATACTGGGTTTAGCTCTGAAAGCCTATATGGGCGACAAGGTCAGAAGAGCCATGATTACAGCTCTGGAAATATTGTCTACAATGAGGCAATGTAACTACTGTCTTGTTTGTTTGTTTGTTTTTCGAGACAGGGTTTCACTGTGTAACAGCCCTAACTGTCCTGGCACTAGTTCTTGTAGACCAGGCTGGCTTCGAACTCACAGAGATCCACCTGCCTCTGCCTCCCAAGTGCTGGGATTAAAGGCGCGCACCACCACCACCCAGCCTGTAACTAATGTCTTAATTGGTCTGAAAGGGACCTTATCCAGCTCAAGGAATCACTGTCTGTGACTTAAGTCACTGAGACTTGGAGGATTTAAAGAACATTTTCATAGTTAATTGTATCTGAATACTCTTGAACTTTAAAATCAGGCACAGTTGGGGGCAATTTTTGTTTTCCATTCAAAATATCCCTAATTTCATACATTTTCTCATTCTCCATTTCAACTCAACAGAAACCACTCTAATTCCTTGATTAAAAACTACCGTCACTTAAGAAACAAACAAACAAACAAACCAAAACAAAGTGTACCTTGTAGAAGGAAGGCCAGGTTACTTAGTCACGATCAGTCTTAAACATTAACCACTTTAAGTGAATACATTCCATCTGCTTTGGAGAGGACATTTTAAAATACAGTTGATTAGACAAAAAGCACATTGCCTGCATGAGAAAGACGGTGAGGGCAATGATGGATTCATATACAGGTAGTTTCTGTTTACAAATGGCCCGATTCCCAAAGCCCTCAAGCGTCATGAATTTGCCAAGCTATCTTTTCTGAAACCCTACAAAGGGACTAGAGATCAGAGCCTTCTAATGTGGAATACACCAGGGAAGACTGCCATTGGCCCAAGGGGAATATGGTTAGAAAGACAGGTTTTTTTATTGTTTTGTTTGTTTGTTTGTTTGTTTACCTTTAGAGGATTCAAAACTCAACAAATAGAAACAAATTGGGATCGTTGGGAAATGCCTTGAGACCTCCAGTTATTTTTAATAAATGATATTTCTATTTCAATTGATTGGCCTTGAGTTTTTGACAAAGGTGCCACCACCAGGTCATTTTCTGTAACACCTTAGAATCATACTTGATTTGTTTTTCATTTATTGCTCTATCTTAGAAGAAAATAGAACTCTGTTATCATGGGTTTTGAAAGCTGCTTGGTGAACTGAAGGCGTTCCTAGCTGTAAGATACTATCATTGTAGCCATTGTGGTTTTTTAAAAAATGTTTAGATTTAAATCTCTAGCTATCATGGGAAATGAGATAGGAGTTATGCTTCTGCATAGTGTTGAGACTCTATTCTTCTAATGGAAGATTATTTACAGCAACAACATTGATTGCTGTAGAAGATCAAAGAACTAAGACAAATTCAAAGGTGGTTAGTAGGAATGAGTGTGAAGAAGAGCCTACTGTGGTTCAGGAAGGAAAGAAGAGCGTGATTGACATAAATGAACTTAGGTAACCCCAATGCAAAATCATGATGTGTAAGGAAGTTTTAACTTTCAGGAATGCTGTCAATATCCTAGTAGTGGATTCTCCTCACCAACACATTTGAGTTCTGTTGGAAACCAAGAAATGTTTATAAGCCTGAAGAATATAGACTGCTGACATCATTTTAGCCTGAGTAGACTAGTGATTGATTATAAATATTTTTGTGTTAACAATCCAATTGGACACACATTATATTCACAATACTTTTATAGAACTAATTCTACAAAATGTGACAACAGAGTAACCACAGTCCGACACGTCACTGCAGGACAATGCCTACGAGGTGGAAGCACGACTACATTGGCTCTGCAGGGAGTGGACAGAGGTGGAAGCTCATTTTGCCTACATTGGTAATTGGAGTCCTTAGTGGACATACGGTTTCATGGCGATTGCATTGCTTTGCTCTGCTCTGCTTTGTACTATCATAGCTAGGTACCACAGAGCCATGGTCATCTAAAACATCAATGGAGGAGATGTCATGGGACTTTGGGGGCTATTTTGGTTAGATTGAGGAAGTTTCCACATTTTACATTTTTAAGAAAATAAAAATCACAGTCACGCCCATGCTTCTCCAGAGACCCTGATGATCATATCAGAGGTTGATCACCGTGAAGTTGAAAGACTTTCTGAGTCATTGGAACGAAAAAGTTGTTGAGTGACTATACACTGGGCATGCATGCAACAGCAGAGATGAGACATCACAATTGCATCTGATGGCTAGAAAAATCTTTTGACCACAGGTTGAAGTGGCTGATACATTTGATTTCATTGCTGGTAATTTTCAAAGGCCTTTTTCTAACAGTCTACTGTAAGAGCATGACTTACTTTCCTTTCGGTTGGTATTGGTTTCATAAAGATTTTTAGCGAGTTTGAATGTTTTGTCCCAGCAATTCAACCAAGGAAAGCCAGCAAATGAAAATCTGAGCCAAAGACACCTCCCTGACAATGGACATTGTCTGCCGTCTAAATAAATACTGCATGCTAAGCGCTGGGTAAAACTACTCCGTGATGTTCACAAACTTTCAGGCTAATAGCTCTGAATGCGAAAAGAATTCACCAGGTCCTCCTGCAGTTGACAGAACTTGTTTGGGTGATTTAGAAGTAGGAGAGGAGGAGAGGAACAGCTTGGAGGAGGCCCCACCATGAGAACAACAAACAAGACTGCTCTTGGTGCACAACTTCCGCATTCTAGACGTGCCTGCATATTTTGAGCTGGCTGCTTAAACCTGATCTGGCAATTGCAGAAAAGCTGCAAAAAGCTCTTTCTTTTAAATATATGAACAAAGGCTATGAAATGCTGCATGAAAACTGAAACTACAGAGATCTGACTTTCAATTGTGTGGATAAATAAGTTTGATTTGCTAAGAGCTGGTGTTAAAACAGATCTAAACACGCACCCATCCGGGGAGAGGCAAATATTCACCTCTGCTCTTGGGACTTTTTTTTTTAATTTACTAAAATATGTGTGTAGATTGTTGACACCTTAAATTCTTTTAGTAATTCATTTTCCTTAATTACAAATTGGGGTGGTGACCATCATTCTCCTCAAAGAAAAAGAAAGAAAGGAGAGAAATACACATTTAAGGAATCTGGCCACTTACTCATTTTGATTTTACATTGCTGTGATATGTGGGAAGATAATCCGGCAATGAAAAAAAAGAAAAGAAAAAAATATATTTTCTTTCTAATAAATAAAAATAATTTAAAACCCTAGAAGCTATACATGACTATTTTAGTATGTTCATTTATAAATTAAATCATTTCCAAAATACATGGAAGCAATATTCAAGGCAAAGAGAAAGATCTGTCTACTTTATTTTCTTGCAAATCTTGCTTACTCTAGTGTTTCCACCAGTGATTCGGCATGGAAGAGGAAGAGAAGTCACATCACCATTATGAAGTTTGTCAGGCTTTAAAAAAATAGTTCTGGTCTCCTGGGAGTCAACATTCATCTTCAACTTCTCTGATTGGAGGGATCAAGCTGCTTGTGGATTTGTATTGGTTGATCTGGTTAGCCATGTGGGTACTCATGGGCTTGATTTGAATGTTTCTGGGATAGGCATTATCCGGTTCATCTGTAAACCATTTCTTTTCTGCTAAAGGGCAAAATGGATAGAGAACAAGAAGGAAAAATGAGAAGCTTAATTAGTCCTAGGTTAAGCTTTTGGAAAGTTCATTGAAAATGCATAAAGGAAATCAATAGAAGCTGACAGTGAGTAATTGCTAAGACAGTGCAGTGGACAGAAGCCCCTAGAACCTGAACCGTGCCTCTCTTTCCTGTAGCAAGTAAAGAACAAAGTGAATCTGCTATTGAGTCTGGGAGACTCTAGGAGTTGGCCAACCTCGAGACTAAGCTGCAGTGGACAGATGCGGTCCCTACTGTGGAACAAACGGTTCGGACGCGTTCCTGGTATCACCTCTACCCAGCCTTTTCTTGGCTTTGTTCTGACAAGTCAACTGTACCACTTCTGTCCTGTCTGCATCCCTCCCGTGGTCTGGTGGAGGAGGTGTCCTAAAGAAATCCCAAAGGATTTGTTGGCCAATAAGAGTGAAAATCAGAATAGGAAACGGTTCTAAAAGAGTATTTTGAAAAGGTTTTTATTTAAAGAAAGAGAAGTCCATGGGTATGAAGTCACGGAAAGCGTGACTACAATAACCCAAGCTGTCAGCAGAAAGCTCGTGGGGCCTTGCCACTTTCCTTTCCATCCCATACAGGAAAGGCTGAGAGAGACTGCTGAGTTAGGCCCAGTGGGGTGGGCTGGGAGGGCAGCTCTGCAGAGGAGCAGCTGCTTAGCTGGGCTGTGCAATTTTACAGGGTTCAGTTCTATCTATGTCCCTTTCTAGGATTGAAATTTTATGAAAAATTGGCCGTGTGTACGGACAGGAAGGGACCGGGAAGTAGAATATCTAGCTTGGGGGACTGTAGACTTCATTACAGTGACAGAAAGAAGGGAGAGGGAAAGAAAACCAGTTTGCCAATGCTGTCACTACTCTAGAGACAACGGTCCCTATGGCTTCCGTTTTTTATTGCTTATGGAATAATTTACATCTGCCTTGTGTCTGGTTGTAAACCTACCTTTTAAAATGATTGCCCAGCTATAGCTCGGTGTGTGTGTGTGTGTGTGTTAGCTTATAAATTAAGCATCTGTGATTAGCTCATGACCGCTCTTCTTGGTCAGTATTCCCACCATTTTCAGTGTTCTTGCTCCTCAATGTGGCTGCCTCTGGGGCTAGGGTATGATTGGGAAAAGCCCAAAGGAGGCTCGGCAGCTCAGTTCTGCCCTTAGGACACATGCTACCTTTTGCATGGTTTTCCCCATGATCCTTCCTGCTCCGGTTCTCCTACCTATTCTAATTATGTTCCCTTTGATTTGAACAGATTGGACGATAGGAACTCATAATGTCCCATCCTCACGGCGAAGCTAACTGATTAAGTGCTTTAAATTATCCTCCCTGACAGAATGATAAAGTTACAATCTGCTCTGAGATGATCTACAGCTTGCCAGCCTCCTACAGTTTCTTTCTACATTCATTTATCTTTTTGTCAAGAGGAGGGTTTTTTTTTCCCTAAGCTTCAATTCCATAGATCTTTTAAAGTCATCAGCACATCTGAATTATTAATGAGGCTTTAGAGGCAAGACTCCTGATGGGCTGGTTAAAAAAGGTTGTATAGAAATCTGGGACTGTGTACACATCAAAATAATTTCAGCTCCATTTAAAAAACCATTTAGTTCAAGTGTGACATAGATGAACCATTATGCATTTGTGGAAACCAATTTCTTGTGATCTACGATTAAACTAACCTTTCAGAGAAGAGTAAAGTGTGATGGTTATCATGTTTTAAAAGCATTGCCAGGTCTCTGAAACAATTTCCAACTAGGACTTTCTCAAACAGCTCATGTGTGGAGACGAGGCTCAGAGTGGGGCCTGCTGTTTACGCTGTTTGCCCAAGCTGCCCTTGGCACTGGCTGCACAGTTTTGCAGAACAATTTTGCTGAAGGGATTTAGTGCTAGGCTGCGCATGCCAGGTAGGACGAGTAAGTTTTGCTGGTGGAAAGGGGGATGTGTTTTGGTTGAAAGACCAAACAGATGCAATTTACTGATTTTTTTTTCAACCGCTGCAGAGAATAACTGTTGAGAATTTAATATTTACAGTTCAATTCAAAGGGGGCACTTTGACCTTTCACCATGGACAGAATATCAGTTTTCTCCAGCTATCTGTAAGAGAGACAGCATTACTGGTCTCATTTAAACTTCTTCTTTCTCTTTAAATTTCTTGCTACAAAAGACAACTGCGGTAGAACAGCCCCTGCGGTTGAGGAATGCAGCTTCAAGCAAGGAGAAGAGTTGTAGGCACACACCTCCAATTGTTAGGTGAGATTCTCACTCTCCCGATAAGCTACTGTTTAATTCAGTGTCTTCTAAACTCTAACTGCCTATGCTGTGTGAGGTCAGGCCAAGTAAGATGTTGAGGAAATAGAGCTAGTGAGCTGTTCTGAACCTTATTTAGAATGTTTGGGGACAAAGGTCTCCCATACATCTTCAGAGAGAGGTACATTTTAGTGGTCACCATCCATTGGGCTTCCATGGAATGTGCTTTGAGCAAGACAGTGACAATTTAACATGTGGAATTTTGTCGTTCAAGGACAAAGCTGCACCAATGGATCGCTTTGAAACCAGGCACAGGGAAGAGGACTAAAGCAGGAATTCTAAGAAGTGCTGAGTGCGAAAGGGAATCCACTCCAGTGCTTGGCTAGCTCATTTCTTCTATGCGGCCTTATTTCAGACCTAACACAAGAAGTTCTGGGGTCTATGAGGGCTTTTCTTGTGCCAGGACCCCCCACCCATAAAATAAAAAAACTTTGTTTGTTCTTAGACTTCTTAAGGGTGACATACGTATGATACCCTAGTCTAAGAACTCTGTGCGATCTGTCAGAAACTTCTGTCACAAGGCAGTTAGAGTTAGAGAAAAAATGACATGTCACTATCTGAATTTTTTTTGTAACAGGGTTTCTCTGTAGCCTTGGCTGTCATAGAACTTGTTTTGTGGACCAGCCTGGTCTCGAACTTCCAGAGATCCACTTGCCTCTGCTTCCCAAGTGCTGGGATTAAAGGTGTGTGCCACCACCGCCTGACTGCTACATTATTGAGAGTGTAATGTTGTACAGCAACTAAGCCATTATGCACACTGTGGACACACCACGTGGAGGTGGCCAGTGAAATGGCAGCAGCTTGTGGTCTAGAGTGAAGTGTACCTGGCTCTCTCATATCCTATCTGCTCTGAAAACGCTGTGTAAAGTATCTTGTTGTCATTTGTTCTAGAGAACAGGGTTGAGGAAATAGTCTTCCTAATCTTGTTGGCTAGGTCAACGGAACAGGTACCAATGGCTTACTACACATTTAGTTAGATAGTAAGAAAATAATATTTGATAAGTTTGTTAATGCTTTTAATGATAGGGACTTTGGTGTTCATCAGACTCCAATGTCAGTCACATGGAGATTCTAATATCCCCAGCATCTGGTTTGATCATGAGAGTTGAATGTGTTTCCAACTGTAACTCACTGAGCACAATGGCTGTAATGACTGCCTAAGCATTAGCTTTAAGGTTAGTAGTGAGAAGGGTAGGATGTGGGTTGGGTGGTACCTTCCATATGTTGTGTTTACAAATGAAGCTCTTCAATGAAGAAGCCAGGGGCAGAGAGAGACCTAGGATGTATGACTTGGGGACTTGCCTGAAGAATGTAGATGTGGAATAGAGACGACGAGGGAGGATCTTATGGGCAGACTTCATCTGGAAGGTGGCTGAGAGGAAGGGTGATATGGTGTTGTGCTAGGGAACTCAGGGCTCTCATGTAGCGGGTCTTCCAGACTTCATCTGGAAGGTGGCTGAGAGGAAGGGTGATATGGTGTTGTGCTAGGGAACTCAGGACTTTCGTGTAGTAGGTCTTTGTTTCTGACATCGGATTTCCCTTGATGTTTGGAGAACCACCTACGCCTTCCCTCACTAGAACAAGGGTAGGGTTTAGAACAAGGGTTTAGATTTCTTCCTGGCGGACAGTTACTATGGTTAGGAGGGGCTGAGCTCTCCAAACCTCCACAGACAGAGGGAGAAACAGTTGCACTATGAACACTGAGCCTTTGCTAGCTTCATGGGATGTCAGTGGCGTGGGCTTTAGCTTTTTCATATGAGTGCACCCCCAAGAAGACCGCAGAAAATGGGAACTGATAAAGGCACTTGGAACACTAGGCACTCCGTAGCATCACGAGCTGAGGCTGTGGGAGCAAAGGCATGAAAGGAAAAGATCCCAGTTGGATAGCAAGAACAACGAGACAGCAACGGCTACAGGGAGCTCCAGCCTAAAAGGGCAACTCCATGCGGTTTCCTGGATTACATTTCTAATAGGTAGTGTGGTGTTCTTCCTCTACTCACAAAATCCTGATGATCCCAGGCAAAACTATACATCCTGTCTCCTCCTCTTCTGCCTCAGCAGAACACGGCCATTCCATAGACATAAGCATAATCTCTACCAGACCCAGACAAGCTTCCTTGATCTCACTTCTTTGTAATGGACCACTATGACTGTCACTGCATCTCTGTATCCTGTCAAACCCTGAGGATACTCTTTCCTCTTAGGTACCAGGAGTTTCTCTCACTTCCATGTGCAGTCTCCTTATGAGAGATATTTAACCAGCTTAGTGACAGGTGCGCATAGCTACTTCCTTATCATATTATGACAAAGCAGGCATTGGCTGATGGAAGTTGGTGGAGAAATTGATTTGTACCCTGTCTTATCTTCCACTCCCTGAAATTTCTGTACTTTCTTGTTCTTCAAGGAGCCTGTTGCTATAGGAACCTGGAAGGTTGATATAATTATCTCTATTGGGATACAGACACCTTTAAGGCATTCCCCGTGCTGAAAGAGAGTCAAAGGTCCCTCTGGTCACCTAGGATCTCCATAATGCTGCCAACAGGCACAGTCAGTCTCTCTAGTCACTAAGCTCACAGGGCTTGCCCCCTGGCTTGGAAGCAGAATCTGGCTCCAAGAGCCCGACACCAGCAAATCAGCTGTGTCAACACCTCAGACATTAATTGCCACTTTCCCAAAAATAAACCAAGGGGATGTGTGTAAATTATAAAATAGTTTAAAACTGTGAAAATGATTAAGTTGAGAGTCTTTTGAAATACATATTGCATATACTTACTTTAATACTCTCAGTCGTAAGCCCTAACTTCAGAATAGAATTGGAAATGTCTCCAAAATACAGTGTAAACCGGAATGTGCAAGGGTCCATTTGAACTAGATTTGAGAAGGACTTCAGTGGCAGCTGTGAGGGATGCTGACAGGTTCACAGTTATCAGACAGCTGGTGCTGAGAAGATTTTCCTCCTAGCTTACCAACTCACTTAACATCGGCCCTTTCCAAAGCCCAAGCAAACTGGACTAAAAGGCTCAAAAACTGCTTCTCTCTTCCAGCTCTGTGAAGATCACCGAGTTCCAAGCTGTGATTCATATTAAATGCATGCTTTGCTCTTCACAGTGTTCTCTCACCTCACTTTCTACCATTTCTTCTCTGTTTCTAGTCTGGGTGAGGGGGAGTAGGGAAGAGAGAAACTACAGAGTCATCTGCCTCCTTCCTAAGGGAACTTCTAATTAAGAAAAATATAATATAGAGGTTTCAGCTCTTAAGAGGGAATTCAACACGATCCCTTTGCCACCATTAGATACATTAGTAGTCATCGTTCATCAGTTCTCAGTGATCTCAATGATCTACCCAGTGGAGAGGGTGTGCCCAAAGTTCAGGGAAACCTCCAAATTGCATCTAATGTCAGTCTGTTCCCATTATAGTCAATCACAGTCTCAACTACGGGAGCCACTAACCAAGAGCATTAAAAGACACTTTGGCTTTATATCTGTCTGCCCCATTTGTGGTTGGAATTTAACAAAACTCTGAAAGGCAGGTGGCAGGAGACACATGAGTACTGTCCAGACTGAGTCATCAGTCCCTTCATCACTGGACATGCGCTCTCAAATTGGTTCATACAGCTCACCAGCTTTGACTGGGTTCAAACAGATAAAAGAGAACAATGCATTTGCCATTAATAACCCTCCTACTACAGATGAAAGGAGGATCAACTGTTAACAGGGAAGCACATTCGCCAAACGGAATAGCTGTGAATGTTTTTACAGAAACAGTTATCAACTGGCATCATCACTGGATTTGTTGGGTCTTGCCAAGATCAACACAGAGAGGTAAACAGACCGATGGGGGCTGGGTTTGGGCGGTGGTGGTGATAGGGAAAGTGAAGGAAGCTGGGTTTCTCAATGGGAAAATGCTTTTGGATTTGGGGCAAGGTACCAAGGTGGGCGGGGAGGCCACGTGCAGTTTTGAAGGCAAGCCAGATGGAGAGAAGTTACCCCCAGATTACCCAATCCCCAAACCCAAGAACACCAAAACAAACTCTAAGGGATCTAGCCATAGCAGCAGCACAGCCTCATGGCGCTGAGCAATTGAGAAAGTGGAGGAAGAAAAAGAAGAAGGAAGGAAGAAAGGAGGGGGGAGGGGGAGAAGCAAAACAAAATAAATAGAACCACAAACAGAACAATAAAAATAAAAATAAACAAACCAATAACAGAATAAAATTTGTAACTCCTTTTTTTTTAATTCCACAAAAGTTTCACAAGGACAACGTTATAGAAGAAAACCCCCAGCAGTGGCTAGGTCATGCAGAACCATTAATTGTCATACCTTGGCCCATTCTAGTCATCCTTGTTGCACTTTAGAGAGAGAAGTAAGCTATGTGAGTTTTACAATGCTTTTAAACTGTCATTATTTCCTGTTGAGCACTTTAACTGGCACATTCTTATAGTTATAAATGTTCTGAGGGCATAACTTCATAACCTCCTTTGCAAAGAATGCATGAAGATCTCTCATAATCCAAAACTAGGGGATATGTATATATATATATATAGTTATATATATATATATGTATATATATAGTCATATATATAGTTATATATAAAGAGATAGATATATGTCATATATAAATCAAAATACATAAGGACAAAAATAATTTGAAAAAAAAATACTTCCACTCACAGGACTTTTGAATTTCCACGTACACAATGACTCCCCACCCGTTGCTGGTTGGAGTACTGCACTGCCCCTGTCTTTGGTGTGGGAGGAGGTGGAGGTTCTGATTGAGCCTCACCATTTTTGTCAGTAAAAGTGCTTGTCAATCACACAGCAAGCAAATGTCCAAAATCATCATGCTGGAAGGGACAGGGGATCCAAAATCTAAACCCAAAACATTCACCATAAAAACACCTTTTTAAAAAGAGACGCTACAGCTGTTACAAACTTTCCCTCCTTCCTGCCCTTTATTCTAGCCGTGGATTTCTAAGTAAACATCTCAAATAGGCTCATATGCACCCAAGGCTAGTCTATCCATACCAGAATTTGGTTATGGTAAAGTTGGCCAATTCCTCAGAACTCCTATGTTCCTAAAATGTAATTTGCATGCACAGAACATCTGGTGATTGCATATTGGGGGAAAAGGGATCAGTCTATCTTCCTTCACTTGTTGATTAACAGTTTTTTATAAAAAGAATAAAATAAAACAAACAAACAAAAAAACCCTACTGAAAAGTGCTTGGCTTGCTGTCGCGGCCCTTTCCTTCCTGTTTTGAAATGACAGGAGAAGCTTCCCCATCACTCGCTTGCCCATGTGAATTGGCTATATGTTAAAGAGGTTGCCTATGGTGAACTTCTCCTGCCAGCCTTCTGCTTTGGGACAGAGCATCATACAGCTGTACTAGCAATTCAAATGTGGGCACTAGTTTCTGTCTTTATTGAGTCAATAACGGTGGCTCTATCCTCCTATATCCTGATTTATCTAGCATGTCAGATCCTACAGAAACCATTATCTGTCGTTGGGTCTTTCTCCCTCTCACTTCACCATTGCTCCAGCCTGGATTGTCCTGGCTTTGGGGCCCTCGTTAGTCAAACAAAGGGGAGTAAAAAGGTCCCCTGAGAATGCATGGAAAAATACTTGCTCTTTTCTGAGCGTTATTTATTCTGTACATAAGGTAAGTGATTCACCTTTTAAAAGATGTAAAAGTCCCAGGAAGGCAGTTCTTAATGACTTACATTTGATATTTATGATACATATGGCTTTTCATCCCAAATGTCAAAAGTGAAAGAAAAAAAAATAGCTATCCCTATGGCAGCATAAGGAGACAGAATAACAATTTAATATGCAACCAAACCTCTTTTCAGATATATGAAATGACTAGGATTTGATACATCTAGGGATGGAAACTTGTTTTCCTCTTTGCATTAAAGTTAGAAACATTCACTTGAACTTCTGAAAGAAGTTAGCTCTGAGACAAAAAGGCTTTGGTGAATAAGTTTAAAAAAAAATCTCTGATGCTCTCTCACAACAAGCAGGTGCTTAATCATCTTCTGCGCGTACTTTGAAAGCTTTCCGAATGTTTTGTGATACTTTAGCCCAGAGTGGAAACGATCAATGCACTTTGGTTGCTTGTTTCGAATGATCATGTGCTAACTTACTGTGTGTATAGAAAAAGAGAGAAAAAAGAAATAACAAAACAAATCAAACCCAAAGCATTCTGATGACCCTGATAAATAGGAATCAACCTGCTTTGCCTAACTGACAGATTGCAGGTGCTCCCTTCTAATCTGTGAACTCATTCCTGTAGCGAGCTATTTACATCTGGAGGATGCCTCTGGGTTATTCCCCGCTAGAATCATAAATAACTTTTGGTCCGTCCGCTTATTCGCTGTTGTGTTCAAGGGTTTTATGGTGGTGAAATAAAAATGACAACCACATGCACACTATCATACATATGCAAATGTGTAAAAAAAAAGGAAAAGAAACGAAAAAAGAGGGGACTATAGGGAACAGGAAAGTTGCTCTGTTGGAATACCAACTGGGGAAATGAGTAGCAGATACAGTTTCACACACGGTGCCGGTGGATACACATATCAAAGTCGCTCTTCCTGAACGTACTTCTGTTTGTCGCGAGACTCCCTGGACTTGGGCCGGTTCGGCCGATTTGCTGTGGACGGGATGGAGTGCACGGAGGAGCTCTTCTTACTGGAGGACTGTGAGGAGTGGGAGGAATGAGACAGGCTGGCCCGCGATTGGCCAGCGTTGTGGTCAAACTGCATCAGGCAGAAGATCAGGTCTGTTGGTACAAGCTCAAACTCGTAGGGGGGATTGGTGATGACATACCTAGAGAGAGAAAGCAAAGGGGTCACGGGCTGAGTGGAGCAGACACACGACTTAACTCTCCCTGAGTCAAAAACCAAATTGCCTGGCTGCTCCAATCTATCTGAGGAACTGGATGATGGTTCCGTAGACTTGAATACTCTTTCGAATGAAAGAAAAGCTTCATGTTTAACTCAGTGAGGCGGTCAGAAGACCAGGCAAAAGTGTCAAGTGAGAGCTGGTGATGAAAAAAGTCACACCATAATTCCTATGAACCATATGCATTTTTCTCTACAAAGGTCCAGTTCATGATAAACAGTCATCCGATTGGGCTGTATACTAGAAATTCCTGACAGCCACAGACACCCCATAGGGTCTCCGTTTGTCTTCCCTACAACTTCTTGATTACAAGAGCTTGACCCGCCTCTTCCCTATTCTACCAAGCTTTCTATGGGTGTCTACAGTGATCACCATGTTGACTCTGCAGCAATGGATCTCTGAGTGTGTTCTCAGAGGCTCCCAGGAACCGTAGAAAAAAATGCAGGTTGTTGACCCGGGGATGGAGCTAAGAGGCAGAGCATTTGCCTTGCAGGCAAGAGGCTCTGGATTCAATAAGTAGTACTGAAAAGAAGAGAAGAAGAATGGAAAAAAGGAAAAATGAACGAACTAAAAACAGAAGAAAAAGTTTAAGTAACCTCACTCACCCTGATCTGTGGACTCACAAGCCCTGAGGTGGGAGACTCGGTAATCCGGCCTTGGGAAGCTCTATAGGCGAATCTCATATTCATTGTCATGTAGGAACACATCAGTATACAACAATTTTTGTTTTGGTTTAGTTTTCAAGACAGGGTTTCTCTGTGTAGTCCTGGCCATCCTGGAACTCGCTCTGTAGATCAGGCTGGCCTTGAACTCAGAGATCTGCCTCCCGACTGCCACTACCTGGCATTAGACTGCAACAATTTTAACTCTGGCTATATACTGTAATTCTCAGGCATTAAATACATAAACATTGGTATATAATTTTAAAAGTACATGTATTTTTTTTCTTACATACTGTGGAAATTACTCTAATCACAGTATTTTTAAAGTAATTTATTTTTATTTTTTGTGCATTGGTGTTTTGCATTCATGTCTCTCTAGGAAGGTGTTGGAGGCCCCAGAACTAGAATTACAGTCAGTTGCTAGCTGCCATGTGTGCTGGGAATTGAACCTGGGTCCTCTGGAAGATCAGTCAGTGCTTATAACTCTTATAACTGCTGAAGCAGCTCTCCAGCCCCCAGTATTTTTTTTAAATCCCCCAGATGACTTTATTCTATAGGTCTGAGAAGTACCTCTATGGCACTATTTCCTGGATCACACACACTACAGATCTGAGAAGTACCTCCATGGCATTATTTCCTGGATCACACACACTACAGATCTGAGAAGTACCTCTACGGCACTATTTCCTAGATAACACTACACAAACTCATGGGTTTGGGTAATTCTAGAATTACTGTTTTACCTGCTATGAGTTTAAATTAAGGCATGTAAGGGAAAGCACAACTAACATACCCAAACCATCATCTATTTTTGTGTAAGATGATAATATAAAGTTTCTTAAACTTAAATATATGAAAGAAAGTGAATCAATTAATTACAAAATATATAAATCAAAATGTATCATCAGTGTGAAGCATCTCCACATTAGAGACCAAGGCAGTGATGTGAGGAGCCAGAGTTTGGGATTCTGGCTTTTGTAATAGGGTAAACAAATCCTTGCCTCAGTGACTTCACATTCATTTTGAGTATTTTTTTAAAGAAATATTTGTTATAACTCCTGGGGTCAGTGTTACACTTGACGCGGGCAGTATTTGAAGGCATGCACATAGAGACCTTTGCCTGCAGGAAGCGAGAGAAGGCACTGATGCCCCTGAACTCAGGTGAGATAGAAAGTGGGACAATGCACTCACCTTTTTGTACACTGGCTGGGGGTGCTGAGATGGGCATCTCTCAGCCGGTAAATTCCAAAACAAAGCATATTATAGGTTTTCAGAGCTTTGCAGAACAGATCACCATAACAACCACCATCCTGGGAGGCAACAAAGGACAAGAGAAACATCAGCTTGTGTTTGCATGGGAATCAAGGTGGGAGGCAGCTTTTCATCAAAGCTTGTTTTCTTGTCTCTGGGGTTGGTGGGTCTATGCCAAGAGCCTGTGTCTGAAGACATCAGCATGGTTAACAGCTTGGATCCAGTATGTTTGACTTCAGGGACTTGACAAGCACAGGGGCCCTGGTGGCCACACAGTTGTGTCCAAAGCTCAAACACACTCCTGGCTTCCTTCACCTGGGATGGGGATGTGTCACTGGAAGGTCTCAGCTGTAGAGCTAGAGAGAACTCTGCAAAGCAAGGACTATATTCCCTAGGCTCAGCTGTGTCCACTGTGATGAGACCATATTGTCAGGACTGTCCAAGTGATAATGAAAAGCACTGCAAGAATAAAAGAGCAGCCCCAAGCCCTCTGGTGAGGAGACTCCAAGAAGGACTTGTGAAAAGCACAATTTGCAGACCTCAGAGATGTCTAGGGGAAGGGCATGTGGGAGTCTGCAGGTGAGGTAGCTGGGATTCACTGCACTAATCAGTTCATAACTACCCCAAGTTCTGGGGCTTAACTCAGAAAGCAAAAACAATGCGATTGCTTGCAAATGCATAGAAAATTCTGGACTTCAAGCAGGTGTATGATACCAAGTAGACTTTACTATACAGATCAACACGACAGAGTGGACTCACTAGAAACCGAGGAAATGTATTTGTCTTTGCTATCACTGGAATTCTCATGATGAGCATCCTATTGGACAACAAAAGGTACCACATTTTTCCATTACTGTAAATATTAATCTGATTCAAATGGATTAGTAAGGAAGTGATAAGGATAAGAACTACTGGTGATAGAAGTTGACATTCAAAACAATTTCAGACTAATATAGGTCCTGGCCCAACAAGCAATCATTTGATGTGTTACTAAACAAGACCTTTACCATGATGGTACATTCTGGGCAATATATAGTGTAAAAGGGAAAGACATTCCTAGGCTCGTGGTTCCATTCCTTAAACACATCTATACAGGTGCTTTTGGAGTCAAGGTTAAGGTGGCACACTTTTTCCAAAGTGTCTGACACAGTACAAAGTACAGAGTAGTGAGTACAGAGAAACCAAAGAAAACTCTGGTCCCATCATGAAAGGAGGTATTGGGAAGCAGGGCTTGGCCCAGACTCAGAAATCCCAAGACAAAGGTTTTGTATTAGAGACCTCAAGGCATCAAAGGTGCCAGTTGAGATCCTGTCACTTTGGTCAATTGTTCTGCACACACACAACTGCCTTGATGCTTTAAACATTACCAGTGCCTGGATGATACTGTGAACAAAAACTCCTGAGAAGAAGTTATGTCTATAGAGACTGGTGATTAGAACTGCAGTACTGTGGTAAGATTAGGAAGATTCCAGTCCAGAAGCTAATTACCATAACTTGGGATAGTTCTAGCCCTTTACAGCAACCATTCCCTGCCCACGTCTGCTGTGGAATAATCCTCTTGTATACTGTAAAGATTTGTCACTTGAATTGGTTTAATGAAACTCTGATTGGTCAGTAGCCAGGTAGAAAGTATAGGTGGGACGACCGAACTAAGGATGATGAGAAGGAGAAGGACAGAGTCAGGAATCTCAAGCCAGATAAAGAGGAAGTAAGATGAGAGTGTCATACTGAGGAAAGGTACCAAGTCGTGTGGCTAAACATAAATAAGAATTATGGCTTAATTTAAGAGTAAGAGCTAGTTAGGAATAAGCCTGAGCTACTGGCTGAGCATTTATAGTTAATATAAGATTCTGTGTGATAAACTGGGAATCAGATGCTGGGTATTTGAGAACTGGCAGGTGGGAAAGAACCATCCATTGACACACCTCTCTGTCACACTAATATCTGTGGCTAATGGAAACCTTTTTGGAATCTATTAACTTAGCAGACCATGAGCTTAGACAAACCCAAAAGCTAAGAAAATCTTTAGATAACATCTGAGGCCTATAAAAAAAAAGCTTTATCCAACTTGCTGTATCAGTGTATTTTTTTTTTTTTTTTTTTGATTTTCGAGACAGGGTTTGTCCGTAGCTTTTGGTTCCTGTCCTGGAACTAGCTCTTGTAGTCCAGGCTGGCCTCGAACTCACAGAGATCCGCCTGCCTCTGCCTCCCAGTGTATTTTAAATTTGCCTTGATTTATAATTTTCCTTGATCGGTAAAAACCACACAACTTCATGAAACTGCTTCCAGGTGAAAACAAAGAATTCAGGCTAACCTAATCTGTGTTCCTGAGCCATGGTCCCTCAAAATAACTCCAGAATAAACTATCTCTTATTCCCTTTTAAGATGAGAGCTGTAATTTTTGTGTCAACAGTATATAGATACAAAAACTCTGGCGGCAGGCATCCCCATGTTCAGACAGAGTCAAAGTGGAGTACCTCTGAGCTATAAGGACCCTGCAAAAATGTTTCCTAAACTTAGCTATGTGGTGACGGCAACTACCCCGTCCATCCCTGCGAAGAAAATATCTGAGGAAGACAGCAATGGAGGAGAGAGTCATATCTCCAGTGTCAGGATGCTTTGGTGCAAATGTCCCATGCCTTAGTTGCCTGAGAAATATCAACAATTTGGTCGGAGGGTTTGCATGAATGTCTATGTATAAAGTGTGGGGTCTGGTAAACAGGGTCCCATAAATACCATCTTTTTAGTCTATTACAACGGAAGAGAGAAACACAGATGTCTAGCCTGTCATCATTTGACACGGTTCATTCATATCAGGCTTGCTGCAAACACTGGGCTCAGGAACAGTCTCGGCTGTAGACTCACCCCTAAGTCTGCAAAGGGGCCATCCAACAGGGCTAACTGAGCCACTCGGCAACGGTCCCTGTTGGCCAGTGTCTGGGGAGTGCTGTAGCCCCCTCGAAGTGCATTCTCCTCAGCAATCAGAGCCTCAAGCTCTGGCGTGGCTCCTCCTGTCACCAGGGTCCGTATCAGGGTGAGGATATTGTCATTGAAGTATGTCTGCAGAAAAAAGGGAGAGAAACATTCTTAAGCAAACAACCTAAAGTCACCGTAGCTGACAACCCAAATTCCAACTTTTCTTGGTATCTCCCTGATGGAGGAGGGTCATCTTTCTATCTGTTGCTTTCACTTGTTAATTAATAAAGAAACTGCTTGTCCTCTGATAGGGTAAAATTTAGATAGGCCGAGTAAACAGAACAGAATGCTGGGAGAAAGAAGCTGAGTCAGTGAGTCGCCATGATTCTCTCATTCCCGATAGACACAGGTTAAGATCTTTCCTGGTAAGCCAGCTCTTGATGCTACACAAAATATTAAAAATGGGTTAATCAAAAATGTAAAAATTAGCCAATAAGAGGCTAAAACTAATGGGCCAAGCAGTGTTTAAAAGAATACAGTTTCCGTGTAATTATTTTGGGTAAAACCATGCGGGCGGCCGGGTGCCAGGGACGCAGCCCTGCAGCTCTCGATTACAACAGAGTGGCGCACAACGATCCCTTCTATCCCAATATGGTATGATAGACCACGTCCTCCTGAAAGGTTGCTGTAAACACCTTCAAAAAATTACTTCGCTCAACTGCCAACTGAGATAAAACTAAAAAACAGGTTATCCCATAAAAGACCTAATTAACGACGCCCCCATTCAACAGAAAGCAGTTTGGAAAGAAAAAACTGCGCCCATGTTCCCAAATATTGTTTATAAATGTTCTTTTACACTTAAAGGGGGATATGATATAAATATAAATAATTTACATTGGTGTGGATTTTAAGGTCAATTTTGTTATATGTATATGTATTTCTGATCTTGATTAAGGTATTGTGATTGTGTAGTTCATTTAAAAATGTAATGTATAATTAAAAAATATAAGTTGCTAATGGATAATCATCAATAATAGTCAAGCTTGTAGTCATGTTAGTTAAATTTTCTAAATATATAGAGATATACTTCAGTTAGATAGACATTCTTCATATCTTTCAAAGACCACAAAATATGACATTTAAAATGTTTTAATAACTTAGGGTTTTTCATGACAATGAGACACATCTGCTCCTGACAGCACCAATCTACTTCAAGAGAAAGATGGGCATCAAAGAGGCTCCTTATGGAATTTGATAGTCATTTGGGCAAGAAACTGCTCTTGCCTGGGCTGTTGCATAAACTGGACACAGAGAACCCACAGAGAGAAGACTGCTAAACTTGCCTAAAGGTGAGATGGTCTTTCGGGGTTCCTGACTCATAAAAGAGTCTAAGAGACATTCTATAGGACACAGCAAACAGTGACTAAACTGTCTTTAAAATTTCCTACTTGATAAAAATGTCTGCTGGATACTATAGGCCTAAAGGTTAAAAATGGATGCCCCAACGATACAAAAAAACTTTGGGTAACTATCCAGACAATGAGATGTCTCTGTCATTTCTAGAGTTTTCTTATTTCTTGTTTGTTTAGAAAATATTATATCCTTCTGGAGTCTTTGATGGAGTTAAAAAATGATTAGTTATAGTTATAGTTTTCCTTAGTTATAATAAAGGATAAAATAGATATAAATATTATAACTATAATTCTTACTTGATAACTGTTTTGTTATATGTAATCTTACTATGTTAAAGTTAAAGATTTTCTTTGTTGTTTAAACAGAAAAAGGGGAAATGATGGAGGAGGGTCATCTTTCTATCTGTTGCTTTCATTGGTTAATTAATAAAGAAACTGCTTGGCCTCTGATAGGGTAAAATTTAGATAGGCCGAGTAAACAGAAAAGAATGCTGGGAGAAAGAAGCTGAGTCAGTGAGTCACCATGATTCTCTCACTCCAGATAGACATGGGTTAAGATCTTTCCTGGTAAGCCAGTCGTGGTGCTACACAAAATATTAAAAATGAGTTAATCAAAAATGTAAAAATTAGCCAATAAGAAGCTAAAACTAATGGGCCAAGCAGTGTTTAAAAGAATACAGTTTCCGTGTAATTATTTTGGGTAAAATCATGCAGGCAGCCGGGTGCCGGGGACGCTTCCGATTACAACATCTCACATGTAACGTTCTGGCTTCTCTCTTTAAATAATTTTCTGTGGGAAAAGAAAAGACAGCAGTTTCCAATTATTCCATTCTCAGTTGCTTGGTTCCACTATGGGATCCTGACTTAAAGGAAGAAAAGAAAAGGATAAAAACAATTCAGGGAATTCTTAAAAGGTTAATGCCTGAAAAATTGATATTGGTAGATATACAAATATTGCCTTGCCTCTGTACACCTGAAAAATATCAACTGTGACACTAGGGGCAACCTCTTAGAGCCTGCCACCCATATGTTAGGAGGGAGGCCACCCACAAATAGCACAACTTCTTTCTTCTTGGAATTAGATGCCAAGAGAATTTTGAATGCCACACACTCAACAACTTATCACAGACTTTGATAATGGCTGGACCCAGAAGTCACCACCAGGATAGCAGCTGGAGAAGTCTATGAGCTGCATATCCTGATGTGTGGATCTTGGGTTTGCAAATAACCCCAGCTGTCTGAGGCAAATATAGATGATTTAAAGAACTCCTTCCCTTAGATGGCCATTTTTCTCCCACAAGGAATGTTCACAAGAAGGCATTGGGGGCTTTAAAAATTAATAGAATGTCTAAGAAAAGACCTTGAAATGGCATTTGTCACCCAGCCAAAATAGAGAAAACATCAGTTAAATGTGGTATGTTCCATTTTCTTGCATGAGAAGTCAAAGCCTCTACATAAAAACAAACTCAATCTTGGGTGTGGTTTGGGACATTTATGCTCCACTGGAGCAGGCTAGAAAAGACAGATGCATTCTTATTTGCAACTTCCTTGATAATTTACCTGGCAGTACATCATGAGCCAGGAATGGCTGAGTCCTCATCTTACCCTCATCACTAGCTCTGTGTCATCTTGGGCATCAGTGTTTACAGCCATTAAAATCAGCATGGTTGTTAAAAACAAGTGTATATGCAAAGAATTCCACATGGGCTTCCAAGTTAAGAAGATGCTGCTGGAGGGCCTTGATTTCGTTTTCCTTATTGAAACACTCAACCAGAGAGCACAAAGAATTCCAACTGCAAAGAATGCTGGGAGAGTTATACACAGGCTATCCTACTGAGAATTTGTGCTCAAGAGTTCAGCTGTTCTCTGGGGTGGACCAGAATTGAGGACACTCAAGGGAGCAGATGCAAGAGGGATGGCTAAGAGGGCTGGAGTCGTTTTGAGGTTCAGTGTTGACTTCACCTTTCAGAAGCTCTCTGCCTCTGAAAGCTATGAAACATTTTCAAACTTAGTGTCATCAGCTGTAAAATGGAATAGCAGAGCAGCTACAAGACACCTGACGCTCAGCACCTGAGGGATTGAGGAGAAACTCAGGGCCCAGGGAGTGCTGGTAAATATGGCTGACCGGAGCCCAGAGGCATGGGGAAGGGAATGTTGATGATGGGCAACAGCCACTCTCACATCCAAGCATCCCTTGATTATTCTCATTACTGTCTCAGTTTTTGTCCCAGAAGATGGAGGGCCATTATTCCCTTCATTCTGGAACCTCTTATCTCTCAGTCAGCCTCAGTTCTTCCAACCTTCCTAATTCTGTGACTCTAATAAGTTCCTCATGTTGTGGTGACTCACAACTATAAAATTATTTCTGCTTTTACTTAATAACTGTAATTTCACTACTGTTATGAATCATAAGATACCTGATATGCAGCATATCTGATTATGATCCCCGTGAAAAGGTCATTCAACCCCAAAGGGGTCAAGGCCCACATAGAGAACTGCTCCTCTGGATTAAAGAACAACACCTTGAAGGTCCTGTGCACTGCATCCTGGAGATTTTTTACATCGATTAAAGACACACAAACATTTCTCAATATTTTCCCTATGGTCTGATACCATACCCAATCCTGTCTATCATATTAAATAATGGAGAACTGGGCAGAAAACTGACAGCTACTTTTGTGTTCCAATTACCATGCTAGACCAATGGCTGGGAAATTACTCTAACAGCAGGTAAGCAGGTGGCAAAAATTCACAGCACTGTTTGCTGAACCACTAAGCACTCTCTGCTCAAATGTATAGAAATGAGAAACAGTTGGGTTTTTGTTGTTGTTGTTGTTTTTTCCCAAAAGGAAACAGTTATCAAGATAAAACACTGAATAATTTTTTTTGACTGGGTAAGTAGTCATTAGAAGATCTAATTGGCCAAAGAATAAAGATTAAGTGATAGTATAGTGATTGACCCCAACTGGAGCAAACTCTCCAAGGCTCAGGGAAAGGCAGAAATACTAGAAGCCAGAAGATGGGGAAATACACCCATGAGAGGTCTTGTAGGTCATGACTTATTAATTATACCTGTGGTCATCTCCCAGGACCTGCACAAAACTGGACCAACTAATATTTCATCATAGATAGGGAAGGAGCCAGGGAGGCCCCACTTCTGCTTGAGGAACTACTGGCAATATAAGATGTTTGTGGAAAGACTACTTTCTTCAGTGGTATAGCCACTGGCAAGTTTCCTTGCTCCAGCAAACATCCTCTCACCTATGCTCATGCAAAAATCACCAATTAAACTCATTGAATCACATACAAAACGACCATGGGAGGGAAAGTGAGACTTACTGAGATGAAGAGTTTCAGTAGGACAGAGAAAGGAGAAGAGATAAAAGTGATAAAAATTCATTATATATAAATGTCTGAAACTGTCAAAAAAAACTAAATAAGGAGCACACATATAAAACAGTTAAGGCTCAATAGTTTAGGGTGGAAGAGCAGATGTTTTCCCCTTAATATCAGAAACAAAAAGGATCATTCTCATGACTTCCATCTTAAAATTGTGCTGGAAGTTTTAGTAAGAAAGAAATAAAAGACATTCATATTGGAAAAGAAGGAAGATTATCTCCACTCAAAGTGGCCTGGCAATGTATAAAGAGAATCCCAAGGAACCCACTTAAGTGATCACAAGTAATAAGGGTTTAGTAAGATTTCAGGGTACAAAAACATTATGCAAAAAATAAACTTTGTTCTATGTGAACAAGAAAAACTTAATAAAGAAACTCTTTCCAACAACATTGAAAATAATAAAATGCTTAAGAAGAAATTTTTTTCAAGAAGTTCCAGGGCTGGTATACTAAAAGCTATACAGCACATTACAAAAGATATGAATGAAATATAAATAAATAGAAAGATGTGCCATGTTCTTGGATTGGAGGATAAGATTAAAATAATAATAAAAACCTTAAACATAATACAGATTCAAGACATTCCTATCAAATTTTGTAGGAAATTGCAGAAAACATAAAATGTTATATAAATCATATAAAAAACAATCAGAATTTCAGTCCGGTGCTCCAATGTGGGTCTCTGTCTCTGCCCACATTGGAGCACCAGACTGAAATCCCAAGGTCCAAATGAGGAGCAGAAGGAGAGAGAGCACGAGCAAGGAACTCAGGACCGCGAGGGGTGCACCCACACACTGAGACAATGGGGATGTTCTATCGGGAACTCACCAAGGCCAGCTGGACTGGGTCTGAAAAAGTATGGGATAAAACCAGACTCACTGAACATAGCGGACAATGAGGACTACTGAGAGGTCAAGAACAATGGCAATGGGTTTTGATCCTACTGCATGTACTGGCTTTGTGGGAGCCTAGGCTGTTTGGATGCTCACCTTACTAGACCTGGAAGGAGGTGGGAGGTCCTTGGACTTCCCACAGGGCAGGGAACCCTGACTGCTCTTCGGGCTGCTGAGGGAGGGGTAGTTGGTTGGGGTAGGGGGAGGGAAATGGGAGGCGGTGGCAGGGAGGAGGCAGAAATCTTTAATAAATAAATTAATTAATTAATAAAGAAATAATAAAAAAGCAATCAGAAATAAAACTGGAAGTTCCCAACCCCTGATTTTAACATAATCTTCTAACACTAGCATGATGACTGGCCAGGGAACAGAACTGAGCATCAAGAAATAAACTCACAGAGCTGTTATTAACTGGCTTTCAACGAGGATATCAAGAAGCTTTATAAAGAAAGAATAGTCTACTAAATAAAGAGTGTTACAACAACTGAGCATCAACATACAGAAGAAAATGTTGGTTGGCTCTATTCCTCATACCATATACAAAACAACATGAATCAAAGACCCAAATGTGACAGCTAAAAGTGTAGAGAGCTAAGAAGAAACAACAGTGGTGAATCCTCATAATTTCATTTTGACAATTATCTTAGATAAGGCACCAAAATCATAGACTACACAAGAAAGCTTGATCATTTGTATCTCATAATATTTTTAAATTATACACTGGAAGACGCTATGTAGAAAGTAAAACTTCTCTGTAGAATTAGAGAAAATATTTGAAAATATTGTATCTTATAAGGGTATAAGATTCAGTGTTTAAAATCCTCCAATAACATGACTAAAAGTCAATAAATTTGAAAAAAATAGAAACAGGATGAGGCTTGAATAAACATTCCTTCAAAACAAGGTAGATAAGTCAAGAGACACAATGAGGCCTAACACCAGTAGTCATAAGGACAACACAAGTTCCAATCTTAACGAGAGTTCATCTTTACCCACAGGGATGGTTATGATAAAACGAGGGACAGATAAATAGCAAGAACTGATAAACGTGGAGAAACTGGAGCCCTTACAGACTTCCGTAGGTGTGTAAGTGTTCCGATCATTGGAAGGCAGTCTGAAAGTTACTTAAATTGGTAAACTTTGAGTTACCACAGGGCCCAACAACTATACATAACTATACCCATGGGAAATGAAAGACACATCAAAACAAAACTTCATGCAGAGAGATTCCTAACAGCATCATTTGCCATAGCCAGGACCGGAAACAATAAAATGGCACTCAGTTAATGAATACATCACAAAATGTTATAACCGTGGAAACCATTTTATTTGTGTATAAAAAGAAATAAAGTACATGGTACAACAAGGATGAGCCACAAAAATCAATAAGATTCCATTTATATGAACCACCCAGAAAAGGTGATTCTAGAGAGATAGGGATACATGCCCGTGGATGCTCAGGGTTGAGCGGCTAAAGTAGTAAGGAAAATGAGCACAGAGTTCTCTTGGACATTATGAGACTGTTCTTAAAAGGTCCTTGGAGATGTTTACATATGCTTAAAAAACCCATAAAATTGTATACTTGGGTGAATTTTATGGTCTATTAATATTCCAATAAAACACTTCTTAAAAGAACTGGTTAAAAGATAATTACATGGTTAAGAGATAATTCATTTATAATGGTTAAATTTTTATATGTGGAGTAGAAGCTATAAAACTGAAAACTTTAAGTACATATGCATACATACATGCAGGTGTGCACACATGAACCCCCCACAAACATGGGGAGACACACACATGGTTAATGGTGGGGAGTGCATGCTTTACTGTCCTTCAAAGAACAAACAAAACAAAATAGAGGATCTGCTAAACACTGAAGATGGGGCGGGACATGATAAACAGTAGTGTCCACGTGCTAAAGGTGTGAACAGAATTCAGGAACTTTTGACGAGAAAGCACTTCCAGTAAGAACACCCTGTCCTGATGGGGAACATGAAATTAAGACGCACACCAGGGGTTGCACCAAATAGCCAAGATCAGTGCTGAGTCCTGTGCCAGTTGGATATTTAAGTTTAAAGTAGAAAACGGTGAGGGACAGTGACTGGCAACACTGCTCTCAGAATGAAAGTATAAAATTAGGGAGACCAGGCCCCCATAATAAACTTTTATAAAAGACAGGTTAATTAAATTTGAAATAACACCTTTGTTCCAAGAACTTTATAGGCTATGAAACTGTCCCTCTAATCTGTAGAAACAATAAGAAGAACTCTGGGTCTTCGAGTACTGAAGCATTTATTCACTTCACTTTCTATTCTTTCTTTTTAATTTATTGCTGCTTTGCCTGTATGTGTGTCCGTGCTACGGTGCTGGATCCTAGAGTTACCGATAGTTGTGAACAGCCAAGTAGGTGCTGGGAATTGAACCCAGGTCCTCTTTAAGAGCAGTTGGTGCTCTTAACTGCTGAGCCATCTCTCAAGTCCCGTCACATCGTCACATCGTTTTTATTCATAAGTTCCCCAGAAAAGCACGAATGAGTCAGCTTTCAACTGTCACCTATGCTAAGCTGCTCTCACTTGCGTAAGACTAGACCACTGGAACCCTGTCATTTGTTTTCTAAGTTGCTCTGGAAAGGTGCACCCAGGTCCCCAGAGTCTCAGAGTTTCAAGCTAAGGAGTCTTTTGTGCGCAGAATGAGATGTTTATATTATGCTGACAACCCTTGCCTTGTTATAAACATCATTCCAATGTTTTGTGTATCTGGGAGAAAATGCTACATACGATTGCTCATTTTTTCTAAAATAGCGTCTGCCTTGGGAACAGTGTCCCATCTTTGGTCATACACAGGGTGGTCTCAAAAAGCTGCCACTATGGCTAGAATCTCATTCTGCAACTAGAGACCTCTTTCCTTGCAATTTTGATGGCAGTGGCTTTGGAGGCCTCCCTTTGCCTCTCCTGTGCTGCACCAGCCTTTTCTGTTTTCTTCAGAGAAGACCTTCGAGTTCACCTGGGTATGCAATGAGGGGTATGTACGCATAAGCGCCCAGGTGTCTCTGGAGGTCATAAGAGGGTGCCACACCCCCTAGAGCTGAAGTTACAGGCAGTTCTGAGCTGCCCGAAAAGAGTGCTAGGAACCAGACTTAGGTCCTCTGCAAGAGCAGTATAGAACTTTTAACTGTCGCCCTATCTCTCCGGCTTGTTATTCATCTTTAAAAGATACTCAGAATCAAAACCTAGCTTTCTTAAATACAATTGAAATTTCACCTTAAAGAGGATCAGTTTGGTTTTAAAATACTGGTGAGGTTTATCAAGATAAGGAACTTTAAAATGCTATCATGAGGCTGGAGAGACAGCTCCGTTGGTTCAGACACCTGCTAGACAAGCATGCGGGTTTAAGTTCAGATCCCAACACCCACAGAAGAATCCCAGTGAGGTGGAGCATGCCTCTGATCTCAGTGCTGGGGGACAAAGCAAGGTTATCTCCGGAGCTCATGGGCCATCAAATCTTGGGGAATCCTTGAGGTCCAGGTTCAGTGTGAGATTCTGTCTCAAAAACTAAGGTGAAAAGCAATAGAAGATAAGTGGTATTGATTGCCAGCCTCCCCTACTCGCAAGGATACACACATATGGGCAGATGTGAACACTTATCAAAATTAATTCTGAAAAGGAAAATAACAACATAAAAATCATCTATTAGTACATTATCATTAGAATGGATTTTAAAGTCTGAAAAATGAGATAGGAAGGTGGCGAAAGGAAATAATGACATTAAAATAGGTTGTATAAGGAAGAAACCAAGAGATGACCGAGTTCCCTACATAATAGAGATTTGGGGTATATTTATAGAAGGGGCCGTTAAACACTAACTAGAGCTAAAATAGAACTGAATATTCACAAGTTTAAGCATCACTAGACATAATAAGCATTTAAATTTTAATCTATATACCAAAAGAGAAATAGCAAAAAGTTATCATAGAATCAAGTAAAAACTAAAAGAATAATAGATGATTACAGACGGGGTTATATGTATAACTGAATACAATGAGCTAAAGAATTTATAAAATGACAAAGATTTCCAGATCTATCAAGAAACAAAATTAATGCCAAATTAGTATTTTATGTGGAATAAACAAGACAACAGAATTCATTTTAAGAAAATTTCTGAAATATACTACTTATAGTGATACTAGCTAACATTCACAAAAGAGCTCCAACTTTTATGGGTAAAATGAAAAAGATACAATAGTAAATACCCATTGTTTCAAGGGAGCCTCTAAATGTATTGCTCAAGATGGAAAAGAAGCTTACAACAGGGACTATTTAAAATGAAGGGCTTTTGAATATGACATGCAAAACTGTCATGAATAAGCCTAAAAATTTACAAGCAGATTAAAGACAAAATAATTGTAATGAATAAAGCTATAAGTTTTTTTTCTATGTTTTCCTGAGATAGAAGCAAACTGAAACATGAAGCCATGAAACAATGGAACAGCAAGATGGTATTTAATAAAATGATGAGTCTAAAAATAATGTCTTACAAAAGCCCAATGATGACTATAACAGCACCACCAAAGTCAGAAGTTGGAAGGAGAGTGCTATGTAAGTCAAATAAAATAATTAATACCGATATTCTGGAAGTTCTCTTTAACACCAGTCACTGGACATGCATCAACAGATTTGTGTGGACTGGAAGGACTGCTCAATAGTTAAAGGATGTACCACTCCTCACAGAGCCTAAGTTGGGTTTTGATCACCCCCACCTCACAATGAGTAAATCTTTTAGGAAGAACTGACATTGCTTCAGAACACAGACCACAGTCATAACCACTGGCAGAGAAACAGGGTGTTGGTGAAAAGACAATCTCTGTGTTATAACACATAACGTACTATTTACCATCTCTCCCAGAAAACTAAGATTGATCTGCACCTAACTGTAGGTTCCACATGGACTTCAGATAACAACTGGATACAATTCTATTAAGTGACTCTTGGGAAGAGCCTTATGATATTTTCCTCTCAAATACTACAGTAAACTTTGAAGATTTTCTAACCACTACAGATAGTATTAGAAATTATATCAACAAGAATGGCATGCCAAATTCATAGTCCATCCAGCACTTATAAATAGTAAGATATGGGATTGGATTAATAAATAAAGCTATTGTCACTGTTTTATTTTAATTAACTTTATTGGGATCCAGAAATGTTCATTTGTTTATGTGACACCTTTTGTTATTTCAGAGTTACAGTCACTGAGGCAAGTAGCTTTCCCTGAGTCTATAGCTGCTAGGAGGCACAAAGCCTGGCCATGCAGGTCCTTACAGACAGGGTTAGCTGATACAGTTCAGGAAGCATCACACATCACGGATAAAGATGTTTTCTCCACAAGCGGATCTGGGAGAAACTGGCTATCTGAAAACTTCTTCCAGCAGTATAATACTGGCTGAATAAATAATGATACACTCATACAATATACATTGTACACATAGTAACAGGCTTTCAGATAAAGGTGGCATGGTTAAAAAAAATACAGGTGGAGTCAGGTGATGATGGTACACACCTTTAATCCTAGCACTTGGGAGATAGAGGCAGACTGATCTCTGTGAGTTCGAGGACAGCCTGGTCTACAACAGCTAGTTCCAGGACAGCTAAAGATGCTACATAGGGAAACCCTGTCCCAAAACAAAACAACAAAAACAAAGAAAAGAAAAGAAAAAAAATACAGGTAGATAAAAAAAAATTAAGGTGAATCTAAAAAGTACTAGGATTCAAAAAATCATGCAAAAAAACATATAACCCAACTGATAGATACTTCTGCATTTTGAAAAAAATATAATTCTTAAAATGAAAATTTTCTATTTCATTTATTTCATAGATTCATACTTATTTTAAATTCTAAGAAAGGAAAGGAAATATCTTTAAAAAATTAAATTAAGATCGCAGCTAAATTATTCATCTCTTTTTGATGGTTCTTTATACAGAAAAAAGGCTTTAAGAATAAAAACTGGAATTATTAGAAGAAATCAATAAATATGTATATGACTACCTACAAATTAAAATGTATACATTCAAATATATACAAAAATACAGTCTAAGGACCTCCTAGGAAGGTGACAACACAAAGTACCTCAGCATGTGAGATGGTGTGTGCACACCCACAATGGGAGGTGTGTGCACACCCACAATGGGAGGTGTGTGCACACCCACAATGGGAGGTGTGTCAGGAAAGATGATGATGAACTTTACAGATGCTCATATTTGCTCAAAACCGGGTAAGTTTACCTCAAAAAATACACTGTTACTCATTGCAAGATTCATATACAAAATTATTAACTCTGGGTGTTCCAGATTTTCTCTAGAACAACCTCTGAAGGCCCATGTATGAAGGTGGGTTTCCAGCTCAGTGCTATGGAGAGGTGGGAGCCCTTCCCAGGCAGGCCTGGAGAGAAGTCTTCTGGTCTCTGAGAGCATATCCACACAGAGGATTGTAGGGATTTGGCCTCTTCCTCCGGGCATGGCTTTCAGAACCGTGAGGTCAGCAGTCTCACCCCACTCCATCACAGACCATAATATGCTGACTCAACCAAAGCCCAAAGCAGCCAGACCTATAGGCCATGAGCTGAAACCTCCGAAACCATGAGTCAAAATTAACCAGTTCTTTACCCAAGTTTATTATTTCAGATAGTTATCTACTATAGTGACTGAAAGCTAAGACCCATAGCTGTTATAACAAAATGTTTTGCAACTGTCCTACAATATAGTAAAAGTTTGCAGTATATCCAAGAAAAGATTGTCATGAAATCCTGTGGAAGTTTTGCAAATCATAACATTAAAAACATATAACATGCTAAATTCTCTTGACACAATATTAACTAAAAAGAATTAACCAAAATTTAAAACTGGTAGCTCTATCTATACATCTATTACCTGTCTATCTGTCATCTATAAGTAATATATTACTATATATATGTATACTTTATACACACACACACACACACACATATAGGCATTAAAGGCATATACCAAAATATTAAACACTTTTATTCAGTCTTGGGAATATGAATCTCTTATTGTGATTCCTAAATTCTCCAAAAGGAACATTACTATCTTTTTCTATGAGAAACTGAAGCTTGTTTATTATAAACAAAGAGTATGGTAAAGTTGTAATACACAGATAAGGACAAGATGGAAGGACATGGTTAGGATTTTCTCTCGACATGTATCCCTTTCAGTACTGAAATGATTTATACAGAAAACACTGGTACTTATAGAGCACCCAATAATCCCTGGCCTTAGTGTGGTGTGTTTCTGTATGCAATCCAAAGACAGTGCCTTGAAATTGCCCATGAATGGTTCAACTTGAAAGTAGGAGACAGGGTTTCCTATGTGTTTGAACATTCAGAAGTCTTTGATCAATCGCTATTTATTCCAGGCTTTTGTGTGGAGGAAGGGGCTGTTTCAGCATCATGGTACAAAATGGGCACTGGGGACTCCAAACGACAATTATCAAAGACTATTCTTGCTAAAGTAGCTAGAATGCACAATTATTTTGTAGATTAATGAAAATTCTGGCATTGAGGATCTACAGACTGTGAGATTCTAAAGTGCATGCATGAACCTTTGTCTTGCACACTCATAAACCTCCAGACCTCCAATACCCCATCTCCAACTCCATGGCGGTGGTACAGGGAGCCTTATGAGGGACTCCTGCATGACACCTGTGGACTGAAAGGACTCATCCACAGACATCCCGTGTCACTTTAGTGGTGGGCAGCAAGAGGGATGAGTTAGAGATCTATTTGGTGCCTGAAATCAGGACACCTGTGCAGTCTAAAGAATGCAGGGTCCACTCCTCACTGTGAAGGCAAGTGTCCAAAATTTTATCAGGGAAGGTTTTCTTTATAGTAGAGAAAGCTGATATCCTGATTATGGGTGTTTCAATTTTTATCTTATTTATGAGTGCATAGGGGGTGTGCTATGGTGTGCCTATGGAGGGCAGAAAAAACTTGGGGTAGTTGATTCTCTCCCCCATCTGAGCCTTAGGGATCAAATTCAGGTCATTTTGTTTAGCAGTAAGTGCCTCTGCCTCTAAATCATCTAATCTTGTATTGTCTTTAATCCCTTCTTGGTTTCTCAATAGCTAGGATAACGGGAACATTGCCCAGGTTTTCTATGCTGTGGTCCCCTCATCTACATAACGGAGGGGGGCGGTAAGCAAAACACACATTTATGGACTAGTTTTAAACAAGAGAACTAGTGTAATTTCCCATATTCAACTAGCACTCAGTGAATTGTAGCTTATTAAAAAGACCAGCCAATGAAGCCAATTTAGAAAATGCCCCCTCTCTCTGCTTCTGTGTTCTCATCTCTAATAAGAAGGACTGCCTTCAAACACATGTGAGGGCTCTTGCCTTCTAGCATCCGGTGATTCTTGGGTCCTGGAAGGACACACAGCAAAACCTTGAAGGGCTGGAATACAGACAAGGAAATTGAATCCTCAGCGCCACCTAGCCTCATGCGTGCTGGGCCGTCCCACCTCACTTGCTCATCTTCCTCTTTTTTTTTTTTTAAGTATAATTACCGGAGCTTATGTTTCACAGTTAATGCTGTCAAGTCTTTTAAACTAATTGGTCTTTTATAGAAAATTTAACTGAAAATTAACACATCTTTTAATAACATTGCCTTAACTTTAATGGCACTCTGCCTTTCGTCTATAATTGCACTAAAATTGTCATCTTCCATGTCATATCTGCCATTTTTTATATTTGCTAGTTTTCATGGTGTGGATTTTTATTTTTAGTATTTTTTTCTCTCATGAGCAATGAGAACTATTTCAGTTATTTTCTTCTGGATCTGCCTTGCTGGTACAGCAGTGAGGAGTATGTTCTTGGGTCTAGCACAACATCCCGCTGTTTGCTGCTCAGACAACACTGCTGCTACTCCATCTGCCTTGGCTGTGCCTGCGGACGGTCTATCTGCTTGTGAGAAGGAGAAATGAGGGCTCTTGGGTGGGGTATAAGAGATGAGTCATGAGCATAAATTGCTGGCATCTCTGGAATGGCACTGGATTAACCTGGGCTGAGAGTTCAGCCTTCAACATAAGGCTCACCCAGGGTTTGGCCCTTCAGGAGGTTATAATATAGACAGAAAGGCAGGTAGACCCATGATTCAGAGGAGCACATTTTCCCGTCTTGGTAATACAAATCTAGGTATTTCTCACACTGAGGACAGTTCATGAGACATGGAAGCACAGACACGTTCCTCCTGCAGACTTCTGACTCATTGTTCTACATAGCTCCTGAGTCTTAAATCTCTAGAGTATGTGTGCATGCATGCATGTGTGCAGGGGAGATAATGAGTATGTAGACACATTCATACACACACACACACATGTGCACGTAAATAGCAAATCTATGGCTCTGCTGTCACGTGTGCTCAAGGAGTTGTTCCCATCACACTTATGTTGGTCTCAACTGATTCCCAGACAGTGGAAAACATAAACAAAGGGCTGGTGGAGTCAGAACCAGAAGCTTCTGTTCTCCTTGATGACCCTGTGCCACACAAGCCCAAGTACTTCACAAGCTAATAACCTCATTTTCTTATTTGGCATTATTCATCGTTCCCCTACAGTTTTCACCTCTAGACTATCCAAGCAGAAAGAAAATTTAACAACCATGGTCCATCTTTCACTTCTCTATTCTGAATCTGTAGTGTGGAGAACACTGTCTTGTCATTTAGTAGGTTACCAATAAATGTACTGATTAAGAACAATAGCTATTAATACAGCTTTAGAGAACTGGTCATCTGCTAAATACCTCATCACCACTTTTAAGCATGACCACAGTCTCATAAGGACAAGTTAAGGAACATGTGTGATTATTATTCCATTTTAAAGATGACAAAAATGAGGCCCAGAGAGATTCTGGGATCACGGCCAGGAAACTAGTGTGATTAGGGAGTCAATGTTGTATTTTCTTATTCCAGGTGTCTAAGTGGAAGTAAAAGTGGGATTGGGGTTTGGAAGAAGTGAAATTGGGTGAAAAAAAATCTGAAGATTCACACATAGCTCTAAAACTAGACAAACTTCTTTCATTTTGTGTGTATAGGTGTGCGGGGGGGGGGGAGGAGAGGAAGAGAGAGGGAGAGAGAAGCAATCTAGGATTATTCTGAAAATTTCATTTCTCAATTGAACCCTTCCTCTTAGAGGTGCACATCCAGAAGGATAATTATTCCTCCCATCATGGGTTTCTGTCATCTGTTGGATGAAGCCACAAGATTGTGTCTGATACAGCTCTACCAATTCCAAAAAGGTCAATGAAGAATCAAAATAGTATTTTTTTTTTTTTTTTTTTTTTTTTTTTTTTTTTTTTGGTTTTTCGAGACAGGGTTTCTCTGTGGTTTTGAGCCTGTCCTGGAACTAGCTCTTGTAGACCAGGCTGGTCTCGAACTCACAGAGATCCGCCTGCCCTGCCTCTGCCTCCCAAATGCTGGGATTAAAGGCGTGCGCCACCACCGCCCGGCTAAAATAGTATTCTTTTAGCAAAGTAGTAAGCCAGGAGAAATTTGTGGGGGCCAGCCATGATAAGCTAATCTGGGCAGATCACCCAAAGGAAGCTCTTTACTTCCAACCATTATCACCTGGGACTCTAGGCATTGATGAATTTAAATGGAGTCTGGAGTCTCAATAGTTTACCCTGAGACAACGCCTGGCTGCAAGAGGAACCACAGGCTGAGATTGCCTGACCCACACCCAAGAGCAGACCATTCCAAGGAAATCCTGGCATTCCAAGAGCTGTAGATAGAGACACCTGCCAGCATACTTCAACAGGCCACCCCTAGATAAATGTCAGCCAATCAGGAGCCCTAAACCTCAAAAAAACCCTCACCCCCACCTCTACTACTATAAAAACCCTATTCTAATGGAGCTTGAGGCTCTCCAGATACCCAATGTCCAATACGATGGACATGTGGAGAGACCGAGTTTGTAAACTTGATTAAAATAAAGGCTCTTTGCTTTTACATATGGGACTTGATGTCCTTTTTGTTGGCTTTTGTGGGGACCCCGCAGATTTGGGCATAATAAATTGAGTGATGATAGGCAATATTCAGAGAATATTCACTATAAATGGTAACTTGGTGGGCAGTGCTAGGATGGGGGGAATCACTGACATCCAGATGATTTGTGCAGGTTTTGGGATGGGGCCCTAGATGGATGCCAGCTCCAATTATTACTTCTGCTCCTACCGTTTGGAGCTGCCTCCTTCTAGTACTTTCTAGGTACTGCTTTGGTACTTTTGACTGATTTAAAATTTTCATAAATGAAGTTGGGGGTGGAATACAAAGAAATCACCAGGTAGTACTTTGTCAGAAGATCTGGATTGAACTGGATTTGTTGAGCCAGACTTCAACTGGAGGTTTTTCATCCTAGACAATAGTGCAAGGTCTGGAATGATCTGGTTGGGATTTCGATTGGTGACTTTAAAAGGCACTGTCAGTAGGCCTGTTAATACACCTTGCCTCAATGTTTAAATCATATTTGTTTTTTTTTTTTTAATATTTATCATTTATACAGTATTCTGTCTGATTGTATGCCTGAAGGCCAGAAGAGGGCACCAGACCTCATTACAGATGGTTGTGAGCCACCATGTGGTTGCTGGGAATTGAACTCAGGACCTTTGGAAGAGCAGGCAGTGCTCTTAACCGCTGAGCCATCTCTCCAGCCCCTAAATCATATTTGTTTACACTATGGTCTGAAAGATCAGACTGCATCACTGAGGTACGTCACACAGTCCTAGGTCCTCGATAATTACTCAGATGTTACCACTGATCAATATGAGGAACAGTACTAGGTTCCTGGAACCCTTTACTCTAGGCTAGAATGGAGAAGAAAGAAATCGCTTTCAGGCAGCGGTATCCACATACTCCAAGCCACCTCGTCCCAAACACTTCAGTTTGGTATCAGAAGAGTTTAGAGATGATCTTTGAAACTAGTTATTAGAGATCAGTTCATTTTGATTTGTCTGAGTTTCTGAGAACGGACTCTCCAATTATGCTATCAATGGTTAGCCTTGTGACTCATGCCAAGATGTGCCCTGCCTCCACACTGTCATATACCCGACCTCCACGTGGATCATGTGTCCCTTTGACTATGTACAAGTTTCAATTGCATCACTTAGAATTAGCACTGGTTGCATTATTTCAAAATTCTCAGTAATTTATGTAACATACACTTTAAAAATGATTCATCTTGTCCTACTTGGAGCACACTGTCTGTGTATAAACAAAAATGGTATGAGTTTAAGTTTTTAAAAAAAAAAAAAACCCTTACAGTACTTCGTAGTTCTAAAATAAATCCATAAATAGCTTACTCGTCTTTTAGTAAGAGTAGACTCCTGGAATGTTGGAATTAGGATCAGAATTAAAGTGGCATTTCTAAAGAGACACGATCCAGCCTCCTACGAAGAAACTGGTGCTTCACTGAACATAACTATGTAGCCTCTACTGGTCTTGTCAGCCTGTTCAAGAGTTTATATAAACTGAGCCAATATTGCCAGCCTAAAGTCAGTCACAGCATTTCAGGAAACCAAGAGGGCCCTGCTATAGGGCACACTGACTCTTCTTATTGGCTTGGAAAGCCACCAGTCAACCTTAATTCAGATGAATTTTATTTCATACTTATTTTTAAGACCATATTTCTGACATTTCACTAAGATATGCTTACATTTATACTACATTCAGTAATATAGAATAAGCTCAATTCATCTCTAAAAGCCCATGTCTTCATCTTTGCTTTTCTTGGATTATCTTTAATGAATATATGATAATAATGCATAATTAGGATATCAGTTGTTTAACATAATCAAGAGAACAACCTTCTTAGGCAATGTGAGAAATGTATGTATGGAAAAACAGCCTCCAAATTCTGCTCATAGTTTAAGGTGCTCAATAAAACTCTGTTCCATGGGTTCTACAAAGGTCGATTTTTATCCAGCCCACAACTCCATTTTCACGAATTTTGAATTTGACTATTTCAAAATGAAGTGCATATTGTAAAAATAAAGACCCAATGGGGAACCATTTCCAGTACCTGCTGTGGCCCATTTGAAATGACTGCTGCTGCCTGCTGCAGGGAATGGTGATGCCACTATGCTGGAGTCCACTCTTTAATTGTTACTTTTTGGGGGTCACAAAAAGTGGGAAAACAAATCTCATGACCACTTAATACACATCAAGTTACTAAACAAAATAGAACTGCTTTTTACTCAGTCAGTAATTCCCTTTCTTTACCATCGTCATTGTCCCTGCCCTTTAGCAAAGAAGAGTTCCATGCCTGGTCCTCATGCAAGGCCTACATTTTTAGACAGACAGGGATTTTGGTGTCACCCTTGGCAGGCTGTTCTTTCTATATTCTGTTCACATCTGGGCTATTCCAGAATGTTTCCAAGTTTACCAGGGACTACTCGAGCCCAGCCCCACCCCCACCACCATTACCATAAGTACTACTTTCCCTCCAGCTAGAAGAAATGCTTACAGGGCTAGAGGCAGCTCAGCCAATCTTGCCGGTCTAATCCATCTTCACCTACCAAACAAGGCAACTGCTTTCAGACACAAACCTGACCACATTATTCTTCAGCATTAAGTCTAAAGATTCAAACCATGAAAACGGTTTTCAATGTCTTCCCATCCCTTCCTCATTGTGGTTCTGCTTCCTTTGTCTTCCTTGAGAAGACTCATATCTTGTTATGAAACCTTGTTTCTTTAAGGAGTGATTTTCTAATCCTCCAAACCTTGTCATAGTTTTCCCTGACTTCCCTGTACTTTGAGGAATTTATGATCAGTATTTATTTGAGTGATTGATATATATTGGTTTCCATTTTAAGAGAGAAAGGTTCATGAACTTCTGCTATTCTCCGTGCACAGCTCAAGCATCTGTCAATGGCTCCTTATTTGGGAGTTGGTCCATGGGTGTGTATCCCACACCTTGAGAGGAGAGGAAGAAGCTAGACAACTCACCGCACTCATGAGCGAGTCCAGGACGCTGACGGCAAATGCTGTCCCACATGCAAAGGGCTGCGTGAGGTACAGCTCCGTATCAGGGTCATCGTCATCGTCTTGGTCCAAAAACTGAACATTAGTATCATTCACTAGAAAAGGCATAAAGTAAGAATTAGCACTGAACACCACAAGTGCAAGTGATGCCAGTGAGACACTAGGTGACTGGCTTAGAAACATTGAAGTTACTGCCAAAGAAACAAGCATGGCAAAGCTGTTGATGGATCTTGGGGTTGGCGAGGAGTGGGACTCAATGGCCTGTTCCTGCAGGAGGACTGTTTTAACTTCTAAGACCCTGAGAGCAATGAGATCAAGCGGGCTTGCTCCATGGCAACTGCTAAGGACTGGCAAGTTGATGGCATTGACCAGTCCTTGTTACAGTTTTAGAATCATGACCAAGAAACACCCAAGGGCATTTTTTGGTAGCCAAATCCTTTGATAGATGGACATCATTCAATGATGAATAGCCATGCTACAATGGTAAAGTTAGCCACAAAGAAAAGAAAGCAACTTATTCAGAAGGAAAAGCAATAGACCAGAAACACAGCAAGGGTAAATGGCAAGGAATTTACCCTCAGGAAGGACCCACAGCTTGCCCCAAGGATGAACCTGGTAGTACCTGGCGTGCCTGGCCTCTGAACCCATGCCCATACCCAATAGGTCCTACTAAACACTCAGGAATGGCTCCTGGCTGCCTCTGACTGTTTTTCAACTTTCTCTGCAAGGCTCCACACACTCTCTTTCCCCTTCTAAACATCCCTGTCTTCCTTGTGTTCTAGAAGACATGGTCATAACAAGATGCATTCTTTCCCTTCCTTCCCTGTCATCTGAAGAGCCTCCTAAAGACTTCTGTGTACACCCACAGACTGAAGAGTGGTATCCTTCCAATATCTTTAACTTATAAAAAATTAAATGAGAAATGAGCTTCTATTCCTATCTTGGCCTCAGACAGGATCAATTTTGCAGTGCAAGTAATAGGGGGAAGTGTGGGGAGCTGGCGAGAGCACACTTGTGATTTCTGGAATAATTAAAGTGGTTTTGGGAAGAGAACAGATGAGGTTTCCTAGCTCTGATGTCTTTCTGAATCTATCTGCCGCTAATTCTCTTCCTAGAGTTATTGCTTTAATTTTTTAAAGGAACTTTCTTGACAATTTTCCTTAAAAAAAAACCAACCTTGTTTATTGCATGAGTCAGAATAAATGATAATAGGATAAAAAGCTAGGCGTGGAATTATTTTAAATGACACCATCTCCCCCCACCCACGGAAAATGAGGCAAATATTTTCCAGATTTGATGATGTTTGGGTCCCAGTCGCCTCATTGGCAAGAGAAATGCAGGACAGTGGGCGGAAGCCCCAAGTCTGGTTTGTCACCAACTTTTCTGGCAAAGCATTTCATGATCCTACAGCTATGCTGCTCTCACTGCGAAGTGGGAAGATTATGCAGTCCCTCATGAGGTATCTCAGAGACTCCTCGGGAACCAGACTTGATGAGTCTGCTCTAGGACCCAGGGTATGCTGTGGAAAAATGGAAGCTGATACCATGATTGTCTATCGATCTATCGCACTATGGAAATATCCAGCCTCTCTCTGCTCCTCTCAGAAACAGAAAAAGTTTACTTATGAACCCTCCAAATGGTTCTGTTACGTTGAATTATGATTGACCCTAAGCTGCTTCCATACCTATTTCATGTTTAACTGAAAGTGTCTCTTTATGTCATGAACTGCGGCCTCACTCCACATGGAGACTGTATAACCTACTTCAGTAATAAGTAGCTCGAACTCAGCCAATCACGACAAGGGGCCTAGTGTTCAAACTAGATCCAAATAAGACAGGTTCTACCTGTAGCCCAGTCAAGGTGTTTCCATGCCTCACACACACTGCTCTCATAGTGGGCCAAACATAAGGAACCATTTCAGTATGGGCCCCTGTCATACTCTAGAATTATAGATAAAGTGAATTAAGCTTTCGAAAGCAGGCACTGGATCAATGCTCCGTGATTGAGAGTACTGGCTGGCCGGGCAGTGGTGGCGCATGCCTTTAATCCCAGCACTTGGGAGGCAGAGGCAGGTGGATCTCTGTGAGTTCAAGACAAGCCTGGTCTACAAGAGCTAGTTCCAGGACAGGCTCCAAAACCATAGAGAAACCCTGTCTCGAAAAACCAAAAAAAAAAAAAAAAAAAAAAAAAAAAAGAGTACTGGCTGTTCTTACAGAGGACTTGTGTCAGCTTCCTAGCATCCACACTATGACTCCAGGGAACCCAACATACTATTCTGTCCTCTGGAGCCACATGAGGGACATACATACACATGTGTGTGTAGGCAAACACTCATATACATACAAGAGAAATAACTAATTTTTAAGATTTTAAAAATCATGTTTGTCGAAATTTTGCCTTATCTTTTTCTTCTCTCTGTCTCTCTCCTCTTTCTCTCTCTAGACGGTGTCTCATATATCCTAGGTTGGCTTCAAATTCACTATGAAGGGGAAGGTTAGAGAAACTTCTGGTCCTTCTCCACCTTTGCAGTGTAAGGATTCTGGGTGTGGACTACTACACCCAATTGATGAAGTTCTAGGGATTGAACCCAGGGCTTTATTAATGTTAAGCAAGTGCTCTACTAACTCAGCTAATCCTAAAGCAATAATTTTGTCTTTTGGTATTCAGAAAGTATGTTGTGAGGACCACAGTATTTCTGTCCCCAGATCCAGAAAATGTCAGCTACGAGAGCACACGCATCAGACTATGATTTTATTCATTGACAACAACAGCTGATGCTGCTTGTGCCATCCTTCCTACTGGAGCGGCGTCCCTTCCATCTTCACAAGGAGATGAGAGAGAAATGGTGCTGTGTTATCAGTGTGGCCCGGGTCAGAGCAACAACTCTGGACCTGAGTGATCTAACAGTGTAGGCTATGGGAAGGTGTCAAGGCAAGAGCAAGTATCAGTGAAAAGCTTACCTGTTGTTCTGGGATGCCCAGTCTTAGGAAGTTCCCATGCCTACTTCCCAGAACAGCAACTACATGCCTAATAAGAGTTGACAAGAACATTGCCCCATAATGGATGTGATTAAATATAGCTGGGAGATAAGCAGCTACAAAGTTCTTTATCATGGAAACTTCAGGATCCTTTGCCATGGGAGTCTCAGGACAGATGAGGACTGGAATATGCTACGGTCTTAAAAAGTGTTTGCCATTGGTTGCCTCTGTGTCTTTGTATGTGTTCATGTATGTATGTGTTCGTGTACAGGTGTATGTGGAAAGTAGAGATTAACATGAGTTGTCTTCCTCAATCATTTTTTATATTATTGTTTAGACCGGGTCTGCCAACTTAATCTGAAGCTCACGGATTCTGCTAGACTAACTGGACAGCAAGTCTCAGGGATCGCTCCACCTCTGTCCTCAAGGGCTGGAACTACAAGATGCACATTGCCAAGCTCAGCGTAAATGTGCGTGCTGGGGCTCGGCTCTCAGGTCCTCATGATTGTACAGCAAGCACTTTGCCCCGGGCCCATCTCTCCAGCTCTGTCTCTGTGCAATAAGGCACATCACACATCGCAGGGCGAATGGCAGATGGCAAGTATTTGCAGGGGTGAAGTGGGAGGGGGAGTGGTGGGAGGACAATGGTGTGGCTACTAGAGACACTATCCTTAAGAGCAGAAAGAAGACGGGGCCTGATTCTAGGCGCAAGAGGGTAAAGTCTGGTGTGTGAGAGTTTCTGGGGACTTGATAACCAAATTGCTGCCTTGTATCTGGAGCACTAAGCTTTTTGCTTTCCTTTTACACTAATCAAATTCAGGATACTCTAGTCAGTTAATGGCCCATGGATTCCACATGTAAAAGAAAAGCCTTGGCATGGGTGTTTTCGGAAAGCCAGTGTAGCTATCTGTACCGGAGATGCTCAGGTGAATTTTCCATCAGTGATATGGGACACATGAGCTTTCTTGGTCTTTAATGGTCCTATGGTTCTAAGTAGAAGAATGGGGAAATCCAGGCTTTTACCAACAATGCTAAACATGAAAAAGATACCTCTCCTGTTGTCTGTAACAGTGTGATACTCTTTGACCTGAGTGAATTTGTCCTGATTAATAGCTCTGTCTAACAACCATTCAGGGTTGCATGGTGGACAATTTATTCCTTCGTTTCTAGACATCTCACAAGCAAGATTACTGGCTTAAAAGCTTCCTCTCTTATTTTGAAATATATTTTGGGGCCAAGAAAATGGAGTGTTCATTTCATCTGTGAGTCAAGTGAAGGCAGGTGCTCCCCACCCCTCCTCCCACATCTCTGCTGAGGAGCCCTTTGCTATGTCTATTTAGAAGATCAATCTCCAGTGCTGAAACCTCCTGCTGACGGGCACCCTTTGTGGGTTATTAACCAAGTCATAGGGAACCATGGAAGGGCCTGACAAATGCAGGCATGACCAGGAGCCTTTATCTTCTAGATAAATCCACTGTTAATCTCCCAGGGAGGCTTTGGATCAGCAGGATGGGGGCCAAAAGTAGGGTCCCCAGCTTGTTCTGCACCCTTCTTGGAATCTCGCTTTGGTAAGAAAAGATCCCCTGGGAACCAGCTGCTTTTTATGGCTTCAGAAGGATTACTTCTGAGAAAAAGCCTAGTGGTGGGGGGAGGAAAATAAAGTCAGAATAAAGAAAAATAAACAGCTGGAGGGAAGGCACGGTCCAGGATTTCTTATCTTAAAATTTTTATATTTTTTTCTTTGACTTCCTCTGAGAGCTGTGAAGACATGTCAGTCAAACTGACAGCATGTTGGAAGCGGAATACAGGGCGGAGGCGGGGGAGAGGGGCACGTGTGGGATTTAAAAGAGAGGGAGAGAGAAGCTTGGGCCATAGAAAATGAAACAGAGCAGAGATGCCTTGCAAGGCCCTGCCAGGTCAGATGGGTGTGATCAAAGGTTTACCGAGGCTGTGGGGAAAATCATTAAGGAAAGGCCAGAACAAGACAGTCGATTCCAGCCAGGGCCGCAAATAAAACGCATTCAAAGCAGTGCCATGGGGTAGCCTTTCTGTTACAGCCAGCGAAATGAAGGGGGAGAAAACCGATGAGAGTCGGAAGCACCAAGATCAGAACAAAAGAAAATACTGATGTCAAGAAGGCAAGCACTTCTTACCCAGCTCCGTTATCATTAGAATGTGCGTCCCACTGTTTTTTTCCTGATTGACTGATACCAAAGGCAACTTGCCTGGTTTAGCTAATTGGATAAGGCAGTTAAGGGTCAGGGAAAGGGAGTGGAGGGAAGTACAGAAAAAAAAAAAAGGAAGAAAAGAGTGAGGGAACAATAGGGGATGCATTCTCAAGCTAAGCCACCTGGACAACAGTGTACTGTGAGGGCAAGGGCCATTCAGTGGTTTTATAACTTCGCAGAGGGTACCAGAGAATGGCACAGACAGGTCAGAGGTAGGGTTTCATTAGCTATAGATTATAGCATTCAAACCCTGTGCCCTTCAGTCATATTTTGGCCATTTTTTGAAAATGACTTTTGGTGAGAATCTCAGCTGGGTGGAGTTGCTACATAGTGGAGCAAACAAATATTTGACCGAGTTCTCACAGGGGATCCGTTCTCAAGTGGGATCGGCTCAGTCCTGAGGTTCTGAGCAGGGTTTCAACTACAGGAGCCTTTGAAACAGAACCCTCAGAAGAGGCACCTTCGGGAAGAAGTCTCCAGAAGAGCCCTTGCCTCCTTTCTTCCCGGTTCCCAAATGGATGCCCCAGTTTCAAAGCCATTCTCATGCTCCTTTGAAAACCATGGCAAGAAGGAAGGAAACTGTCTATTTCTCTCCTGGGAAAGATAGAACAGTTTGTCCTTCAAATAATCTGTGTATCTCTACTCATCGTACCTTACCTTTGCCACTCCACCCCAAACCCATGATGAGCAAAGGACTCAACAACAGGCCAACCTCCTTATAATCTGGAAGACAAAAACATCCACCCACTGAGCTGACTAGAACTCCCTACCGAGTTCTGTGATGATGGGGATGTTGACTCCTGTGGTGATGGACGGCTGGCGCAGCATCCCGTGCACGGGGCTGTTGTCGGGAGACGACCGGTCCATTCCAGGAGGTGTGAATCCTAGCGGAGAGAAATTCAGAGAAGTAGAAAATCTGCAAACGAGCCGGGCGGTGGTGGCGCACGCCTTTAATCCCAGCACTCGGGAGGCAGAGGCAGGCGGATATCTGTGAGTTCGAGACCAGCCTGGTCTACAAGAGCTAGTTCCAGGACAGGCTCCAAAACCACAGAGAAACCCTGTCTCGAAAAACCAAAAAAAATAAATAAATAAAAATAAAAATAAATAAATAAAAAAAAAGAAAATCTGCAAACGATAAAACCACAGAACCCTCACAATCTAGTGGATGCATTATTGACAGGTCACCCATTAACACGGGATACATTCTGAGGGTTTTTTTAAGGCCATTATCGGAGACACACTTGAAGAAATTTTAACTTCCTCTGACACCTTTGTAAAAATCTAGATCATGTCAGGATACATGCATCCTACTCGTACTTCTCCCTCTCCGACCAAGCAGTTACCACTGTGTCTAGTTGTCTCTAGGTAGTCAGAACTACGATCACATGCAAAGTGCTCTTGCTCATGAAAAGTAAGCAGAGAAACACGTATCACGTCTGGCATAAGACTTTGTCTCCTCCTTCTCTTCCCAAAGCATGTCTAATATGAAGATGTGGATCACTATGGAGGTGGAGTCAGGACAGCAGTCTCAAGCAGCTGCCCTGACCCAGAAGACTCTCTGAGTAAGAAACAGTGATGTGCTCTTGTAAACCACTGAAACTGCGTTTGTATGTTGTTACCGCAGCCTGTCTAAACTCATTCTGACTGTTCTCTTCTGCTAACTCACTGCATTTCTTTCTGCTCACAAGGAACATAGGCCTAGGATTTGAAATGATTCTGGCTTGTGAGACGCGAAGGTAAATCTGCCTGAAGGCTTTCAGCAATTGTTCCTTGGTCTTAAAATGAAATGCATAGGAAGATACTTCGTTTGATTCCCCCTACACATTTTTTTTCATATGCTTGCAGTTCCTAGACCTATGATATCCCTCCTCCAACTAGGCTGAACACCTATTGAATATGAAAGTCACTTGCTGATACTGTCTGAACTGAGTAATAAAACTAGTCTTGAATTCCTGAGGTAACCAACCTAGCACTCACTATCAAGAGATCATGGGATTTATGAAAAAGGTAAGATTGGAAATGTCAAGTTTAGTAAAGCTGAGACTTCCCTCCAGCCAAGCCCACTGGGTACCTTGTTAATGATGCAGGCAAAGACACAGAGGCACGAAAACTCTTTGCATCGTGCCAGCATTGCTCAGAAAGTCATTTTCCAACTGAAGCACATAGTAACTGGATTTGTCAGCTCTGTGCTATCATTTACTTTGGTTTGTTTTAGTTTTTATTTTATTTAGTTAAAAACAGTTTTGGAGATACGTATATATATGTATATGTGTATGTATATATAAATATGTATATGTAGTCATGGTTAGTCTGAGTTCACTCTATAGACCTGGCTGACTTTGAACTCACAAAGCCTCTGCCTCCTGAGTGCTGAGATTAAAGTACTTACCACTAGGCCTGATTCTTTGGTTTCTCATCTCTATATGGGCCTACCATTAAATGATGAACTTAAAGGTACAAAGATACTTGCATGGTTTCCAAATCCAAACTCCAAAGTGATCATAGGATCGATCACATTTTACAGTCAGTACTTAGTAACGGGACAAGGCTGGGCTGATTCAGGCTTTGGGGTTGTCTTCTGCTCAACAGCTATCCCATCTTTTCGGAGGCTCATATAAGCACAACGGGCTGGAGACTTTTAAGGGCACAAGCTTATTTTCTGCTCTCCTTTATATAAATATCCGACCAAGTTCTATACTTTCAGAAGGAACAAAAAAAGTATCCATTTCCTGACTGCACTTAATTTTTTTTGGAGTATTACAATACCTCAAACAGACCAAGTTGCATTCAATGAGTTAGTATGTTCGTTCTTCCTAAACTTTGGAATGTGTCTATTTTCCAGCCAACCGTAAAACCATATGCGTTTTAAATGTTAGCTGTTTTCTTTTCTCCAAACAGTGAAGGGGAAGAAATAAACTGTTTTCATCAGAAGTTGCATTCAGAAGCATGGAAAATTGCAAGGGACAGCTGTGCAGATTCCGTGGATGTGACGTGTTTGACTTTCTTCAACTTGACAAGTGAACACCTTGCATCGGTAATGCTATATGCATAATACATGGCCTGTATTTTGACATCCATCATCAGACACTGACTGGAGGAACTATGGGTGTGTTCCTTGAGGTGCAGCACCCATAAAGCAGGCAGAGATACAGGTCCCACAGTGTTAGAAAAGCTGTATTTCATTGCAGAGTCTGTAACCAGCCGAAGCAGCCTTTTATTTTTAACTTATTTAAAGATTCCATTTTCGGCTATGAAAAGACTCAATCCCTTTGCATGAAACCTTCATTAGGAGACGGCATGTTTGCTTCCTTCCTAGGCCTCTTTCACTTTGCTTCCATTCTCCATTTCCCCCTGCAGACTCCAAGACTGGCTTCATCAAGAATCTGCAACTGACAGACTGAAGGATAGCCAGCTATCCTCCTGGAAGATCTGTCTCTCCATCTGGGACCCCAAGGACAGATACTGATGTTGACTTCAGAAATGTCACTCCTTCTGTTTTGCAATGTTTCTGCCCTCACACTGTGTGTGTGTGAGGGAGGGTTGTTAACAAAAGTATAGATTTTCCTCCTTCCTCTCATATAGTAGTAGCAGTGACTAGCACGTGATTGGCATTTCCCCCTTAGGGGCCCTACTATAGGAAAACTATGTGATGAAGTACCAGGGTGTTGCAGCCTTCCTAAATGACTTCAAAGAGAAGAGAAGTCTAGATATATTCCATCTGAAGGAATGAGGAATAAGGATGACCTGAGATGTCATTATTTCGGTCATGGTTGACAACACAGGTCTCAACAATGTTCGGGTCTCCACCCCTTTAATGGCTGGCATCACTTTATATCTCTACATAAAACAACACTGGTGTTCTGTTTGTGCAAGCCAAGACATGTGGCATATACCCCGGGGATCTGCAGTCAGAGACCAGAAAAACTGGGAAATGCTCCAACATGGGAGACTAGCCTTCGTTTCGCCAAAAGAAATCATTAAGAACATCAGCGTTGGAGAGTGAGACTAAGAAACCGCACTCGGAAAAGATTCAAGTTGCATTTGCGGATTGCCTAAGCTCTTGCTTAGGCTCTTGACTGCCCTACAGTATTAACACTGTACTCCATGGACGTGCTAGATATGACTTCCCCAGACTGCTTCCTCTCCTTCCAGGGATGTCCCACCTCACCCCATACCAGTCTTCAGTGGCAGCTGTGCCTGGCATACATCTGTTATTCACTGAACATCAAGCATCCCTGCCTTGACTGGCCCTGTCTCAAGCCAGACATCCGCATTTCACATGCTGGAGTCTCCTGTTTAGCCAGGCTTCAGGCTTATGTTTAAGAGGCCTGACTCACAAAGAAGAAATATAAAAGGGACGAGTGAAAAACATAGTTTTGAAGCTGATGTCTTAGGTTCCAATTCTGGTTCTTTATTTCTCCATCTATTAATTTTTAAAGATATTTTACTCCATTCGCTAGTTATTTGGGTAGTCCACACATGTATATAATGAATTCTGATTGCTCTCCCCAGTACCGTTTATTATTCTCCCCTACCCCTCTCCATTCCTTTCTCAGATTCCCAACGTTTGGTTTTGTTCTTTGACCCATTTAATTTAATCAGGGCCACCTGTGTGACCACTGGATTGGGACTATCCATTGGAGCTTGGTGGAGTTATCAGGGGTTACATGACTAAAGGCTATGTTTCCCTCGTCATTGAATCTACCAGAAACGAGTGGTTCAGTAGTGAGGGGTATAACTCTGAGTCCCTCCTCCATCCATGCCTGACTGTTGATTGGTCCATTCTTGTACAGACTCACAAAGGCACCTGTGGCTCCTGTGAGCCTGTGATAGCTCTGGGCATATTTTGCAAAGAAGGTGTTCTTTTACATTCCTTCTTATTTCCAGGCTCTTACATTCTTTCTGTCCCCTAAGCCTTAGAGAAAACAACACAGATGACTTGGGTTAACTTTGTAGATATAAACACAGCACAGCCAATATTCTCACCAGGTCTCTGACTCTTTATCTAAACCATTGCACAGGGAAACTGGAAGGCTGAAGTAAAATGTGACGTCCCTAGGATGAAGCAAACACTCAAAACTGCTGTCCACCAATGACAATATGATAGTAGATATACAACAAATACTTGTGCAGTGATCCAGCACCCATCAAGACCCTTTCCTATGGGTAAAGAACTGAAAAGCATTTGACAAATTTTCTAAAGAAGAATTTGTCTTAGAAAATTAATGAGAAACCAAGAATCATAGTGGGTGTTTTGTTATAAATAGATTAGTCCTGCAATAAAAATAACTAGGATAATAACAACAATAGACAATATTAAGTAATAATGTAGCCGGAAGTATCTCAAGAAGGAATCTGGATATGGGGAGGCTGAGGTTTTCCTCAGATTTACAGGAAACTGGTGGCCAGTCTTCACAAAGGAAAGGCTCTCAGCTCCAAAGAACAACTACAAGCCCCTTCTTGAACTTTCTCTCTTCTAGACCTAATTTCTGGCACCTTTAATTAGTTGGAAGTCATTTGCTCCTTGGGCTCCTGAAACTGTCTTTACCACTCTGCTTTTTTCTGGCACCTGTGTTCCGGACACAGCATCCTTGCTGAATTGAACGGAACAGGGCCAGCCACAACAGACCTTCTCTGGATAGTAGTCCTTTTGTATGCTGAACGAGTGTGGGCTCAGCAGAGAGAAGAGAGGACAGGGAAGCAGCAATTAGTGACAAGTTTAGAGAACTGTACTCTAGTGAGGGTGGCTTGGAATGAAAGAATTTCACATAAGCACTTGGCTGGTTCCTGCCTAGAACTAGGAGAAAAAACAGGAAAAAGTGACATCAAGGTTTTTATCTACTAAAAAGTTGTTTCCTCTCCCACCTAAGGCTCAGGGAACATTTTGGAAAGAGTGGGTAGAAAGACTGCAAGAGCTTTGGGTCAGGGAGTTTGCTGTGAGACTGTGTCACCTAGTAACTTCAGAAGTCACACCCATAATGTCTTACCAACATGTCTGCCTAAATGTGATATGAACAAGAATGACACCAACGGCCAAGTCAAACTGTGTGAAGACAAGCCCAAGAGGCCTTAACCCTAGGATGAAAGCTGGGGGTGTGAGAGGTGGTCTCCCCAGGGAAGAGCACACCAATTGGTTCCTAGTGCCCAATCGTCAACCCTAAAACCATAATAGAGGGAACATTATATCAACTGAGTAGATTATATTCAGGAATCTATGTAGATACATATATTCATGTTGGAGCCCACAAGACGCTACAGTGAATGCACAGTTGACAGGCCAATAGACCGATCATGGGAAGTGTGTTCGTACACGTCCTCATGGAATAATCCATTTTGCAGAGCTGCAGGAACATTTGTCCTTTGGAAAAGTTGTTGTCATATCTGTGGAAACATTGTGAAGCCATGATTCTTCCCTTCAAAATGGGATTTATTTCCAAAACACCTCATCAGTGTGACTTCTGCACAGGTAATTGAGTGACCTTCTTCCATTCCCCCACACCAGGAAACCTTGGAGCAATGGCATTCACTCTTTGTTCTAACAGGTCAATTTATAGAGAGTCAATCCCACAAAATAACCTGCTAACAGATCCCACAGAAATTCTACAGAAGACTGGCCTGAGCAGGAAGATAGCCTGCACCACCACTGCTAAAAAACAAATCTGGGCGTCCCCAAAGCTGGTTGTCACCAAAGAGATTAGATGTGGAGAATGGGTGGAATTCAGGATTCAGGGATGCTTAATAACTTTATCTAGTGGTTCGGAATGTCAGGTGCTTCCCCTTGAACGCTGGCCCTTCCCTGGGTCAGGTCACCTCTTCTGGAGTACTGCTTTGCCAGGTTCTGCCTACCCCTTCTTGTGATTTTGATATGCATATTATCATTGTCCTTGCCTACTGAATTTTCCAACTATGTCTGTAAAAACTAGAAACCTCATAGAAATAGATCACCCCTTCTCCTTCTCCTTGCTACTTCTACTTCTTCCCCTTACTCTCCTTCTTCTTTCTACTCCTTCTTCTTCCCCTTCTACTTCTTCTTCTCCTCCACGTCCCTTTCACTTCACTTTTTCCCATCACATGAAAAATAAAGAACATGCAGAGGGAAAGTCTTGAGTTAATTTTTTTTTTCCAAGTCAGGGTTTCTCTGTGTTGCCTTGGAGCCTGTCCTGGAACTAGCTCTTATAGATCAGGCTGGTCTCGAACTCACAGAGATCCACATGCCTCTGCCTCCTGAGTGCTGAGATTAAAGGCATTTACCACCACCGCCCAACTTGAGTTAATTTTTTTACCCTTAGATCCTTGTGTTGGGCCCAGAGCAGCTTTCTCAGGGCAACTTGGTGCACACCTGCCAAGATGGGTTCTATAGATCAGCAGGAAGGTGGGCCTGAGTCTCAGTTTGCCCTAGGGCAATGCTAGCTCTTAGACTCCCTCCTGTTCCCATTTTACCCTGGGACCTGTTCCTTGCAGGAGACAGCATTAACAGCTAGATATAAACTTGTTCTGTGTTTACCCTTGGAATGACTAATTCGGTTTCTTTATTAGATTCAATTCAAAATCCTTACAGAGTGTGGAGTTCTAGTCTTCTGAAAGCTGCTAACTTATTATATACTGTGAGGAAATACAAGTTAGTCAGACATCTTTAAAGTACTGATATAATTAGTTTCAGGAATAAGCCTTATTTAGTTCCCTGTATATGTTTTCAAAGTCAAACTTAAAACAAATAATGAGAAACAAAGTTTGTCTAATTAGACATAACAAGGCAGCCCTCATCCTTCAGAGATCTGCAGAGTATGGCATTTAAAATAATAATTAAAAAGCTTATTGTATTAGACAGAGACTCTGAGATCCTAGCTGTAACCCAATGTCTCCAAAGAAGATTATGAGACACCATGATGTCTCCACCGGCATTATGACGACACCTGCTGCCAGGACCTGGTTCAGACTGTGGACAAACAGCAGGACCTTAAAGAATTGCACCGGTTTTGCCCAAACAAAATAAGGTCAGTCTTTTCCATGTCCCTCTCCCACAGAAAAAGAAAAGTTCATCTTATGGCCCTGGCTGAGACAGTAAGACTGCTGTTCTGGATATTTCTGCCTCCAATGCTGTGGAGACGTGGGTAGGACTAACTGTATATGAACTCTGGTCCCTGCCATTTTTAATAGATTTGGAAACTATTTGGTCTGTACTCAGATATACTTTATTTATCCTTCTGAGATCTCTGATAGTATTAATGGCGAGGGCAATTATAATGTCAGTTTAATAGCAAAAGGTATCCAGATTCTTCCATAAAGCTGCAGCCAGCTTGTTAGCTCATTAAAACATGTATTAAGGTCTGAGTATATAAAAGTTCTTAAGCTTTGAGGGTCTAAAAAATATGACTTAAGTTATAAAAAAAAATGTTTACCCTGAAGCAATACCTGGTTGCAGGAAGAACCACTAGGGATTACCCGACCACCACCCAAGAACAGACCATGCAAAGAAAATGCCTAACATTCCAACCACTGTAGATAGGACCACTTGCCAGAACACACTCTCCAAGACACCCCTAGGCAAATGTCAGCCAATCACGGGTCCTGAACCTCAGAAACCCCTCACCCCCACCTTTACTACAAAAAAAAAAAAAAAAAAAAAAAACAAAAAACAAAACAAAACAAAAACTATTCTAACTGAGCTTGGGGCTCTCCATCCATTTATTCCAATACTTTGGACAAGTGGAGAGATCGAGTTTGCAAACTTGTATAAAATTAAAGGCTCTTTGCTTATTCATACTGGACTTAGTCTCCTTGTTGGCTTTTGAGGGACTTCGCGGATTTGGGCATAACACTTGTAGCCATAAGCATCTAATTCTGAGCCCTGAGGGATACTGAGGATTGTGCTCAAGGCCCTGAATATTCATAAAATAACAATTAATTTTTAAAGGCAAGTAGGGGAAGGGTGTGTGTGTGTGTGTGTATGTGTGAGTGTGTGTGTGAATATACATACACATACACGGGAGAACTTGAGGGTAGAAAGGTAAGGGAGAAATGTAATTCAATTATAATTTCAAAAAGGTACAAAATTTCCCTTGAATTAAAAAAAAGTGGAAAAATAACAGTGTACACATGCAAAAAAGTTAATTGCTTCTGATTGGTATTGTAAATACACATGCTGGTTTTGCAGCTTGTAAGAGACTAGGCACAAGCAACGAGGGGCTATCTATGACTCAGCCAAACTAGTAAACTAGAAAAGAGCTCTGGGGAGCAATGCAGGGTGAGGGTGCTAGAAAGGAGTGAGGACCAGATGGCACAAACTTAGGGGCTTCAAAGCAAAGGGAAGGAAGGATGCAGTAGAGATAAACTGATTACGGTAACCACAGCATGTCAGGGAAAGAAGCATCAGGACCACCCTAAATAAAGACCTTTTTGTTGAAGAAGAAACTGGAACCTAACCATGACACATACATGGTTAGGCAGTGTGCCCCAAGGGTGGGACATCTGGTTAGCAGATCTCAGATCTGAACCATGTGAGTTCCCAGGCTCCTCTAAACTAACTTGCTTCTCACTGTGCCCCAGACTGTGCCCAAGGTGTTTTCATGACTCACCTCATTTATTGTTCATCACAACTGGATGAGTAGAGAGACCAGTTAATATTACCATTTCTAGAAAATGGAAATAGTACTAGGAAGAGTGGAGTATTTGCTGAAGGGTACCCCCAGTGGAAAGGAACAGATCTGGGAGCCATAGCCAGATAGTTTGACTTAAGAGTCCAAGCTTAACATACAGCCAGTGGTGTATTTCTTGCTGTAGCTGTGTGGCTGTGATCTCTCTCTCTCTCTCTCTCTCTCTCTCTCTCTCTCTCTCTCTCTCTCTCTCTCTCTCTCTCCCTCCCTCCCTCCCTCCCTCCCTCCCTCCCTCCCTCCCTCTCTCTCTCCTTCTCTCCCAACCTCCCTCCCTCTCTCTCTATTCATCCTTCCCTCTCTCCCTCCCTCTCTCTCCTCAACCCTGGAAAGCAAGTTTGAGACTCAAGTCAGTCTAACTTTTTTTGTTTTCACGTTTAAACAATAGCATATAACAACTGGGACCCATTGCAGTCATGCTTAACCTGCTTTGGTACAGCAGCATGCACAGCTCAGTGTGTATAATAAATGCTTTATTACAGTACTTTTCCATGGGGGAAACACAAAGTACTTCCTAAATCTTCCCTAGTTAAATCCCCAAGCCTTTCCAGAGAGAGAGGGAGATGGAAATTCTTATCAATCACCTCCCCTAGAATAGATAGAGAAACGAAGGTAAGTGCTTCCCCCACCCCCATAGATTTAACAGAAAGGAATTGGCTCAAAGGGTGAGCCAAATTATCTTTTATTGTGTGCATATAAATGTTGGTTAGAAATCCATATGCTACGTTAAACTACGGAAATAAATTAGACTCAGTCATCGAGGTTCGCTGAGACAGGTATTCAATATGAAGTTGTAAAAGGAAAGATCACGGTTAAAAATGATCTATAAAGACATGTTAAAAATCAAGAGAAACATCTCATGTTACATCATCTAGGAGATGAATTAGATTTCCTGTTAATGCCAGCAAGAAAAAAAAATCCCCAAACCAAATGTCAGATGAAGTGAGGATCAATAAAAATATTTTGATAAGTAAATGCAACAGTGCTATTTAACACATGATTGGCAACTGCTGAAACATCAATTATCCAAATTTTCCATTGCTGCTTATGGGAAAATTATGCAGATTAGAACTTGATTAGGCTTATATCATGAGACTCAATTTAGACTTTTAATCTATTAAGCTCCAATAAATGAGGCATCTGAATAGCTCCCCTGAGCAACCGCAGTAATAGCCACAGCAGTCATTTCTGCAGTGTGTATGCCAACAAATTTATCAGCAGCCCAAGTAAAGAAAATTCCATGTTGGAGAGGAGCAATTGCTTTTGAACTTGGAGGAGTAGAAATAACCTAAGCCTATAGGGTTGATTTGAAAGAGACTTTTGGGGAAGAGCTATGAGAACACTCCTGTCAAAAAGAAGAACTTTAGGTGAACCTTGCAATAGGTGTGTATATTTTCCAAGGGTTTTTCAGTGGCTTCCGAAGCTGGAGTCCGGTGTCAAGGATTTATGAGATTAAAAAAATAAATAAATAAAAAGAGATAACTTCCTGAGATGACAAGTTCACCTGACTTTGCCCAAAGGTGACTCCAACTAACCACTTTCTGGTCTGCAGCTCCTAGTGGCCATAGCCTCCGAAAGGGAACCTTCGTAAGTTAAAATGAACAGCAATTGAGGAAGACATTCAATATCAACCTCTGACTGCCACATTATGGTCACAAACATAGGAATACACACACATACACACACACACACACACACACACGTACACAGCCAGAGGGCCAGAGGACTGCAAACTGGGGCTCTAACATTCACTAGTCCGTTTTGGGATGAATGAGACAGGGAACATTAATCAAGAGGTGAATAATAAAAAATTAAGTAGATCTCTGACATCTGACTAGTTGAGCTTTTTCAGTTTGATTTCTATTATACCCAAATGCTCCAACTAGTGCAATCACTGGGGAAAAATCCCCATGGGATAGTTTATATGCCACTGATTTTTCTTTCTCTCTTTCTCTCTTTTTAAATGTATTATTAATTACATATATGTGTTTGTCTATGTGGGTATAGGCCACCTGTGTGCAGGTACCTGCAGAAATCAAAGACAGCATCAGATCTCCTGGCACTGTAGTTACAGGCAGTGGGTTGTGAGCTGCCTAACGTGAGTGTTAGGAACAGGCTCAGGTCCTAAAAAAAGAGAAATCACTCTGAACCACTGAGGCATCTTTCTAGCCTATGATACAGGCTATGTCAAAGCAATGACTTCTTTGATGGGTTTCCCATATGCTTGTGAGTAGCAACCAGTGACAGACACACCCTTGGCTAGTGCCGGGGCCCAATTCTTCCTACTTGCAGTAAGTCACGCTGACTGCCTGTTTCACACTGTGATTTTTGTAGAGGCTGTAATTCATTGGAACTTTGGGGAGCTGATGCCACATGCTGCCAAAAATGCCTGATTCTCTTTTCACTTTGCATCTGGGGTCTGATTCAAAGCACAACCAAGGAAACCAGCCAATCAAATGAACTTTCTCTAAGGCTGTTTGCCTGGTACTCTTTGTAATGTAGATTCAGCACTCTTCTGAGAAATCTCACACACAGAAAACAAATGTGTTGTCAAGAGTCACCCCTTAAGAAGCCTCTCTCATTAAAGAATGTTTGGACTAATACTTGTCTCTGAAAGGGCCGATAGAAATGACGAAGGGGGCCAAAGGGAAGAAAGTCAGGGAGAGGGAGGGAAGGAGGGAGGACAAATCAGTCACTACTGAAATACAACCGAAACCACGGGTTTGGAAAGACTCCAGTTATCTACCTGGTCATATGCCTTTGTTTATGCAAGCACAGTGTCATAGGATTGCTTACAGCTATCTATTCATGCTTTCACTTCCTCTCCATTTGTTTGGCAACTCTAAAACAATATAGACTTTGTCAATATGACTCAGAGGTCTTAAATTTTTTTAATTTATTTTTTAAAACAATCTTTTTTTATTTTACATACCAATCCCAGTTCCCTCTACTTCCCCTTCTCCCTCTTCCCCCACCTTCCACTCACCACCCCCCATCTACATCTCAGAGAGGGAAAGGCTTCCCATGGGAAGTCAACAAAGTCTGGCACATCACTTTGAGGCAGGACCAAGGCCCTCCCCCATATCTACGCTGAGCAAGGTGTCCCTCCAAAGAGAATAGGCTCCAAAAAGACAGTTCAAGCACTAGGAACAAATCCTGGCCCCACTGCCAGTGGCCCCACAGACTGGCCCAGTAACACAATCACCACCCACATTCAGATGACCTAGTTTGAGCCTATGCAGGTTCCCCTGCTGTCAGTCCTAAGTCAGGGAGCTCCTACTAGCTCAGGTCAGCTGCTTCTGTGGGTATCCCAAATCATGGTCTTGAGCCCTTTGCTTATATTATCACTCCTTCCTCTCTTCAACTGGAGTCAGAGAAGAAGAGCAAGGAAAGAGATATCTTGATTGAAGGAACCATTATGGGGCTAGTAAGAAACCTGGCACTAGGGAAATTCCCAGAAATCCACAAGGATGACACCAGTTAAGACCCTAAGCAATAGTAGAGAGGGTACCTGAACTGGCCAGTAATCAGATTGATGATTACCTTAATTGTCATCATAGAACCTTCATCCAGCAACTGATGGAAGCAGATGCTGGGATCCACAGCTAGCACAGAGACTTAAATTTTTACCTGCCCTTTGTTTGAAACAATATTGCTTTCAAAATATGTGTGCAGCCATCATTATATTAATTACTTGCTATAGTGGTTTTTTTTCTTTACAGTTCCTGAACAACACTGAACAGGAAACAACATGCATGTCAAGTCTTAGGAAAATCAGTTGTCTTAAGGGTTCATCCAAAAGACATGTTGCATAAAACACTTAAGGGCATTAAAAACTAATATATAATCCATTTTTATAAAATAAAAACGTTATTTTTATCTATGGAAACAATAATATATCAAACTTCTTACGTTTGAGGAGTGAAATGATAGCTGCTTAGCCAACCCTAGAAGAATGGCTCAGTCAGTAAAATGCTTCACTTAGAAACACAAAGACAGGATTCCACTCCCCAGAAGCCATGTTAAACACTTGGGCATGGTGACACACATTTGTAAAATCAAGTCTGGAGACAGCAGATCTCCAGGACTTACTAACTAGCTAGCCTGGCCTTGGAGCGTTCCCAGCTGGCAAGAAATTCCATCCCAAAAAAGAAGAGAAGACTGGACAGTGCCTGAGGAAGCATGACTTGCTGTCTGGCTTCCGTGTGCATGTGCATACACAAGCCCATACATTCGCACATACACACAAACAGATGCACACAAAAAACTTTTAAACATACCATGTCTTCCTAAATCTTACTTATATGAGCTCTTAAATGTTCTAAAATGAGTACCCTTCGTTTACGAAATAAGAGACAATTTAAAAATTAACGAAAGGCAAAAAGAATCCTGCAATCTCAAAGCCGTGTGTGTGTGTGTGTGTGTGTGTGTGTGGTCTTTACAGGCTGAGAAGCTTTGCTGACATGGCAATTTTTGATCCACGGTATTCAAAAGAGCATTCTAAGAGACTCAAGTTCTAAGAAGGAACTGTCTGGACAAAGACTACAACAGGAAAAGAGGCTTGAGATGAAATAAGAGCCAACAAGGTTATTTCTATATTCCAGTATTTTGTGAGAGCCACCAAATCTCAGAGTAGAGGCCATGGAGTGCTATGTCAAGTCCTCCTTGATGATAGGGAACCCATTAAAGCCACTGTATCCCAATGTATACCAATGAAGGGCGTCTCAGTCAGAGCTGCCCATGCACTGAGTTGTTTTACAAGACTGTCTTCTGAATTTCACCATGGCCTTTCCATCACTGTTTTAAAATGCATGAATTACAGCTGATCATACAGTAATTACTACATGCTAAGGCTCTTATATTGCTCTCTTGATTGTCATCCACCTAGTGGAGCCCTCATTCAATAGGGCAGAGGCAGAATCTGACTTTTCTGCCCTATTAGTTATTCTGTGTTTTTGCTCTGGGAAGCTCCTCCTCTTACTGCCACAGAAACAGGACAAAGGACATCTGGCTACTAACATAAGGTCTCATCTTTCACAATGGACTGCTCCAGTAAACTGGAGGCTTACTGTGGTAGGGCACATGCACACATATACATTTGCAAGAGGGTGCTATGACACAGGTGCTAATAAAACACATAGAAATCTTCCTGCCTGCTGCCAAGATTATATAGCATTTTGTTTCCATTACATCAATTTTTTTCTCCACCTTTTGTGAACATTAATCAAAGAAATACAAAGAGCTCATTAAAGTGATAGATTGACTGGAAATGTAACCACCTTTTCATTATAAACAGTCCCTTGGCGTTCTCAGAGCTGTAGGCTTTGTTCCCAGCATTTGTCATGTAGTTCAAATGTCCAAATGCCAAAGAGGCCCCAGTTGTTTTGTTGAGTGTGAACCAATAGCCATCGTAGCAAAACCACACAAGGAAACTGAACCAAGCAACAGTATCTTAAACACAAAGACAGTGAAGTAGCTGTAAAGGCCAGGTTTACCAGATGGCCAATGGAATGACCACTTAATTCAGAAAAGCAGATTCTCATTAATGACAACCTTCAGTCAGCTGTCCCTGAGAGGTCCTAGAGCAGTGTTCCTCAACCTGTGGACCATGAGCCCTTGGGGGGGGGGTGTCAAATGGCCCTTTCATAAGGGTTCACCTAAGATCATCCTTAATATAAGGTATTTGCATTATTCATAACACTAGCAAAAATACAGTTATGAAGTAGCACAAAAATAACTTTATGGTTGGGGTCACCATGACGTGAGGAACTGTATTAAAGGGTCACAGCATCAGGAAGGTTGAGAACTGTACCGTCCGTACTACTACATGTACTTCGGTACTACGCCTGTAGTGCGGAACCTGCACAATAGGACCATCCCAAAGCCGGGCAAGGGCCTGGAGATTTAAACACATAAAGACACACAGACAAGGCTCATCCTTGAAACAAGAATGCCCCCTTTATTGTGTAGCAGAGACGCTTATATATGGATCCTTAACTGATAGCTATACTCCAGCCAAACCCACCAGAAACTACTCCCCTGCCATCAGGAACTCCTGAGGGTCTTGTGATCAGAGCAGCTGCAAACACAGGAAAAACAAGTTGTTTTGCTCAGAGCAGCTGCAAGCATAACGGGTTGTTTACAGGAAATTCAGGGTCTGGGGCCACAGCCCCCAACAGAGGACTACTGTCCTAGAGAAAGGTTGTGTAGGCTAAGAAGGACATCGAAGTGCCACGCATTTAAACAATTTTTTAACTAAAAGCATTTACAATTTTTTTTCTTTTAAGGGCTAAAGGATATTGTGTATATATGGTTATGCTGGAGGATAAATGTGTAACTGCTGTTTTGGAGCTGGAAGGAACAGAGGTGTGCCTGTGTGCACACATTAAAGTCTGCCACAAGAGGGTAAGTTCTGAGAGTCCCCTCCAATCTCCTGCCCCATGGATGCCATGAGTACTAACTATGCTTTGACCACAGCCCACAAACAGAAATGAGACACAACAGACGGATTCTTGAGCCTTGCCCTCTTCAGTTTCTAATTTATGGTCTAGGGCAATTTGCTTAATTTTTGTGTCTCAATTTCTTCATCTATAAATGGAGTAGTAATATGCTATGAAGATTATAAATGAGTAACATAACTAAACTTAACACAATATTAAGTACTTCTAAATACTGACTTCTCATATGTATATGTATGTGTCTCTGTGCACGCACATGCAAGTGTATATGTAGGCCATAGACCAGTTCCAGGGTCCTTCTTCAAGGTGCCATCCACCTTGTTTAATTTGACACAGGGTCTCTAATTGACCTAGAATTCATTAATTAATCTAGGCTAGAGATCCATTGCTTCTACTACCAGAGACACTCACCACCGTGACTGGCTTCTTTACATAGTCTCAGGGTTTTGAACTCAGATCTTCAGGCTTGTATGGCAAGCACTTTACTGATTCATCTATTTCTCCAGCCACTTCCACTACTTATTATTATTAAATACTTATTATTCATCAGTGATTGGTTATTAAGCTGATATAAAAAAAACAAAGGCATGGAGTTTAATCCAAGGCCAACCTCTCAGAGAATGCATATGAGTATTCAAGACACAGGTTATTCTCTATTTTCTCATATTTAAAATAAGGCAGAAGCAATGTTCCAAATCTCCGTCAGTATGAGCGCCGCATGGTGTGTTAACATTGGAATATTTTTAAGTCTTGGTTTTGTCATTCAATAGACAGCAATGGCCACAGAGATCTCACTGGAGTTAGCCTTTTGCTTGTTTGTTTAAGGTAGTATATAAGAGTATATTAACAAACATACTGATACATACATCCAAGAGACAGACATTGTACCATGATAACCAAGCTGCTGGCAAATTGCATCCCTAGGCACAGAACCATATTATCTCTCAGGAGCAGCCCCCAGGCATGGTCCCCTCTCCCTCCATGAGTCCTGTATTCATTACACTAACAGAGCATACTCATTTGCTACCAAGTGGTTATACTTGTGGTGACTGCAATGGCCTCAGTTCCTTCATCTATGGGAATGACCCTAAGGCCCTTCTAGGCTCTAAGGTGTAGGTCTCTTTCAAGAGCTAAAAAGTTAAAAGTATGCACCCACAGACCTATGTATGTAACCCAGCACGGGAGCTGAGTGTCCTAGGATGCTCTCACAGACTCTCGAGTGAGTTTTCTTCCATTCATTTTTACCACTCTGCTTAGTGCCCAGACCTATGAAAAAAATGTACTTTCTTAGAAGTTTCTCTAATGGCCAAAAAGGCCATAAATAACCATTTATTAAACAAACAGTACAGGCTAAAGAAAGAGAAACTGCTACAATTAGGCCCCCGAGGCCCTGAGCACAGCAGCACAGGCTGTAGGACTCCCCTAATCCTTTGCCATACATCACCAGTCCCTGAATTTCCTGAAGTTATCTTCATAATCAAGATGCTATTCTAGCCATTGAGGGCTTTCAAACTATTTTTAATTTTAATTTAAAGAGCAATTAAAGAAAGACAATGGATACGAGGGATAATAAAGTAAGTGATTAGCAGCATGCAAACGACAAAGGCTTAATGATTATATGGTGTTAGTCTCCAAAGGGCTTGTTGAAAGAAAGCCCTTTCTACATGTGGCCGTTCAGCTAATGTGTCTCAACCCACAATTACAACATTGCTGACACCATTAACCAGCGAAACAACATCACTTGGTGAAATCCTTGTTGTCTCATTAAAATGGAAAGGGTCAGGTAATTTACCAGCCTTGTATGTCTAGTTTTGTTGTTGGTAATTAGCAAACATTACCCAGCACAGACTCCCGCTGGGAGCTGGAGAAACTTTGTAAAATATTAACAAGGAAAGTCTTTATATTTTGCTGGAAAATTGAAAAGAGGTGCAGTTGTATTCTGTGTGCCACTCCCTTGCATGAAGGAGAAGAAGAGAAAGCAAAGCAACAACAACAACAACAACAACAAAACAAACAATCCAAAAACCAAAAGAAGCACTACCACCAGGAACTCTTTAAGTTGGAGAGAACTATTCAGAGTGCGTTGGGAAGCCTTGGTCCAAGTCAAGACCAGTGTTAACAGTGTTCTTGTGACCAGTGTTTCCTTCCTGTTTACAAAGGGAGTTGGGGAAGGGGAGGAGAGGATAATTTCAAACTTCATCTTGATTCTTCCCTCCTCCGATCTTTTGAATGAATCTACTAGTAACAAAGGGAAAGATTATAAGAAAAAAGTTTTCTCATTCTTTTCCAAGGATGGAAGTATATACCTGTAAATCCTAGTGCTGGGATGTGGAGGCAAGACCGAGGTAGCTCAAAGTCAGCCTGGACTACATCAGGACGCTATCTCAATCCTTCCTTCCTTCCTTCCTTCCCTTCCTTCCTTCCTTCCTTCCTTCCTTCCTTCCTTCCTTCCTTCCTTCCTTCCCTCCCTCCCTCCCTCCCTCCCTCCCTCCTTCCATTTATTTGCTTTTTGAGATGCTGTATAAGCTAAAAGTGTTTGCTCAAAGAACATTAGATGAATATTTTTAAGCACAGAGGTTGAGGAAATATTTCCCCAGGGCCCGACTTCCTGTTTGTCAGCTTCCTTAGGGGGAGGCCTCATCAAAGCAGGACTAAGGCCCCACCCCAAATGCTGGCCAATGCTGGGTATATTGTCAGGGAGCAGAATGGGATCTTATTTTTTAAATGGGATTTTTAGAACATAAAACACATTCCAATAAATGTGAACTGAAAATTATGAATTCATTAAATGACTTTGGTATCTTGTGCTATATATAATATTTATACACCGACTACTGTAAAATATGCTTTAATATCTTTAGGCAACTATAAGGACTTAAATATTTATAAAACGGCTAAAGATAAAGTATGGCCCTCTTATTCCTACATATAGATGATGTAAGGCTTGCAATCAAAGACAATAACCCTCTCTGCCCATTTGTCATCTTAAAGGAGCCGATCAGCCCGCCATCCCTCGTGTACCATCTACATAAGAGTTGTTACCAACATAGACGACTCTAGAGGAGTTTGTGCCTTAAAAACTACCTAGAGTGCTATACTTCACAAAAAAACAGGGCTTTCTGAAAATGGAGACAAAACAATAAATTCGCAGGCAAAACAGCTCCGAGAGGGGCCTCAAAATACTGCTGTATTAATCTCTGGGACATGTGAGGATGGGAGGCATTTTGATTTAATATTTCATAACACAGACACAATTGCTTCCTTGTGTGGCATATAATTAATGCTCCTTTCAAAGAGTTGTTTTTCCCCTTTAATTCCTCAGTATCCTAAATGCAAATAAATAGATAAGAAATACTCTTTTGATAGTAATGTCTTGCTTCAGCAGTATAGAACAGTCTTCCCATAATCACAATAAAAAGAAAGCCATCGTGAATTTATAATCACCCAGGGGCCTATTAAAAGTAGATTTAAGTGTGAAACCTCAACCGTGATGCTCCCATCATTTTCCCTTCTTGTTTGTCTTCAGTCATGTGGTTTGACTAATTTTCAGAATTCTTCCCTTTCCTATGCCAATTAGGTATTCAAAGAACTACTTGTGCCCATCTGCATGGGTCTCCCAAGTGGCCACTCTCAGGTTGCTTTCTTCTGTTCTCTTTGATCAGGATGTGTAGGGTGGACCAGGAACCACGCAGAAGTTTGTGGTCTCATTATACCTGCACTTTAATGAGGTTTGTTACATGCCAACCACACTTCCCGGCCATCTCCCACACAAGGCTGCCGGGTCTATGGAGAGTAAGCTTCCATGAATCATCAACTCTGATATGAGGTTTAGAAATAGGAATCCTGGGAAAGGCAGGGACTGGACTAATGTTTCTCAACCTGGGCTTCATGCTGGAGTCAGTGAAGGAGTCACCCTCTGGTATCTGGTTAAATTCTTCTGGGATGTGGCCTGAGCATCACAGGCTTTCTTACACATCCTCGAGGTGATTGCACTGTGCAGCTAAGGTTGAATGCCAGTCAGTTCATCCGAAAACACATTCACCCACACTTGATTGACTAACCCGTGAGCAAGGCACCAAGGCATTATGGAGACAGGACAGTCTCTTCAATAAGTACATAATGAAACCTGGATTTCCAATGGCAAGAGAATGAAATTGGATCACTTTCCTATACCACATACAAAAATTAACCCGAAATTGTACAAAGACTTGAGTATAAGACATAAAGTGTGAACTCTTAGAGGAAAAGATAGGGAAGCAATTCTTTGATGTGGACTACAGTAATTTGTTGGTTTTTGACTAAAACATCAAAGCCTTAGTAACAAAAGCAAAAATAAGCAAGTGGAATTGGTTGAAGCTAAAAAGTTTCCACATACTAAGGGAACCCATCAAAGAAATGAAAAGGTACTGCGCAAAATAAGGGAAAATCCTTGATAACCAGATATCTGGTACACAGTCAACACTCCAAACAGAAAAGGGTTCCTTACAATTATAAAAAACTAACCTGAATCAACTCAACAGAGAAAGATGAGATATCATGACAAAAGAGAACCCTTTCTTCTGACTTAAGGAGGAAACAGAAGGCCCAGACATTGATTTCACTCTGACAGCAATTTGATCCAAAGGCAGCCAGGATGTCCCATGAGAAAAATGAGAGACTGAAGGGTTTGTCTAGGCCTAGTAAGTAGCAGAGATAGATTTGCACCCAAGTCATCCATCCAACAGTAACTAGCACATGCTATGATTAAACTAGACTGTAGCCCAAAGCAGCCTCTGACATCACACGGCATATCACATGACACCATACAATCTGCATGGCTTGAAAATACCTGGTAGAAAATCTTTACTAGACACGTGTAACAAGATGCTCAATGACAAATATGCTTGTCTAGAATGGGGAAATATTTTTTTCTCTAGAACTTTCCATAAAATACAACTGAAGCATTTAAGGTTCATCAATATCTTTAAGTGCTTTAAAAATCTCCAAACTAAACTCATCTGTAAATTAGATGTTTTCTTTCCAGGCACACTTAGGAGAAAAGAAACAAGGGCTTGAGAACTTGACATGAGCTTTTGTTGGTAAAAGGACAGGTAGAGGCAAAAATGCATTGGGTGGTTGGCATGCTTGCTTGCTAGCTTGAGGAACACATGCTAATTTCAGCACGTGGATTAAATCACGTCTCGGGGAGTTACAAATGACTCACATTAGGAAATTTACAGGGTGCTCTGGAATGTCCCAAACCCTATATCATTAACTATGTGCAGCCACAACATGTCATACAGCTTCTTGTGCATGTCTCTGTCATTTCTGTCTGTAGAGATCCCGTCAGATTCAGCATGCATGTACAGAGAGTTAACCTCAAGTGCAAGGGAAAACAGTGTGCAGAAAAGTCACTGCTGGACGATTCACAATCCTCCCTTATCCAGAATTTCACTGATGGGGAGAAGGGAGGGAAGGAGGAAGAGAGGAAAAGATGAAGGGAGGGAGGGAAGGAGGGAGAGAGGGAGGGAGGGAAAGAGGGAGGGAGGGAAGGAGGGGAAGGGAAGGGAGAAAGAGAAGAAAAGAAGGTAGAGACAGAGTATATAGGCTCCTCTAGCTTCTTTGACTATATAACTTTGCATGAATTCCATACATCCATTTATCTGGACCATTTCTGGAGCTGAATATGGAGGCTTTGGGGGAAATAAAAGCTTGTGTTCATTTTCACCTGATGCTTTCTACTGAACCTTCTACCTGGGAAACAGAATTAGTAGATAAGCCTGGAATATTTTGAAGATTTCTCTACAAAAGTAAGTAAAAACTTCAAATGCTCCATACTTTTCTTGACATCTCCATAGTCAATCCATATTAAGCACATAATGTGTGTGCTCTTTGTGTTCCCAACACAATGAGTGGTATTTGTGTGTGTGTGTGTGCAGGTGTGTATGTGTCTGTGTTTGGAAGCCAGAGACCAAGCTCTGGTGTCTTGCTTCAAGTACCAACTACCTTGTTTTCTGAGCAGGGCCTATTGATAGTCTTGAGGCTTGCTGACTAGGCTAGGTGGCCTGCCAGTGAGCCTCAGGGATACACCTTTCTCTTCGTCCCAGCAGTGAAATTACAAATGCATTCCACCACACCTGTCTATTTCACACAGGTCAAAGATGGAGAGCAATGTAGGAAGATATCTGATGTTGACTTCTGATCTCCTTGCACATGCCTCTACATGTATTCATGCTTGCATGTGCGCTCTCTCTCTCTCTCTCTCTCTCTCTCTCTCTCTCTCTCTCTGGAAGACATCCAGTAAGGTTCAAAGGTGGTTCACACTTCTCAGTCTTGTGTTGCAATGGCTCTTGTCAATCCTTGTTTCTCTCACAGGATCACATCACCAGGAGATGCTGCTCTTAAGAGGCCCTTTCATGTGACAAAATATGCTGTGTAGGAAAAATTCTCCTAACTTAAAGCCATTTACCGAATAACTGCAGCAGCTGCTTTACCAAACATATTAGCACTAGTGAGCTGAGATTCATCTCGTGAAGTCTGCAGAAGAAATGTTAAGCGGGCAGGCTCCTCTCTGTACTTGAGACCCTCTCAGAGCCCTAAGCCAGACTTTTCTTTATTGTTTAGTAAGCTTTTTTAATGAAATGTACTACTCTTATTATAGAGGATTCCAAATAGGATCTAAATCACAAACCAATAAAAGAAAATTATTGGGCTGGGTATCTAAAGTTACTACCTAGAGGCTACTCCAGTGTGGTACGTATAAATCTCTAAACAGTTAAGTAGAATTGTCTTTCTGGTTTTTGGGATGGAAGCCAACAGCCATTTCAGTTACAACGGAAGGAAAATATTTTAGTGCTGAGCTTTGTTCGTTCAGTAGGCATAAAGAGAAATGGCGCTCCCCCACTGCCATTTCGGAATTGAGAGAGAATATTGTGGTAATGAAATGCTCTACAGGAGCCGCTGGAAAAAAATGCTTCTCTGGTTTCAGAGAGAGAGGCTGGGTGGGAGGAACCGTGCATAGGTGTGTCCGCAATCTGCGAGAAGCAGAGGACGAGCAGAAAGTGGGAAGGGCAGGTGTTGATGAGTAGTGACATGGGAGTGGGGGACGGGGTCACCTGTGACTCTGATGGGAACTCCAGATGTACAGATGCCTGCCCTGCACTGGCCACACTGCAGCTCTAGACACAAAGACAGCACAATTCAGGAAGGATGTGAACACTTCCACTGAGAGACCCATGACCCCTGTCCTGCCAAACACCACAGCTCTCCCTCCGGAGCAAGGCTACAGAACATATAAAATGCAGACCCCCATGTAATAAAAACCAAGGAAATTCCAGAGACCTCCGTTATAAAGGACCACTGGGCTCATCTCGTTTAATCGGCTTCTCATCACAGAGATCATGGTGGCCAGTAACTTTCCTTTAGCACATGACCATAAGATGCTCACGATCCCTGCAGATCCTGTTCTGTTTCCTGGGAATGACTTCCTTATGGTAGATGAGAAAACTCGTTCTTTTTTTCATCATTAGCTGATGGTCCTGGTCTTTGTGCAATGGGACACAAGACACAATGGACCTTTTAACCTGCTCATCTCAGCCATTTAGCAAGTGGCTTGTTGTCACGGTTTCCTCATCCTGGCTGTGCCCTCTGAACCATTTTTTTGCTTGTCCTTTTCCCCCTTTCAACTCTTCATGGCTTTTGAAATACCCTTCTGTTGAAATAATCACTGCTCCCAATGAATTAGACCTTCACCAGCAAGAATGACCCAATCTCTCCTTAGTGCTAGCTTGTGAATGAATAGTCAGATGCTCATAGTGGATTCCTTCCTGTGAGTTCTGTCCCTGAGTTCCAGGTTGACAAAGTCCTTAAGAAGCCTGCACTTGCCATTCAGTAAGGTGAAGACCCCAATCCACAGTATCCATCCAAAGGGGAATACAGAAGTCACTATGGCTTCAGATAACAGAAGGCTGGACAAACAGGGATATGTACATTCATGTGTATATGCGTGTGTACATACATGTGGGTGTGTGCAAACTTGTGTGTGTGTGTGTGTGTGACTGAAGTAGGCATATCAAGGTCATTTTCATCTATATAGTGAGTTTCATGCAAGACTATCTGGGCAGTTTTTCCAAGTGCTCTCTTTCCTCATAAATATTTGTATAGGAAAAGGTCAGACCAGGAATGAGTTTCATGCCCACCATCTCACCAACAAAGACTACCACACAGTCTGGGGCACAGCAGGTGCTTGTGGAATTGGACAGACTCATAAAAGACATGGAGCACAAATCATACAAGTGAAGAACCTACAGCAGGAAGAGAACAAGGAAGGTTCCTTAAAACTAGCAGCCGAACATAGCCCAGGCATTGAACCAGAAAGGGAAAGCTTCCTACAGAGCTCAGCTTGCTCCAAGCACAGAATGCTGCTGGCTTTGGGGTAAGCATGCTGCAAAGCTGGATCTCATCTTTGTCCCTTCCCAATACTGTGTCCTATGTAACTAATACCTGTTCTTATCACTTAGAGAGGGTGACAGAAGCAAGGTTGGCAAACAGAGCCAGTTGGCAGGAAACAGAGTCTGATGCTCCCATATCATTCCCCTGTCGTTTTTTTCCTCCATTTGAGTTTTTTTCTCAAGTCCTGAGAAAGTTAATACGATCAAAAATATGCCAGGAAAAGAGAGATCATCAAACTGCTACACATGTGTGATTCAGGCTAGCTGGCCCATCCGTGATCTTCTAGCTGCTTCTCCCAGGTTTGCCTCGCACCTTGCCACTTAAGGGCTGGGATCACAGGCACGTCCAACTGCATCCAGCTGTAGAAGTCAAATCAAACTCACGTCATAGTCTTTTTACCAGAGGAAGCGTCTCTCTGGCCTGGGGGATGCTGTTTCAACTCTGATGGGTCTACTTGGGTATTATCCCACTAGAAATGGAAGAACATCTGCATCCTGTCAAAGAATGAAATCCTTTATTTCATCTGAACCTCCATTCTGACCCTCCATCGAAGGTCAAAGAACCTTCTGCTCTTCACATACGCTGAGGTAACAATGCAGGCTGTGCAGCCAGCTGTATGGTTGTCCTCAGTGGTTCAAAGTGATCAGGACTAAATTCTTTCCCTTCTTCCCCTGCCTGTGTCTCCTCCTTGGTCCTCTCTTATTTATGTATGTATGTATGTATGTATGTATGTATTATGTATACAATATTCTGTCTGTCTGTATGCCTGCAGGCCAGAAGAGGGCAACAGATCCCATTACAGATGGTTGTGAGCCACCATGTGGTTGCTGGGAATTGAACTCAGGACCTTTGAAAGAGCAGGCAATGCTCTTAACCTCTGAGCCATCTCTCCAGGCCCCTGGTCCTCTCTTCTTCCTTAGTTGTAGGGCCATTCTCTAGACGGCAACCTTGAAACCCATTCCCAGATTTTTATTCATCCTCCCCTTTTCATCCACTGTCCTCTGCAACTCTTTTCTATGCTTCCAATCCACCTTCATGCCTGCATTGCTTCGCTCTACTACCCCAAAGCTGCACACTGAGCCCCATCCCATTTCACAGGAAGCCAGGGTCAAGCTGTATCTTTTTCAAAGATAGATTTATAACTGCCCTGTTATGCCAAATCTTGGATGACTTCTCCCAGTCCAAACCCTTATCAAGACATGAAGCTACCTTTCTCAGGCTAAGCAGCCCAGTTACATAGCCACTAGCCACCCAGAACCATTTCGTATAGTTCATAGGTGAAGTGAATACCCCTCCCACACCTGCTAAGCTCAGGGTTTACTCACTTGTCCCGTAAAAGTGGCAAAGTTTGAAAAGGCCGTGGAATTGGTAGTAGATAAAGCCTTGCTCGGAGAAAATCGCTGGGGGCGGGCCTTGAGTTTTATAACTCATGACACTTCCTGTTTCCTCTCCGTTTCTGGACTGCAGGTGCAATATGAATGACTGGCCTATTCCTGCCACCAGACCTTCCTGACCATAATGGAATATCTTCCACCAACTATACGCCAGAACAACCCCTTCCTTCTTTCAATTGCTCCTTGCCGGACATCTCGTCAGAACACTAAGACAGAGTAGTAGATACTACTGCAGTTTCACTTTGATAAAATGAAGTGCGAGGGCAAGTCCAGCCCCTCCATCATGCTCACACCAGGTCCTTCACAGGAGCTGCCTAGCCGCACGCGTGCAGCGCAGGCCCACCTGACAGCTCTTCTGGGAAGACTCCTGAAGACTTGGGAATCGAGGAAAAGACACACCCCTTCCCTTGCTACCCTGGTCCTCCTGGCTTTGTATTGTCATCACTCTCCACCCACTGAGCTCCTCCTTGCTAGCGGGAGGCCGAATCCAAGCCATTTTTGCCCTATGGAGTGGCTGGTCCTTGAGGGCAGGGGAACCACATACTTAATCCTTTCTATTCCTTACTTAGACCCAAAGCAAAAATTAGGTGCAAGATGCTTAGTTCACATTATTATATTTAAAAAAAAGAGCAACTCTAGCGCAGTCTCTTTTTAGGTCCTGATTCCAGAGGCCCCCTGAGAATGAACTCTGCTCTTTCCGAGATCAGACTCTCTTCTTGTCTTTTAGAACCAGAGTGAAACGGGCTGGCAAGAGGCACTATTGTACCAGCTGATTTAAATGGAAGTGTTTTCCCCAGATAAATGCGTGCTAAATAATACACCAGCTCTCCAAGCCAAGGGAAGTGACAGGCACTCTGTAAATAAAGGCACTTAGTTGCTGGTAAAGAGCTGTAAAGTGGTTCTGAGCTGATGTTTGCTGACCAGCAAGAAGCAGCTTCACCTGCTTTATGGAATTGTCACTGCAGTTTTGCCTGCTGTATATTAAAACTGCATCTCATAGACCCAAATGTCACATTGGATATACCATCCCACATGGAATGTGCCACCTTCTGCTGTAATTGTTTTTGACAACCAGCCATCACATCTCCTCTCTTTCCAGAAAGTGTCTGGTGCAGAATCCCTACGCTGGGTCAGTTCTGACACCATGTGGGCTAGAAAAAGCGATGCTAAAGGGGAAGGGGAAGAGAAGCAAAGAATAACACGGCACGGCAAGTGCACAGACACAAATCCTCACCGCAGAGGCTGGGCTCCCTCAATGTTAATATGCTCTTTCTTGTTCAGCTGCAGCACTTCAGAACAACTGCCCACACGAGCACTCTGCCACAAGAGCACAGCATTCTCCTCCGTCCATACGTCTGAACCCAGCTGGGTTCTGGGGAAATGAAAGCATGGCTCATGCATGGGTCAAGGCAGTTGTGGGGTTTTGTCCAGGACACTAGGACACATCATGATGAAACGGCCTGGCAGGTCCTATAAACCTCTTTGGTTTCCACTCGGGGGACATGAGATATATTTCCTAAAATGCAAAGAGCAACACGATGCCTTTGTTGCCCGTAATTGCAGCTTCCACTGGAGTGTGGACCTGTCAGATACCTGGGTGGAGAAGCAAGTATGAGGCCGCTGGGAATACAAGCTAGTCAAAGAGGTCTCAGAGAGGGGACACAGCAGGGACATTCAGCGCCCCTATCTAGTGCATGGCTAAAAGGAACTCAAACAACTGGGTACAGGGTGAGCGCTAGAGGTAAGCAGTGGGGAGGGAAGAGACACTTCTTGCTGTTGGAACCGCCACTGGACCACTGCTATTGGGATATCAGAGTGATACCAGAGGATGATGCAGAGGCTAATAACGGGGTAGGAGATGACAAAGTGAGAAAGAAAAATGGAGTATTTTGGCTACCAAGTGATGTGGGATTCCCCTCTGTATGCTGTCAATATGATTGGTTAATTAATAAAGAAACTGCTTTGGACCTATAGCAGGGCAGAACTTAGGTAGGTGGAGAAAACTAAACTGAATGCTGGAAGTAAGGAGGCAGAGGCAGAGAGAAACCACATAGCCCACCAGAGACAAACACTGGGAACTTTACCCAGTAAGCCACAGCCACGTGGTGATACACAGATTAAAGGAGATGGGTTAAATTAATATGTAAGAGTCAGCCAATAAGAAGCTAGAGCTGATGGGCCAAGCAGTAATTTAATATAGTTTCTGTGTGATTATTTCAGTTCTGGGCAGCGGGAACCAAGAAGCAGCTATCTCCTCCGACAACCAAAAGTTTCCATATTGTGTCCTTAGGAGTAGAACTGACTGCTGGCATCCAGGAGGCACCTGCTGGCCCAAGGTTAAGAGAAATACTGCCTGGCAGACATATGTCTTATGCTCTGCCTTCCTCTGCTCTTGGTGGTCCTTCTCATTCATTCAGGCCATGAGATGCATACTGCATGCTACCTGTTGGATATTGACAACAGAGCTCCTTCTCACCATTCAGGATGCATAGACATCCGGATCAGGACTTCTGATTTCTATAGTACCCTCTTCCTTAATCTCCCCAAGTAGTGGGAATTTTGGGTATTTCTAAGGTCTTTTTCACACCAATTCCTTTCGAGAGCACTGTCTTCATGACCTAGTTACCTCCTCAAATTCTCACCTTTCCAGGCTACCCTATCTCAGGTTAGCATTTGAATACACAAAATAGTTAGGAGTCCAGCATTCAGACTGCCTCAGCGTGTGCACTTCCACACACAAAAGAAAGACATACCTTCCTTCTTCTGAGAGAAAAAGGAATGTCTCTTCTCCCTCCATATCTCTTGCTGGAACTTATTCCCTTTGCTTATTCCTGATTTCCTTGATATCAAGGTCGTTGAGCACAGGGGGAAGGGAGGATTTTGTGAGCTGGGACATTATACAGAATTTGAGGTAGGATGAACTTTAAAGGGAGCTGGATGGAACATCTTTGTAACTACACATGGGTGCATTGTCATACATCTGCAGACCTTGGGGTCATCACCGTACCGAGAGGACATAGACAGACAGGAGGAAGGAAGGGCTTCCCTACCTTCTTCTGTTCTCACCATCTCTACCCAAAGGGAGAACTGCTCCTTTCAAACCTTTCCAGCTCCCTCGCTACTCCCTCCCAGGACAGGAGGCATGTCTGAACTAGCTGATCAGCATGTTCAGTGCCCTGGGTTTGTTAGTGTGAAGATGTCAATAGCTTGAGAGCAGCTTGTACCAGTCACCCGGGGAGCTCATTAGAATGCACATCTGACAGGTAGTTTAAGATGGGCCACGAGAAGATGCCTCTCCAACACGCTGCCCTAGGTGATGCTCACACCAGGGTGAAGGCGAGGAAGACAAATTAAAGAGCAGGGGCTTAAAGGCAGGTACCACGTACCAGCTTGCTGAATTCACCCCCCAGGAAGGTGAGTTTACTGTCTTTCTACATTCTTTCTCCCCAGTGCTCTCCAGGCAAACTGGGCAGGAAGGAAGTTCTGTGTCTTGTGTGTGCAGCCTGGAAGAACTTAGAGTCTGTCTCAGGGCCTTGGCATGTTGCCCTCTTGCATGATTGTGCCAAGGTCTACATTTGGGAGTATCAGGCAGGATGGTAGAATGAAGAGGTCAAAATTAAGCCTCAGGCAAGGTTGTGTCAGAAAAATGGAAGCAGGAAGTGACTCAGCTAGAACAAGAGACTGAGCCAACCTTCGAAGAGTTGCAGAAACCCAAGTCAAGGAGGCCCTGATTCCCCATTCCACAAAAAGAGCAAAGAGGGAGGCATTACACTCCCCAGGGGAAGGCCTGCACCTCTTCTCCTAGAGCCCAGTAGCAAGGCCACTGACTCTCTGGACACTCTTGCAAGATTAGCTTTGAACATCACTGCTGCTCATGGCCCCAATGTAAAGTAGCCTTAAGGCCTTTCCTTCCTTTTCACTTCCCCAGTCCCTCCTCAGCACCCTTCTTCAATGGCCAGCTTGCAGTGCAAGGAAGAGAACCTGCCAGTGGAGAGGTTTGCAGGTACTGTGTGTCTTGGTTTTATGGCCAATCTGAGCAGAAGCTAGAAGAGGCTGGTAATGTCGGGCTGCTCAAAGATAGCAGAACACCAAGGTCTTAGCTCCACAAGGCAGTCAAGCTTCCAGAAAGGCCTGCATGTGGAGGCCACCTACCAATAAGGAGTTTCCTGCCCTAGCAGATGCAGTCCTCTCAGGCTTTGCTTCTCGGAATGACAGGAGTAGGGTTCCTGTTCAGCGCTCAACCATACCCATCCAGCAGACCCTGCATGTCCTACACAGATCTGTCACACAGAGGGAAATACTTCATCTCCTATCCTTCCTGATCCCGAGTCCCAGGGCCACTTATTATGGAGTTACTTGCTGCGCTGATTCCCCGAGACTACAAGAAGGCCTCTTTACTTGAAACGACCTGTCCAAAATCCCAGAGTAAATGACAGGGAAGATTGGGGCCAAAAGAAAAGGCAGCTGTGTGTCATTTAAGGCCTCTATGCCTCCCACAGTAAAATGCACAGGCCAACAAGCATCATTCCTTGCTACATGACTTCAAGTATCCTCCTCACCCCTACTCTTTAGAGATCTCCAACCTTAGGAGTCTTGGATGTGACCCTAACCATAGCAAAGCTTAACACTCCCATTTCAGCTCCATGGAAAAGTACTCACAGGGAAGGGACAGAGAAGTATACAGTTAGCATCTTTAATTAGGCAGTGACCCTGGTCATAAAGCCCCTTCTTTGCAAAGGCCAAGAGGTTGACTATTTAAAAATTCTTTTATTGCATGGAAAGGCAACAAACTGGAGGGAGGGAGACGTACACCAGGGTTCAGGTCTACATCTCCAGATGGCAGGAAGGACAGATGCTCCTCTCTAAGCCATTGTGGCGACCACAGGTTTCTCTGCCAGACAGGCTGATGTGAGCCTCTTTGAATTACTGAGTGAAGGATATCCCTCTTGCCAGCCCCTGTCCCCCATAGGCACAGCAGAGAAGTATTACAGGCTGTCCTTACCTTGGGAATTAGCCTGCAAGACCCCGATGCTGTCATCAAACTGCATAGATTTGATGTTGAGTGACGCCAAGATGCATTCCTTGTCCTGAAGCGAAGTATCATCAATATTATTCTGATTGGCTGACAGGATAACGCACATGTCACAGAGGTTGATGTTGACAGCCCTTAAATCAGCCCGACTTAATGGCGTACCCTTTGGCATGGGGGTGGTGGTGGAGAGAGAGAGAGAGAGAGAGAGAGAGAGAGAGACACGAAGAGGGAGAGGGAGAGAGAGGGAGGGAGGGGAGAGGAGGGGAGGGAAAGAAGGAAAAAATAAAAACAAATTAAAGACTGAGCTGGAGCTTTGGGACATTATTTAACAAGTATCTTTTTTATGTCTTGACATTAAGCTGGCCTAACTACATTTCAGGGAATAAGGGCTGCACGCTAATCTAAAGGGTAGTCGGTGCTGATGGCAGCATTTCAGGCCAGCTCTCAATACTCAATCAAGCTATTACTAACAAACGCGAGGCGAATAATGCCAGGGTCTCCATCTTCCTCCTGCCTGGAAATTGTCTTGATTTAAGTAACTGTCCTGTGGCAACCTCTGCCTTTCAGAACATAACGAGGGGGTGGGTTTCAAATGCCTGTTTATTTAATAGCAGGTCACTTCTGTCTCTGGCAAAAGACAGCATATCCGATTAGAATTTCCAAAGCAGCCATGGGGAAATCAGCAAAACAGGGTGTGATGAGGTGGGCTCCTGGCTCTGCTCAGTCGGAAGGCTGCAGGAGCCAGTGGAATCAGTGTGCATTTTGCAAAGCAGAGAGAGAAAGCTTAGGGCCGTAAAATTCTATTGCATATTTTTCAGTAATTAAAAGAAAAGCCAAGGAAACTACATAAATATCCGACAACATAAGATTTTGGACATACCTATACAGTCGACATGTGTACTTCAAGGACAGCCAGAGCTAGCCCTCTATATACCCACTGAACTGGAATAATCTCCAAGATAAAGGAACAGTAAGTGGTGGGAGGTGGGGATCGAGAACAATTTAAAAGTTTAACCCCATTTATTAGAAAAAAAATGAAGCTGCTTGAAGTAAAAATTATATATTTATAAAAGTATGCAAATTCAGGGAAAACTCAGGAAAAACTATACACTAAACTAATAACAGTAATCACCTCTGGGAGAAGAAAGGATGAAGTGGAAAGTTTGCTTTTGACTTTATATACTTCTATATTGTTTGAATATTTTATAACAAGAACAGACTTGTATATTACTGGCGCAATTAAAAATAAATAAGCCAGTAAACAGAGATTTTAAAAACCCATGACGATGGGAGACAGTAGAACATCCTCTGCAGACGCAAGGTTAATGATGGAGAGCAATCACAGCTACGAGAGGACCAGCACTCTTACACAGTGTCCTCCCAAGGACGTCCCAGCACAACTACCTGGACCATCCCGTTCCAGAGCATTATTTTTGGGGTCCCATCAAGCCATCAGCATCACTGATATTCTAGATTTATTTAAATTTTTTCTTAAAATGGAATATGGATACACCTTCAACCTAGAGCCTGTATTAGCCAAGTATTTGCCAGCTGCTGTATGCATCTCTTCTTGTTTCCATCACTAGATGGGCTTTGGAGAAATAGGACCTGGGTAATACTATGCAGCCCATCAACTCTTTGTGATTCAGTGGATGTCAGGATTCCTAAATACTGCTACCAAGTGGAGCCACAGAGTAAGGGCAAGTAGAACCATAGGTACAATGAAGGTCCTGGTCCAGGTACTGGAGCAGTATCTCGGGAGAAGGAGAGAAAAACCATCTTTTGTGATCTCTTGGCACAACATTAAGTGTGACCAACTTTCTGTATCACATTGCTATGTATAAACAACAGCTGTCTATGTCCATATTCTCTTAATTTTCACCATATAGGGAACTCAGTCAGCATTAGTTGCAATGTAAGGGAACTTATGTCCAGTTACAGACATGTCAGTTCAAACCACAAGAATACCAAGGACATCCACAGAAAGCTATTGTGTTTCTATCGGTTGCCCTCATTTGAATGACACAGGTTAAACAATGAAGACACGGACCAGGCTTATAATTTACCAGTGCTTAAGTGTGCTAAATTTGGGGGGATTTATAAAGGCTCTACAAATAGGAGACTCATCCCGACTTGCAGAGGAAGGTGAGTAAATGTGCATGGGGCACACAGAAGGAAACACACACATATGCGCAAATACCACAAGCCCCATCTATATACACATACACTCTTGCATCTAGCAAATTAGTTCACTTTTAACAGAGCTAACTTCAGAGGTCAAGGGATCACAAGAATTAGCACATATAAGATGATTATCATAGAAAGTATAATCAAATTGACCATATTTCTGTATCTAGCAATGTACATACAGTATATGTGAATGTTCGTCCAGTGAGTGAATTGTAACAGGTAACCGTCTTCAACTACATGCATACCTTAAAGCAGTCAGGTTTTGGTCCTGCATCCAAAGGAGATCTACCTAATGCTTCTTGCAGTTTTTGATGCATATGGGGGACTTGTGCCAAGCATTAGGGGAGATGCACGGCTCCACTGGATTGCTGACTGAGGACAGCTCCTTATAGATGCTTTAACACATTATATTGCTTAGCCCTTGTTGCTGCATTTCTGAGGCTCTGGAAGCTGATAAACAGCAGAAAAACCTAACAGGTTGCATATCCCTAAATACTTTAAATTAAAATTAACAAAATAGTTGGAGGAGCCAGGCAGTGCTGGCACATGCCTTTAATCCAAGCACTCAGGAGGCAGAGGAAGGCAGATTTCTGTAAATTCAAGACCAGAACAGCCAGAGCTATATTGTGAGACCTTGTCCCAAAAATCCAAAAAGGAAAAAATTATTAGAGGATAGGTGATATTTTCCTGAATTCGTGGCATAGACAACCATATAAAATTTTGAAAAGAATAATATAAGTTTATAATTTGGTGGAGAATATATTATAATTTGAAAGTGGCTAGTTATATGACTTTTAAATCATTCATCTCATACTTTCACATTAAACTATGGAGTCCCAAATTGTCTTTTGTAGATTGGTGATCTTTGTAATAAGATGACATTATATATATATATATATATATACACACACACACACACACACACACATTATATGTATATGCATATATGTTTGCATATGTACACATATGCATACAAAGCCATGGAAAACAAAGATTGGGCAGAGGTTGGTCCACAGAAGAGGTTTGGAATTTCATACATTAGAGATAATTCTCCCCTTTATTTATTTGGTCAGTATTAGAATAAAGATGGGACAGATCAGAATTTCTCTAAGAATTAGCCCCATCAAATTAAAATGCCAACAGGAATCTTATAAGTGAATTCTAGATGTGTATATCAAAACAGGGCGACACTCTAAATTTCACCTAGGAAAGAGGATTTAGACACTGGTATGGTTAATGCATGTGGTGGTAGCTCAACTTCACCCCTGACAAGAGGCTGCACTTGGCTGCAAATTCCTTTTAATAAGGCCTCCCAGGGTTCTGACTTTCTTGGCAGAGCACAGGAGGACTGCTGCATCCTCGGGCCTGAAACCACATGAAGGAGCAGAGGCAGGATCAAAGCTTCAGCAATTACAGCCACCTGGGATTCCCTTTTGTGAATGAAAAGATGAAGAGCAAAGCATCAAATAGTGTGACCTTGACTTACAGGCAATATGGACACTTTGGGGAAGTTGTGCAGTGTTTCCCACTCTCGCTTGAGGTACTCGATGGAGCCCACAAACACAATGTGTTTGAGCTCATGGTAGTGAAAATTGCTAGCACGGAGCGGCATCACCAGGTTCCGGAGGCCAATCAGGGCTGAGCTGACATCCCCAAAGATACAGACTACAACATGGCCACTCAGGACAGTCATGGCGGCTTCGCTTCGAGTCTGTAACAGAGGGAAGTGCAAGTCTATCAGAGAGGAGAGCTCACAACAGCGATATAAAAAGAAAAAAGCAGCATTTGTGCGAAGGAGAACGTTAGTATTGGTTCTGCGCTTACTGTGTTCTATTGGTGTGATTTAGGTGTGCTCTGGGTATCCCCAACAGGCCCATTGTTATCAAAGTCTTTGTCTCCAGGGTGGCATTACTATATGGTAGAAGGCCTGTGAGTTGAAGTCACACCTTACTGGAGGTAAGAGAGTTCTCATGTGTCCTCTTGAGTTCTCCAGAAATGACCAGTATGAAAAGAGCAAACCTGGACAAACCCATCTCATTTCTCTCTGGTGATATTTGCTTCTCCACCTTCCTGCTGTGATCATCTACCACCCAACAACCTTCGCAAAGACCAGGCAAATGGAGCAGACTTTGAACCTCTTCAAAACTGTGAGCTACCTTTTCTCTTTACAAGTTAGTTGTCTCCAGTATTTTACCATACAATCACAAAGATATCCAACACAACTATTATCTGTACTGCAATAAAACTAATGTTTAATTTAGTTCACAATAATAGAAAATAAGTGATTCTTCAATATCAAATATAAAATTGCACAAGGTACCCATTCTAATGGACAAAAGTACACTGGGGGAGAAGGGGAGGAGGATAAAAAGATAAAACTCAGGTTGCCATGTGAGTCATTTTATAATACCATTTTTTTAGGAAGTCAAATGCTGGTTTAAAACTCCATCTCCATCATGTCAAATTTATATAATTTATATAATTTTAGTGTATACAGTAAGTATGCATGCAGAGAAAGCACTATTTTTCCTTCTTGATTCTATTTATTGTTAAATAATATATAAAATAATACTGGCAAGGCTTACAAGACAGCTATTATTCCAACTTTGTCATTATATACATGTTATATATTCATCTCTAATTTGAGCAAGGGCATATACTATATTTATCTCATAAATTCCTGTACACATATGCCCACACATTACCACCTTATTGAATAATAGACTTAAGAAGTGTTGAAATATGGAGCGGCGGGGCTGCGTCCCCGGCACCCAGCCACCCGTATGGCTAGCTTATGTCCCGAAATAATTACATGGAAACTGTATTCTTTTAAATACTGCCTGGCCCATTAGTTCCAGTCTCTTATTGGCTAGCTCTTACATACTGATCTAATCCATTTTTAATATTTTGTGTAGCACCATAAGCTGGTGGCTTACCAGGGAGGATCTTAACCTGCGTCTGAGTCCGGCGGGAGAATCATGGCGACTCCCTGACTCGGCTTCTTTCTCCCAGCATTCTGTTCTGTCTACTCCACCCACCTAAGGGTTGGCCTATCAAATGGGCTTAGGCAGTTTCTTTATTAATTAACCAATGAAAGCAACAGATTAGAAAGAAATCACTCCCACATCAAAGAAGTATGTGCCATGTAGACCTTTGAGCAGGAGAGTATATATCAATCTTTAGGAGAACAAAGAGAAGAAAAGAGATGTTTATGTATGTGGGAAGGGAGGCCTTAATGTCCATGGCATGGTTGATAAAATGAGACGCTCTTTTAGAGCCTTTTGTGAAGATGATTAAACAGTCCTACTCCTTGGTTTGTGTCAGTTGAAATGCGGGGTTCTCTTTTGAGATGTTTCAGTGAGATGGCACAGTCCATCCCTGTATCAGTAGACAGCAAGTGATATCCGAGGCCAGAGGCTAGCTGCTCTGACCTGTAGCCTCAATCTGATAATACCCCACAAGCTTCTAGGCATCCACTGAGTGAAAACTAGCTTTTAAAATTCGCAATGACTAAGAAGAAAAACAAAATTAGAAATACCATTATGAGTGACAATAACATGAAATTCACATTCCAATAAAGTTTTATTGGGACACGGTCAACTCATAATGTTTAGGTATTTTCCATGGCTACTTTCATGGAAAGTAAAATTGACAGTTGTGACAGAGATCATATGACCTGTGAAACTTAAATCACTGAATATGCTCCTCTATAGAAAAAGTAGGCGGGCAGTGATAATGCATGCCTTTAAACCCATCACTTGGGGAGCAGAGGCAGGCAGATCTCAGTGAGTTCAAGGCCAGTGTGGTCTACAAAGCGACTTCCAGGACAGTCAGGGCTACACAGAAAAACCCTGTTGAGAGAGAAAGAGAGAGAGAGAGAGAGAGAGAGAGAGAGAGAGAGAGAGAGAGTCCATTAACCCATGTTCAGACGTTGGGGTTTCCTGGATCATTCCTAGAAAGGATCACCTTATATAAACACCCACTAGTAGTCATTACAAGGGTCTAGAGTTCAATCAGTGAAGATAGAGGCCAATGTCTTTCCCCAGCCCCAGCCCTGGGTCCACAGGGGTGATAAAGTTAGAAACTTTACTATGTAGAGGAGGACCCCAAATATCCAGAAAATACAAATGGCTATCTGTCCATTGCTGGTCTATTGTTCACCATACAGGTGAAAAGAATAAGAGACTGAGGTCAGGATGGGGTGGTGCTCTGTTTCTCCTTCTAGTCAACACTTTCACCCCCTGCCATCTTTTCTTGCTGCATGCTCATAAGGTCTATGAGGCTCACAGTGCACTGGGGGAGGCATATTCATGCCCACTGCACATACCAACCTCTGTTTGATTTAATCCTTAGCACTGATCAAGGTACTGATTGCTGAAATGCCAATATTGCAATTCAAGACCATGTCAGGGTTATTAGAGTAACCCCTGAGGAGAGGAGGAAGCTAGCTTTTATTCTCTGGTTATTAGAATAAAGCCGGAGCTATCATCATTGCCACTTTCCCAGAGTAGAAGGGAAACCTGAGAAACAAGCTGTAAGAAATTTCTCATGAAAAGTGACTGAGGAGGCATGGAGCTCCCAGCAACTCTTCCCACTTTGTGGGGAATACAAGGAGTCAGTCAGTCAGGTTGCATGGAAGCCCTCTGGGGTTGTTATCACTGAAGCTCCTGAATATTTTCAATTGGCCTTGTCAGCTGAGAAGCTAGTTCTCAACAGGGAAGTGCAAATGGGGTGAAGAATAGAAGCTGGAAATCAAAAATGCAAAAAAGAGCTAGGCACCAGCTGGCAGAATGGTCCAGGCACAGAAGCTAGCCTTGGGATCTTAGGTAGGCCTGGGACACTTACCAATTCTCTAGTCTGCCAGAGCTATACCCCCAGAGGGAGGTGTAAAGGACCAGTCCTGCACCTCAAAGCTGGAGAGTCTGATTTGTCCACGCTCAAGACCCAACAGAAAAATCAGGCATTTCTCCATGCACCCTCCTCCAACCCCTTCTGAGTAGGTTTACTTATATTTGATGGGACGTCCCTGACTACTTTAATCCATGAATCTAAAGAATCTGAGTTCATCCCACTTAGCTCAGAAAGTTTGTTTCATGGTTCATTTTATATTTCCTTTCCAATCAGAGGACTGTCTCTTCTATATCCGAATTGCCCAAAGTCATTAGATCCCTGCACTCACAGGATAAACAGCTTGTATTTAGCATCTTCACACAAGGGCTGCATCCCATTCTTCGCATCCACACATTGGATGAAAATTCCATCTACTCATTACTACAGAGAGGGTTTCTTGGATCCTACTGATCAGCAGCACCTCTGGACTCACCCTTCCCAGGATCCTGCTTTATTTGCTTCACCAAGCCCTCGCTCATATCTAATTTGTTCTCATGGACTCACTCACCTCCCCACGGGCCTTCCCTCTGCATCACTAGAGTGAAAGTTCTGCACATCATCAGAACAAGAACAGCACCAAACACATGGTGTGTTTGCATCAGTGCTTCCTCAAGTGATGCTGTTTTTTTCAGATGAATTTGTCCTCCCTAAATTCTTTCCTTCTATAAGGGGATACTGATCACATGTCAATTAGCACACTTTCTGTAGATCATTCTGGACCCAGGGGAAGCACATAGCATGTGATTAGGCCATAGGTGACCAACCACAGAGAATCTAAGTGGTTAGAACTCTCTCCCCTTCTGGCAAATCAGCAGCGGCTGTTAGCTGAGCATTTGACTTCATGTACTGTAGTCTGCAGTTTCCACAACTCTGAGAACCTCCAGCACAATGCTATATTGGCTCACAATGCTCTTTTACATTTCATTTGAAAACACACACACACTGGCTAAAATACAGTAGGGGAAAGCTAGTAGATTAGCACACAAAGCAATTTTAAGCACCTGGAATAGTCCTTGCTAAGGAAGGGTGGTCCTAAAATTGAAAATGATAGGATTTTCCTAGCTGAAAATGGAGTAGGCCCACAGCCATCTGGGGACTGGAGGCACAAGGGAAAAAGAGCCCTGTCTGACTGGCCTTCCTGACTAGCAACCCATTTTTCATGGATTAGCAAAACAATAAACTCTAGGGAAGCCAATGTAGATATTAAAACCTAAAGTCATTAACAGGACAAACAAAAAGAGTACAATTGATTGCTCTCTGTGCTAATGTTCCTGGGACAGAACAGGAGAAGCCTGCTATTTCTAGAGATGTTCACAAGCCATCCCTGAAGCAGTACTCTGAGATCTGGATGGTGGACCATGGTCCGGCAATGGCATCCTCAGCAAAAGCACTTGCCTATCTGTATCATGTGTTAAGGACTGAAAGCATGTTAGTTAAGAAACATTACTGTAGGTCTGGGGAGATGGTTTGGTTGATAAAGTTAATTGCCACATAAGCTTGAGAATCTGAGTTTGATTACTGGTACCCACATTAAAAATAAAAAGCTGGAGACAGCTGAACCAAGCTCATGGAAACTTATGACCTCTAGACCAACTCTGTGGAGTCGCTGTGGGACTAAACTGGGCCCTCCGTATGTAGGAGACAGTGGTGAAGCTCAGATTATCTGAGGGGTCCCTGGTAGTAGGACCAGGATCTATCCCTGGTACTTGAGCTACCTTGTTAGAGCCCATTCCCTATAGTGGGATGCCAGGTCCAGCCTCAACGCAGCAGAAAGGGGCTTAGCCCAGCCCCAACTTAATGTCCCAGACTTTGTTTACTCCCAATTGGAATCCTTACCCATTGGGAGGAGTAGATGGGAGGAGGAACCGAAAAACTGAGTTAGAATGTAAAATAAAAGTTTAAAAAAGTAAAATAATTTAAAAGAAAAAGCTGGATGTAGTGGAGCATGCTCGAAATTCTAGTGCAAGGGAGGTGGAAGCAGGATCCCCAGAGAACCACTGACCCCTCCAGTCAAGCTGAATGGCTGAGCTCCAGGGCCAGGGAGAGACCTTGACTCAAAAGAGAAAGTAGAGAATGGTTAAGAAATATACCTGATATTGGTCTCTGGCACATGTGTGTGTGCACACGTGCAAACACACACACCAAATGCACGCATGAATATACATATACCAAAAAAAACAAATATTTCTTATAACAGAAAACAAAGCAGTTAATATTACTAGAATAATCACGACACTAGCAACAAGGAAGAAAGACAGTGTCTCTGTGGACTATCACAATCGTGACGTTAGAGCAGTTCCCATCCATCTCCTCACATGTAATGTGATTAAAATGCACTGTCCGACAACTGGCCTAAGGCCATGAAACTACCAGATGGCAGAGCTAGATGAAAACCAGGAACTGCACGCATCCCACCTCCCATGAGACCTTGTGATAGGACATAACCACTACTAGTGTCCTGATGAATGGCAGAAACTGAAATTTCTGCTCTTGAGAGAAAAATTAAAAAAATTCTCCTCTAAGCTTAAGTTCGGATCCAAGATCTAGTCACTTCGATCTTTGCTCAGAATTTTGGTTATCAAAAATAGCTAGGGCAAGTTACAGTGGACTCTACTACTCAGGCAGGAAATCTTTATGCTGAGCAAAAGTCATCAAACCAGGCAAAGTGGAAGGTCACCCATTCCACATTCCCTTACTCACCAGGATGACCTTCTCGATCTCCTTGGGTGCACACCAGTGAAACATCCCAGTGGAATCGTACTTTTTCACATTGGAGTCCATGTTGTCAATCTGATCATTGCCAGGGATTAACAAGGGGTCATGCCTGGGGAGAAAAGGCAGGAAAACCTAAGTGGAAAATGCGATAAATAATAAATGCAAAGGGTCCCCGAGTTACATCTCGGAGGAGATGACAGGTGCCGAGAAAGTGACTGTCACCAAGGGCCATCTTCCTTCTCTCCTGCAGAGCATGTCCCCTGAAAGGCAGCTGCCCAAACCACACACCCCTCTGGATGGCACTTGACTTTGTCAGGTAGTAATTCTGCCTTTCTTCTGCCTATTTTGTAAATGTGCTTCATGCCATTTTGTGGGGTTGGCTTCACTTTTTATGATTATCTCATTCCTTGTTGTCTCATTTTACTAGCTATCCACTTTCCCCAGCACACATACACGTGCACACACACACTCCCACACTCACACCCCAAAGAGTTGCTATTAGCATTGGCAATGAAGAGGAAGGAATAGGAATAGAGCATCATGCTGGCTGACTGGCATCAGGATGGAAAGCCAATTACTCGCTCTTTCTGACTACAACTTCTGACACGATGCTCTTCGCAGTAAAAGCTTTAACAGGCTGCACTTTAAATATTTTAGCAATTTGCCCAATCAGATTTTGCTCTCCCCAGCTGAAGGCCTTTAAAGATTCAACAGCATGTCACTTCAGAGCAGATTGACTACCAAATGCCCACATCTGGAATACATGATTTCAATACTAAACAACACCCTCTCTCCTCGCCTTGACAACTGTATTTGTGCTTAACTGTCCAATGACAGGGCTCTGCATCCCCACCTTCAATTCCCAACGCAGCATTCCTTGGATGAGAGCCTCAAGCTCTGATGCATCTTAATAAACTCGTTTCATACTCTCAAGACTACATCCACTCCTTCTGGAAGAATGGCTGTATAGAGGCTGCCTCTCCAGTGAGTCGGCAGGGTCTAACTGACAACCTTAGGAATCACAATGAAATCAGCCAGCTTTACCATGCACACAGTATAATAAACAAGCCCTCCAGCTCAGCTTATAGTCACCATCTGTAGCTCTATCTTTGATATGGTCAGCCACTGAGCATGTGGGAAACTCTTGTTGGCATCTGCAAACAACGAACCACATAAAATTAAGATATTATCCTAGGAAGATCTATCTTGCAACGAAATTATCCTTAAGCAAACTTCATCCAAAGACAGAAACAGATTCAAATTTCAAAATGGTATAGTGACATGATGCTACCTTTAAAATGATCTATTTCAAACATTAAAGAATAGTATTTATTTAAGCTTTTATATTTCTTTCCAACACATGCCTCGTGTTTCTCATCTCTGTGCTCTGACTATAGAGGGTAGAGCAGCAATCTCTCTAATGTAGTCTAATGACAGAATTAAGCTTTTGGATCTCTAGCATGACCTGTCTAGTATGCCTTCCACACACAAAGATAGAAACTCTGTTTTCTGTCTTTGGAATTTCCTACTTGATGAAAATGTCTGCTGGATAGTATGGGCCTGAAGGCTGAAGATGGATGCCCCAACAGTACAAAAGAACTTTGTGTGACTGTCCAGGCAGCAAGATGTCTCTGTCATTCCTAGAGTTTTCTTATTTCTTGTTTACTTAAGTAATATTATATCCTTCTGGAGTCTTTGATGGAGTTGAAGAATAAATAGATAGTTATAGTTTTCCTTAGTTATGATAAAAGATAAAATAGATATAAATACTGTAACTGTAATTCTTGCTTGACAACTGTTTTGTTATATGTAATCTTACTATGTTAAAGTGAAAGCCTTTCTTTTTTGTTTAAACAGAAAAAGGGGAAATGATGGAGGTGGGTCTTGTATTAATCTGTTGCTTTCATTGGTTAATTAATAAAGAAACTGCTTGGCCTCTGGAAAAAAAAAGAAACTCTGTTTTCATTCTCGGCGATTTGCTTTGAGGCCACAGCAAATGACAAATACCATGTGATGAGATCCTGTGGAGTCATCTTCAAGGAGCATGCTAGATGACTGCAGGAACAGAACGACCCAATTCAGAGTAGCATTCAGTGGCTCAGTTGCTGAGAGGTCTTCAGGGGCCATAGAGTACCAGGACACCTCTCATATACAAAGCTGTGTCCAAAAGTGCTAAAATAAGGGTCAGTAAGATTGATCATTGGGTAAAGGTGCTGACTGTGCAAGTCTTGACACTTGAGTGTGATCCCTGGAAGCCGTGTAAGGTGTATAGAGAGAAACGACTCCGTGCGATTGTCCTCTGCCACACATACACACCATGAATACACCCACACCCACACACCATGAATACACCCATGCCCACCCCCACACACATACAAAGTAAATAAAATTTAAAAACATAAATGCTAAAAAGGGGCAACTATTGATTCAAAAACTGATTTGAATGGGTCACAGAACATGATGAAAGCATCATTTGATGGTCTGGAGACAAAGAGGTGGTGGTTAGTGGGTAAAGAGCTCGCTATACAAGCATGAGAACCTAGCTTCAGAGTCCTGGCACCTATAGACTCATGACTGCTTCCCCAGAAATGAAGGGAGAAGACAGGCAGGTCCAGGGAGCTAACTGGCCAGCCAGCACACCCTAGTTGGTGAGAATTCTGGAGACACCTGTAACAAAGACTAAGGTGGACAGCAATAAAGGAAGACATATGGCCTTAAGCTCTGCCCGCTACCTGCATGCACAGGGGTAACCACCCCCAACATTTGTATACACATTCACACAAAACACACACACACACACACACTTTAGTACATGAGGGGCTTTCTTATTCACCTTTGAGAAATCTTGAATAGTTCCATAGATATCCAGCATCTGTCATAGGTAGGTGGACAAAAGCTACCATAAAGAAGAGGGTTGAGAAAGTAAAGTCTTTTTTCAGCCCTTGAAGAACTTGTTTTGGGTTGCAAGAGAATCTTAAACCTGCACTGAAGATGGAGTCAAGTTCATATTCTTTTGTCATTGTTGGTGGGAAAGAGGGTATTGTCTTAGATTTCAAATGCCTGGGACCCACTTCTAGTGCATTTAGGTCTTAAAAGATAGCCAGGACCATATTCACATATTCCCAGGGAAGCTGAAGATATAACAGGGAGGCAAAACTTCATTGAAAAAAAATATGCCCTGGGAGAGAGGTTGATGTGTTTTGGCTTGGAACAATAGGTTCATTCTTGAAGGTATGTCTGGGTAAGAATGACCTATAACCATGGTAGAAAAGGAAAAAAATGGATGGACAACTGCCCATCACTGAAAGAAAAAAAAAAAAGAAGTGACAATGAAAGTTAATTATAAAATAACTAAGGACTTTAGGGAAAGCAGCTAGGGTTTCAAGCCATGATTTGTGCCTCTAACATGCAGAATCATGTAGCAAGTCTCCAAGGGAGCGTCACATAGACTCTGTTTTCCACATAGATCTCTGAGTCTGGCCTAGATCTCACCAAGACTCCAAAGGGTCTGATCTGAGAAACATGAACACGAACACATGGACACACACACAGACGTGAAAGAAAAAAAAAAAGAAAGAAAAAAGAAAAGAAAAGAAAAGAAAAGAAAAGAAAAGACATCTCCCTGAATGCAGATATTTACTCTGGAGAACAGACAGGGCACCTGGCGTTCCAACTTCGGTCTCTTCAATCAGTAAAGTTATCAATAAGCATGAGATCCCCATTCTAAGCCAGCAAAGGAGGATGTAACAATGTCAAAGGAAGGTTCACATGTAGCAGGGAAAAAGCATAGGTCAAAGGTCATGGTACACTAGGGTGTGCGCTATAGTAAATTAGCATGCAATACAATGTGGCTATGAAGGCTTTAAGAAACGACCTGTTTGTTCCACATCAGGGAAGTTAGGAGGGGGAACAACAAAGCAACAGTTGACCCCCTAAGACAAGGGTCATAGGAATAGCTGACAAGCAGTGAAAAGTGAGTTAGTGTTGTTCTACCAGCAGCCATCGGGATCCACTCAAAGAAATGAGGTCTACGCAGCCACAAAATGGTAACCAAAAGTGGTGGTTGGAGACGTCTGGTTTTCTGCTGCTTAACATAAGCCACAGAAGCCTGAGAGACATGTTAGGAAATGTTCTTAGACGAGCACTGGCAGTCAACAGAGGGATGAGCCAACTGACCCAAAGAACAGACTGACTCATGACATCAGGTAGACCCAGCAGCATGCTTCCAAAAAGGAAAAATGTTACATAAAATAGAATATTGAAAATGAGTTCTTTTGCAAGGTACATGGGCTAGGGCTCTTAGGGGTGACTTACAAATGCTGGGGAGCCTAGAAGACCTTCAGGTTTGAAGCAGTAGGTTCTTCTTGGGGAGAGATTGGGCCACTGCTGAGCTGAGAGAGGCTAGAAGGCAGTGGATAGGTAAAGAAAGGTTTTTGGAGAGTGGGGTCAGAAGCACTGAAGACTGATTGATTTACAGTCCCATTGAAGGCTATGGTCCCTGGATTCTGCTGTGAGGGGGTGGTGGTACCGGAGTGCGATTCATCCCAGTGGCATGAGAATATAGGATTATTCTGGGCCAGACAGGACAGGTTTCTTTACCATGTGGGTCCCTCTACCAATTTCAAGTGTCTGTCTTTCAATGGTGAGTGTCTCCAGGGTCAGGGATTCTACAAATTGTTCTTCTGGAAGAGAGCCTGTGTTTATGCCATTAAGCACACCAACCAACGTTGTGGTTGTGGTCCAGGTAGATCAGGAGGAACCAGGCAGCTTGCTAGGCAGGTGAAAGGAGGTTCATGGGAAGCCTCTCTAAGCAAGGCCTCCCAGCATCTTCAGCTTGCAGGATAATGACCACAGGTACTTGTAAAGACCTTCAATAAATTCAATGAGCTTCGATACCTAGTGAAGCTGATGACCAACACTAAATACTAACCCTTTCATGGAATGAAATTTCCAACCTACACAGCAATCTACAATTCCTCTAGAAAGCTCTGTAATTAATACAAGGCACATTTGTCACTTAAGACGTGCCAGAGCCTTTGTCTTATTTTAAAGGGACAGAAAGTGGGTGTGACGGGTTGCAGCTGCAGCTGCTAGCTCACTGCTCTGCACAGGTGTGCCATTTGTATGTTAAGATCTTCACCCTCAGTACCCCAGAATATGACCAGATTTTGAGTTATGCTGTTTATAAAAGTAAGAAAGATCACTGGGGTGGGTCATCACTTGATTTTTTTTTTTTTATATCAAGAGTGAAATTTTAGACTCGGACATCGGCAGAACAAAAGCCACAATAAAGTATTGGAGAAGGAGAGAGATCAGCAGATTGGGAAGAGAGGCTAAATCAGTTCCTTCTCCAGGAACTCAGAAAGAATCAGTCCTTCTGAAGTCTTGACCTTGAACTTTTAGCCGCTAGAACTTAGAGAAAGAGACTTTCTGCCCCTAATTAAGCAGCTCTACTTGAGTGGTAATGTTTATTGAACTTTAACCTGCACTTGAGTACATTACAAATGACAGCCTAACCCTAGAGAGAAGAGGAAGTTTGTTCACTAGTCAGTCTGCTCAATTGATCTCAAAGTGTTGTTTCTCCAATGGTGTTTAGGGATTGATACCAATAAAGGCGGGAAACCTCCTATTTCCTCATTGGCAACTCACACAGCGGGTAAGGACCGTAAGTACAGAGGCAAAAGCGCATGTCTTCAAATCCTGGCCTGCCTCATACTTGCCAAGTTGTACCCTGCTTCAGCTTTTCAATCAGTAAAATAGGGAGTGTTAGATATCATCATGCAATAGATTCAACCTTGGGCGTACAGAAGCAAAGCCATGTCACACATGCAGCGAACAACTCAGCGATGGGCTTCAACAAGTGTTTACTGCTACCATCCCCACTGTTCTTTACTGCTGGCTAAGACTCTAGTCCTGCTTTGGTGCCTCTGATATGACCAAAAGGAAGAAGGCAGAGTGGAAAGGCCAATGAGAAAGATATAGGACTACTTCTGTTGCCTATCCTACTCCATGACAGAGTTCCCATAATTTGAAACCTTACAAATGTTACCATGCTAAAATTTTCTCCCACATTTTGTCATGTGCCCATCAAACTAACACTCATGGGCATTTTCTGTTACAAACAACCCATGTGCATGGGAGGCAGCAGCATAGCTTCAGTGACACTGTGAGAAAGAGGGAAACAAGGCTTTGAAAGAGGAGGTCTGACTGACCGGAAGCCAGTCCTGCTGAGCTCCCCCTTCCCCCTGCAGGAGGCAGCTGTGTCTTGTTTCTGCTCCCCTGCAGCCCAAGCCACAATGCCCTAAGCTGTAAAGAGAGGGCAAACAACATCAAGGGTATGTATGAAGTGCACAGCTTGCATGAATACTCAGTAGAAAATTACCACCGTGAGCCCTTGTCAAGACAATGTGCTAAGGAGTGGCTCAAAAATCAATTAAGGCTTGTGTGAGTCTTTGTCATGTGCCAAAGATCTGAAGGCTGGTTTAGGAATGCCCACTATTTATAACACAGCAGCCCCAGTGAGCTAGGTTTGGGTTTTTTTTTTTTTTCCTTTCTTTCTCTTTGCTCCTTGCCTCTCAATTCCTACCTCGGATGTCCACAGCTAGAAATTAAGCATGCCTGACTTCAAGAGAAGAATAAAAGATCTTTGTTTGGAGGGTGTGCAGAGCAAGGAATGCCACTTGCCATCAATTAATCTCAGGAAGTGAACTAAATGCCCTGCCGCAGCAGAGACACAAAAAGCTTGCCTTGAAGACAAGAGCCTGAAGCTAAACCACAAATCCCTTTCCAAGCAAACCTGCTGTGAGAAAGTCGAATTATATTATAAAGAGTAGAGTTCCCCTTACAGCTGAATATAGCAAGTCCCAGTTTACTGTGTGGTTTTGAGTTCAACACTGGGCTTCAGAAACTTACATTAAAACACAAGGAGCCCAGCAATGTCCAGAAAGAGGGAAGCAACTAGGCGGCTTCAGAATTTCATCCTTCTCCCCGCTTAACTTTAACGTTTTCCATCATGACGAACATCCCCCACAGAAGGAGGCTGACCCCATCCTGCAGTGCGCTCCCAGCAATGGGCAGCAGCGGGGTGAAATGTGAGCACAACCCCTCCACAAGGAATAGAGCATCTGTGCTATCAGATGCTGTTGTGCCGAGTGTTTCTTAGACTTCATCTTTCAGGCTAAGATAGTTCGTCCTTGGTTTCAGTGACTTCTATGACTCTTTTCCTATAGAAGTATGAGTTGTTCCTTGGGAGACAAGAATTTGAGTGTCTGTCTCATTCATTAAATGGTAAGCGTTGGGAGGACTCGGATCTTGCCTTTTCTCCCCCGTGCATTTTTCAGCAACCAGTAGAGGACACAGCGAATGCCCAATAAGCAACCAGGATTACAGTAAGAACCAGTCAAAGAGCTCTTGTCTCGGAACATCACTAGACCTATTATGCGGCCCAGAATGTATGCCCAGCAGGAGCCCATTTCTTTCGTTCTCTTTTGATGACTTGTTCTGGTCTTTTCTAATATTTTTCACAAATAGTGAATTTGAGTTAAGACAGGCTATATGCCATTAAGAAGGGCATCATGGTGGGAAGGAAGACTATAAAGTATGTCTTTAAGCAATCAAGGCTGCCTGGAGTTTGCCTGGAGCCAGCTTCCCTAAGTACTCAGCAGGGAGGAACCAGGTGTGACGTCCTTAGTGGTCCAGACAGATGTTATTAATGAAGGAACTATTCAGGCTCCGGTGTAAAACATGAATACTTCTGAAAGGTGGGGCCTATCACTTCAAGTTTCTTTTCTTGCATTGGTTATAGTAAGAAGATGGTTCTGGGCAGATACGTCCCACTCCTGAGTGCCTTTTGGCTCCTGGTAAGTAATATTTTCTATTCTGTTGTGAAGATACTGAACTGTACGGCCTGGTACCTGCCAGAATCCTTCTACTCTGTGTCTACCCTCTTGACAGCCAGCATTGCCTCTGAGATGTGGCCTTCTAGGAGTCAGCCACTGCTCTCTTCCAGACAGCCAACCATGAAGCCACCTAAACAAAACTTTCACACCATGCTCCAGCCACCCTGTGTAAACATGGGACCCTCTCAGCTTCCCTGGTTCTAACTGCATCAGTGTTTCCCATCTCCCCCTAATACAGTATCACTTATTAGGTGTCCTCCTCAGTGGCAAATGGAGGTTACTGCTGTTATGCTGAAGAAATGTCTCAGGGAGTGGACATGGTCCTTGGTTCTATATGAGGCTTCTGAAGTGGAAGGACAATGCCCTCCAGCTGAGCACAAACTTGTCCTGCTTCCTGTGTCAAGTTCATCCAAATCTTGGAATTATGACACCCATGATGTTTTTATTCTCTGGTCCCATGGGGGACCGCCACAAGCTGTTAGTTTGTGCGTTAGGGGATGGATTTACTTAGCTAACCTGTCTCATGCCTTCCTTCTTTCTCTGCCCCAGTGCAAAAGCTGTGAGAGTGGCATTCTGTCCGCAACCCTGAGTAGGCTTCAGGCCAATTTTCCATTTCCTATTATTAGAATCTGTCTAACTGGCAGGGTCTGGTATGAGAAGTCTGAACAAAAGGTCCCCATGAAAGATATGAGTCAAAAGAGAGGAGATGTGACTTAACAAGTAGATGTTCATTTCACCTACTGATCAGCCAGTGCCCAAGAGAACAGTCTGCTCCATTAAATCCTATTCCCTTCCTTTTCAGGAAACGGAGGGCTAATGCTTCCCGGGTCTCACGACATAAAGTGCTCTTCAAAGAGCTCAATGTCTCTGTTTGGGGCATCATTAATTATCTGTGCTAGCCTGGGTGAGAGATATCTCTCTGTATTAATCACCTGCCTGACACATACCCAAAAATCCTCATTTCTATGCTTCTCTGCCTTGCTCAGATGGCAAAACTGATGTCAGAAATACACGTAACCTAAAACTGAGACCTTGGTACTCAGAAAAGCCTGACAGAGGCTAAGGTTGGGTGGGCTCCCTCCTACACATCTCCACATTTGTAAGTTCAGAAAGGTCCTAATGGGGGACTCCATGGCCACCCTCATGCCATTAGCAATGATCCTCCCACACCCAACTTAGGGTACCAATTCCTCAAAAACCTGTAAGGGTTTCCTGATGCCTACAACAGGCAAGATCCTCCATGACTGGGAAGCTAGAACACACACACACACATTTTCAACTCCAGTGATGTTACTCCATGGACCCATCAATGCCGTCATGATATGCCATGTACAGTGGTCTAAGGGCAACAACTCTTTCCTCCAACTTTCTAAGACGTGAGACTTCCCCAGATGTGATGGACTTCACCTCTCTATGCCCAAGCTTCTTCATCTGTCATATGGGGAACACACACTTGCTAAGAGAGCTATAGTTATCAATGAGTTTACATGCACAACACTCTGGAAATAATGCCTGGGCAACCATGAGCCAGAGGTGGTAGCGACATCAATAGAGACTCTCCTATAATGATGGCAAATGGGACCTCCTTCACAAATCAGCCACAGCCGCTCAGAGAGACAGCAGCATTTTCATGTTCACAGGTGCTATAAACCCTTACTCGATTGTGCAGCATGGGCTTCCCTGTCTCATTTTGAAGACTAGATTCCCCTCTACCACACCATACTTATCCCTCAAAGACTTCCCACAACACATGCAACACAGTAGGCCCTCAGGGAACATCTGTGCAATGAGAGCTAATCTGTTTTGTGAACAAGCACCTGAGGCACACACAGGCATCTGGGATTCCATTTGAGAACACGTGTGAGAGCCCACATACAGATTCTCATCATCTGAGAAAGCACTTGAGAAAACAATCCCTCGAATATGACTGTGGACAAACTGAAGGTGATTTGCTTTGAGATTCCCGGGCGGGGAGCACAGGGAGGTTAGATTCACATCTGTCTGCTTTAACCGCTCATCACACGGTGGGCAGCAGATTGTAACTTGCTTTCCTAACTTTCTAGATAGCTTTCATCAAATTCTTGCCCTATGGGGACTTACAGCTGAGGAGAGACATGGTTACACTCCAAAGCAGAGATCCACTGGGGAGGGAGAACTAGGCAGCAGGTGGAGAGACTGGGAGAGACTGGGAGAAGTTCTTCCACTAACTCCAGATTAAGAAACCAGTAAAGAAGGAGAGAAAGAGACAGAGAGAGAGAGACAGAGAGAGAGACAGAGACTCGGGGACACCGTGACTCACTTCTCAGTGGGTACAGTGCCAAAGGTTGTCTGTCATCGCATATCCAGCCTCAGTGCCACGGCTCCGGCTGGCGATGGGGCTGCTTCTGTCAGGCTGACTAAAGTATCTACTACCTCCAAATCCAGACACACAGACACAAAACAAAAACAAGGCTGTTCAGGTAATGATCACACAGAGAATGAAGTGGCACTGAGTCGTCAGGGTGAGCCTGACACCAGAACAAATGGGAGATGGGGCCATTAGTGCAGAGTCCCCACACTTCCTGCTGGCCCATGATTTGGAGGACGTCCTCACTCAGGGGCCTGTTTTATTTGTCGAAGCGCAGGGTGGTAAATTACAGACCATCACAGGCCATTCTGGGCTCTGAGTTTCTCTGGAGCTCTTCGTATCACCACCCATAGGCCACTAAAACCTGCCCGTACTCAGAATGATTGATTCTGCTCAAAAGTGAGGCACGGAACTCCAGAAAGTCCACTTCAACTAAGTCATTAGCTTCTTTATGGATCTGGGGTGGGGGAGGGGTCATGAGGAATGGGACCAGCGAGTCCCATCTTCTGAAGAGTAAAAAGGGGTGTTTGAAGAGATAGGAGAAAGCAGGAAGGCAGGAAGGAGCTGCGTGTGGAACAGCAAAAGGGATCTGGAAAGCACAGGAACCAGGGGCCTCACTGACAGTGCTATACATTCAAAGGCCAACCAGGGGGCCCTGTGGCTGGGTCCTTCATTGCTAGACTGGATGTGAAGGAAAATGGAGGACCTAGCAGAGGTCCTGTCCCTGCTTCTCTGAAATTAGTTGGAGAATGTCACCTAGGAGAAAAAAGACAAAGAGGAGTGTCCTGACTTGCACGGCATTGGCTGTCCCCGGGAAGCTCTGATGGAGGTCACCACGGACGGGTGAGATAAGGCATCCGATGACGGTGACTTGGAGGGATTGGCAGTCCATGGGCACTAACAGAAGAAGCCTGGGTTTTGCAGCTTGGCAAGTTTTGGCTCGCCACCTGACCCCCATTTAGCTATTCTGATGTACTACGAAGAAGACAGCTCTGGCCTGGGATGGCTGTCTCCCTCAGCCCCTCTCAGGCAGGCAATGAAAGCAAGATCCACTTTGAAAATTCTCCCCCATCATGCAAACTGACATGGGCATGCTTTTCAAAAACCCACAGCCAATCTGTTGATCATTACTTATTTACAAAGGCCTTCGGGCAGAAAGTCCTGTAAAAACCATACTTGATATGGTATACACTAGCTTTCTCTGCTTATGGAAAAAAGTCCCCCCAAGGCTACTTCAAACCATCACTTTCTATTGCACATAAAATGTAGCACGTAACACTAAAGTATTTAATATATATGCTATAATATATCTACAGGAAAGGCATTTGTGTAGAAGTATGTTACCCTGGATTTGGTAATTTGATGTTTTGCTGAAGGCTACGACTTAAAAAAGCCTCCACCTCTTACAGGAGACCTGTCATCTTGGTACCCAAGAGCCAACAGAATAAAGAAGTACCCTTAAGCAGCAAAACTTTGACACAGCTTTGAAGCATATGAAAACAGTGTAACTCCTCAGAATTATTATTGCTCAAGATCAAAGCGACGAGTCATACTTTACATAGCAAACAGGGACAGGGAATTGGGCTCCCAAGGTTTCACATTTTTCAGAATCCTCTTTATTTATTTATTTGCTTCTCTAAATTTAGGCAAAAGAAAGCACTTGGGCTTTTCTCCCCTTTAAATGGAGAACACTATTAGCATTAGATAAGCCGATTACCTAAAGGTGAGTAAATAGGACTTAAATGCTAGGCTGACAACTGCTGTCATAAAACCCAGTGGCTTGGCAGCTGGTGCGTTTTATTCCTTCTCCTAGTAAACTGTAAACATGCGTGTAAATCAGCAGAGGCCCAGCAAGGCTGCACAGAGGAGGTTTAGGACACTGAAGGAAGCCTTTGACAGAGAAGAGAGGGGCACGCATGACAAGAGAGAGAGAAAGGGCCAGGTGGACCCGCCACTGGGAATCCGCGTCCCCATCCCTGAAAGACAAGTTCCTATCTGTGTCTCAGATAGGTGGACAGAGGTGAGGCAGGCACACGGTGGAGAAGTGCATGTCAGGAAACTAAAGGAGAGGGGTCCTTCTTTGTCCATGGAAGAGGAAAGTGATGTCAGGGAGGCAGGGATTTCCAGAAGGTGAGCAGTACAGTTCTGAAATCTCAGTCCCTTTCCTCCCTCTCATGCGAGTGCGTGCACACATACATACATACACACGTGTGCGCACACACACGCACACACACACACACACACACCAGAGCACAACTTCATTCTTCAGGCACTATCCACCTTTTCTTTTGAGACATGGTCTCTCACTTAGAGTTCTCTGACTTAGAACTAACCAAGTAGTCCAGGGAGGCTGGCCAGCAAGCCCCAAGAACCCACCTGTCTCTTTCTCTCCAGTTTTAGTATTACCCATGAGCCTCTGCACCTGGCTCCTCCCCAGAACCTGTGGATCGTTGGTCTCAAACTCAGGTCTTGTAGAGCAAACCCTTTACCCTTCGAACTATCTCCAGGACCTGAAATCATTCCTTCTTATTAAAGTGTGGGAGAGGTAAGAGGTTTGAGGAAATAGATGATGGGACTGGGGGACAATCAAAGAGACAAAGGTAACACAAGGAGAATTTGCCCAAACAGCAACTTGTAGAGTTGTATTGAGACTCTGTTTTAATTTGCTATTTATTAGATGATGTCATAGTTTAGAAATGGGGAGAAGAGAAAGGAAAAGAGAGATAGACTGAGAGAGGAACGAAGGAAGGAACGAAGGAAGGAAGGAAAGAAGGAAGGAAGGAGAGGGAGAGAAAGAAAGGAGGGAGAAAGGAAGGAAGGAAGGAAGGAAGGAAGGAAGGAAGGAAGGAAGGAAGGAAGAAAGGAAGGAAGGAAGGAAAAAAGGAAGGTTGCTAGCACAACCAGTTCCATAATTAATATTGCTTTTAACCTGAGCAGAACTGGATTACTTTTGAACTTTGCTTTGGCAAGCCCACAGATTATTAAACTTTTTTTTTCTCAGTCAAAATCAATTAACAGAAATTTGATTTTCATCGACAGGATAAAAGGAAGGTAATCTTCAGGTTCATTTTTGATTGTGATGATACATCTCACATATGGCCTTAAGTACAGAAACCAGTCCTCAGAGGGACTCCAGCAGAAAGAGTCTTGCCGCAGGCAAACTAACCACAGAGTTCCTCTGATTGGTTCCCAGCGTCATTAGTGCCACTGCTGTTTAGTAACTACACACAGACAGGACATGGTGACAGCTAAGACTTTAAAGCCTATGTATTTTTCAAACAGCTTTTCAAACTGTTTTTCGTGACAGAATTTTTTCAGCTCTATCATTAACTGCTGTCAAGCTGACAGAATAAATACTCCAGCCTTTACGAAGCCATCTAACGATCTCTCTCCCCTCCCCCATGGAGCTGACTGAGGAGGAAGGTCTGAGCCTGGGCTTGGGCAGGTGGAGAGGCCTGAGATGGAGCTGGGGAGGTGACCATGCTGGGGGATCTGCTTACCTCATCAGCTTCGGGGAGGAGTTGGGTGAGTTCCTCATACCCCCATTACGTTGCTTTTTTTTGGGTGACAGCGTTGGCGGCTGCTCATCTTCAACTGCAAATACAGGCAGCTTGTGAGTTTATGAACAGTTTGAGGGAAGACTGTGAAACACAGGCAAGATATCAAAGGACACACATTCAAGGCTCAGTCACTCACTAGAGAGTCAGGGCTGCCTTTAGAGGCCCAGTAACAAAGACGGAATGCATTAGTCAGAGAGGCCGGCTGAGAGGAGGGTGAAGCAATATTGCTTTATGCACCAACCCTTGAACATGCACTGTAAAGAGACTAGAACAACCTATAAATGCCCTGGTGTAAGAAAGAATGAGAAATAGTGATTTATCTACATATAAAAATACATATTTTTTTAGGAGTTAATTTTGGTTAGGAGTTAATACTTTGCTTGGTTGAATAATCAAACGAATTTTCTTGTAACCAAAATCAGAAATAGAGTTGTATTTGAGGTAGTGGATTAACAGCCAGTCTGCTGCTTCTACAAATGAACCAACATAACTGGTTCCCAACCCTTGCACCCACAGCAAGAGCCTTGAAGAGAGGCAGGGATTCCAGGCCTTAGTTTCACTGGCAGGGTTCCCAGGGCTGGGAACCCTAGTGCATGTGGGCTCAAGAGTCCCCAGCCCAGCTCAGCTCTCTTCCTTGCAGCGGCCACCATGGAGCGTACTTGGGGCTGGAGAAGAGCACTGGAATGAAGGAGAAGGCTGTCACTGAGGGATGACACCCCCAGAGGAGGCAGTGGCGGGTGGGGGATGGAGGGTGGCAGAGAGGGCCTGGAAACCGTAAGCTTGCTTTCCAAATGTCTGAACCACACAAATCACTAAGCAATGTGAAGCTTTACTCACAGACAACACAGCACACTGCACTCTGTGGCTTTTGCCCAGGGACACTCACTAAGAAGCATTGGAGATGGGTTAGCCTGCACCATGCTTGCTTTCTAAGAGCGCGGCTGGGTAATTACCAGATACTCGCCCAGCCTGCCACCCAAAGGCATGTACAACAAAAGTCTAGCCCTGCTCTCCCCACCCTCACACAGTCCAGGCTAACACTGCCATGTTGAGATGGGAATAGAGGATCCTCGGAGTTTCAGAGTTGATTGTCATATGACTAGGAGGAAACAGCCCCGAAACTCAGAATGCATGGAAGTTACCTTAAAGCTAAGAAGAGAAATATTAATAGTGACAACATCAAAAGAAGCTTGGTGTATGTTAATATGTATGAGGCTGGGGGGGGGGGGGGGGAGCAGCCAGCTCAGCTGCTTGCTATTGTCCAGACGACCAATAACAGAGCATGCTCTCTAGAGCGCCTCTCTGAAACCCTAAAGAAACATGGGCAGTGAAGACACACAGCACCAAAGGGGTTCCAGCGGGCTAACTGACCTCCAGATTTGCTTCAGAATGTCACACTTCTTCGCCTCTGCCTTACTGTCCCATTGGGGTTACCTCATTCTGACTGACCCAAGGCAAGAGGAAAATGGTGTGACTGGGTGAGAGGAATCCCAGCTGGAATCAAGGCCAGAAAGGACCTGCGAAGGCTCACAACCCATTCCCTCTGCCACCTGCTCCCTCCTCCACCCCACCTCCCACCCTAGGCTCCACTCAGGCTGAGACCCTATCAGTCACCCAGTGCTCCAGGCTGGGGCTATGTGGCTGGGAGGATATCATGTCTTATCAGAAATGAGTATCCACAGCAAATCACACTGAGACTAAGCAGCACTTAAAAGATTAAAGAAATAAATACAAGCCACATAAATGGTATTGAAAAAAAATCACTTAGAGTTGATATGCATCTCTCAGCCAGCAAACAGGCACTCTGAGTTTGACCTGAATTCATCTTCCTTTCAGAGGACGGGGGACAGGCATCCAAAGCAATTCAAAGCAGGCTAAAGTACGAGTGTGTGTACGTGCTCACACACATGCCTAAATAGACTTTTACATTTCCCCACCTTAGGCTGGAGAAAGAAGTCTTGCATTGATTCTTTGCATAATCCAAGGTCACCTTTTAATATGGGCCACTGTTAAACTGCAACAGGGCGACCCAGATAGTTGTTAGCACACCACTACTTAAATGAGTGTTTTATTTTTGAGAGCATAAGTATGTTTATTGGGGTATAAATTATTCTTCTCCTTTCATAAGCTTACAGAGCAATGCCCCAAAAGGTCTTTCATCTATCCTAGTCAACGGCCAGCATTCCTCAAGACCACCACATGTCACCATGGCTGTGGCCAATTATGGAAAGAGTCTCTATTAGTTACTTTCATTGGCTTTTCTACTGAATTCTTTGCTTAACTTTTCCTTCCCCATTAGCTCTGGGCCTCTAAGAAAATAGCCTCTTGGATTAAGCATCCCTTTTCCTTTTACCTAGCCTCGGCTGTTTGCTGCCACGGCTCTTCAGATGGGACATCTGTAAGTTAATATGTGTTAGCCAGCTCCAGGGAGACACCGTACTGCGGAAGGAGTGTGATGCTTGCTTCTATGCAAGGCAACTATTTATTTTCATTGCAACTCTGAGAGATCATCCATCATAATCATAGTGCATTTAAGCTGGGATTTGTTCACTTCAATGGAACCATGTTCAAAGCTTTATTTGGAGCCTGGAAATCTGGTCCCTGAAGAGCTGGGATGGAAAATGTCCTCAGCTTAAATATATGAATACTGTGTAATGGATAACATTACACATGGCTTAGGTCTCAGAAGCGGAGCATGGATAAATTCTCCTTACTAAGTAGGACATAAAACATATTTAATTATTATCCTTTCTATGGGTTCCACCAATTTCTGTATATTTTAAAAAAAGCAGATCTAGAAAACCTTCTAGCTGAGCTCTAAGATATGATTCCTGTTTCATGGCTTCTATGACTACATGGGAGAAATAAAAATGGGATTAAAGGACAGGCTGAAATTTACTCACTTTCATGAAAGACAAACATGATGAAGGAGCAAACCACTGCCTCGCAAGCAGGCATACCCACGGGCTTGCATTTAACCTGCTTTCTGGCTAATTGCAATATACCCTCCTAGCATTTTCCCTGGCCTCTGTGTGGAGTGAACTGCATGAAGACATGCTCCTTTAAAGAAGCCTGAGTTACCAGCTTCTTCAAAATACAAACAAGTTCGGGAATCTAATGTGGAATTTTTATAGGCGGCAAACTCTCTCCAGTCTCCTAGTCCTCATAAAATTCAAGGGCTTGTTTTTGCACATCCCTAAGTATAACACTTAATGTTCTGTTGTAACTTCCCAGCGCTCTCTTGTCTAATAGGCCCTGAATCTAACAGTTTTACAGTTTGGGGAGAAGAGTCAGCGTTAGAAAAATGTCAGGCCGGTCTAATGAGGCTTCAGATCCCCTGGTTTGCGCTGGAGTTTAATTTAAACTTACAATGATGTTTTAACATGTTTGCGTTTTCTTGACTAAAGAGGATTCATTATTTCAGTGACATAACCTCCAGACAATGCTCTGGGAATTGATTTAAGATGTGGCGGTAATTCCAACAGCCTTAATGCAGAACTGAACATCTGTAACAACATTTCATTCCACTTTTCATCAGCATTCTGTTTTTAAGCAAGAGCAAAGCAACATCTTCCAGAAACACTGGCCAGGGGCCTGGCCTTACTTCAAAATGATCACATATTTCACTAGATTTAAAAAGAAAAGAAAAGAAAGAAATCTCTGCCTTTGTGTTACTCTCTAAGTTGCAAATATTATGGTGGGGTTCACTGATGCCTCTCGTAAGGGTCCTTGAAATGGGCGTGACCGTGATTTTCAGGTTGCCGGAGCAGTCTGATACTTGTGTGGGATGCATCCAGCAGTCCCCTCCAGCCTAGGGCATTTTCCTCTTCCCTGTTTTCTTCATGAGATTTAGGAGGGGGTGGAGGATGAAGCTCTTAGATTTGAAGGTGGATTTGTTGGCTGGGGTTGAAAAATAGCTCAAAGCAAATAAACTCAGAAAAGTAATAAAAGGCAACAACTCATAAACATGAGTCAAACAGCTATCTCCATTACGTTATTAATCACCACATCTGGAGTAACCCACATCTGCACACACTTAGCAGATCATTAGTAATGTCATATTCACACTGGAGTCACTCAGAATAAATGGCATGCTTGAACACAAAGGGATCACGCTGAAGGGGCTTCCCACTGAAGTCAGGGCACAAGCTGCTCATTGGAGAGTGGGGTCGTTTTACTGATTATCCATTTTTTTTTATGGCTTTTCTGTTTCAAATTTTGTGGCCCAAACAAGTTAATGCATGCTGAAAGCCACGGTAGTCTTCTCTCTTCTTCAACTGAGCTTAGCATGTTACAGAGAAAGTCTGAGGGGCACCAGGCAATTATTATACATTGGGACAAAGCCCAGCATTCTGTCACCTGGCTTAGGCACATGTTGAGAATTGGGAGTTGCATTCTTGTGCACAAACGGGTCTTTGTGATAGCGTGCTCTAGCGTCAGCCTTGACTGCCGAGGAATAAGGAGAGAAGAAAACTGAAATTAATCCCTAGTGAAATTGGTCATTACGAAAGTTACCAACTGGTTTTAATACTAAATCCAACTATCCTTTTGTGTTAGAATGGAAGTTTCTCCCTCATGGCTGAAGAGGAGGGTCTTTTCTTTCTTTTTCCCTCCATTGACTTCCAGGAACACTTGGTGGAGGAGGGACATCTGAAAATTCAGAAAACAATCTTCTTTGAGTAGAAATCTCCAGTCCTATAAAGAATTCCTCTTCTCGCCCACAACACACATGGGCGCACACGCCAGGAGCAGGCCTACTAGCTACTAGCTGGTGAGAGGCCCGTTCAACGCTCTTTACATTTCAAGTCTTTATCCTTCATTGCTATACTGCTGCTTCTCCTACCAGACCATCAGCCTGATTGGCAATCTTGGTTTTGACATCACTGCTTGGCTTGATCTAAACCTAAATGCTACACCTCAGACGCTTCTCAGAAAGAGTACTGCTGGGGGTTTGGGGTATAGCTCAAAGGTAGAGTGCTTGTTCAGCATGTGTGATTATGTCCTGGGTTATGTCCCCAGCACCATCCCCTCAGCAGAAATAACAAATACAAAGAGTCTGTGATGTGTCTTATTTCTCTGTGATGATCAGTGGAACGCAGGTACTTTCCAGAGGGCTCATGTTTGCTATCTAACTGCTGTCTGCCTAACGCTGAGGATAAATACTGAAAACACAATTGCTGGGGTAGAGGGCAACACAAGTATGTCTCCTAGCATCTCCTTCAAAACAAACCACGGACTCTCTAGTAACACCATCATTCTGCAACGAGATGCCCCATGGATAGGAACTCCTTGGCTGATGGAACTCCCTGAAATATAACTGTCTGTTCTCTAACAAAATGTCTGGATGAATTAACTCACATTCAGGGTCTTATAATGCAGAACAAAGAGGAAAATGGACCCTAAATGACAGAAGGATGCTTCACCCTGGCAGCCTCTTAGGTCCGGCAACTGGGTACGGGAGTTTCCTTAAGAGATGAGAGAAAAGCTAAGATAATAAATCCCAGACAGATAAGCCATAGTGTGGGCCAGGTATCATGACTCTCATAACTTGCACTTGATTGTTGATACAGAATGAAGCCTGTAGCTAGGAATTGCCATAAGCCTATGAAAGGGACAGAGGAATAAGCCTGACTAAGGCACACACACCAAGAAGGGCAGTGGACAGCTCAATATCAGAGTACAGGGGACTCAGAGACATCATCCTTAGAATGAGAATGTCTGGCTTGCTGATCAGAGGCTGTATCATCAAGAACTTGTCACAGGACCCCCACTAAAATCAATCTAAGAAAGCAGTTGTGAAAGATCATGCAAAATATTAATATACAAACAATGGAAAGATGAAGGATGTCTCAAACATACAAAACTCTCTAAAATTGAACAGCCACGTCTTTCTGTATATTATCCAGCTGGGCAATCTCACAACCTGTAGTTGAAAAAATAGGAAGCAGATTTATTTGGAAAACTCGGAGGGTGTACGTTATTAAAAGAATCTGTCATTATATAAAATGAAAATAGGAAGCTGCCCTGCACTAATGGGCATAGGGAACACCCACCCAATGGAGAGCTGGGAGGGCACAGAAGGGAGGGTTTGTTGGTGCTTTTTCATTTCTGGCTTTTGTGGTGCTAATAGAAGAATAGGAAGGGAGACTTTAAGGAACAATAGGTTACGTAGAAGTTAATCACAGGGTATATTTCTGGCTCTATTTAGTGCCTAGGGAACCTAAATTGTGTAAGTTTGAGTCCATCAATATAGAATAATAAAGGAATTCAGCTCCTACAAGGGGGAAAAATACTATATGAATATGTTAACAGAATCTGTGTGACCTTCACTGTTATCTCCTTATATAAATAGGAACAAAGGCTCCCCTAGAATTGAACTGGATAGACTGTATACACCTCGGGTATCCACATGCCTCATCCCCATCTCTCAAACAGTCCCTGGGTCTTGTTTGCATCCCAGTAGGAGAACCGCGTTCCTCAAAGAGCCTTACATCTAGAATCTCAGCTCACGTGTCTTCCCTGAACTCTGTCCCTGCTGTAATTATTTTCCCATCACTCTGCCCTGTTCAGCATTCAGTAGAAAATTCCTTTCAGAGACCTGGTTGCCTTTAGCCCTTTTATTTCTTTCTTATTTTCTTGGAACAGACTGTCGCTGTTGCCTCAGGTACAAGAAGCCTCAGGTGAAGATCACTGGGTATTAGCTTCTCAGCAGCGAGACCCAGACAGGAACAATGAAGTTGGAGGACGAAGCACACAATGGAAACGAGAAAAGCAAGAACATCCCTGAGCGATTCCAGTGGAGCCTGGAAAGACTGCAGGAGCAGGAGGATCACTTTCAGTTCGAGTCAAACAGAGGCCTTTAGGTCAAAGGTGGCTTCAAGTCTTGCTTGTAGCCCTAGTGTGTGATGTTCGTGTTTGGTGGGTCACTCAGAGTGCAGATGAAGGGCTGCTCAGCTCCTGGCACCAACCTGGCCTTTTTCTTACCTCTCTCATGTTGAGAATCGACAAACAGTGGCCTACCGTGTGTTTTCGTACAGCCGACAGTTGTCAAATGTTTGGGGAGAATACTATAGGGATAATGTCTCCTAAAATATTAAAAAGATGTTAGCTAGCCATAGGAGGGCATTTGGCTTGTAATCTCAGCTCTTGAAAGGCTGAGGCAGAAAGATCAAGGGTTTGAGGCCAGCCTGGACCCTACGGAGAGTCTCAAGAACAAAACAAAACAAAATTCAAATTTTAGTATCTCTAAATGAAATTGCATGTGACCAGGGCCACCATCATTGTTTACCTTCTGCCCATAGCTTCTTTTCCTCTCTAACAGTGTTGAGTAACTTCATAACTCATTAGAGGCCATGTGGCCTACAAAGCTTGAGCTATTAACTGACTGACCCTTGGCAGAAAGACTGTGTTGATCCCTGCAGCAGTCTGTCTGCACATCTGTCCAGCTTGCCATCCTCCCAAGGAACACTGTCCTTCCCCACCTGCTCAAGCAGGCAAACAATACAGTAAGGGTCAGAGTCTATTTGAAGCACACAGTCGGAGACTTGGGGACAAATAGAGGTCATTTAATGACACTAACGTCCCTATGACCCAACTTGGTGTGGGCCCTGCTGGTTTCCTCGTATTTGGAGGACTTGAGTCAGGTGAGTTCCCCCTTTTCCAATCAAGCTAACTTAGATTCATCCACCGGCTACTCCGAAAGTCAAGGCGAAAGCCCGTCTACTGTGAGTAATACCTTGAAGCTGTCAGTGTATGCTGCTGGTCCACCCTGTGAGAGCTCGTACAAGACAAGAGATTAACCATTAGAGTAGATATGCTCAAAATATACAGCTTCAACCTTTCCCCGGCTAGCTCAGAGCGATCTCCAGATGATTATTTCAAGCGTCAGCTGCCGCATAGATTTAAACCCCTGCACAGTAGCTCCTGGATTCATCTGCCCCTTGTCAAACTGGCATAGTGTTACTTGGAGGATACGTGGTGTGGCAGTTTCACTGCGAATCCAGAATGATCCAGACGGCTGCTGTCTCTTTGTTAACAGGAAGCCAAACTGATGAGTTTGTAATGTGTTTCTTATCAAAGGTAGTTTCAGAGAAGAAAATGCACCCCATCAGTTTGGCAAGCATTTCATAGAGGCCAGATTATGGGCTTTCATCAGAGCATCTCCGTTATTTTCTTGAAGAAATAGACGACCCAGCATCCATCCCATTAAAATCATTTCATGCCAATGAATTATGTATTTATGAATTTATAATTATCCTTGATTCTCTCTTTCCTGCCACATCCTTAATAAAGTCATCAGCTGGAGCCTACAGAGAAATGGTGCTTAATAGATGAGCATCCTTATTTATCTATTTTAAGGTTAGTGCTGGTATTTTTGAGCCGTGTGGGGGATTACAATCCTCAGCTCACACAGTTAACAAAGACACAATGAAATGGAATGGAAGGTACCCAGAAGCAACTTTCTTCCAACATGGCTTATTAGCGTGTAAATTTTATTTTACCATGGATCACACCAGGGCTTGCTCATATTATCATGAGCAAAATCCCCATTAAGATGCCAGGCACCGTTCTTAGCATGCTGAAAGGACTCGCATAGGTGGCTAAAGCTCTTAGCTTTCTGCCAGCCATCTTTGTTCTCTTTCCTTTTGGATTCCATGGCTAAACACCGGCATTAAACCATTGTTTACTAGATCATACTTTAAGAAGAGGAGATTTTCTTCACCATGGATTTTCCTGCATTTTTGATCATTTAAAGATATTGCATGGTGCCGGGCGGTGGTGGCGCACGCCTTTAATCCCAGCACTTGGGAGGCAGAGGCAGGCGGATCTCTGTGAGTTCGAGACCAGCCTGGTCTACAAGAGCTAGTTCCAGGACAGGCTCCAAAACCACAGAGAAACCCTGTCTCGAAAAAACCAAAAAAAAAAAAAAAAAAAAAAAAAAAAAAAAAAAAAAAAAAAGATATTGCATGGTACTACTGACTCCTGAGATTTCAGATATGCTCTTAAATCAGCCTCTTCCACAGCCCATCCTTGCCCATTTCTCAAGGGCATTCAAGGAGCTGTTTCTACCACCCCACCGAATGGCACTAGGCAGACTTAACCAGTGAATTATTTCTTTGGAACACTTCACGCTGTGTGCATGAGATTGCTAAGGACAGCATTGGCAACACAAGCTTCCTCCTGGATTTACAAATTGTCAGATATCCAAAGGAGTGGAGAAAGGATCATGCTGCCTGGAAGCCTGAGACTTGCCACCTGCCCAGGGTGAGAAACAGAAAAGAAAGATGGGGTCAGGCCTCTCTCAGATGTCATCACAGGCTCACATCAAACTCTCCCAGTTACCGCTACACCGATTTACACTGTGGGTTGCGAGTTCCTATCAGCTTGTGTATTTTGACGAGTATCTCTCCTTCTTTCCGTTTTTCCCCTCCCCTAAACAGCTTCATATTAACATGACTGGCAGATGATGTCAATCATACTTTTATTTCTGTTTTCACTTTGCTGTTCTTGTTTTTCAAATTAGTATTTGCCTCACTGGTTCTGCCTTCTGAAGATGAGCCGAGAATCCAACTGTGTCTACATGATGTTGTTTCCTAAACCATATATTATACAAATAAGTATCATTAATATTACCACTATCAGCTCATCCATAAATACCCTATCTGCCATGGAGTCCACTGTGTCAAGAGCCCCCCTAGAATCCTAATGTGTATTCCAGATGGTTACACGATATTGCTCTGAAACTCAGAGAAAAGGAAAATACATGGATTTTTATGCAATTCAGGTGCCCGATGAAGAATGTCCTGACAGAACCCTTTAGAAATATGCTGTTTTTAACCTTGGGAGGCAAGGAACAGTTGGGATCATGATTTTACACCAAACACAACATTTAGTACGTCTTTTAAAGACATAGTCACCTTCTAAAGACACTCCTGAACAATCAGATCATAATCTGTTTTCTGCTATAGTTTATGTTCAGGATACATCCTGAGCAGCATTTGTAAAATGCAATCACCGTGAGGACAAGGTGTAGGGTGCAGACTCGAGGGCTTCAGGGGTGTTCTAGTGCCATCTTCTTGGATCCAAGACTACACTAAAATCAAAGCCAGAACCAGAGCCTGGATCTGTCCACAGTAATTCAGATCATTGGCTACCAGAACCCCACCCATCACAAGAGCACGAGGATAGGGGATCTTGGAGTTCAGTCCCTTGCCTGAGTGACAGCTCTGACCCTCAGAGTGTGTATGTGATTGTGTGTGTGTGTGTGTGTGTGTGTGTGTGCATGTATATATGTGGAGGCCAGGAGTCAATGCCAGATATCTTTCTCCATCTGCCTCATCTTAGTGTTTGAGACAGTGTCTCACACAGATCCTGGTATTCGATGGTATGGCTAGACTAAGCTGGCCAGCAAGCTCCAGGGACTCTCGTGTTCTGCCACTCCAATGCTGGGATTCCAGGTACACATTGCCACACCCGGCTCCTAATGTAGGTGGGAGGGAGGACGGAATTTGGTCCTCAAGCTTGCACAGCAAGAACTCTACTGACTGAGCCGTCTCCACAGTCCCCAGAGCCTCTCTGGAGTTCTGTTCTCAGAGAAGTTACTCAGCATTATAAAACCTATTGCTGCCAACTCGAGAGATCAGATACTCTGGAATAGCATAAGTCACAAGGAGACAGACAGCTATGAGAAACAAATGTTCTGCATGGTCCCACCTGACTAATATAGGAATTTTGTAGAGAGACAATTGTTCAGGCAGAACTTAACCCATGAAACTAAGGATTTCTAACTACATTTTAAAATCCTACAGGAAATCAGGTGTCCATCCTAGGAAAGTCTCTTTCTCAGGGAGCAAGAGTTCAGCAACTGGACTAGTACCCCACTGCAGGATACAGTGGCCAGCCTTGGTGCAGGGCAGCTAGTCCCCATGGGCATTTCTTGAAGTGCAACATCCCCAAGACAGGGCATTCTTAAGGCATGATCTGTCTCAAAATATCAGCTGATGCTGCGTGGCAAGTAGGGAATAAGCTATGAGCAAGGAGCTGAAGCTATCCTACTGGGTCCAGACCTATGCATCTGGAGGCCTTCAAAACTCTAACTGGCTCTCTGATGCAATGCGTATGGACCAAGAACCTAGGTCCTACGGATATCCTGAGAATGCATGGGAAGTGAAAGAGTGCATTGACGAGCTCCCTTGATGAGCTCTTACTAAACTTTCTTGGTGAGCTTTCTTGGCTTGAGGGATAGCTTGGAAGTCTGTTACAGGATTCTCTACATTTCAAGTCTATTGTCTTTCAGTGGCAGGACATTCTTTTTAATAGGCTTCAAACAAGCTTGCACTCTTTCTGCCTCCCACCCCCACCCCCAGCAATGGATCGTTTGTCCAAGTGGGAGAATGAGGTGGGCGTTCGGTACCACCCCCAGCCTTTGCTTTGTATTCAACCATCACCTTTGAACCACGTTTGCACGACTCTAGTGAGCTGCTCAGGCCAAATAATTCGGTTTGCCAAGTGTCATAAAGCAGAGTCAGCTTGAAAAGCTCTAAGTGGGTTCAACTGGAGAAGATTGTGACAGTGAAACTCAGGCAGAAACAGGGAGAACCCCACGGTCCCTCTAAATCACAGGAAATTTGTGCTGCCTGACGGGGAGGGGCAGCAGACTTCAGGTGGGAGGGCATGGGAGGTGTGGCAGGGCAGGTAAATTATGGGATGGGGAAGTGATGACTCCTTCCCGTCCTATCTCCCAGGCCTACTCAGCCTTGACGGGATAGGCTGCATGCACCCTTTCCAGGAAATAGTCCTAGATGAGGTAGGAGCCTCTCTCCTTAAGACTTTCTTGGCCCTTCTCATATTAGACCCGTCATCTCCTTATTTAGTCTCATTGTCAATTTGTTTCCTGTTGTAACATGTCCTGCTCCTCAACTAGACTCTGCAGTTCCTCTAATGTCACTCACATGTCTGAATCTTTCACAGGCTTGAGCCCCTGGTGGGGTCTGCTAGGAAAGCGATCCTAGTGCCTAGAGCTGACATGGCAGAGTGAAATGAACAGTCTGGTGGTCAGGAGGCCTGGCTTCTTCTTCCAAGGCCTAGACTTCATGTGTGGCATCGGCAAGACACTTCTCCTCCTAGGGGATTGCAGTTCATTATAAGACCTTCCCAGATGTGTTTAGTGATGATTTGAGCAGAATGCTGTCTCCTCTTATGTGGGAAATATCACTGGAGCCGGCTGTGGACTAAAGGCCACATAACTAGTCAGCCACAAACAACTCTCCAACACTTCCTACCAGACTCCACCGAGAAGGTTACTGAAGAGGGAAATAAAGACTGTTCTGCCAAGGAAAATCTGATTTGCCTTGGTAATTCAAGAGCCCTGGTTTTTAAGGAAAGGAACCAGGGAACTTTGTAGAACACCAATGCTTGAGTCTCATGCTTGTCTACTGAACCAAAATCTTAGGAACACAGGGCTGACGATCTAGTTCAAGGGTAGAACAGCTATCTAGCAAGCACAAGTTCCTAGGTTCAATCCCAAGCACTACTTGAATAAATAAATGAAGTAACAAAATAATGATGAAAGCAAACAAAAGCCCAGGGTATTGTTTTTTTCTTGAACTTTTCTTTAAAAAAAAAAAAAAAAAACCTTTAAAAAGAACCACAAGCTTAGCGGAAGAAACAAGACAGCTTTATCCAAAAAATTTTATACATGAGTTATATAAAAACAGCAATAAAACATGTATGATGGCATCACAACAGAGCTCAATAAGAACCCCAGACAACAAGTGCTACAGATTGGGGTACTCAGGGAAAAGAAAGGAAGATTGGAGACAAGGACGGGATAGGATGCAAGCACCAGCCTGCTCTCCTGCGTGACTCAGGATTGAGGAGACACAGTCCCCTGAGGATCCACACAGTTCCACAGAATAAGTGTGCAGAGTGGTAATAATGTGTGGAGAGAGCGAGCTAGGCAGAGGCAACAATTCGAGTAAAGCAATGGGATGGAACATACTAATGTAAGGACTCTAAGAAAATCAGTGTGAGCGGAGCAACCAGGGTAACTGGGCACACCGCTCCCGAGACACGAATACACTACTGTGAAGCCGCAGCCCCAAATACAGACTTACACAATATCTGGGCACCTCAGATCATCTTAAAGCTTCCCTTCCTTCATCCTAACTGCTTAGAACGAAAGTGAGTGGAACGTAAAGTACACTGAAGAAATCTATGGACACCTATCTGGCTCAGCCCACTTTTCCTTTGAGCTGCTTCGAAGTTCCAAGGGTCCGAGATAAGACAGACCCAAATGCATGTGGCTGCAATACAGAGTTCCAAGGGTCAAAGAGAAGACAGAACCAAATGTATGTGGCCGAAGTGCCGAGGTCCAGTCCACAAAGGACATTTCATTTTATCTGGATGAGGGAAACTGACAACAAGATAAAGATATCGAACCCCCTTGGAGAAGGATCTTTGGGTTACAGGAATTTAACTCCCTACAGAGTGGTCAAGTTAACCTTGACTCTGAGCTGGTTTAAGTTGATCCTGTCATCAGGGCAACGTCTGGAAGGTAGGTCAGCAGGGACCAGCGTTTACTGAAAATTAATGGCAATTGTTTCTTCAAAACTCATTGGCAACAAAACCAGTTCTTGAAAGTAGAATCATAGAATCATGGACAAGGAACGGCTTCCCCAGCCTTTGGCTGGGTGGTTTAGTCTGAACAATAACACTTTGTGATGATCTCTGTCAAAACCACATGGGCAAGTCGAACAAGACCATACAGCACTTGCTAGCATCCCTGGCCTTCAAGCCTGGAAGTTTAAAAAACTCAAAAGAGAAATTTCCTAATGGACATTCCAAATGACCGATTTAAAATTATTCATTTACAAAATAAGCAAAGTATATGTTTCCCAGGTTGCTAACAGGTAGAATAATGGAGAAAATAGGTGAGTTAGTCATTCTAGGAAACATTTTAAATGTTCCTTTCTACAGCCTCAATAAAATGCCTACCTCCTAAAAGGTCATCATTTATGCACAAGTTGTAGGGTTTTGTTTTTGGTTAGGGGGGGTTGTTTGTTTGTCTTTTAAAATGTAGCTATGGCTTGAAGAATCCATTCGAAAATTGGATACACAAGTGAATAAAAGAATTAAAATGTTGTTTCTTTAGGTCTGTTTTTAAAAATTACTTATTATTTATTTTATTAGTAATATTTGACTCACCAATAAAGTCTGGGTTGAAAAACTAATTAAGTTTCCTGTAAATTTTACTAAAATTGAAAACAAGACATTAAAATAAACCCTTTTTCTATTTGTCAGGATTTAGTTCTGGCTCCAGAGAGAAAAACAACATCCAATGGTGAACATGGATTCTAAACTGGTAATTCCTGGAGAATGAGTATCAAGTTAGAGTTATTTTTAATAGAATATCAGTCTAGTACATTGACTAAATTTATAACCCCCCCCACACACACACACACACACACACAGCCTGATGTGGCCTGTGGGAATTAATCTGTATAAGTCAATGGATTAAACCTACAGTCTTTCCACAGAACAACAGTGAGATATGGAGGTCAGACAATCTGAGGGGGAATCTTGCTTTGGTGTCTTTATCTTTTAAACTATAGTGAATGTTTATTTAACTGGAACTCTCTCCAAGGGAGCATCACATCTGGCAAATTGGATTTAAAAGAAATATTGTAAGTTGAGAGATGTTTTCTTAATGGAGGTATATCTCTTGCAAAGCGTTTCAGATACTCATCTTAGAGACATAAAGGAGAGAATCAAAAGAAAGAAAAGGCAGGAAGTGAATGAAGCAGGAGAATAAATACTTTGATGACATCTGGGAGAAGGTTCCATTCGTAGGGAGGCAGCGCCACCTTCTGCTCACACTGCACTTCAAGTGCCTCTGGTTTGCGGCCATCTATCTCACAACCTAAGCACAAATGGACAGCTGTATTTCTCCACTGCTGTTATATGTTAAGAATTTTATTGCCCGTCGGCAGATTCTAACACACTGGTTGAAGTTTAATAATCTTCTATTAGCTGAAGAATGGGTTATATAAAAACCCAGCATGCTAATTGTTGACAAACAAATTCTAATATCCAAAGAACTGTAAGTCACCCAGTAAATACCCAAATACATCAACAGAAAGAGTTCCTTTTCATTCTAACAGTGTTATTAATACAACATGATCTGTTAACACGAGACCCATGTTCACGCATTTCAATGAATGAAGGAATCAGGGACAAGGCATTTCCCTTATTAATCAAGACCCTCTCTATTATTTACAACTGAGAAAGAAGGAACATTCCCCCCATTAGAGAACAGGTGCCTCGACCACAATGCCATTTAGAAAATTTGTTCATATAGCAAAGCCTGAGTTATAAATGCTGAAGATTACATCTATAAGATGTTATATTATTTTACATGGCAATAAGGAAGTTGTGAATAATATATGTCACTGATACTATGGGAAAAGAAACACTACCTGTCATTTTTCAGGGGAAAAAATGATCACACAGGCGAGATAGCAAAGGAACACAATAAAGAGAAGAACCAGGAATGTGATAGTGTGTCTGATTATATCTGCAAAGGAAACTGTGAAATAAATTAACACCCAAGTACCCATGAGATGCGGAGGGTAGCTCCACTGCCAGCCATCTATGCATCAGGGAAGGCTGGTGTTCTGTAATAAGAGAACTAAAGCGCAGGCTGTGAATCTGGTGGTGAGAACTAATGGCCACACTACTTAGGACTCTGATTAGATCTCTGACAGGCCGGTGGGGTGGAACAAGAATAACAAAAGAGTCTAAAGGACCCAAGAATGGAACGGGATTTGTATTTTCACTTGGAAAAATAAACCCCAAATGGGATCAAAGGGCCCCAGGAAATGAAAAATGACAATTCCTATGTCATCCTGATCTGATCTGCAGCCAAGCTATCACGTGATAATGGTGTGGGCTTTAGGGGAGGGAACAGGGAAGGAGGGAATGCTGAGTGAAACGTACTCTAATTTTAAATGTTATTGAGATTTAATCTCTAACAACAACAAAATCGCTCAGGCAACAGCCATAAGGGTGTTTCTAAGAACACGAGAACAGCTGTGTGAGATCTCCTCACATTTGGTTCTTCTAGGCATCTGAGTCAGGCACGCAGGTACTGAGCACGCAAGCCACTCCCACGAGCGACACAGGGAATTTGGCCAGGAAGATCATAAACCTAGGCAAAGGGCGGCATTGTCTACCGCATGCCCTAGAGATATAGGGTTTTCAGGCGAGTTCTCGGCTGAGGAGGAAGACCTGGGGGATTCTGGTGGGGTCCCGAGCTCTCAAGATTTAAGCTGTGAGCTGACTCTGCTTGATCAGCATGTTGAGTCAGTAAGGTAGAGTCTTGGCAACAGGTTGGGGCCTGGGTGATTCTAGGTGCAAGCCCTTCCTTAGGAGAAAATGGGTAAGTTCAAATCCACAAGAAATAATAGGCAGACACAAACAGCATGTTTTGGTTAGAAAACTAAAGTCTGGATTCAAAGGACCTCAGAGTGACAGCATCAAGAAAGTAGTGAAATCATGCCTTTCCAATATACAATCCTTTCAGCAAAGATGCCAGTAATCCAAAGACACAAGGACGGCAGACAGCGGTGTCGCCAGGTCAAGCAGAATCCAAATAACACGTGACTGCCAGCAGAGGGAATCAAAGAATGCATCTCCTTCTCAGAAAGCTGAAATCAGTTCTAGAATGATCTAGGAACTAGCTACTCAGGCACAAATACCTTGTCCAAGACAATCCAAGGAAACATGAGCAAACACATGTTCAATAAACCATGAAACACGTTCTGGAGAGTTTCCATGTCATCTCCAACATGTCTGTGGAATCTCTGCCGTGTTCTTTGCTACTGCACGTGTGCAGTATGCCCAGATTTCAAGGGCCATGTGTTGGTGCTATTTGCTTCTATAAAAACTCTTCATGGAAGCTACCCTGCATAGTTATCTCGAAGGTTACAGGTTTCCAGAGAAGCCTTCAGTGATTCTGACATTAAGGTTTGAACATAGTCAGCCAAGTTGGCTTCCTGGAGTTTACATTACCTAAAACCTGAACCGTAAAAGCAGAATCTACAAATGTTCCCCTGAACAAGTTAGAAGGTGAACATTTGGTTTTTAGGGGCCAAATCTCTCTGTTAGCATGCCTCTGTTTTCGCTGTGAACCCCAAATGTAGCTAGGGACAATAGGCAAGCGAATGCATGTGACTGCGTCACAGTCGAGCTTCACTTAGGAAAGCAGGCTGAGGGCCAGTTGCAGCCTGTGAGCCTCGGTTTACTGGCCTTGAAGAGGCCAGAGAAAGAATAAGGCATGGGGAAATATTACAGCGAGGTGAAGGTCAGAAGGGCTGCTCTGCAGGATATCTAGAGGAGACCTATGAGAAAACTACTATGATGTGATGGAGTCTCAACGCCATGTTGCTGAGGGAAAGCTAGAGATCATCCTAACATGACAGGTTAGGTTAATGGTTACCAAGAAAGCCGTCAAAAGATCTTTTAGCTGCATGTGGTGACTCAGACCTATAACCAAAGGCCAAGGTGGCACGGGGTGAGGGTCCTAAGAGCACAAGTCTGAGCTACATAGTGAGTTTTAGGACCTGAAAGAATAAACTAAAAGTTCATCTTCTCTGTCTTTAAAATGAGATGACAGTAATGATGAGTTTACACTTTAAAATAATATAACTAGGGGATAGGTATTTAGTTCGTGGCTAGAACACCTGTCCAGTATAATTTAGTCATTGGGTTCAATTCAGTGCTCAGCAAATATAGTAAATTAACAAACACTATACTAGATTATACTATGCCCAGTATAGTATAATACTGGGGAGGAGACTAGTTGGAAGAAAACAGTGTTAGATCAAGCAAATAAGGCCGAGTCCCTCAAGTTGTTAGCTGTAATTATCCCTTAACAATGGTGATAGTTTTGAAATATGGCCTAGAGGTTAAATCAGCTACTAACAGAATAGATGAGAGGGCAAGGAAGTGTGTGGATTTATAGTTTCAGAGCATACATGGATAGCCACTCAACTACCAGTCCTGTCCTCCTGACAGAGCTACTCAAAGGGAACAGTGGTACGGCACAGGGAAGGAGCCTGGCTTTAGCTTGGCTTGCTCATAGAACTAATGTCCCTACCAAGAAATCCACCAAGGGGCAGAGCTAGACACTCAGAGCAAGTCACAGGAAGGTCGTGGCATGAAGCCTCTATAGCAACTGTTAAGACAATTGCATGAAAGTCAAGAAACATCATGAAAATGAACTCTTAGACTCTGGAAGCAAAGCTATGCCCTGCCCTTTCTGTTCATCTCTGGTTTGCTTTCCAGCCTTCCACTCACCTTCCAAGAACACACTGATTCCCCAAGGCCCACCTTAGACATGGAAAAACCACAGAGCCAGGGCTCCAGAATAACCAGGAATGAGGAGACCGAGAGTCGAGCTTTTTTGAACATTCAAGTGCCTAACTATTCCTTGCCAGAATCCCAGTGGCAGGGCTAAGAATGTACTTGTCACACGCACCCTCCAGCCTAGACAATACTTTTGGTCTGAAAATGTGTGTCCTTGTTTTGACCCCTCACACTTACACAAGTTATGTCCCTGAACACTGGGAAGAAACAAAATAATGTACAGCAAGCATGGCTGGGAGGACCTTTGGGGTAGTTGGTGGCTGTCATTCACTATGCAAAGGTTGGTACCATTTGTGTGGTGAAACTATTGATAATCTTCAAGTCACTGGGATTCAGAGATCTACAAGATGTGGGGTACCACATGCTGTGGGGGGGACAGTCTCTGCCCAGTCTTCCTCAAGGGGAAAAAAGACAGGAGAATTTTAGAACGAGCTCATCACAAAGAGCAGTCTTCCCTGCTTTCTCAATCTCCAGCCCCAGCCCAGTACCCCCACCCCAACCCCACCCCGCCAGAGACTGAGGACGAACAGACCAAGAACCTCATCGATAAGGTACAATTTTTCCATACTCAGATAATTTCATCCCTTTCTCCTTGGAGAATTTATTAGGACACTGGTAAGCAGACTTCAGCACTTTGGAAAGATTTATGCTGGCAAGGGTTGAAATTAAAAAAACAAAGCCAAGAATTTCAGTTCTATTTCAATGAGAAAAATAAAAAGAATCAGAGTTTCAGGTTTTCAAGGGACCTTAGAGAGAGCATCTTTCAGTTCCCTTATTTTACATAAATTTGCCAAAATTTCTTTCAAGTATTCAAGATGGAAAGTAACTTCCTAGGGAGACTTTAGCTGCCTCTTACAGTTTATGTTAGCTTATTTCCATTGAGACTACGATTCCTTGATCTGGAAATTAAGTAAATTGATCCTATTTTAATTTTATAGCCTGTCATGCTAAGCTTTTCAACTCTCAGGCCCCATCCATGGGCTGTCTCTGCTCATAATTGATTTGTCCTTTCATAAGGCTGCTGGACAAGACTCCATCATGTGAACAGAAACGCATTAGCTATAGTCAAAGTGGCTACTTATCATTAGCCCCATCAAAATCATGAAGGATGGCGCTCTTTCGATCTAGGCGTCTACTCACTCGCTATGTGATCTGGGTCAGGTTCATCTTTTCATGTGTTAGTGAAGGATGATAATAACAATAATAGATCATAACTCTCAACATGTGCAAGGCAGTCATGTAACAAAGGGTGTGTATGCATGTGAAAGAGAGAGAGAGAGAGACAGAGAGAATTTTCTTTTCTTACAACCCCTCTGAGATAGGTCCTATTATTAACTTCATCATACAGATGGGGAAGAGAAAGAATAAAGACATTCTGGAAACTATTAGAGACTCTGGGTAGAAATGGACGATGTCGATTCTGAAGCTGCCCAGATGAAATATTAGTGTCCTGTGAAGTATGAAGTTTCACACTCTCATAAAGCATTGCTCTTACTGCAGCAACCAGTATCCACTAAGTGTCTACCTGATGACCACATAAAAACAGAACCACAATGGGACTTACTTCCAGTTCCCCCCAACCCACAGAACCCCACAGACTATATCTCTCATCTATCTTCCCCTGCTCTAAAGCGCCCCCGGGATTTCAGATCTCAGTTGCCAGTGATCTAGTTATCTCACTGCATGGTAAAGAGGCCCTGGATTCCCTTCTTATACAGACAGGGAAAAATACAAACAATGTCTGTCTACAAGACACTCACTATGTTAGGACTCCTTTGTCCCTCTGTGTGTTCTAGAATCCTTCATGACTTAATTTCCACCACCTGTGTCTTCATGGCAGGTCACCCTAAGTCCTTTTGCGGTAACATCTGTTCATGGTGCTAGCTTTGAAGAATCCATGCAGTTCCGTGAGCATCATGGCCTGGGCAACAGCCTATGTTTTTCTGCCCTGCAGGAATGACCATCTCAAATGATCAAATACGGAGGGCAGCTCAGAGCTGCGAGACGCGTAGTTGGAGCTCTAAGAATAGGTTAGGCAGCTCAGGGTCCCTTCCTTGTCTGGAGTAGAATGACCCAAATAACAGCTCTAACAGAGAGTAGATATAAGCACCTGGCCTTTGAAGTCCATAGACTGGGGAAAAGTTTCCCCTAAGAGCTGATGGTGGAATAGCTCCACCTACGTCCCCTGGACTCATGACCAACCTTAAACGCTCCTTCCCTTGAGCAGATACATGCAGCTGTGTGCCGATCATGACACTGTTCTCCAGTGAGCCCCTGTCCTTATGCTGGCCTTCATTTTGTCTACCCTGACTCTAATGAAAAGTATTCAGATCCGCTGGAATTAGTAAAATGACCTTAGTCTCTGATTTTCTAGAATACATGTTCTATACATGGGGGAATCCTCACCTCTCTTAATTTAAAAAGTGACTGCATCTCCTTCACAAAGAATGCTGGCTTTACCCACAAGTTGATAACTTTCAAGTTATTCCCTGTTCCTTTCTCCATTTCCCCTCTTAAATTCCTTGGACATTGCAACTTGGATGTGTGCACTGGCATCCTCTCTGGTAATCTGTGTAGAAAGCTTTAGGAGAACTTCATGAATCTGGGGCGAGCCTGTCCCACATGCCATTTACTTCTTCAATGGAGAATCCCTCCATTTGTTCGTTCTTTTCCTCAACAACTATTTACTGAACAGAAATTCTCCAGGCCATTTTTCACTCTAGTGTTCCTGCCAGTACAGGATGGCAAGTCAGTGATGGCCGCATGCTATGTTTCTGACTGTGGATGGAAAGAAGGTAGGCCCTAGGTTCATCCTTGAATGAGTGAGATCCGACAAACTCTAGCCCAGAGAGCTATTACTGTTCCCAGAAGACATGTGCCTCAGTCTACAGATGCCCCTGTCGCTGTCTACACATCTGGCACAGCTCTAGCCACTCTGTCTCATCTACACACCCAGTATGGTTCTAGCTCTGGAGCTGGACTCTTCTCACTGCATTTAAAAGTCAGCAAAGGTGATCAATACTGAGATGACGGACCCTAAGAGAGTTCACCTTGAGTTTGCAGGGCATCTGCATTGATGCCTACAGAATGCTTGGCATCTATTTTGTGTGTACCATTGACCCTTTTTTGTTTGTTTGAAGAGGCTATGACAGGTCCTTTCTAGTTGACTAGAAGAGCCCAGGGAGTTTTCTTGTTCTGTCGTTCTTGAACGTGAGAGAAGTTTCCTACCAATTGTGATCAAATGGTGATACTGATGATCAAAGAAGAAGCAGAAGCAGAAGAAGAGGAAAAAAGGAAAGAAGGAAGGAAGGACGAATGGCAGGTAGGTAAGTAAGTAGGTGGAGAGGGGTCAGGCCAACTTTGGTTTAGCTCAGTCCATCTAAACTGGTCATAAGAAAACTGTTTCCTCAGGACGGGACTTTCTGTGTACATGTAACAATCTCCCTTCAAAACTGGCAACGTCCAGTCATACAACATTTCAAAACGGCTGGCTTAGTTCTGCCATCTTTGTAGGTTCTGTGTGGAGGACAGAGTGGCTGGAAATGCAGATGTCTTGTAGCAAATGAAGGACTGCCTGGCTCAGCATATTGGTTAGAGGCAAAACCCTAGACAGGAAGCTAGCATGTGGCTAGCTGGTTGAGTGCATCCGGCCACATTCCACTTCCAGAAGTTGGCACGCTTAGCATGCATGGCCTACCACTGTGGGGAAACCCAGGGCACAAGTACGTTCCCATGCTGTTTTGATTACTCTTGGGGGGTCAATGGTGCACACAAATGTCACAGTTATGGACACAGACACAGAGACACAATGACCACAGAGAAAGGTCTTATGCACAAAGAAATAAAATAGAAAATTGTACCATGGTGCTTGGAAATGCCACATGATGTCCCGGGATTTTGTGTGGCAGTACTTCACAGGAAATGTGTTTTGTATTTCCACTGCAGCAGGGTAAGTAGTTGAAAAGTGGTGGACTTTTAGTGAACAGGATGTGAAGTGCTCATTGTTTTTCCCCTCTGCAGATGTAAGGAGACACGCTGTCTCCCTGAGATACTAGGAAATTTTCAGAAACAATTTCCATGATCTGGAATTGAAGCTACCACATGCAGCTGAAGCCAGGACCCTTAGGGGTTGGTCATGTGTCCCAGCTGGTGGCCCCATTTGTCAGCTGCTCTGCCTGAGCCAATATGATCACAACAGCCCTTAAGCTGCCCACCTCTGTCACCTTCAACATACTCAGGGGTTATTCAACTGGTGAGCTGGTTTGTGGGGGAAGAAGTACTGGATAAGGAAAGGGAAGAGGAGGAGTGGAGCCAGGTAGGTCGGCACTCCTTGCCAAAGGAAAGTAAGTCCCCCTCCCAAAAAGAAACCACCAAAAAGATCGAGAAGGAATTCTAATGGCTACTAGTCATCCTGGGAGAATCAGGCTTAAGAAATTTCCCTAACTAGTGGAATTCAACTGGTCCAGAACCATCAATTAAGCTGTCCTGAAAGAGACTACAAGTTCTTGGACCAGAATTCGGATAATGGCATTCATCTGGGGAGACCCTGCTGGTGCTCCACAAAAGCCTCTCTTTCAGAGGCTCCTTGGAAGGACCTTCACTCTCTCTCCTCTCATCACAGCCCCTGAGCTTTCCCCTTTTCTTATTTGGTTAGGAGGGTTTCCTCAGTTGTCTTTCCATGACTGGTCTCTTCATGGAAGCCACTAGAGAGTCCCTGTTGGTTCATTTCCCTGATCTGACATCTCAATTGCTTTCTATTGCATTGCATATTAAGAACAGCACCCTTGACTTTGCCTCTGCCAAGGCCTATTTTTCTCTTTTCCTCTCCTCTCCTCTCCTCTCCTCTCCTCTCCTCTCCTCTCCTCTCCTCTCCTCTCCCCTCCCCTCCCCTCCCCTCCCCTCCCCTCCCCTCCCCTCCCCTCCCCTCCCCTCCCCTCCCCTCCCCTCCCCTCCCCTCCCCTCCCCTCCCCTCTCCTCGTCTTTTCCCCACAGTCTACAGAATGATTCCCAAGCTTTGGAGCCTGCACTCGCTTTGTGAGGGACGCTGACATTACCCACATCACCTCTAGTTTCCCCACTGCCAGCTGCATTTCTTTTTCATCCCTGAGAGATGTAGAGTCCCGCAAACCATATTCAGTAGTGCAAAGATCTAAGCGCCTCAACTTACCCAGAGAAGATGGGCCATACCAATCTGCTTCCAATCCCAGTTTACCACTTGCTTCCTCATCAAATTATTCAAACCACACGAATAAGGTGCTCTACAGATGCCTCGGTTTCCAGCAGCAAGCAACAGCTGCTGACTATCCTGTGACCATGGCACACCGGTTCCTGTCAACTAAGGTAGCAACTACAAGTCAGGAAGCGAAGACCATGTGTATTTTAAATTAAACAACATACCTGTACATTCTTGCTGTTCTGGCAGAATACCTTAAACACAGCAATGTAGCAATGGAACTGTCTAGTCCTGACATGAATCCAAGTTAACCGAGTAGCCATGTCCTCGTATCATCCTATAAGCAAGCCTAGTCCACAAGTTGTGTATAGAATTCAAGATCTGTGAAGCTGTGGTTCTGTACTCACAAAAGGTAACGGTACCGCTGTCAGTTAACATTGGGAAAACAAGTTCTCACCAAATCTCACTATGTCTCTTCTTATCAATTAGCATGACCTGTCTACATTGTCCTAAAACTGCTTTCCATACAGCTGCTTTGTACTTCTGGGCTTAGGTGGGGAATCAAAGATGCTAAAGATCAACATCTTTTCTCCAAGTACCATGTTCTAGTTTTACCGATCCAGTTAACAAATGTCTATCTCATATGAAGAACTAGACAGAGCAAATGATTGGTACCATATGAGGAAGGAGAATCTCACGGTCTGATGGAGACCGGAGATGCTCCCATAGACTGCCAGTTCCGTGTGGATGGTATCTAAAGAAGAGATGCCGAGAAACCTGTACAGCAGCCCACAGTGTCTCTTGCCTGGCTTTATACCATTGTTGGTCTGATACTAAATTGAGACAATGTCGAAGCACATCACAACAAATTAGTCACAGACACGCAATAGCAATCAACTCAAGGGGCTATCCGGAATGGAGGCTGAGGGATTCCTGGCTCCACAGCTACACGTGTCCACAGATGTTTCTGAAAGCCTCTTCCCAGAGGCCCATTTAGAGAGAAATTAAATGCAACTTTGACTTAATTAACGTTTTAAATGATAATGAATACAATGTAGATTCATAGGAGGCATTTACATTGTGTTGTAAAATTGATAAAAATTTAATAACTCTTTGTTAATAAGTTATGTCTCCCCAGACCCATAAAGCCTAAGGCACTGCAAACTCCAGACTTGGTCTAATCCACACTCCCGCTGTAGGTGGAAGGAGGAAGATGGACTTGACACTTGCTCCAAGACCGCTCTAATTCAAACCTTTGCTTGTTCAACAGTGGTTTATTTCGTCGAGTAAAGGTCAGGATTCAGGCTCAAGGCAGAGCATTGACAAGAAGGCTCAAGTGAAGAGCAGTCTGGCCCTGGCATCTGTCGCCCACAATTGTGCAGGAGGAGGGAAAATGGAGTGCTAGCTAGCTACACCTCTCCTCCACCCGGGAGGTAAGACAAAGAACCCCCTGCCTGGTGGTGAGAGCTGTTAAGGCCAGTGTTCTGACAGCCATCCACTGTCCTAAAATAAAAATACAAACCGAATTTCCATGCCAACGGCATAAGGACCTCTGTCTGTTGTACCTATAGCATGCTAACATAGTTTGTAATTTCTCTTTAAGGGGCCAGAGCTCCTGAAAAGGGACGTGTCTATAGGACAGGGCACATACAGAGAAAGCCCTTCCTTCTTCCCTCAGGTTATATTCAACAGCACCTTGTCTGGGGGAGAGGAGAAGGAGCGTGATCTCTAACTGCAGACCAGTGACTTCCCCTGACGCTGGGCTTGCAAACATCAGCATCAGAGATGCTGGGTGAAAATGAGCTTTGTTTGGTATTCTTTGAAGACAATGTCAGGAGTTATTTTCCAAGGAAGTTATTTGCAAAGGTTGATTTCTGCCTCAGACATTACTGACTACAGAAGTTGACAACTTTGTGCCTGCTCCATTACCTGAAGAGAAGCATCTTTTCGGTCAACTCTCTGCCCTGTGTGCCTGCCAGAAATTTAGCAAGAGCTGTTGGCTTCAGTGGCCCTGCTTGGGACAGGGTGAGCTCTTAAAGAGGCTCTTCCTGAGGGCATTATTCATCTTCCTCACGTGGGCCGATGGGTAAATGTAAGCCAGGTCCTATCTGCCTTCCTCTGATTTTCACTTCCCACAATAAAATGCAAATGGAGAAATCAAGATGCACAGCCAAGGCTGGCTAAGGAGCCAGAGAATTAAAAGGCTCTATTTGTATTTGCAATCAATGAGTGTGATAGGAGATGGGGGAAATAAAATGAGAATGGATACAAACACTGTCCGGCATGAGCTGCATGAAAAACGAAAGCACTGGAGACACAGATGCATGAACTTGGATACGTGGGAGCGTGGGAGGAGAAGGGAGGCACTGAGCAAAAGTTTCAATGAAATAGGAAGAACGGACTCTGGGGTCTTGACACTATGCATGTACATGCAGAAAACCCACATTGTATCCCATGCATCTTTGTCACTACACATTTGTTAAAACCACATGAAACACTAAAATTAACTCAACTTGTGCTGAGTATCCTCCGGCTGTCTTTTTCCCATTTTCTTCCACTGGTGACAGGACAGTGTGTCACTGGTTCCCAGAAGCAGAATACATACTATTGAAGACAGGGGAGGTGGGGTTTGTAGGAAGCACCTCCAAACTATCTGTCAAGGGGGGGTGATATGATTACAGACTGGTGGTATTGAAATGTATCTTGCTAAACCTCGTGTCTCCTCCAGGGCTCTGAAGACGGTTGGCACAGGTGTGTCCTGAGATGGACTTTAAAGCTGTTTCTGCCTCCTGCTCTCATATCTGTTTTTGTGTTCTTCAAAATGCCATTAGTTCACTGAGATGATTTCAGTTCGATTGGCAATGTTAATTCTCTGCCTGTGCAAGCCGAAGACCATTGACAAGACTCAAGGTTACTCTAAGTTGATTTTGGTGTGTCGTCTCCTTTTCACCTAACCATATTGGACGTCTCCTCTCAGCTGAACACCTTGTCTGTGATATATGAATACAGAAGTAAAAGCCATGCACAATTGAAAATTAGCTTGAGTAGTTTGCTGAAGGCTCCGTGGAACTGTGCAGGATGAAAGGAGGCATGAGGGAGCTCAGGTGTGCCTGAGCTAACACTAAGTCCCAGTACAAAGCCAAAGGCCTCTCTTCTCCCCACACTCCATTCATTTGTTTACACCAGGGTTACTGATGAACTATCAACAGAATCACATCAGGCGGGTCTAGGCAGGTCCGAATCAATAGGGCCTTTCATTGTCACTATGTCATAATTGTAATTGTCCCTTTCTATTACACTTAGCAACTAGACACCAGAAAAGACTGGACTCAAGAATAAACTTCCAAAGACAGAGAATGCCCACTTCAAAAAGCTCTCCTGGAAAGAGCAGGGCTAGTTAGGACCTCCATCTATACCGACGGGTGGGAGTGTTTATGTCGTGAGACAGCTCTTTTTTTCTGTACTAGATCAGAGACTTGTAAAGATGTCAGATGCACAGCATCCTGGTGTCTTTGAAGGGAAGTGACACACTACCAAAAGCCACCTGAAGTAGAAATAAGATCTACAGAATCAGAAAATGATGTTGTGATTCTAGATTTTAATACTGAGCACCAATTCTAGATTTTAGCATCAAGTCCCATCTTAGACATGAATAAAGAACAGTCTAGAGGTAATATTGAACAATCCAGCATATGCATCCTCTATGGTCACTATTCATTTCTAGATTTTTTTTCTTAGTGGGCTGTGTGTGTGAGTGGGTGGTATGTGTGTATGGCGTGTGCTGTGCGTGGATGAGACAAAGTCTCTTGTTAAATCTGAAGATAATCAATTTGGTTAGGCTGAATGACCAATGAGATTAGGGAATCTGCCCATCACCCATCCAGCAAGTGGTGGAGTTACAGACATGCACCATTCTTCTTGACTTTTTACATGGATTTGGGGGATCCAGACTCAGATACTTTCGCTTGCACAGTGGATCCAACTGAGCTCTCTCCTCGGGCTCACAGCACTTAAAATCACAATTTTTTTTTTAAATCAGTCCTTCCTTTCTGAAGGCCTTTGTATGGGTTTGGCCTCCCATCTCCTTGTGAGTACAATAGAAGACAAATGGCCTCTTCGCACCAGCCTTAACAAGGACTGATCATGGGCCACGCCTCCAAGGAGAGGTGTGTCAAACAGCAGTTAGAAGAGAGGTCTTTAAAACCCTCTGAACACTTTTAATACATTACCACCTCTGGGAACTAGCTACTTCCCTTCCCACTTCAGAAAACATGTAATGGGGCTTTGTGTTTCAATTTAAAGTCCCTTAAAAAACGGAAATCCTTTCCTTTATGAGGAAAAAAAAAAGCACAGAGGGAAGGAAAGACAAGGCAAGAGAGGAACGAATTAGGCAGTCTCCTAAGTACTACTGGCTCAACTGGAAACCGACGACCAAAGCAAGCCTGTAATAGTGTAATGACCTTTAATGAGTGTCTTGGGAAACAATACAGCCCCGGTATAAAAGACAAAGGGCAAAATCCATCATGGTTCTGCTGACACTAATTCAAAATGATCTTCAGAACAACTAAAGAATGTAAGAGAAGTAATCTGACCTGCTCATCTGACCTCACTTTGATTCCAGGGCCCTTCTCCTGCCATTTCTAATTGTCAAGCCCTCTCCGTTTCACGTCTGCTCATATTTAATGAAAAGCCCACTCTCACCACCGCTCTTAGAGTCAATTCACTCTGTCAAGGGGGCACTACCCAACCCACCACCCGCGTGGGGTGCCCGGATTGCTATGGCACACTGCCAGGGGTTCAGCAGAGACAGAAGGTTTTTTTTTTTTTTATTTTTTTTTTTTATTTGTTTTGTGTTTTTGTTCTCCTTTTTTTTTTAATTGGAGGAGAACAGCTGACATAGGCCTATAAAAGAGTTCAACCTGGAATGGATTTTTCTAGCTTATTATTAGTGGTCAAAGGTGAGTGGTCTCACACAGGGATGGATGAAATCCTCCTTTGTGTGATGAAGTGAGGATGACGAAACAGAGCCGGCAAGCCACCCCCAGAGCTGTCAATACCACTCAAGGCCTGAAGCCTGCTGTCCTTCATAGGGGGGGCTGGCGATGGAGGGCCAGAAGGATGACAATGTGAACAGGGGAGTTCTCAGAGGATGGGACAATCTTACCCCAAGATTTTTTTCCCTCGGCCTCCAATGATGCCAGGTTTGAATTGCAGAGCTGAGAAATCCCTGCAATTATGGTTTTTCTCAAATAAAATAGAAATTGCACACAATGGACACCATGAGCTTCACATGGGGACATAGTTTTTACTGTGATTGGAGCAGAGGACCAGTGCGCCAAGACATGACCACAGGACCCTAGCCCAGAGCCAAACTGGCTCTTCATGTTTTTTTCCACCAAATCTGTGGCCAAGGTTTTGGAGTGCGGTGGTTTTGAGAAAAGAAGAAATTGTGCCTTAGGTTGAAGAGGGTTGGCAATCATATCTACCCCTGCCAATCAAAGGGATCTGGCCAGTGGTGCCACCATGGCTTACTCCATTGTCATCCTAACCAGCTTCTCTTTGAATATGATGCCCTGCTACACATCACAGACAAATTCTTTATGCAGTTCTGAACTGGGTTACCTAGGCTACATAGCATATGAATGAGAAAAAATTCTTGAAGGCAAAATAAAGGCATATGGACTTGTACTGAACATATGCCACGAGAACAAAATAAAAAAACAAAGCAAAAAAAAATTCAGGTCAAAATGCTTGATACAGTCTATACAGTCTATAATGTCTCTCAATAAAACCCCATTAAGTATCACTTTTAAATCAGTCTTGTCCTTCAGCACTCCTGGCTCATTGGCCTCAGATCAGGCTTCTGAATGCCTTCAATAGCTCAACATACGGCTTACAGACTTCAAGCGTGAACCATAGCTTTGAACAACAGCCCCTGGCTTGACTTAGCACCCTCTCTATACAGTAGAGTTGTGGCTCTCTCTCTCTCTAGATATTCACAAGTGTACTGTGTAGGGACTATCTTCAACAAAGACAATGATGATTCATTCATGTGTATTTACCATGAGATCAAATGTCCGAAAACTAAATGTTTCCCTTCTTCCTTGTGGTGGGTGTGAATGTCCACAAGGAACAGAAAAGTTCAACCGATTTTGATTATTTAGGAGAAGAGATAGTGGGTAAGATGTCAACACAGCACCAAGAGTGTGTTGGCTTCTTTAAGGAGAGATGGGTAAAGCACAGAGAGAACCACTGGTCCCACTTCCTCTCCTACCAAAGGAAGAACTCATGGTCATGGTTATATCTCAAGAGCATCCAAGTCCTCATGCAGAACTCAAGCTTTTCTCAGTGGATAGGGATGTACACCCATAGCATTTCAAACCAACACATTCTGCACCAATGAAAACACAGAGGAGGGTGACTCGGGAATTTGGTTCATCAGACTCAGCAGCTGTCAACTGCGTGATGGTTACAGCCTCTTTCAAGGGGACAAGCGTGGCAGTGACAAAGATCTGAGCTATCAAGTGAAAAAAATCCCAGGGATTCAGGATTTAAATCTTTCTTATTTAGATTCATGATTGCTACACAATACCTTGGCTGAGTGGGCCTAAATTGTTGGGAAAATCTAAGATGTTAACGCGTGTTTCTGGAGCCTCCTTCATAGTTAACTCTTTGAAAGGCAACACTAGAAACTGCCAGTGTATGGAGGGGGGCAGATTCAAAAATAAATATTCGCTTCAAGAACAGAGGATAGCATCAGGTATGAAGGAATGAGACTTTAGTAACAAGTACACAGGACAAAATTGTGTGTATATGCATATATATTTACACACACACACACACACACACACATATATGGGCAAACATCTGCATCTAGATGCTGTTGTAGCTTCTGTATTTTGAAATGCTAGAAAGTTTTTTCTCCCTGTTCCTTCTCCTTCATCCTTTTGATCTATTCCCACTTAATAGTCACTTCTAAAACCTGAAGACCCACATTTTCACAAATCTTCTATTAAAATAGTGATTGCTATCCTGTCACGTTCCTTTTCCTTTTCACTTATTTAGACAAGAGAGAGGAAGTCTATCAGCAGGCTGTCAAATGCCAGTCTTGTTCACGATCACAGGAAGCACAGCAAAGGTCATAAAGGAAAGCCCTTTCATCATATACACAGAGACACAGGCAACATATCACCACACACGAGACCATATTAGGAAGGCAATACAAACTCAGTGGACTCACAGGACCACAGGGCACAACACAAGACAGGGCTGATATCACAGACGAGCACAGACAGGGAACTGTGATGTTGAGGTTAAACTTACAGGCACGGAAACTGGCGGAGCAATCATTAACAGAGACAGAAGAAAGCGGGAAGGCTCTCTCAGGGGTGTCCACGTTACCACGCACACGGCCTGACATGCATGAGCAGTCACGCTCAGAACGTCCGCAATCAAAACAACATGCTCGTCTCATTCTCTTGTAGATGGACATCTTGGCTATAACCATGTGGTTGGATGGGAGGAGAGGAAGAGCGGCAGTTAATGGCAAGGTCACATACAGCAAGGCAGCTGGAAGGGCACTGGAGAATTGAACACAGGTCTTAGTTCACGTTAACAGTCTTGACCCAGAAAAAAATGCAGTGATTGTTGGTGACAGTTTGGTTGTACATAAAAAAAAAAATTACATTGAAAATATAAATTGCCTTTATTGTCCCCCAAGGTTGTTGCATATTATTTTTGTCCCCTCGATGGAGCGGTGACCACAGGAAGAAGGCATGGCTGAACACATCCGGGTTCTTGGATGGAAAAAAAAGAGCAAATTATAGACAGTAAAAATGAACCACCATTCTCCCCCTGGCACAATTAATGCAGGAGGGCAAAAGAGACACACAGCCAATCGGTTAAATGAATTGCTTATTTGGTACAATAAATGGTTTTTGCAGGATGCAAATATATCTAATATATAGGCTTTCTCATTTTCATCCATTTCTGGGCATTAAGCAGAACCTGGGACAAGCTTCCATCAAATTAAATGTGAAACGATTACATGTTAATATCAGACCTGAGGACGCTTTTGCTGAACTTCCCAAGAGTGAGTTTACATGATAGCTACAGGAATTTAAATTTACTCTTGACAGAACAAATATCCAAATCTGTCCATATAAGAAATGCCGCTACTCAAGGCTAACGCTGCATATTTGACATTAAAGGAAGTTCACAAATAAAAACAATCACCCAGAGCAATATGAAATGTTAGTCTCTAGAAGGCTTTTAGCTACTCATGGGTGTATTTATTGTGAGCGCTGCCTCTCTCTTCCTGCCCACCAGAAAATCAGGAGGGAATTAGGTAACTTAATCATATTTTTCCTTACTTAGAAAATATTGGCCAAAATATAGTAAAATAACATGAAATCTTTGCCTTATGAACTATCTTCCTGGCATTTTAGGGACCTTCAATGGTTCTTTTAAGGCTAGCGTACTGTGGTACGCTTTTAAGTGTAGCATCGTTTGGTACTGATCCAGAAGTCACCTGTAATACAGTCACGCAAAGCTTGTTAATGTCCCTATCGTTTTCAATGCCTTTACCTTTTACCCTTCTGGTCAATTTATACTGCAGCACAAGAGAAGACTTCTGTATTGCATTTTGCTGCTACAATAGGCAAACATGCTTGCTGGTCACTTAGCATGCTCTTCTCACAGGATAGAAGAACTCATCTTCCAACCAGCAAACACTGAACTTGGGCTGGAAAGGTGTTATATCCACACCCACCCCTTCCATGTAGGAAGTCACATTATCCCTCTGCATTTTCCTTTGTAGAGAATGGTTGCCCTCTTACTTTAAAATATAGCTTGTGGCTTTGCTTTCTTTGAACATTACAGTCACCAGGAACGGGTTGAAATCTCTCAAGTGGGTCAAGCCCTGTTCTAAGACCTTCATGACTTGCCATACAGTGGGCTTGTCAAGCGAGAAGAACATTATGACTGTGAAGAGCAGGCACTGGGGAAGATGAACGCGAGACCTCCAGCAGCACCTCCACACTTGTGAGTAGGCTCACATCCCCAGCGCACGGTCCTTTAGCATCCTAACTAAGCCCATTGTTGGATTAACATGCAACCCAGCCCTGTTCAACTCTCAGTACATCATTCTCTTGAGCTTTGCTTTTACCAAAAAATAAAAATACGAATCTGCTATAGCATTTGAGTCAAAGGAAGTCACAAGGCATGCTGCCAATGTCCAGGCCACCCTGATCAACAGCAGTGGCTGAGTCAAGAAAGGCAGAAGAGAGTCTTCAATGGAAGACATGAAAATAAACTTAGCCGAACCATATCCAGATCTGGTATACCACCTGGAAGGTCAGTCTCTTGGTTTCTCTATCTTAATGCTTTAACTGGACATATTGACTTGTTACTTGCGAAGAAGAGAATGATGAAGATAGTTTCTTTTCTGCTTTTGTTTGTTTCACTGTAGTTTCAAATTATTTTAAAACTTGTTTTTGTTTTTTTTTTTAAATCAAATACTGTAGCAGAGAATCCCATCAAACTCAGAAATGCTATGTTTCTCATTAGCAACAGTCCCTGGTTTTCATTTTCATACTGCCATTTCGGGTTCATGCATGGTAATAGAATGTGACACATTTATAGGGAAAGAAAGTTCATATATATATATATATATATACATATATGGAAGAGGAAGGGAATAGGTAAGTTCTGAATCATTTTTTTTTCCTACAGAGGTCACCCTATCACAATGGGCAGTGGAGACCTCCCACATCAGAAGGCTCCAGGAGGGAGAATAACATCAAACCAGTGACTCTCAGGGACTGTTTGCAACTGTCACGGTTGGCTGTCCTGGAGACCATGCATTGCTGTAAAATTTTGTATTGTTAGCATGCAGTAACAGGCTGCAACTGGTAACCGAGGCAGCAGAAACCCGTTTGCTATAAGAAGATTAACTGTTAATTATAAGCAGTCACATTCCAAAGCGGCATATGCATAAAACAGAAAACATGCCAGTACTCGTCACTCCTTCCCGGTCATTTTACGCTCACGCCAAATGCAAAAGAGAAATTTCAAAGGACATAAGACCACACACACACACCAAGAGTGATCAACATGAGGCTCAGGGACAAGACACAAACAGTTAAAAATGATTAAGTCCCACATACTGACGAACCTTCCACGCCACGACGTCTAGGGTGAAGATGACCAGTTAAGAGTATGCCTCCTTGTCTACCACCCCGGTCAGGTGTGTTGTCACCCATGTCCTTCTAGGTCCACTATCTAAGAAGGGAAGGGCAATTCTGACCTTCCATCTGATGGAGTGACTGTCAGGCATGATGCATGTATGCAGTTTTGAGATTTCTTCTGGTCCACTTTTATTCATGGTCAAGATCATCAATGAATATTTGCCTCCCATGTGGTAGGTGTTCTAGAAAATGTGGGCATTCTATTCTTGGGTTCTAAAATAAAGTCACGTAAGCACCATATTACAGACTTTCTAACTTGGGCATTACTTCTTCATCACCTTCCTCAACTCTATGGCTTCCTCACCCTTCATTACGGTTTCAATAAATTCTAGACTCTCAGAACCTTCTTGGTAACTGTTTTCTTTTCTACAGTCAATGTGGGTTAGAGGATTTATGTCATACATCAGAGAGAGACTTAACCCCCACAAAGTTGAGTTTCACAGACATACACGGAACATTTCAGTATCTATTTAAAACAAACAAAGAAGTTTCTCATCTATGCCTGGCCATAAAAACATGTCTCCTCTCCATTGGTGTGTGCTGAGTTCCTTTCTTAGTAGCCATCCAGGGCTCTTCCCTGTCACCAGAGAAAAGATTTTAAGTAGAGTGTGAAGACAAAGCAAAGTAGGCTTATGAGGACATCTAGTGGTAGCTGGCTGTAGGACAGCAGTTTGCTAATAGCCTGAAGCAGAATTTGCTCTTGTCAGAGAAGAGGGCCTTGCAATATCTAAGAACTGAAACCTATGTGGAGCCACTTCAATTCAAGAGCAGCCTCCCATCTATGATGTTCCGGGGCAGTGAGGACAGAGAGATGAAACCTCCTAGCAGAGGCTCCTCGGAGCAGTCAATAGGGGTAACTTGCAAGCACCCTGGTTTTATACTGCACTGGCTGATAGGGTCTCCTACAGCGTTGCTGCAGCTTCCTGAGAGGGACTAGACAAGAGTGTGTCTCGGCAGGTACTCGTCACTTTGTCTTAGGGCTCTTGGAACAACTTTATGTTCTACGAATTGTACCCACAGGCCAACTTAACTCTGGGAAAGAAGAAACATAAGCCCCTCGGGACTTTGTTTTCTCTTTGGCCCACAAAATGTTCTTGTTCTTGGACCAGTATCAATGATTTGAAGAGGTCATGTCAGTGCCCAGAATCTGATTTGGGTTCTCACCTTCCTCTAAAACAAAACAAACATCTATGTTTGAACAGCTTCATCACTTCAGAAGAAAGCTTTTATGTGCTGTTCTTCACCACAATAAAATGGATATTCATCCACTATTTCCATTATGACTTTCTAGTGGTATTTATAGAGACAAAATAGAAGTACTTCCCTAATGGACATCATCAAAGCTCTCTGTTTACTTTTGAGTGTTTAAAATGGAAAGCTTTCTTAGACACACCCTTGCACAACTTTCCCTCTACTTTCAAAGGTTGGGATGGTGAGAAATTAAACCTGCTACAGATGTAGCCTGTTCACTTCTCTTTCCTTGGGACACACTTAACATGATCAGGTTCCAGGCCTCAGGTCCTCTGACGGTTGGCCTTTCTGAGCCAAGTCTGGAGTGGAAGGAAGGGTTTCAGCCTATTCTGTCTGCGGTACCATCTGCCTTCGGCATCAGCAACCAAATGGCCAGGTTGCAATTGCAGAATCTTAATTTCTGGGGTGGATTGGAAGGGAGAGGAAAAGCAGCCTTGCCCAAGAGGGCCAGGTGGAGGTTTCCAGCTGCTGGAGGGAAAGCAATCTAGGTTTCCAAAGGAGCAAATGTAAGAGGATACTAGTGCAAAAGAAAAAAAATGCCATTAAATTAAGGTACACTTCTCAGATCACAGGCTCACTTTTCAAATCAGCCCACGGAAGGGAAGCATTATTTCTTAGCATGACTTTACAGCTATTCTTCTAGGGCTCAGTAGCAACCAAAGTTATAAGCAAACCCTCTACAGAAGAAAAGCCACTGAGGTTTTTGTTTGAGGTACATCGTTAGATGTTATGCTAGGAAGCAGAGGTTCTTTCATATCATATAAATAAAAAATGATGTCTTCACTTAACACAGTTCTTCCTGCTACCTTCTGGAGAAGAAGAAGGTCTTACACATGGCTTTCCATGATTGGGAAGGAGGGGAGGGCAAAGATTAAAGTTAGCAACCCTGAGCACACACCCAGCTAGTTGATCTGACTCGCACCAATCACCCTGTAGCTGGGAAAGGTGGGAGACTTTGCCAATGGAGTTGTGTGTTGACTGGCATTTTGTAGCCCTCTAGTTCTCAAAGACTGCTAGAGTATGAAAAATCTGGGGGTGCAGAAGCATCACGTCCACATACATTCCACAGAGCCAACGTGGGTCGAACTGTGTGTCGCACTGAAGAAGATCATTATTTTGGTTTGGCACTACATAGAACATCAGAGACTTTAGACACATGAAGACTACCAGAACTCAAGCGGTCAACTTGCTTCTTCTTGTTCTTCTGCAAAGGAACATGAGAGGTCCAGTGCTGAAACACCTCCACATTCCAGAGCCAATGAACGCAATGAGTTGCAGACTGGGTCTCCTTTCTCTTTCCATAGAGTCTTATGTCTGGAAGTCAAGACCCAATGCTGACGGCTAGTGCCCATGATAGCTAGTATTACAGCTGAAGGTCACACATAGAAATACTGGCCTTAAAAATTACATCTGGTTGGATAAATGGGATCCTATGCCTTGAGTAAGTTAGAAAGGTCTAGAGACTTGTATCGACTCGTTTAGATTCCTACAGGGCTCATTAATGAAAAGGAGCATTCTCCCTTAGTTAACTAATGTTTTTCCTCCAAAATAAGCACACTGATCCTCCAGATGCCTAACATTCACGGAGGAACTGTGGAGGAACTAGTGGGTGCTAACTAAAGGAGAAGTTGTACTTAAAAGCAAGGAAACTTCATAGACTGTAGCAAATAATGACCACTTGTCTCCAGAAAGGCAGATACTTACAGTCCCAAAGGAGTACTCAATTAAATATCCAGCAAGCCACCATCTTGTACAGAGAGGCACATATAATATGATCAACACATTCCTCTCTCTATGGAATCTCCCTATGATTATATATAAAAATATACATTTTTACATATAAACTACTGGTGCATATCATATATATCACAACTCAGGAATATATATGTAGCCTATGTTTTTCCTTCAGGAGGGGAGTTCAAGCTCCATAGCAGGGGAAAACAAGTATAGTTTATCAAAGGCAAGCATGACCATGATATCCGATGGACAAAGCATCTAAAGATAGAGTGATAGTTACTCCAGTCTAATTCGTGTCCCTTAAAAGTCCTGAGGCGAGGCCTTCAAGAGAAACACACTGTTGTCAAGGTCTTATTTTCGAATGGAAAAATAAGACCATGTCCAGAGCTTTCTGGAGGCTGGGGAATGAGCGGATGCATGGAGAGTGGGCTCTGGGCACTCTCCAGCTCCTGGCTACTCTACGAGGACTGTGTTGGGGCATGAGCGAGTTGGGGCATGATGTAACTGCTACATGCAACACGAATACCAAAAATAAAACGAAACTAAAACTGTACAGAAAAAAAATATCTCATTTAGAGAAAGAGCAGGAAAACTGGACTCTGGGCTGCGGGGAACGCACTTTACTCACAATAGATCACTACCAGGGTGCAGTTAAGATAGAGTGGGGGTCGTATTCCAAGGCAGCAAAGAGGAAACAAAATAAATCAAAGACATGTCAATGATTAGAAATTAAAGAAAATTCCTTCACACACATCAATCTAAACATGACTTGTGCCTTAGGTGAGTGCCCTTGGCAACTTTGCAGAGGCTGGGAGGGAAGTGTGAATCATTAGAGCAGGTTTGTGGCACAAAAAGAGAAAATGAGTCAGTGGCAGAGTCTGAGCGCTTTTTCCTTGGCTAGACATCTGAATTGGACTCGCTTCCTGGATGGATGGAGAGCTATGAGAAATGGAAAGAAACGCACACGTTAAACTAGGCTACCACGATGGGATCTCTACAGATGGAATAGCCATGTGCCGGACTTCTCCAAGAGAGGACATGAAACATTGGAGGTTACTGAATGAAGACAAATGAAAAGGGTAAGGGAGAGACTGGGAAGGAGAAACGGGGTAGGGACTGGAGGGTTAGGAAATAAACACAAATTCTCGGGGCTGGTATTAGCTTTGTGCTCACACAGCTATATCATTTTATGGTGAATTATTAACTGCTGCACTAACAGGGTTGGATAAATAGCAGGGTGGAACAACTGTCTTTTCCAGTTTTGCTCTATTTGTTATGACCATATGCTATTAACGATGCTAACTATTTCTCATGAATGTTTCTTCACAGCCAAACATATCTTCTCCAATTTCTTCAATTCCTGACCTTCATGAGAAGGTTTATGTTCAATTATTCATTTTATTCTAATCCTCCCAGACATATCTGCATCCTGTCCTCCAGGCTATGGCCTTTTAATTGGGAATAACAACATTTGGACAATTCTGATTATTATCAAATATTAACCACTCATTCCATAACCTTGACACTCTTAAGAGCAGCTTGGAGGAGGCCATCCTTTTGCAGCAATGATGTTGTGCATGATAGGCGATTACACTCACTAGCTTAGTTTATGGAATGGAAATGAGGGGAATGGAGTGATTGTAAATAACAGTGTGCTTTTCACAAGAGGATGGAGCTACAAGTTCACCGTTGTTTGCTTGCCTGGAGCAGAGATGGAGAAAAATACCTTGGAAGTCAAATCCTTATTTGTAAGAACTTTAAAAGGGGCATGCCATAATAATGTACTATGGGTCCTATGGCAGACACTCTGATTTCACAGAGAGTGAATCAGAGAAGGTCTTTCCTCATCTTGCCTTTTCCATTCTGCCTTCCAGAGTGAATCCCCCATTCAGATGCAAAGGAAATCTTTTCAGCTGAGACCTGATGATGTCATCTCCTTTCCTGAAATCACCTGGTAGCTTTTGGGCACAGGACTAAAATCTGCCTTCTCAGCACCATCTCTGCCATCTTGTATGATCTCACTTTGGACCTCTCTCTCCAGATGCCACAGACCCCAAAGGCCCTACACCCATCCTCTAAATACTGCAAATGGCTTCTTGCTTTTGATTCTAGCCCCTTGCTCTTCTCCTCACCCATGTTTCACCTCCTCTATCACCTCCCAAAGGACCAGTCAAGCTATGAAGTAGTAGCCTTCCTATAAGAGCCCTGACATCCTCAAATGGTCTTATCTCTTGTCTTAGCATGTGGGTCTCTATGAATTTATATATTTCTCAACATGGCATGTGTTTGTCTCTTTGCCTGACAGAAGGTTTGGAAGGGATCTCATTCACCATTCTACCACAGGCACCAAGAAGAGACCATGCATGAAGAGGTTACACAAAAGCACATGAATGGATGCTCACCTAGTACGCCAGAGCCTTGCCACTTTACTAAGGCTCCCAAGGGATGGGTTTACTTATAAAAACACCCTTGCATGGATTATTGGCCTCAACATTCTCCCATTCATTTTGCCCCCATCGCCACTATGAGAGTTTCCTTACGAGGTTCACCCTCTTGCTCTAGTGCCTCTCTTGCCTGAATCTAGCCTCAGGATGGCCTGTTCCTTCTGATGGAAATGATTCTGAGGATGCCTGCTTCATGGCTAAGTTCCCAGGCACCTGGTGAGAAGAGGGAATGAGTCCTGGAGTCTGGAGGCTGATCTGATGATGACCTTTTTCTTCATCTTTAACTCACTCAGATGCTCTTCCTTGAGGGTTGAGAGAATCAGGAAATCCTTCTGGGTATAGGCATAGTGACAGAGTTTGGGAATGCAAACCATGGATGCTAAAAAACTGGCCTAAACTGGTGTGTGGAAAGGAGTCCGAGAAGATTCTACAGAAATGTCTCTAGACTGAGTACTGCCCATTGGTGCTTCCCAGAAGACCAGTATATTGATGCTCAGGCGGTATCATCTTAAGTCTTATTGTTTAACACATCCCCTTCAAGCAGCACAGTGGCAAGATCCTTGGGTGGCATAGCCCAGGAATGGTGGTTTTTTGACTAGCTTCTTGTAAAATGGTATTTTATGAAGGGAATTTTTTTATAACTCTCTTCCAATTCATTTGGCCCAAGGATATCCTTCCTCTTGTAAGAAAGATCAGATCACTGAAACCACAGGACTCAGACAGGCCTCAGGAGACTGGAATCTTGAATGTTGGCTGTATGATTATCAGCAATTCCATTGTCTCACTAAATAAGGAAGGGTCATTGTTGCTTTAACTGGATTAAATAAAGCCCAGCTAGTTATGTAGGATCATGGTGAGGATCAAAGCAAACACGAGGAGCTTTTCGAACCGTCGAAGGGAAGGCAGTCTTGCATTGATTTTCTTTTAGGGTTCAGAACAATCTCTACTGGACTGTGCAGGCTAATTGCTGCAAAAGGTTGGGCCTCCCCAAAGCAAGGACTGCTTCACAGTATGACATCAGTGGAGCTCATAAGCTGTTTCCCGAGTCACCACTGAGGGTGCAGAGAAAAGCTGGAGTGGAAGACAACTGAGATCATCTATGCTGGAAGCTTCTGAGCCCAGTCCAGTCCACCCCATAAAGCAATGCACTAGGGGATGGCCTGTAGGCATCGGTGACTGGTAGCCTTGTTGGGAGCAGTACTTTTGCCCTGGGGTGATCTAAGTCTGAACCTACAAGAATTCCAATTGAAAGACAGTCTATTCCTTTTGTTTGGAGAGTGGGTTCTGAGACTTGCTTTCCCTTCTAGGACTACATATAGTCTCTTAACTTAGGGAACCCTCCCTCATCTACTGTAAACATGATATAAAAACATTCCCTCCACTAAAGCTGTAGGTAGCCTCCATTTCATCCTGATGTTTAACTGTGGGCCAGACATGTCTACTTCTAGAGAAGTACTAGGAGGTACTAGCCTCTCGCCTGAGCACCAACTGTGACTTCTTTTTCATCTTTTGCTCTAAGCAAGGACTGGTATCTGTTTCATGTTTCTTTAAATGGTTGGGAGAAATATCCAAACATATTCAAGAGAACACTTGGTATTTAATGTTCCTCTGTAGGAAAAGGAGAAGGGAAAGGAATTTGGGGATGAGGAAGGAGAGCAGGAGGGAGGGGAGAAAGAAACACTACTTACGCCGCCTGCAGCCGCATTTTTTAATTCTTTTGGGATCTGTGACGTCATCATGACAGGCCTTGCAGTAAAAAAATGCCCTGGAGAAAGAGAACGGAAAAACTGACACATCTCATAATCCACCCAAGTAAAATGAGTACCACGTGTCCCCCGAGGTGGTGCCAAATTAATGAAACATGCCAGGCCTAATTTCCTTTTATCTTTTGAGAAGTTTAGACATTTGCAGACGGAAATGTTTGTTGTAAGACCATTCACTTCAAACCCAGCACTCTGTGATTCGAGTTGGTGCTTCTTTTTATAAACTTTTATTTGCAAAGGAACCAGGAGAAAGGTCTTGCTGGTGTGATACACTAAGCTTGTGACTGTAATTTCTGAGAACACTGGTCCTTGGAACACATGGGTAATAGCCCCAAGTCTCTGGAGTATACATTAAAAACAATTCTAAATCACCACGGCTTACTCGAATACATATTAAAGGGGCGCAATAATGACGGGTCTTGGTCAAAACTAAATGTCACCTTTGCCGCTTCACAAGCACCTTTCCTCACTGACCAAAGGCAGAGAGGACTGGGAGTTACTGGAGGAGGGTCCACAGAAAGATTCCAATGGTTCCCCTCAGACTCTCTCCTGGAAGTCAAAGCCTATTCCACCCCAAAGCTGGTGAGATCCATTCCCATTATGTCGGGTCCTAGCACAGATAATGAATAAAATCTCTCTCTCTCTCTCTCTCTCTCTCTCTCTCTCTCTCTCTCTCTCTCTGGAGTGAGAATCAGCTGACCACTGGAATGGGATGAGGAGGGGAATGGTGGGCAGAATGAGCCCCAAGGAGGAGCCATCAATAATAACAGCAAAGTCCTCTAATCTGACTTAAGTGCCAATCTGGGACTCTAAAGTGAACTGGCTGTGCCAAAGTTAGTTTCAATGAGAAGAACTAAGATGATTTGGAAACTACTTAACATCAATATCCAGAGAAATAACATGGGGACCTGGGTGGGTGGACTGAGCCCTTCCAGCTTGAGCTGGTGCAGAGGCACGGCCGTTCAGCCACTCAGGATTTTCAGCAAAGGCGTCACTAAGTGGCAGGAGATGGTCAACTTTGGCAAATCTATTAAATAGGCTCTGTTAGATGGCTCTGCCCAACTGCATGTTAATGTTCAATGCTCGAACATATTAGGCAGTCCGGGCTAACGTGTGATGTTCAGTAGATTACATGCATTTTTAGCTTCAGTTATTTTCAAATTATGATGGTTTACTGGGATGTCACTCCATCATAAGTAGAGAAGCATCTGCACTGGGGAGGTAATAGAGTTTACTGGAACGACCTCCCAACCCTCTGGATTCAGGAACTAACAAAACCCTGGGCTTAATGCCTTTACCACTCCCAACATGAAATTGGGTGCCAGGAATAAACAGAGCCATTTGTCGACGGAGGCCAAAGAAATAAACACAGTTCCTAGGTTCTTTTATGTTTTCCACAGTGTGTACATTTCTACATCAAGTCCAATGCTCTTTCAACTCAAGGGGCTCCTTCACCGTTTCTTTAAATGTCAGGCGTCATCTCCTTTGCAAAAACAGAAAAAGCAGCTGTTTGCCCGACAAGGCATTGTGGGTAGGAAATGAATGGATGGTGGCCTGCCTTGAAACAAGAGGGACAAGAAGAGGCATCCATTCACTTGAGGCAAGTGAGTTCCCAATCACTTCCTCTGGCCATTTTAGGACCCCTTAGATGCTCTCACGGATAACAGCAATGCAGCAGTAATAACAGCTAACAAAACATAGGCCGGGGCTGCTCTAAGCATGTAAAAACATTAATATATCTGATCTTCAAACAACCCTTTTTAAAGGAAGCTTGGTTATGGATAAGGAAACTGAGGTGAGTAGCGATTAAGTGGCCTGCTCAAGGTCACACCACAAAGTGGCAGAGTCTGGATTCAAGTCCAGGAGCCAAAAGTCTTAAACATGTTTCTCTAAAGAGATGGAGAGATGAGCCAAATGAAAAAAAAAAAAAAAAAGCCCAGTTCTTTATATTAAACATCTTTAAAGATTTATTTAATTATTTATTTTATGTATATGAGTGCTCTATCTGCGTGAATGCCTACACACCAGAAGAGGATATCAGATCCTACTATAGATGGTTGTGAGTCACTCACCATGTGGTTGCTGGGAATTGAACTCAGGAAGAGCAGCCAGTGCTCTTAACTGCTGAGTCATCTCCCTAGCCTGTAAACATTTTGTTTTTAACTGAGAGAAGCTATGTGTTTGTGATCTATGTTGTAGAATGGAGAAACCAAGCAAACCAACACGCAGCCTTTCGTCTACTTGTTACTTTGCATGTGGAGTGGGAACACTTAACATCCACCCTAACAGAAAAATTGTTAAAAGAAATTTTCATGAATACAACACACTGTTGTAAAAACATCAAGCTGTGGGTCAGGGAGAGGGCTCAGCAGGCAGCAGCACCTGCTCCCTGACAGCTGGAGTTGATCCCTGGGTCCCATGCGGTAGAAGGGGCAAAGTTACTCTCTCACCTTCCTTCAAGGTGAATAATTTCTCACATCTATTCAACACAAATAAATAAGCAGATGCAAAAATAACCTATTTTGAACCAACTATGGTCTTGGCACTTTGCAATAATCGCTTGCATTTATTCTCTCGTTTAAATTAATATTTTATGTCCCTTGACCCTTGTTCCCCAGATGTCCCTGCTGCCCCAGCTTCTAGTAACCACGATTCTACCCTGTGCTTACATTGCCTTGACTTTTTAAGATTTCACATATAAGTGAGATTGTGCAATGTTTGTCCTTCTGTGCTTGGCTTCTTTCACTTAGCGAAGCAGGTGCTACAGTCAGACAGATACGGTTAATGAGGCAGATGAAGGGCTAACAGTGTCCACGGTCACATGAAGACATCTGCTGCAGATGAAGGAAGCAGATTCTTTAAACTACAAGTTAATTTTTGCTAAGGGGCAGTTCTTTGGAAGCTACACCACCTGGATAAGCCCCCATCGCATTCTCTTGGCAATGTCCTTTGTTACAACTATGCACTTGACCCTGTAATCTCAGTGATCCTGGGAACAGAACCTGTTTAAAACCCTGACTATGGCTTCCAAGAGCCTTTCTCCACTCCTGGTGGCTTCTCTATTTTCCTGATGCTTGCCTTCTCACTCCAAAGCAACTACCTTGCCCTTCTTCCCCAGTTCACACACCACACAAAAGACCCCGCCTCCACATGCTGCTAGGTTGGCTTTAGGGTCTCCTTGTCCTCTGTTGCTCTGTGTGATTGGCTAAAGGCAAGAGTCTGAGAGCAACTGGAAGTGAGAAAGACTGAGTATGCTCTCTGGAGGGTTGTGGGATAGTAACAAGAACATTTCCCCACCAGAGGGCAAAGCTCCCACTAAGTGGTCATCACTCCTCCTCAAGCTTATCCCTTCTTCCCCTGGTGCCTGCAGTTTCAGGCTGAAAGCAGCTATCACCTGCCTTTATGACGACTCCATGGTATGTTTAGGACTGATCTTCCATTCACCATGGCCCAGACAGAATTCCTCAGTTCCTACGGCCTCCATCTTCTCCTAGTTTTTATCATCTCAGCAAGACATCGTTGTCACCATCGCTCATTGCCCCAAACCTAGGCCTAAGCCTTGATTCCTCCTCCTCCCTCACTTCTATGCAGTTCATGAGTATGCACTACAGGCTCCCCAGAGTGCCCCTAATGGGAGTCTCCTCCTGCACAAGCTGCCAGCATCTCCCTACACTATTTGATGCTCTCTGAATATCTTGCCTCCTCTCCTGTTCCATCACAGGCAAGGAGACTGATCTTTGAACATATAGTTCTGATCATATGCATCAATATGCTTCATTCCATAATAAAGCCATTCTCTTTGTAAGTGCCCAAAGAACCAGATTCAGCCTGTCTTCTGATCTCTCCCCACTTCCATCCTCTGGTACTCTCCCGGCCATGCTGTCCCATGTTGTCTCAACACGACAAACTTCACACTGTTATCGTCCTTCCCCATCTGATCTTTATATGAAAGACTCCTTCCCTTCATTTCTATCTCTGTCCAGATGCTACCTCCTTGGAAGAGCAGCTTTCACTGACACCCAGTTGAAATCCTTCCTTCTTTCATTTTAAAGTTTTTAAGAACCTAAAATTCTCTCTTCTATAGATTGTGAGCCTCAGGACAGCAAATAGGATCTCTGGAGCCTTCTAAACATTAATCAATGTGCAGATATTTGATGAGTGGATGAATAAATCAATTTGAGAATGCTTCCCAATTTGGGGGATTCCATGTTTTGAGAAGAAACCAGAAGTAGATATGATATAATATAGTAGCAGATAACTTTTTTCACTTAACAACTAATCTATTATTTTTAATTATGACTCAAACAAAGTATGTATTTGCTAAAGAAAGTGGGAATCACAGGACTGTGTTCCTGAGTTATTTAAAAGGGGGGATATTTAGGGACAGCCAAAAAAAATATGACCAAGTACCTATCTCAGAGTAACCTCTTAATTGAAGTAGTTGGGCTCACTCCTCCTTGTCTAAAGCTAGCACCCACCTCAAGTTTCTATGACAAAGACTTTTCTCAATGTATGGTGTTTTGCTTTTTTTTTTTTGAAGCCACAGCAGAGGGTGAAACCCAATAAGAAACCATCATAATCTACTTTTCCATTTTTTACACAACTTGTTCCGTTTCACTCAGATTTCCAATGTCTTTTCTATAGCTTTCTGTACTCTTCATCTATTTGAAATACCCTAACTGACACCTTTTTCTCTGACAGATCACACGCCATGGAAATTACAGGCTGGGGTTGTAGCTGATGGTGTCAGCATGTATTCGTGAATACCATAAAGCACGGGGACAAGACATATTACATTCCTTAATATAGGTGGTAATTTGTTTCTTGAGCTGCTCGGTGTTTGTGACACTCATTAGTGAGAGATGCAGTAGGAAATAGAATCACACAAATGGGAGCCCAGGTTGAATTTGCTGTCTGGGAGGTGTGCATGATGTATGGTCGGTCGCCTGTGCTCCCAGCCTACCATGCTTAGAGCTGAGATTCTGCTTCAAAATTCCGTGTCTCACATCTGGACCAGGACATAACTACTCCAGAGTACCTGGTGGTGGGGCTCACACAGACAATTTCCTTTCTCACCTGAACGTCCATCTAACGATAGTTCTGATGGCCTCCTGTCTCAGCGTATTTTACCCATGAACCGGATAGAGATGGATCTCTCTTACATGGTTTAACAATGCCAATCATTCTCCAATTTCCAATTTGCAGAAGTAAACTTATTAGAGAGATCAGTAAAAAAATAAAAATAAAAACCAGAAAACAAAAAAATAAAACAAAACAAAAAGAAAATCTCAACTCTAAGGGTTCTTTTCCCTGGAAACTTTTAAACTAGTAGTCTAAAAACTTGTTTAAAGTCCCACTTGCTAGAGTTGAGTGGGTAGAAAATCATAAGCCTGACTTTGTCAAATATTAGCAGGGTTATATATTAGCATATTTAAGAGTTTGCAAATATGTCTTGTTATGTCTCACTAGCACAGTGACTTTGCACAAGCTGGTCAGTGAAGCCATGTTTTAGTTCCTTCCTAGACAAAGAAGGAACTCTAAGGCTGGGTAAGGTCATGAACACAAAGAAACCCATTAGTACCTGGAACAGCCATGGTGCAGAGTAAATAGGTGCTGGTCTTTTACAGACAAGAAGGCCAGGGTTCTGAGCACTTTAGAAGACTGACTTCTATTTCTGGGGTAATTTTTGAGGGTTAGCATAAAGAATAGGCACACGTCGCATGGGCCTGGCTCTGAGTGGGGACTCATTAGAAGACAATGGGCATCCACAAAGAATTGAAGACACTCATAGTAAGTATTGATTTAAAATATGTAACACAATTATTCAGTTGAGTAACTTTTCTTGATTAATTATATTTTCTGAAAGCAAAAGTTCTGGAGTTGGTGGAATAAAATCAAATATAAACAAAAGTCTAAATTGATATGCAAAGTCCTGTGATTACCTAAGTTACTTAAATAGGAATAAAGACATTAGTAAAAAATTTTAAGAAACGTGGAGCCTGGTGCTAGCCTCATACTAGACCTAAAGAGGCTTCCCAACTGAAGCTGACAAGGGCTTAGAAAGTTGCGAGCACAGATAGGGGCATTTTAATGTTCCGCCTAAAATTAATCCAAACTGTTTGAAGTTCTTCTTGGCATTTACATCAGAACATATGCAAGGACACTTGCCCATACAATATTAGAAAATGATCTCAGACAGGGGCCAGAAGTCCTGTGCATCTCCTTCAGAACAGGAAGACTTAGAATGACTTGAAGTCACTTCTGCTTTCTGGGCCTCAGTGTCTTTCCTTGTAAGATGAAGGGGCAGATAACGATGCTTCCTGATCTAAATTTTTAGTATTCTGACTTAAAGACAGGGAATTGACTGTGGGAAAAGACACCCTAGGAAGCAATTACTACTTCTGGAGGTAGAGTCTTGGACATATGGAGCATGCAGGTCTCAGTAGATCTAAGTGTCTGGGGTTGGACCAGAAAGAAGGCAGATAAAAATCAACTCTTACCTTTTAACTTCTTTGGCATCACTTGCGATGAAAAATCCTAAAGTACCTTCTTGGATCTTAAGGTGGTTCCCAGGGTTAATTAATATTCTGCTCAATGAACAGAAACAAACAAAGAAGACAAAGGTGTGAGCTGGGATTCAGGATAAAGTCTTGATGACGACACCATCCTGTTGCCTTGATAGGGGCCCCACTCGTCTTGTTCCTTAGATCTTTCCTCAGAGCCTGGCATTCACTGGGCCACACATCTAGTTCAATCATGCCATCATTTAGCTCCAGGTAGCACAGTCCAAGTCAGGGACATAAAAGATCTGGGTCTTGGGGTCTGGGTTTGCCTAATGGAGCTGCTTAGCTTCTCCCAGAAGCACACGACTAAAAGCACATTCTTCAGGATGGATCCATTTAGAAACTGATTTTGATGGTCAGTTTTGAAACACACTCAGCCTAATGAAGTTCTATGCAACTCCCACTTTCCCTTAGGTGATTGAGCATTAATGGGACCCCTATGTGTACACAGAAACATACATATATACATACCACATATTTCCATGGGGAATGGTACAAGACACCTATGTTACATGTAATGCATAATGAAACTGCACATCTTTGAGGCTTTGATAAGGACATGTAAGTAGACTCTATGAAGAACACGATCTACACACTGATAAAGAAAGCTATTATCTGTCAAATATACCCAATGATTCCCGTCTGCTTTCTATAAAAATGGATGGGTTGTGTGAATGAGACATAAAAACAGTATTCTGTCATTGGGGCCCACTGCAGCGTAAAGACAAATGAAAATTATCTCTAAAAACAGAAACAAAACAACTGCCTTGTCTTGTAGGGATATATAAACCTAAATATGCACAGCCCTACAAGTGTTAGATATGGACTAGCTGGCCAAGTTACATTTAGGGTGACTGAGATTATTGTTCATAGCTGTGAACAGTACGAGAGCACCTACCATTACCTACAAGACCTGACAGCGGGAAGCGGGGCTTGTGCCATTGCCATGGTTGCTGTTAACATTAAATAATAAGAAAGAACGAAGAGGCGACCGCTCTGCCCCAGAACCACCAGCAGCAATGAGGTTCCTTCCACATCAGAACTCATCAGTCCATCCTAATGGGCCTGCAGTCTGCACTAAGGACATACTGCAAAAGGCAGAGGTTTTACAAAGAGAGCTTATCATGACCCCTCTGCCAATTCCTACACCCATATCACAAGCCTTCTGATTTAGCACAGTCATGAGGCAAAGGTGTCAGAGATTATACAAATTTTTGCAGTTAAATGAATGTAAAAATTAGTTTGTGCTCATTAAGGTGCATGTGAGACTATATAGTTTATATTGATTTCCTTTTCAACATCACCTAAGTAAGGCATTTTAGGATCACAGGGTTCTAGATTTTGTACAATCTTTGCCTTGTTTTCCTGAAAGGCAGTTCCTATGTGACTGCCTCTGCAATCAGAAATTGGGTTCATATTCTGGCACTGAAGTGGTAATTTGGGGTAAGTTCCTAAACCTACCAAGAATTCGACTGCTTTTCCCTATGAGAGGTGCATTAAGACTAACAATAGACTTTTGTCAAAGAAGATAATGTCTGAGCAGCTTGATTCCTTTGATTATGGTTACTGTTACCATGTCATCCCTGTAAAAATGCCCAAGTATATTGCATTCCACCAGAGGTCTCCTGGCTCGGTGGACTGGAACACTGTGCTTCTTATCAAAAATATCCTCTGTGATGAAGTTATAGAATTAAAAACTAGACATGATAGAATAATGCATGAGTACTTCTATTAAAAAATTCCCACACACTTCTGGAGTCTTAAAAGTATATTCCCAAAAGTTTGGGAAGCCTCTATTTTGATAAGAATCCACAGAATACAGAAGGTAAAATTTGACACATGTTGTCTTGGTCAGACATATATGTCCAATGACCTGTGCTTCCTTCCCTCATGCTTTGTGCCACATTTTCTGTCCCACAGGGATCCAGTTCACTGTGTCACTGTGAAATGTGGTGATCTCAGGGTTCCTAGCCACAGAGGTTTTTCATTTTCCTCTGGTCTTTATCTGCACTGACTGAACAAGAATTGGCCTGCAGTGAAATCAGGGATTGCAGCCTAGAGAATGCAGGTCGAAGTGGTTTACTGCAGTCTTCAAGCATCTTTTAATCAAGTCAGTGCTAATGGAGATCATCCTGGTGCTCAAGCCTCAGCTTCCCTAGCCATCAATGTTAGTGAAGCACTTAGGTGCATGCATCAACCACTGGATCCTGGCTTTTAAGGAAGCTAGGTCTCACCCTCCTAAACTATAAAACGCAGAGTACAATACCTGACTGGTAATGTTCCAAAGAGAATAAAGGCTATACTCTATGTATTTTAAGGACACACTATGTCTTTAATCTTTGGTTTCTATAAATATAAGCAAGGTGACTAAAAACGTCAGAGTAAAGAAGCCCTCACACCTCCACTGGCCTACTCTCGATTTTGTATTCAATGCTAACTAAACCCTTATGAAGGTGTGGTCTCTGGGCAACATCTAGAAATGGGTTACTACAGATTTACTGGAATTTTATGGTGATATGCAAGAGATAGACAGCATCTCCTGTCCCCAGAGCTCTTGGGATCCCCAAATACCCTCATGTGCCCTGTGGACAGGGTGAGAAGATTAAACTTGCATGCATATGAAGTATGAGGCAGGTATAAAGGTTAGGCTAAGACAGGCTTGGGGGGGTTCATTTGAGGAAGTCGAAAGAGTGAGCCCATCCAGGAAAAAAAAATAGGAAGTCCATAAGCACAGGTGCTCTGTGCCTTGTAGGCTAGACTGAGCTCTAAGGGGAAGTCCATCAGACAAGTGCTCTGTGCCATGCAGGCTAGACTGAGCCCTAAGGGTGGTGAAGAACAAGCCTTTGATTCCTGGGGCCCACAACATAGGAAGTTTCCTAAGTGACCTGTGAGTTTCACAGCCTCTTTGGAGAAATACATTCCTGATTCGCATAACTGTTACCTGCATTCCAAATCTAGAAACATTTAAATAAATGCTAGTCTTCTTCCTCTTAGAAATGTAAAAAGATATGAATTCTAGGCAGGAATAACTTTTTCCTCCCCCTACAAAATGCCTTCTAGACTTAAAATTTGCTATTGACTTACTAGGAAGTTAACTTTTTTGTTTGTCTTTTTTTGTTTGTTTGTTTTTTGGCAAATTTCTCTGATCTTTTTAGGAGACTTTTCAATGTCAAGTTTGTTTTGTTCTTATGGCTGCCAAACATCTTCCTCCACAAGCACCATTTTTAATCAATTTTCTGGCTCCAATTTTGTTTAAGTCATAAGCTTATCAGAGATAAAACTCAAGATGCGTCATGTAGAGAATCAAGGAAATCTCCAAGAGGAGTCTCCTATCGGGAGAGGCCTTTCTTCCTGCACATCCATTAGCAGAATTCCAACAAGGACATCTTGGCAGAAGGAGACATTTCCTCATTTCAAGGAAGATATAAATTATCCCCCTTTTTTCCCATGACCTTGCTGACTTCACTTGAAACCGCCTAGTGAGAACTGGCAGCACAGGGCTTGTGTGGTCCCATCTCCACGAATTCTCGCTCATTGCTTTTCCTAGGTCTGCAGCAAGGCTTATTCTTCGTCTGCTTACCCCTTCACAAGAGCAAAGCACACACTTTCTGTAAGAAATCACTGCCAGTTGGAAAACTGGGAAACATGATCCCCATTTACTTCTGAGTTTTTCTTAGTAGAACTTAGGGAGTCTTACATGCTACATGCACTTTCTAGATCTGTAGAATGAATGAAAAGCCCAGTCGTTGGCCTCAGTTCTCTAAGTTTCTCTTTTTCTCTCCAATAAATGAATGTAGCAAGTACTGCAGTTCTCATTGGTCAGCCCGGTCAAATGCATGACCACAAGTCTTCTTGTAGATTGGCCACCAAGCTAAGTTCCCAGAGGCATTAAGTATAAATATACAAATACGCAAATATGTAAACAGTCACTTGGGCAGCTGGAGCAACTGCTTTCAATACTGAAAGCAAAACTCACTTAGAACTGAAAGGCATGTTTCTGATTGCAGAACGCATCCACACGGAATGGGCTCTATCCAGTAAGGCATGTTTTTATCAGGGCCCTACGGGAGACACTACACTGACTCTCTTATACCTGAACCTGCAGCAGATTGAAAAAAAAAAATCAGGACTAGGTGGGGAGAAATATTCTTTTTCTTCTCTCTAATACTTAAGGTGCAACAGCTGCTGAATGATTTAGTAATCCTTCCTTCAGTCCTCCTAATCCTTACCTTTGTTAGGGGAAATGGCCAATGACTAGTAATTCAACTGAAACAGATACCTTAAAGAAGACTTTCATCCACTATGGACGAATAGACCGCGTGCATGCATTTGTGTGTGCATGTGTGTGTGTGTGTGTGTATGTGTGCGTGTGTGTGTGGTTTTGTGCCCATCCACCCCCTTGAGGCATCGTGTACCATTCCCCAAGCAATTGAGAAAATATCACCACTTCTGTGAAGGTATAGTTTATACTTGGAAACACTATGATCACAGTTGTGTCTAGCAAGCTAATGGGACTTCATTAAACAGAGTAAGCAAGTCAGAACCACTGAGGAGCTCAGTTCATGCTATGCCCTGCTGACTCACACCACTGGGGATAGGTCTCTCTGATCACTCAAGTTCATGGACAATTACTACCAGCAGGAACTTGATTCGAACCAATTTCTGTCCCCTCTCAGGAAGTTCAACTGAACTGCAGTTTGTGTTGTGTTACGACATAGCTTAGAAAAAACCCAAATCTCAAACCTCATCACTTCTCTGGAACTTTCCATTTCTTCTGGGCTTTACAATAAGTGCTGCTGGAGTCCCACACAACTAGACACATGCATTTACATTAGAATATGTGTAGAAGACACAGGTGTGTATTCCATGCTTCAATATGCATAGGCCTAGTTCACTTACATACAGAGACACCATAATCAAGGTTGCTCCCAGCTGGTCAGACTCAAATGACCATCACTGTGGTCCACAACAATATTGGTAATATATGATTTAGCTCAAGTTCACATCAATAATCTTAAAAGTAAAATTTCCATATATTTGTAGAGTATAACAAGACTAGCTACATGGGAGAGGCTAGAGAGCTGATCTAGGAAAGATAACACTGGACATGTGGTTCTGGGAGCAAGCCATACTCTCTGGTACACGTTAAGACAAGTCATGCCCATATCACAACATGCCTTCACCACAAGTAAAAGGGCTCCAGGCCAGAAGCCAACAGCAGAGGTGCAACCACTGTGGACCTCTGAAGATGCATAGTGTTGCAATAACTTCTCGCAGTTGGATCATATCAATAATACCAAACTGACAGGAAGCCACCTCTACTTATTCACATCTACTAAAAAAAAATTACAGAAGATCTGACGTTGGAAAGAATCCCATACAACACAAACACACAAGTATAAACACAAACACATGACAGTGACTACAACCACGGAGAAGAACATGAAGAAGTCAGCAGTGTCGCAGTCTCTTTTCAACAGTACTGTCTTAGAGAATGCCTTTTAGAAAAACTATGCTGAGAAATGTAACAACAGCAAAACAATCACCCCAAACCCAAATAATTAAAAAAATGCCATTGATAATAATTTAGTCATGCTTCATGCAACACAAAACAGCGGCAAAACAGGATGAAGTGACATGGTAAAAGCTGAGGTACTTCCTACTAAGAAATGTGCCAAATACACAAGGGGCAAAAGAAAACCATGAGTTTGTTCCAACAAACAGTGCTTATTGTAGAACACAAATACACAACTGGGCAGTTCAGTGCTGGCATTTTAAGTCTCTACAGAGAACTGCTCAAGAAATTAGATAGTCAAAATGAAATCAACCTGAACAAAAATGAGGAAAGGGCGAGGTACTAGGGCTTGGTCTCTGGTTTGTGGATAAAGGACAGAAACTGATTGACAAAGTGGAAACTCAACAGAGGGGCGAGAAGGTCACTGGGAATGTGGATGTGGGATGAAGACAAAATGGTGCCCGCATCTGATGGACACCAGGACAACATCAGGACAGTACAGAAACAGACACAGAGGGCTGGAGAGAAACGGTCTCCTTTTCAAGTTGAATATGATTTGTTTTCATCATTAGTGCTAAGATTGAAGACAATCTATGCCTTTCTGTTTACCTTTTTACTTATTTATTTTAGTTTTCCTGCAAAGAAGTTAGTGCATCAACCAAAAGAATCAACAAATCAAACAAGGACAGCGCAGGCTACTTTTATGTATTCTAGTGGGAGACGGGTGATACATATGTATAAAAATATATATATATATGTATACATATACTATATATATATATATATATACTAGACAAGGGAATGAGATTATATATTCATATATATAATCTCTCTTCTTGAGTTCTTGGCAAATGGTTAGTCCTGTGGTTAGGAGTGAAGACAGAGGGTGGAGGTTGGAAGGAAAGTTAACGAAGAATGCATACCGCTTTCGGCTTCTGCAAAACGACAAGAAAAGAATTTCAAATCAAACAATTTGATAATAAATTGACTGACACCAGGAGGAAGGAAGGAATAAAACCTTTGTTTCAAATCATTTGAAGGATGCGTGTGAAAACAAGGTTTATCAGCCAAGCATGGAAACAGGATCATGGGTGGAGCCAACAACAGAGAAGAACCTCAAACATTGGTCAGAAGTAGGAAGTGGGAAGAGAAGCAGCTTCTCTAGATTTCCATACCTTGTCCATTACAAAACGTGAGAGGATGAGGACTAGGTCTCTCACAAGGATATAAAAACAAAAGTGCGCTTTGGACTTAGACGCTTTGTTGAGTACATCTTGGGTTTTGTTGGGGTACGTGCCATGTTCCCTCCAGCACACCTTTCCCACAGCACTCATGTGCTTCCACACTGAGACCAAGCCACACCGAGGATTAATGTTGGCAACTGCACACAAAAAGCCAATACAAAGCCAGACAAGTTCTTTTTTTGCCTTTTCTGGGGGCACTAGAAGGGAAAACAAAATCCACAACCTATATCTCTAGACATGGCTTTGTTGGAAACAGCTCAGGTTTATGAATCAATGAGAGGCCCTGTCAAAGAGAAGGCTGTGTTTGCCTGGGACCTGAAATCTGTTTCCTTAGAATAGTGCCTGGCCTCTAGTGGCACCTCTCTTTCCTGGGACCAAAGGGTGGTAAGTGGGAGCTGAGTGGCTTGATGCTCATGGCTCAGTGATGCCGTGAGATCATAACAGAAAATACTCATCAACACCACCTACGCAGTGATCCTTTTCCTCCCTCCCTCCCTCCTTCCTTCCTTCCTTCCTTTCTTTTTTCCTTTCTTTCCTTTATATTTGTTTGGAGAGAGATGCACAAAAGTGATAGAGAGAGGTCCTCTGATCCACAAAGATTGCCATTCACAACCTACCCCACCCTCCAAAAAAAATCCAAGGACCCACAGTCCTTCCTCCACACACGTGGATCCAGGTAAGGCTGGTATAAAGGTGGGCTAATGGTAACTCTAGCAAATCCCACTTTAACTCTTGACAGACAAATGGCCATGGCTCTCTTTGGCTCAAATAATACTTTTAATAGTCTTTCCTTTTCCAACAAGGAAAAGAAAAATGTATCCTTCCATGCATAGTTTTGAAATTGCTACCACAGTGTTCTACAAAAGACACCAAATCCACCATTTTCTCTTCCGGTGTCTGGTTGATTTGGATTTTCAAAGTAACTCAGCATTTGATCAGATTGGCTGTGGACAATCTGACATGACAGTTAAGGGGAGGGACAACAGAGGATCCACTTGCCTGTGATCCAGTGTTCCCTTTGTTTATGTCACAGACACATATTTGGAAATAGGCATGTGTGTGTGTGTGTGTGTGTGTGTGTGTGTGTGTGTGTGTGTGTGTGTGTGTGTGTGGTCATTTATCAGGACTGACAAAACTCCTTGAATGAGGCTAGTAGAACTTTTTAAGTGTTGCCCTGCATTCTGTTGGGTTATGAAGACGTGTGTTGGGGTGGGCTGCCCTTCTGGCCCTGTGAACATGTAGGAGCAAAAGCCTTGCTAGAGCAGGTACAGCATCTGGATACATCGTTTCAGAGAACAAAAGTCAGGCTGTCTTTTAACCAGCTATCTTTCTCCCCAAACTATGAGTAAGAATTGAGGATCCAAGATTATCTGTGTCATCATCGAGGCACCTAGGACCTCCCACCACCACTACCAGATTCCTGCTCAGACAGTGCTGCCACCAACCAGCAGTAAGGTCATGTTATCGACTGGGGTGTTATCTATTTCAACCAGACCTTGTCCCTCACTGGTCTGATTTGCACATCATTAAATAAAAAATAAATAAATAATGAGAGCTCCTGCCTCAGAGCTCTTCTCTTCTGGCTAATTTACATGAAGCTGATATTCTGCCACCTGGCTGTGGCTGCAGTGGGAGAAACACATATGGTCCACAATAGGCTGCTTACAGATCGGCTACTGAGAGAGAGGCCCCTCCCATTACCGCTCTACCGCAGGCTGCTGGAAAGAAGGCCTGAGACCACCTGCTTTCTGCTTACAGCAGTAAAAAGAACTTCAAGAGAGAGTCCTTCCGTTCTTGCTTTCTTGTGTAAAGGGTAGGTATAGCATAGTGGGTGGAGCTACTCTCTCCTGTCTTCCAGAGAAATGTCTGGGTGTCCAGTGGAGCATGGGGTGACAGGCTGGTCTGAAATAGAAACTGCAGTGTCTTGAAATGTTTTGCAGGATTCTGGAGGTGCTGCACTGGGTTCCAAGCCAATAATTCATAAAGCGAGAAAGAGGAAGCGGACGGACCCCTCCAGGGATAAACACTTCAAACATGAACGTCAACTTACCGGCTCTCCCGGTTGGCAGACTTGTACTCAATGGCTATCATCAGGAGTTTCAGCTTCACAAAGCACAGCCTGCGATGAGACAGAGAGGCCTCCCAGTCAATGACTGTGAATAGCAGAGTTTCATAACAAACCCCTTCTGGAACTTCCAGTCCCCTAATGCAGTCATTATCCAGGGAACCCTCAGTCTACCCCCAGGTGCCAAAGGCAGGGTCAGTAAAATGACACCTCCACATCTTCCCCATTAAAGCTGATTTCCCACAAGTGATAAGGGACTGGATGTTCAAAGTGCAAATTGGGCTCTGGTCTGGATGTCTAGACACAGACCCCAAGCAGAGATTTGTGCCTGGGGATTTACAGCGGCCAGATTCATTAGTTACTCAGCCGGGTAGTAAAATGTTAACTGCAGTGGGAGGAAGAGACTTGGAGCAGTGCGACCTGTTATTTGGATTCCATTTCGGCCTTTTGTACAAATGGCTCATATTGTTGTTCAGAGCAGCCCCCCTTGTGCTTGGAATGACGGTAATAATACTTAGCCTCCACCTAAGTGCCCAGCGCATGACTACAGCATTCTCACTCCTGGTTTTATCCAAGCTGCCTCACCTCCTCTGCGAAGGGCTCTGGGCTGCAGACCAGACTGCTCTCTGTTGGCTTGTTCCTGCCTCCCCACCTTCACTCTTGTGCACCCTCTGCACCCCAGTATCTTCTCTTCTCTTCCAAACCACTTTCCCAGGCCACTGCCAGTCTAATCACCAGCTCCAAGCAATATTCTAGCTATTGCTCTCTTTATAGATTTTATTTTTCAAACCTCGCCAGCACCTTGCCTGTATCCATGTCATTTAGTTCCTAGCTAAGTTTACGCTGGCTGTGGCTGCTTCCCATTCTCTCCTTGGCCACAGAGAAGTCTTCAAAGTGTTTGGAATTCCCCCCACAGTGCACAGCAAACGGAGCCACTAACACAGAGGGCCTCCATAAACAGATGAATCCTACTCACTGTGTCTCAGCTCCAAGAAAATAAAAAGAGGTGTCACAACATGCTTGTGCATAAAGAGATTCAGGTAGTGCTAGTCATGTGGAGTAGAAAACTCAAAGGCAAAGGTTAAATGAAGAACGGTACAGTAGGGTGTAAGGCTGCCAAATCCAAAATGAATTCTGAGAACTGTTTTAAGATGTTAGAGTCACAAAGAATAAGATATAAACCTGGAAATAATGTAGTAAAATTTAGATTAAGATGGTCATTGACTATTTAAAGAGATAAGAGCTCACACAAAGAAAAAATGAACCACATATATTTTGTATCACATGTTTCTACAATAAGCATTAAATCATATATTTTAGGAGATATTAAATAATGAAACATTGCTCAAGTGATAATGAAAAATGAACCCTGGTTATTTAGTTTCAGGATTGTAAAGGGGATGAGGGATGAGGTCCTAGGCTAAGGCCTTCCTTGGTAGATCTACTTATTTCTTACCACCTTCCTCCACGGGAGACCCATCCTTCTGTTTCTACCCCTGTTTGACTGGTGGTAAAGTTAAGACTCTGAACATCCACACAACCCATCCAGGGGTTAAGTATTAGGCCTCTAACTGACCTCAACGGAGAGACATCTTCCCCTCCAGTGAAGTGTGCTTTCAGGGAAAGTGCAATTTTAAGCCAATATACAAGGGAATCAATAATAAATTTCTAGATCTTGACAAATCCTATGTAGAAATAAAACCACTTGTGAGGATAAATAGTAACTGAGGAGAAAATAGGTATTTGCCAATTTGTAATAGCCCAAAAGGACCACCCTGAAGATGCAGAGGGTACTGAGGAGGAAGGAGAGGGTATGGAGAAAGGGATCTCTGTGGGATAGAAATGGCAAGAACAAAAGTCCTGAGTCTTAAAAATGGTCTAAACGTTTGAGAACCAGACACAGAGCCTGCAGAGCCGGCACTGAAAGAGCAAGTCAAGACAAGCCATGGGTGGGTCAAAGAGCAAGGTGGGGTGAAAGGTCATGAGGACTCTGCTTGCCCCAACAAGGCACATGCTGCTTATTCTAAGTGAATGAGAGACATGGAGTTGATGTGACTTTGTGTGTGGATACATGCAAGTGAGGGGTACATGTGCACATTGTGGAAGCCAGGGGTCAACCCTGAGTATTGCTGCTCAGACATTGTTTTTTGAGACAGGTCTTTTATGGGAGATCACCAATTCTTCCAGGCTGTCTGGCTAGTCTGCTTCAGGGATCTCCCTCCCTGGTACTCCCCAGCACTGGGATTACAAATGCATATGCCCACACCTGCCTTTCTCCATGGATCCTGGGGGTTGGTCCTCACGCTTGCACAGGGTGCACTTTGCCAGCTCCTCAGCACCTGTGGTTGGTTTCAAGTGAGGAACTGACGTAATAAGATAGGTTAGGCATAAAGATGTGTGGCTCGCAAGGAAAGTGCTGGTGCACAGTAAGAGCCTCCCATTCTCTTTAGGGAATAACACCAATTGCTTTTTTTTACATGAGACATTGGGCTCCTTGGTATTACCATCCACAGATAGTCGGGATTTCAGAGGAACACTTCCATACATGGCTATCTGGGCTCTCCCTACAATTGATTTGAAGGTGTTCTGATCCTGTCAGGAGACTAATGACCTGGACTTTGAGGTGGTTGTGTAGAACAAGTCTAAAGCACCAACCCAAGTATCACCAACCCCAGCAAGGAAAACTGTCTTAGTTTATGGTCCACAGGATACAATTACCTTCTTGTGCTGCTGTTCTTCCTGGAGTTTAAATTGTTTTTGTTGTTGTTGTTGTTGTTAAACTATTATTATATAACCTATGCACTAGTTGTTGAAGCAAATTACTGGATCAAGCACACACTACTGAATGTAAATAGTAGCCAAAAAATATCTGATCTCAGCAGGGATCACTCCGTTGGTGTCCTGTGGAGAACTGCCATTTTTATTTAGGGCTCTCATAGTTTGCAGGATCGAAGCTCTTAACTGCTTGTATAGATTTAACCCTACTGGAGGGAAAGGAAGAGTGGCTCCTAGTAAGTGTACATTTTGTTGTCTCATTTGGACTAGGATCAAATGCAGTAGTAGGGTGAGTGTGTTCACTCTTAGTTGCCACAGTGCCATTTACCCTGCTGGGTTTAAGAATCAAGGACTGCCGGGCGGTGGTGGCGCACGCCTTTAATCCCAGCACTTGGGAGGTAGAGGCAGGCAGATCTCTGTGAGTTCGAGACCAGCCTGGTCTACAAGAGCTAGTTCCAAGACAGGCTCCAAAACCACAGAGAAACTCTGTCTTGAAAAACCAAAAAAAAAAGAATCAAGGACTTTGCTCAGGCAAGAAGGTCAATCTGACCCAGGCAATCTTGTGCACGGCCTGACAGATGGTTATGAGCTATCATATGGGTGCTGGGGATTGAACCCAGGTCTTCTACAAGACCTGCCATCTCTCCAGCACATCATCCCCTTCTTATATAGAAGATTAACTGAAGTCCAAGGAGGGAAAATCCACAAGCTCAAGGTCAAATGGCTTCTGCCTTAAAGAAATACATAGAGATGGAGTCGCCATGTAACATATATGGTGTTGCCGCTACTCTATGAGCAGAGAAAACCCAGGGGAGATGAGCATGTAGTTGGCCCATACTGTCTGACTACACAGTATTTCTTAAAAAACTGGAAATAGACACCAACATGCAATTTCATATTTTTAAAAAAAAATCTGGATTTTCAGCTTTCCTTGGTAAATCAAATGTGGTCACACTGGAGCCATCTTTCGTATAGCTAAAAGGAACTCCTCGAGAGGTACACCTTCTCCAATGTCCCCCAGTGCCCACTTCTTGCTACTGCTCCACTTCCCCCCTCCCATCTGCCTGCCTCCTTATACTCATGTATGTTTTAAATATTGCTCAAACCGGTATCTTTTCAATATTTGTAAACCACATTGACAAACCATCAATTAACCCAAAAAGAGAAGTATGGCTCTCTGAGTGTTCAAATCACACTTTTTTGCTAAATCCTGCTACAGAGAGCACTAACATCCTTTGGTCTAAGGATATGAAAGGTGTGGAGTGGGATCAGAGGTCCAAAGGTGGTGGTGGATGTCCAGCTTACATAAGCAAAAAAGGGAGCTAATAAGGTAATTTTATGCTCACCCCCTTTATGTGCTAAATGTCTCTAGTGGATAGGGCACAAGTTTGCCTCCTTGGCATTCAGGGAGTGTAAAGAACAAGCTTTTGATGAAGGCTGCATGAAGCAAACTGGATGAAGAGACAGGAGATTCACAGGAGTGGCTAGAACAATGGAGAATAAAACAGAGAGCTAACAGAGCGTGGGAAGTGAGTGCAGAATCCTGAAATAAGATGCTTTTTGTCTTGCTTGTTAGATTAGATGCCAACAGACTGGGGAAGACACAAATGGAAATAATAACAGATAATAATCATGATAAGCTCTGGGAATCTAACATTTGCCTTCCAACCATTAGGCCAAGATGCGAATCTTATTTGAAGATACAGAGAGTCATTTATTCTTGGGTTCTTCTAGATGCTGTGTTACAGGAGGGCACATGCCTAAGAATGTGTTTGCAGATGACCCAAAACTGATGTCCTTTGGTTGAATACTAACTCGAATTATTTTCGTTTGGTAAAGTAGAGTGGACATTGCATTCAAATAGCTTTTGCATTTAAAAAAAAAAAAGTAAGAGGCGGTCTCCATTTAATGTGTGCTGCTGCTGCTCATATGAGCAGAGACAGCCCAGGGAAGCCCAGCACAAACTTGACCCATACTGTTTGAACAGCATAGTATTCCTTCAAAGGACCTGGCTTCTCAGTGTTCCTTTGCAAATCAAATCTAGTCACACTGGAGCGATCCTTTACTTAGTTAAAAGGGACTCCTCCAAGGGTTGCCCCTTCTCCACTGTGCCACACTGCCCATTCCTTCCTGGCTCAGCCTCCTGGCTCAGCCCTATCTGGGCACGATCTTTATTCCTCTGGCTTTGCTCAGCTTGTTGGATTACTATGTATACAGAACAGGTATAGAATCACGAAGCACAATCAGGGTTAGCGAAAGAACAAGAGAGAAAAAAAGCCAGAAAGCCTTCACAGTATAGTAAACAAGACAAACCCAGCCATAACTTAGCGAGAGTCTAATTCTTGGTTTCAAAAAAGGAAATTTCCCAATATGTCCAATGTGGGAAGTTGTCACTAGTTGCAAAAATTACAAGGAAATAGAAATGATCTTTTTTTTTCACCTTCTAAGAGGGGGGGAAATGCCACTTGTCACAAAAAGGTCTTAAACCAGCAATCTGCAATAAAACTGTTGTAATAACAAGTTAGATTGCTTTCCTTATAATTATTAAGTAGAGGTCTACCAAATTTGACAATGCCATTATACAAAGCCCCTTTCCTTTTATTGCCGACATCATCTGTTAACTATAGCATTTTCAGCCCAGATGTTCCTGAACAAAGGCTCTTAAGAATTAGAGTCCAGCTGTCTCTAACTACCCAGAGAGAAATAAATTGTCCCTGCCATTAAATCAGTCCCCTTGACTGGAAGGATTACTTGCTGGTGTGAATTAAGCATGGAAACCTGTCATAGAGTTTGCACCTTCCAGTGTGCTTATAAAGTGGATGCAAAGCTGGGGCTTAGAGCAAAGGACTCTGCCACCAGGAAAGTGGCAGACAACAGAAAAACAGTTTTTAAGCTGACTAAATCCATCAAGCCTTCTAAAGACAGCTTTTCCCAAAAGTACCAGCCCCCTCCAGCTGCCCAGAGGCCCCGGGACTTCAGGATAACTGCCATAATAACACTAGAAGCAATTCAAATACTGTGGACTAGGAAACAGGGATTTTAGGATCAAGGGGTTAGAGGGGATATAACCATATTCAACTTTAATTGGAAAAAATAGTTTCTGAACATGATAATATATATCTAATATATATAACATATATTATATATAAATATTATATATTATATATAAATAATATATATGTATATATATATTGAAGACTTATAAGACTGAACACCAAGAAAATAGAAGGGATTTGGGCTGTTAGAGGGTGATGTAGAAGGGTCATCTGTCTATGTGTTACTTTCATTGGTTAATAAAGAAACTGCCTTGGCCTTTTGATAGGCCAGCCCTTAAGTGGGTGGAGTAGACAGAACAGAATTTTGGGAGGAAGAAAGCAGAGTCAGGCAGATGCCATGAATCTCCAGCCCAAGACATATGTAGGTTAGGGTCTTTCCCAGTAAGCCACAGCTTCGTGGTGCTACACAGATTTAACAGAAATGGGTTAATCAAGATGTGAGAGTTAGCCAATATGAGGCTAGAAATAATGGGCCAGGCAGTATTTAAATGAATACAGTTTCCATGTAATTATTCCAGGGCTAAGCTTGCCGTGTGGGAGCCAGGCGTGACAAAAAGCAGGCCTGCTTGCCTCATCACTACAAGAGGGGATGATGCTAGACCTCATTTTTTCATAGCTTTGATAAGGGTCAATGGGGAAGTTTTCAGAATACACCCACTCTCAAATACATGTACATCCATGCATGCCCCGCCCTCTCTCTCTCTCTCTCTCTCTCTCTCTCTCTCTCTCTCTCTCTCTCTCTCTCTCTCTCTCACACACACACACACACACACACACACACACACAGTGTCTTTCCTCCCTAGAAGATCCTAAGACATTTAAACGTCAAAATAATTTAATTCTCTGAGGTGGGCAGTTAGTATTTTTAGTGCTAGCAAATGCCCTTTGGGTGAAGTTTGACTATCATTCTTCCCTGAGACATACAACATAGGGTGTGTGCTTACTCTCAACACTCAGCAGTCAGGTGAGACCCTAGCAGCCACCCCAGTTCTAACCGAATCTCCTGCCCATTGACTGGCCTTTCACCCTGTCCAGAATTCTGAATCTGCATTGTTTGAGGGTTGTAGTGGGGCTTATTGCTAGTGCTTTGCCTGCTGGTACAGAAAGAACTACTTGCCACCTTGTCAGTTCCTGTAGCAGGAGTAGTGATTACACTCACATCATACATGTTCATATGTGTTGAGCCCTATTTACAAAACTCCCAACATAAGAGACTAGATAGAACCATCACTGATCTTTTTTTTTTCCCCAAGACAGGGTTTCTCTGTGTGGCCTTAGCTGTTCTGGAACTCTCTCTGTACACCAGGCTTGTCTCAAACGCAGAGATCCACCTGCTTCTGAGTCCCGAGTGTTGGAATTAAAGGCATGGGCCACCACTGCCCAGCAGAAAATACATATTTTTTTAAAGATGCAACTTAAGGTTTTACATAAGTTCTGTAGGCATGTGCCTTTCTGGTGTCAGGCTACAGGAGTCTACCACAGAACAAGCGGACTTGTCTGGCCTCCCTCACACTTTGAGATTGGAAGATCTTTTGTACACAATCAATGGAATCAGAAAACTCAACTGGGCAAGAGGGCCATCTCTGTCCTCTGTCTGAGCTGTGCCAATCTTAACTTTCCTTGTGTGGCTTCTTTTGAAAGATCTGTCCTTGCAAGATGACACAGGAGTCCAGTTTTCTGAATTCCAGGCACACAGAGGCAGGTGGATAGGTGAGAAAATTAGAGTCCCTCTCCTTGGAGTCTTCTCCATCTCCTGAAGCCAGCACAGTGTCTCCACACTTTGTAGCTGGGCTTGGGCCTAACGACCCTTCCACACTGCCCGCTGCTGCCCTCAGGTTACCTGGGTACTAAACACTCAGCACCTCCATCAGCTGCCGAGCAGCGGAGAGACACGTATTTTAAATACACCTCTTGTCCTCCTCCCCTCTGAGCTGTAAAACCTTGTACAATTAAGCTTTTATATTTTGCAAGTGATGAATGACTGACTAATAGGTTCGCTGTGAGACTCGGGACCTGGAACTCTGTGTTCTTCTTGCCAATCTGATTGCTGAATCTACTTTCTTCTGGGTCGTTCTGCCCACCCCACCTACCTGGGCATCTTCGCCTTTGCTAGCATAATGAAACTACTATCATTATTGCCCCTCAAAGCACCACATATCACACTGGAACCGATGTGCCCTTTCAGGGTCTCGTTAGGAAACCTCAACAGAGCATGTGTATATGGAGAAAGCTCCCTATGGTACTGCATTATCCAGGTTTTCTGATTCCTGGGACTTGACCTTGACCCTCTTCCTAAACCCAAGTTTCTTAGAGGATCTGCTCATATAAAAATGCATCTTTTCCAGGAGTCTTCCCTTAGTCCACAGGAAGACTCTCCAAGAGCATAACGCCTGCATTCCAGCTGCACATTCTGCAAGCACATTCAAACACCATAGCTTCCTTAGGATGGACATTAGCCCCCTCAGTCCAGTTTCAAACTCTAAAGACAGCACTAAAGGAAAAACAAATTCTTTACTTGGTATTCAAAAGAATTTTTATTAAGTTTCCATGTTTCATAGTTAATCAAATCTAAGGCAACAACAAGATCAAAAACACTGATGACAACTTATGCTGAAAAGGAACACTTCTGCATTGTTGGTGGAGTGCAAATTAGTACAGCCCCTTTGAATATCAGTATGGTGATTTCTCAGAAAATTATGAAACAACCTTCCTCAAGACCCAACAATACCACTTTTGGGTATATACTCAAAGGATGCTCAATTGTACCACAAAAACATGTGCTCAGCGATGTTCATAGCAGCATTGTTGGTCATAGCCAGAACCTGGAAACAACCTAAATGTTCCTCAACCGAAGAATGGATAAAGAAAATGTGGTGCATTTACACAATGGAGTACTACACAGCTGGAAAAAATGACATCTTGAAATTTTCAGGCAAAAGGATAGAGCTAGAAAACATCATATTAAGTGAGGTAACTAGACCTAGAAAGACAAATATTAAATGTACTCATTCATAAGTGGTTTTAGACATAAAGCAAAGAAAACCAGCCTACAGTTCACAATCCCAGAGGAACTAGACAGCAATGAGGACCCTAAGAGAGACATATATTGATCTAATCTACATAGGAAGTAGAAAAGGACAAGATCTCTTGAGTAAATTCGGAGTATGGGACCATGAGAGAGGGGTGAATGGGAGGGGAGAGGAAGGAATGGGATCAGAGAAAAATGTAGAGCTCAATAAAAATCAATTAAGATAAAACAAAAAATCCAAGGCAGCAAGCTAAACACATTGGTGAAAATATTTTAATTCATTACATTTTTGTCCTTAGTGACTTGTGACTAATAATTGGAGAATTTACTAATCAATAAAAGTAAAAAGAAACTGGAACTGCTACAGTGTCTGCCCTCCCTCCCTCCCTTTCTTCCTGCTTACATTTGATGGGATTGGGGGCAGAAGAGGATGCTGAATTGAGAGATAGGCTAGATCAGTAACATGTACTGAGAGATGAGGAGTCTCATAACTTGCACCAAGTCTAAGGCCAGACATCTGATAAGATCACAGGAAAAGTACACAGACAGGAAGAATCTTAATGCAGAAAGTGGCTGACCTGGGGGCCTGACCTCACTTCCTGTGACTTCAGTCTATGCATTGTAGTGTCATGTTGTGTGAACCTCTCAAGAATAAGATCCTATGAGGGCAAATGTGCCTTCACAACCCTAGCCTTCCTGTAGGCTTGACACTGGCCAGCCCCGCCTTCACAAGTACTTAATAGGAAGGAGGGGAACAGGAAGAAAGGGAAGCAGGTGAGTGCTGGTGTCACGACCCAAGCTGCTGCTAAAAACAAAGTTAATGCAAAAGTCCTGATCTTTTTAATATTTGTGTGTGTGTGTGTGTGTGTGTGTGTGCATGTGTGTGTGTAGGCATATGGGTGTGGGTACCTACCAAGAAAGAAGCAGGCATGAGACTCCCTGGAGCTGGATTTAGAGATGGTTCTGAGCTGCCCTAGTGGGTGCTGAGAACTGAACTCTGCTCTTCTGCAAGAGGAGCAAGCATTCTCAGCCTAGTCGCCGAGCTACCTCTCCAGCTCCCAAAGGTTCAGAGCTTAACATAAGCTTAAAAGATGCGACCACCTGCAAGTCTATGATTTGTCTGAATGATGGGCTCAAAGGAGGACACAGAGGCTATCAGCCCAGAGCGCAGGGTGCTGTGCAGGAAGGATGGGGTGGTTTTATGTCCTCGAATTTTCTATAAGGATCACCTCACTTGCTCATAAAAAAAAAAAAAAGATGTATATTTTTAAGTCTTACTCCAGATTTAACAACTGGAGATGAAGCATGGACCTCATTTTATAAGTTCCCCACAAAAGCATGAATGAGTCAGCCTTCAGCTGTCACCTACTCCAAACTGCTCTCAGTTGCGTGAGAGCAGCTTGGATCCCCTTGGTCTACCCTGGGAACCCTGGTGCTGTCATTTGTTTCTAAGTTGTTTTGGAAAGGTGCACCCAGGTCCCCTGAGTCTCAAAGTTTCAAGCTAAGGGGTATTTTGTGCACAGAATGAGATGTTTATTTTATGCTGACACCTCTTGCCTTGTCATTATAAACATTACTCCATTATTTTGCGTATCTGGGAGAATATGCAGATGAATGCAGACAATGGCTACATACAATTGCTCATTTTGTCTCAATTAGATTCTGGCTTGGGAACAATGTCCCAGCTTTGGTTACACACAGGGTAGTAGACGCTAAAAGCTGACACCATAGCTAGGATCTCCTGATGGCAGTGGCCTTGGAGGCCTCCCTCTGCCTCTCCCACGCTGCACCGGCCTTTCTGATTTCCTCAGTTCACCTGGGTATCTGCCACCTTCTGTCTTCATGGGACTGCTCTGCCTCACTTCTGAGAAAGCTCTGGGTTGCACCAGTCCCCCCTGCAGGGTGGCATGCTTCTGTCAGCCCGGGAAAGGGCACACCATTTCTTCCCATGCCTCGCAGCATCATTGCTGGCGTGCTGTTTTGGTGGGGTACATAACCATGGAGACTGCTCTGAAGATATGCATATTTACCTGTGCTTTATTATACCCACACTATTCCCCGATTCTTTTCCGTCTCCACAAACCGGCTTAAGATATATTTGGGCGTCCTTTATGCCATCTTGAAACTGAATAGCCAATTCTTACAGTAATGAAAATACTTACGCGGCAGCCTAGTGATATACAGCGCCGCACTCTAATTACAGCTGCGCTTTAATTAACCTGAATTGAAGAGTGTTATCATTAAACTGCTGGTAACGTTGAGTTATGGCTTTTCTTTAATTTAAAGTAGAAAACACAGATAATTAAGCCTCAAGATAATCAAATGCTTGAAGAGAGCTTCAATGTTTTGGGTTGTTCCTAAATCTCATTAAATGTCCTCTCTTTATTGATTGGTTCCACCTCTGCCGAATTGCTGCATTAAAGGAATAATAGCACCAGGCTGAACACATTCTCACTCACATCAGAAGTTGCTTTTTTTTTTCATTCAAAAGCTTTACTGAACAAATACTAAATTCACTGACAACGAGGTACGTCTAAGAGATCTTTTCCCTCATTAGAGCATGCTCTAAAGACGAAAATCAATCAAGGGAAATAGTTCATATTTACTAGTGCCGTGCCTGACAGGAGAGCACCCTCAGAAGCTGCCTCAGCACACCTAGCTTTCCCACCCTCCTCTTCCTCTGCCACAGGGGAAAAAGCCAGTCCTTTTAAAGATGACTGGTAAGAACTGCTCCCCCTAGAGGCTGTAACTGGGTGACACAGCTGCTATTTGCCTGACTCCTGAGCTGGCACTAAAGGCTGAAGGAGTTCTGTTGCTGGAAGAGGGCAGAGTTGACCTGGGCTGTTGGTGTCACTCTAAGCTGACTTAGAGAAAGTTTACACTGCCCTTTCATTAAAGCAAGTGGAAGTCAGAAACATGGATCCGGTGTGGCCAACTCTGATTTTAAAGAGAGTTCGGAGATCCAGGTTTTGCGAGATAACATGGTCCAGAAATACCAGCAATGAGCCTTGAGCAAATTAAACAATACCAAGTCCATGGGTCCAGTGATACCCCAGTTATAGCCTCTTAGGGGGACAGTCCTCACCCTTAGTCTTTAAGAAACACTGACTTTTTTTTCTCCAGGGGAAGAGGAAGAAAAAGGTACAAAAGTTGCAAGAGCCAGACAGCTTCCCTGGGAGTGCGCCTGGCAGGTGCAAAACCAGTTAAACTGGGAAAATCAGTGGTCCAGTAAAAGAGCTTCGGAACTTCCCAGCTGGCATCCCGAACATCACAGGGCCCCACTCCACTGCCAATTCGGCCTTGATGCCCTGACCACCCCTACACTGACCACAGAGGGTTTCAAGGGCCTTCTTAAAGAGTCCTAGTGTGTTCCCTGGATATTCTGACTTCTCTAGACTGCCCATCCAAAGCAGGCTGAGCGACAGGGACGATACCCTCCCAGCATCTCGGAACGGTTAACTTTCAAAGAGACATTGCTCGCAGGGAAAGGTGCTCACGGGAGTTACACCAGGGCTTCCGTTTCCAGAAAAGAACTCCTTCCGAATCAATTATCTATTCACTTTTCCAGTTCATTTAGCATCTAAACTATCGCTTAGAGACAGGGCAAGAAATTTCTGTAAACAACCAAACCATTTTGGAGTGCTGGGGGGTTGGGGCCTGGCAGAGAACACCTGCCGTGCTCCCTGGCAGGAGTCCCCACCCCTCCCTCCTGCATACAAAGCAGAACAGGAGTCCCAAAGACCCTGGGTTTCTTTTACTATGAAGCCCTCTCAGTTTTGATTCAGCACCGTTAGATTTCCAGCTCTAGAATCCCAGGTGATAGGCTTGGCTAGTAAAGGGCTCTTTCTCCTTCAGCCCAGATTTGCCTGTTTCTCCCCAGTTTTCATCAGTGAGACCATTTATTGACCTTTGCTATGGAGTCAGATACTAGTAGGTCAGGCTTAGAGGTTCACCGCTTTCAGAGTATGTGGGGAACATGACCCTTATTAGATATTATTTCAGTAGAGAGAGTCTAAGTGGTGAGTCTGGGGGTACTGTTGTGCCTCAAGGTGGACACTTGGAATTCCTGATCTTCCAAGGGTTCAGGGTGTGACCTACTGCAGGTGCCCTGGGAACCAGTTCCGAGTCATGCTATTTGAGCCTGGCAGCTGTGTGCAGGACCTTTTCAAGGACCTTCTGTGCACTTGGCAGCCTAGTTCCTCCGTAAATAGCAAAAGCACTTTGGATGTCTATATATCAAGTACTTAATTAGAAGGGAGATTAAAATTCCTTTGTCCTGGAACTGGCAAGATTTGATTTTTCTCTGTATTAAAAGCGGATAGGTGCTGAAGGTAAAGCCCTGGGTTCAAATTTTAGCACCATAAATAAACAGAAAACTAAATAAACTAAACAAAGTAAACCAAGGGCCACCTGAGTTCACTCCACCTTTCCAAGACTTCCGTCTCACAGTGCGGTTACAGAAGATATACAGGCGAGCTGCACAAACTCTAAGTTTGTACAAATGAGGGCTTCACTCTCAAGATTTTTGGACCCAGAGGATAAATAAGAGCCATCATAGCACTAGAAAGCAGGACCTTGTCAGGACCTGCTTTCCTGTCCACAGACATGCAGGCCTGAGCGTAGAGGAGCCCTCGGGGACAGCCAAGTGTCCCAATCAGAGCAAGCAGAGGCTGAGGCTATTCTTACAGACCCAATAAACACCCCTGAGAGGCAAAGAGTGTCCGGTCAACAGTCACTTACTCACAAACAGTAGGGAAGGACAGCCCCACGAAGGCACTGGAGAGATACTCCGTGTACATTTCATTGGAGACTCCTTCCAGGTAGTATTTCTGCCACGTGTCTTCCTCAATCTAAGAAAAAATGCACAGCAAGAGGGTTTAAAATATAGCCACAAACCGACAGAGGGGATCTGGACTGACAGCCTTAAACAAGTAAATGCACTAGCGACACAATAACCTTCCTGGTGGATGATCTTCTCGGCAGCTGGGAGCAGACCCACAGAATCCCCATTATGCTTCCATGACCCCAAAGGTATTGCATTCAGTGGATTTCCTTCAAAGCACTGCTTTGCTCTCAAAAAAAAAGTGTTTCATTGCATGTGTGTGTATGTTAGAGAGAGAAACTATGTGTGACTGTGTGCATGTGTGTCTTCCTGTGTCTGTATGAGAGTATGAATGTGTGTGTGTGGGTAAGTGTGTGTGTGTGTGTGGGTATGTGTGTGTGTGTGTGGGTATGTGTGGGGGGGTAGCCAGAAGAGGATATTGGATATTGTGCAGCTGGGGTTACCAGGCCTTTGTAAATACGCAGCTTGTTATGTGAGTCCTGGATCTAAACCTGGGTCTTCATGACTGTGGCAAATACTCTGGCTAAGATACTTCTCCAGCCCCTTGTTTTGCTTTGTACCCTCATGATTTCTAAAGCTGTGGGGATCTAGGACCCAACCACATTCATGGTGGACAAGTTATCAACTGACGCAAATTTCTGGAGAGCGATTTTGCAGGTGTTTTTACAATTCCTGAAACCGTAGACTTCTATGCCGGGCTTCCATTTCAAACATCCACAATAAAGTATTTAAACAGGTGAGACAAAGTCATGGCGTTGTGGGTTTGGGCCACTCTTGAAACATGTTTCTATATCATAATCACATACATATACATTTTATTCATGAAAAATTAAAATAAATCACATAATGTGAAATTTTAAAAAGCAATGAGGAATCCTGATGAAATTTCTATATTCGTGTGTGTGTGTGTGTGTGTGTGTGTGTGTGTGTGTGTGCATGAGTAAATGCTATGTGAATGTGGGTACCAATGGAGGCCAGAAGAAGGCATCAGATCTTCTGGAGTTATGGGTGGTTGTAAGCCACCCAGTGTGGGTACTGGAAACTGAACTCAAGTCCCCTGGGAGGGCAGCGAGTATTCTTAATCACTGAGTCATCTACTCCATCCTGTGATTTTATTGTTGAAAGTTCTCTCTGGTTTTATATTATAGGGGCATATGAAAATGTCTACAAATGTTTATAGCAGAACAGTAGCAATTATCTCTGAGTGGTAGAATACTAATTTTAAGATAGATTAATGTACTGTCTAAAGACTTTTACACAAGCATACATACACGTGTGTATATGCACTACACTCTATATATTCCTACTTTGGAAAAAAGATGTTTCAAAGGGGTCATGCCCAAAACTTCATTAATTTTCTATAATAAGGTCTAGCTGGGTTTCCCAACAACCATCTCCAAGCAAGGTGATTTCATAGGAGTCGATCTTTGAAAACTAATAAATTAATAAATTGAACCACTCTGGGAGTTGAGGAATCAATCTCAGTGGCTTCTTTGGCTGGCTTTGGGCTGCATCTTCCTGTAATGGCTCAAGTTACAGGACGGCAACAGGAAGTTGCTCCATCCACAACGTAGCTCTTTCAAATGGGCTGTCTTGTTCTTGTGCTGTGAGGAGTGCTGGCCATGACTCCTCAGTCAGTTAACCGAGAGAAATACGGCACTGAGATCTGAAGAAGAAATGAGAGCCTGGGAAATATCAGAGGCTTCAACTACGTGGTTATGCCCTGGCAGCCAAAATCCAGAATGAAAATTCGAGAAGTAAATGAAATGCTCCCTATTTCCATGCTTTTTATCTGCTTCATGCTCAGCCTGAGCAACTAGGCTGAAAGTTAACCTTCTTGGAAGGAGCTCCTGTACATCTGCTCCTGTATGTCTGCTCCTGTACGTCTGCTCCTGTACGTCTGGTGTCCTGTACGTCTGCTCCTGTATGTCTGGTGTCCTGTACGTCTGCTCCTGTACATCTGGTGTCCTGTACGTCTGCTCCTGTACGTCTGCTCCTGTACGTCTGGTGTCCTGTACGTCTGCTCCTGTACGTCTGCTCCTGCACGTCTGCTCCTGTACGTCTGCTCCTGTACGTCTGGTGTCCTGTACGTCTGCTCCTGTACGTCTGCTCCTGTACGTCTGGGGTCCTGTACGTCTGCTCCTGTATGTCTGGTGTCCTGCACGTCTGCTCCTGTACGTCTGCTCCTGTACGTCTGGTGTCCTGTACGTCTGCTCCTGTACGTCTGGTGTCCTGTACGTCTGCTCCTGTACGTCTGGTGTCCTGTACGTCTGCTCCTGTATGTCTGGTGTCCTGTACGTCTGCTCCTGTACGTCTGGTGTCCTGTACGTGTGCTCCTGTACGTCTGTTGTCCTGTACGTCTGCTCCTGTATGTCTGGTGTCCTGCACGTCTGCTCCTGTACGTCTGCTCCTGTACGTCTGCTCCTGTACGTCTGCTCCTGTACGTCTGGTGTCCTGCACGTCTGCTCCTGTACGTCTGCTCCTGTACGTCTGGTGTCCTGTATGCCCCAGTGCCTTGGGCTATCGGCTGATTATCTGTACATAGGTCTTCCCCAGAGTTGAGGGGGTTAAAAAAGGTGTCAACCAACAAAAGGTGTTGCTAAATGGTATCATTTTTTAAAAAAATTAAGCATAATGTGTTCAGCTAAGCATGACTTTTTTTAATTTCTCCAAATCTAAGGTCTTAATAATTTTCTTCAAATAAGATATTTAATAACTCTAAGTGAAGTTTAGTACGCCTTAGTAAACATATCATAATATGTTTTAGTAACAATATTGCCATAATTCTTTTGATGATATTAAGGATACCATATGAACTATAGTTAATTATAAAACTTTAAGTAGGGCTTTGTAGGAAAGTAGTTTGCCTAAAGTATGAGAGTCCTGTGTATTTTTTAACAGTCTTTTCAATTAGATCATTTTTGTTATTTAATACTCTTTATCAGTTCTTTGACAATTTCATACAATGCATGTTTATCTTAATCAACCTTGCCTAGAGGTCTTACCAGATTCCCCCAACTCCACATGACTTTCTGTTCTCTCTCTCTCTCATCTTTTAACTCATCAAGTCAATTTGCACTGCCCATATATACTTGGATGTGTGTTCATCTCCTGGAGTATGGTTGACCTTTCAGGAGACACACCCTTGATGAAAATTTATGCTCTTCTGCCAACAGCTATCAGTTATCAGTAGCGCCTCAGCCCGGGATGAAACTTCATGCCCACTTTCTATCTCCATACTAGGATTTTGTCTGGCTTATGCTTGTACAGTTTTTTAATGATATTTCAGACACTTTTTTCTAATTTAAATATTACAAGTGATTTTTTAAAATATTGATAATATAAACCTTAACTTAATGTTACCGTTGTTCTTCAATTAATATGGTTTTAATATTGATCACTTAATTATGGTTATTATTTTTATGCCTCTGAGTATAAGAAATTAACATTTTAGAACAAATTTTATTGTAGGTTAATCAATACATTTGGTAAATAAGTAGAAACATTCTTTATTAAATAGCAATATTGTTCATGCTTTTGTTAAACTTAGCAAAAATATTTCATTTATTCACTCAGTAAATATTTACTGAAATGTTCTATATTGAAGGACATATTCTAGAAGGTGATTAAATATGATTTTAAACTGATGTTTACTTTCCCACACTTTCTCCTTGTGTTGGAAAAGGCACTACATGGCCTGACGCGGGTATAAATGACCATCCTACTGACTTCCTTTGATTTTCCACATTTCTTTTCCCAAAATTTTGTTTCTGTGGCTAGTCTGAAGTGGTTGTAGACTGAAAGTCAAACAACTAGGGAAAAATGTTCAGACCATCCTAACAAACAATATCCCTCTTCCACATCTCTAGGTAAATTCTCAGATGGTACCCACAAGGCTCAACACGGTAGCATCAAATCAACTGTACAAACGCTAGGGAGTTTAAGATGCATTGCCCTGACTGTCTAAGACCTGTATATCTTTAGAACTATTTGTGCATGCACAGCCTACAATGTTCTTAAGATTTCTAATTAAGGCATCACACATACACACACACACACACACACACAAAACTGCTAATTTAATTATACTAACATCTTTTCAAAAGACATGTAGTTAGTAGGGATGTAAACTGGTACAGGCTCTGTGGGAAACAGTGGAGTAGTTCTTGAATTCAAAATATAATTGGTATACAGCCAGCAATTCCACTCCTGAATACATAACTAGAGAGAATGGAAAGGGATCACGATTGTCCTACTTATGATAGCTCAGAGTTGGAAGGGACCTGAGCATCCATGGAAGGACGTGCAGACCCTCACAGGCAGACTGTTTAAGCTTCTCAAGACGGGAAAGTTTGGCATAGGCTGCAGTATGGAGAAACGCTGGCAACATGATGCTAAGCAAAAAATACCACAATCACAGAAAACAAATATTTGGAGGTGGGCATTTGGTTACTTGAGGTCCATGCCCAAAATCCATAGAAGCAAACACTGCAAAGGCAGCCACAGAGGTTGGGGGCAGTGATTGTTTTCAGGGTATGATGTGTCAAGTTTGCAAGATGAGAAAAATTCTGAAAATGGGTGGTGGTAGTGGCTACACAGCCATACAAATGTACTTCATGCCAATGAGATATACACTTAAAACTGGCTACAGTGCTTAGTTTTTATGTCATGAATATTTTATGACAATTAAAAAAATTAAAGCCCTCATGATTATAACTGATGCTACTATTCTTTAATGCCTAAACACAAGGATGTTAAAACATAATAAAGAAAGAATGTGAGTAAGTGAGTCAGGGTTAGGAACTAGCCTTGATCACACCAGGATCTTGCTCTGGCCCCTGACTCCTCAGGCCTTGCAACCTCCATTGAAAGAATTCAGAGAAGACACGGGGCACTGGGCGGAGGACAGGTAGAGTTTATTACAGAGCGTTCTCAAGAGCTGAGGGAAGCCAATGGCCAAGAACTGAGGGCAAACAGAACACAGAGTAAGTCTGAAGCTTTGTCTTTTTCCAGAATGCCTCCACTGGCTAGATGAGCTTGATGGCAGTTTAGAACACAATGTCACCAAGGACCAAGAAATTAAACTCAGATCCAATGTTTTACTATTTGGGATATCCAAGGCTATCTTGAGTTTGCTATGAAACCAAGGAATTCAGACATCTGCCCTTCTTGCCTTTACTTCCAAAGTGCTGGGATTCTGGAGTGTATCATCATTCCCAGGGATGAAACCTTGTTGTGCAAGCACTCTGCCAACTGCTGCATCCAAAGTCCAGACTCTATTCCTTGGACCAATAATCACAATCCTGTCCTTATAGTTTCTGGTTTTCTAAGCTGCTGATCAAAATGGAGGAATTCAGCTGGACCCTGTGACACACAATTGTGTTGATAACTGACTGTCTATCTAACACTATGACACTGTACCATATCCCAATCTAGGGAAATGGAACTTTACTTTCCCTAATTTACATCAGGGCTTTTAGCGTGACATTTGATAGTGGTTTAGCATCCGATGTTTCAAGCCTGTGTACAAGCAAGGACAAAAAATCACATCTCTCTTATTTTTGTCAATGGAACCACCACAGGAGAGAAGATGTGATGTAAAATACATTGAAAAATTTTTTTTTTTTTGATTTTTCAAGACAGGCTTTCTCTGTAGCTTTGGAGCCTGTCCTGGAACTAGCTCTTGTAGACCAGGATATCCTCAAACTCACAAAGATCCCCCTGCTTCTGCCTCCCGAGTGCTGGGATTAAAGGTGTGGGCCATCACAAAGCCAAACAGTAGCACAAGCAGGATTTAGAGTTCCCTCCCTGAACTACCCCCCACAAATGCCTCCTGCTACGTGCTAATAAGATAGGTGTCCAGAGATACTGCATATGGGTAGGGAGGGTTAGTTATATACAAGTGCCCAATGTGGGAAAAGGAAGCTAGCCTTTCATCCCCAAGCCAGGAGCTCAAGCATGAACTCATTACTGTGAGCAGCCAGCAAAGAGAACTACTGACATTGAGCTTAGCTGGAAGGGAAGTTCTTGGGAAAAAAATCATCATTCCTATTATATGAAGTGGAACTGTCCCAGCCTACAAGTTCTCTCTGCAAATAGTACATGCTATTCCCCACATTTGTATTATCAATGTATTTTTAACCATAGTGTGAAGACATGTTTCCCAGCAGAAAAATGAAGGAATGGGACCAAAACGACTTAAGGGAAAGTGCCAAAATTAATTTTCCAGCCATTCAGCAATCAGTCAAAGGCAAAGCATTTCCTGAGGCAGCAGTTTATCCTCTGGCTGTCACGTCAAACGCCGGCTGTCTCAGAAGAGCTCCGAGCAAGATGAGCAGGTGATGTGCTAGAGGTCCTTATCCATCAAACACACAGAGCCCTCGGTGAGAAGGGAAGGAGCCACTGGACTCGCCTGTCTATGCCTCTTATGGTTTTATTCATCTACCCTTCATGATGTAATTTTTCAACCAGTAAGGTGAACCTCCCAAGCAAATGGTTTTTACACCAACCCATGAACGGAGAGTCTCATCGTCAATGCACCTCCCAACCAGAACCATCCTTGGCTCTCTGCAAGCTCCCTCCTTTCTGATCCCAGGTTCTGAATGCCTTCCTAATGATAGGCTGGGAATGACACCTTTAATTTTTTTTTTTTCGTGCTTCACCTGATTAGAAAGAAACTGTGTTTCTCTAATACTAACAGCCTGGTGAATGTTAGCAATCCGGCTCTCCTGGCTGGGGTCTGTAACAGCCACAGTGATTTCTGTTCCCAGTGAATAACTATGTCGATTACAGCCAAACAATTCTGCAAAAAAAATCCATCCCTCCTTCAGGAGCTGTACAAATGACCCTAAAGGTTATCAAACACCTATTTTTATTTAGCTGAAAATAAGTACACTGCCTTAATTCAAGTAGATGCTATTTTATATACCTCAAAAATAAGAACTAGAAGAAAACTATAGAGACTGATGATAGTTATGTTAATAGCAGCAATAAAATGAAGTAAGCCATAACATCCACATACTAATATTGCTCCACTAGATGCAGTGGCTTAGGGTACCAAGACTCTACTTACTGTTTTCTAAAGTCTACTTGAATTCTCAGCCAATATTCCTTCCCTGGTAAGATGCCATTTGAAACCATGGAAATATATAACCAAAACTAGTTAGCCACATATGAATGAATACTTGCGCATACAAATTATACAGGATGTTGTTCTGCGCTTTGCCAGTGTGGTATTCTACAGCAATGTGGTGACATGAACTGACCGACACTATCTTAGATTCCCTTTAAACATATTTATTGTGAAAAAAAGAAGAAATAGCACCCACAGGACATGTCAAGCGTTTTACTCCAACAATAAACGTGAAATCAGAATTTATGGGCTCTTGGCTGACTTGTGTGTGTAGTTGTTACTAGAGCGAATGCAGCCATCTCTACCCATTCCTCAACAGAGTGCGGTCACTGGGGAATACCTGATGGAGCTCTGCGTGCTCTCAATTCTAGCTGAAAGGAACAATGTTGAGGCATTAACCGGCCCCCATCACTGCCTTTCTGATTCTCCTCTCTTCTCTATCATTTGACGTTCATCGTTCATGAACATATCCCAGTGTTGACCAGAAGGACATGTGGAGATTCTGTCTCCGCCCCTTCTTAGCTTCAGCACAATTACAGATCCTTAGAGCGACTCACAGAATTAGAAAGTCAAATGAGAGAAGAGTGCTAGGGACCACAGGGTGCCCACTCAGAAGGGCTCCCTGAGCCTTGGCTTTGCAGGGTGGGCATGCTGGTGATAAAGGCAGGAAAAAAGCAGAGGCACGGGATGATTAGCCTTTCCAGAATGTTCTTCTTCTCTGGCCAAATGGCCTATCAGTGCCATATTTCTTGGATGGCGATGGGGCCAGCAGCCTTTCTGGGAATGATGCTGGATTTCAGAATCTTCATCACAATTTGGCATTCTGTTTTTATGACCTATTTCAGGGCACAATGGCCAAAATGAGTGAACAGAATGAAAGAATTTCAGATTTTTTCAAAGCCTTCAGAGTGATTCAAATTAAAACACATTATTTAAGATCTGATGGAATGCCAGGTAAGTGGCTGCTTTGACCTCGAATGAGTAAATACACAGCTCCAAAGATTAATTTGAGGTGGACCTGGACCAGATTTTCACTCCCAAATAAAAGGACTGCTGACGATCAAGTAAGCTTGCTGCTGCTGCTGTTGTTACTATTGTTAGATATTATATATAAAAAAATCAACCCATAAAAGGCATTCAGAAAACAATATCACATCAAATGCAAAAGCATTTCAATAAATGTTATTTCCCCTATTTTGTTACCCCATCATGGATTACTTCTGGAGGGGCATGAAGTTCTAAAGAGTTTGAAGGTAAAAGATGGTTTAAAAGAAATATTGATATGGAACTTTTTCAAAAGAATAACTATGTAGAAATTACTTAAGACAGGAAGCTGGGTACTGTTTCCAGTATGTAGGATTTCTCTTTTCTCTTGGTTTCTCTCAAATGTAGAAAAGGTGCTTTTGTTTAAGACATGTCAAGCCATTTTAAAGACTGGCCTATTTACCATCCGCCCGAACAGGAATTTGGTTTTGCAGTCTTGATAACAGTTTATACCATCTTCATGTCTTCTCCAAACAATAATGTTCTTCACATGGTACTGGAAACCACTCCAGTTGGGCTAGAGGAGTAGAAAGTGACTGTTCCCAGGCATTGGCAGCTACCCCCACCCCGACCCCACCACCTCTCCCAGACACATGGCTAAACTTCCAAGGAGCCATTCTCAACACATCTGATTGGAAGAAACCAGGGCTTTGTTCTGGTTTCTAATATATGTTATTTTGTGCGCCCAAATGTTTGAAAAAAAAATGGATAGAAAATGAATTACAAGAAGTAAAGGGAAAGACACACACCAAGTATGGGCCAACATTTTAATCCCTGGACCTGACTAACAAACTCAATCAATCTGTTTATAGATTCTTATTTCTTTTTCTCTATCTTATCTCCTGCCAAATGAGCTACAAGTATCTCCTGGCATGGGCTGTATTTGAAATTCCATTGGCCAACAATGCCACACCCTCCTGTCTTATGATCTTTACACTCTACTTACAACTTCCCTGACATTTCAAGAAAAAGGTATTACTTTTTCAGAGATTACAAGGTGAACTGGACAGAAATTACTATGAGGCATTGCCTAGAACCAAGGAGAATGGTGAGAGAATTTTGTGGCATAGCCCACTAGAATGTAGGCTCTTTGGAAGAAAACATCTTTATCTGAGTCTCTACTACCTAGAACTGGACATAGCAAGTATGCCCAGTGATATTTCTGAATGAATAAAAAAAAATGGAGCACTGGATTTCACAAAACAAACTAACTTTTTAATTAAATTATAAAATGTTTATATTTTAGTGTAATATTTCTTAGTATATGTCACTACTAGCAAGAACTGTAAGTCTCAAAGGGAGAAGAAACATTATCTGAAGTCATAGAACACTTTACTTCAAGAAATATGCCTTGGAGGTGGAAAATGCTAAGCTAGAAACTTCCTTGCTCACTTTCCCACCCTGGCATGAATGTTTTCTTCAATGGTCTATCAGGACTACATTTCTCTGTGCCAGTTTTTATTGTTAAGCTTCTCTTTCTTGTCTAGTTACATGCCACCTGATTTCTCTCATATCCTCCCCCCCTCATTTGATGTACTTCACCTACTTTGATGGATACACACAGCTCCTACCATGTCTACACATCATGAGTACTAGGCACTCCATATCCACTACTTAGGGTGGTACCTGGCACATCAGAGGTACTCGGGGTATGCTAGTTGAGTACTAGGCACTCCATATCCACTACCTAGGGTGGTACCTGGCACATCAGAGGTACTCGGGGTATGCTAGTTGGCATCAGATACTTTCAGATCATCTGATTCTCTATCTTCTATTAGAACAAGAAGCATGAACATGGTAGCCTACATCAAGGAAGTGCTGAGTTGATCTGTGCAAGAGAAAGCTGGAGAAAGAGACAGACAGTAGCAGGCACAGTTTTTCCAGACTTCTAAGCAAAAGTAAGCATGGATAACTTCATATCATTTAGTTGTGGAGCATGAAATGAACCAATTTTGGCCTCTTGAAGCTGAGAAATTCTGCAGTCTTAGATTCTAACAAGGAGGTATGTGTAATTGGGTCATTTTGAGACTTCCCAGGAAACTTCTTACTAGGAGCAATATTTTCTGGGAAATGTTGTCATTACACAACATCTTGGGATGCTTAGCAATCAGCTTATGGTTTTCTAAATCCCAAGATCCAGTAACTTAGAGACTTGGGTTTAAGAGAAGAAGATTCAAGAGCCAGTGTTTTAACTGTCCTTTCGTCCACTTGTACCACTTCATCCCTCTGGGCAAAGTGCTGCACTCCTTGCCTCAGCCTTTGCCATCTTCCCCAAGGGCTAAGCTCCTGTTTGCCTTCTCACTGCTCAGAGAGCAATGTCAGCTCAAGCAATAATTTAACAGCAACAGACTGAGACCAGAGGAAACTATATTGGCAATGTCATTACTCCTAATTTCTAAAAATGAGTGTGCTCCCCACTCCATGCAAAACTGGGAGATGAGGGAGTTAAAAAGAATGGAACACTTGAATTGGTGCTGGAATTATGATCCCACGTCTGTGTTTTTGTGTGTTTTATACATGTGTTTGTGCACATGAACATGTGTAGGTGTGCATGCATGTGCCATGCATGTGGATTCAGAGGTTGTTGAAGACATGTTTCTTTTAAGTCACTCTTTGCCTTATTATTTGAGTCAAGATCTCTCCCAGAACCTGGTGCTCATCAATTGGCTAGGCTGGCCAGCCAGTTAGCTCTAAGGATGCTCTTATAGTCACTTCTCCAGCACTTGGATTATAAGCGCTCATGGCCATACTGGACTGTATATGTGTTTGTGTGTGTGTGCATGCGTATTTATTTGAGTGCTGGAAATCTAAACTTAGGTGCTCATGCTTATGTGAAAAGCACTCTACCGAATAGGACATTTTTCTAATCCTATAAGCTTACTTCGGGTGACACAAACATTTAGGGGGTTGCCTAGGTCTTTAAAAATCTTTTCGTAATTTAGACACCTTGATGGAAATCTACTGTTATTAACAACAGTTTCTTAGCAATGTGTGCATCTGATGATTTACAAACATCCTCAGAGACAACACCCTCACACCAAGTCCAACACTTCCCAAACTCTGATATGCATGCATATTGCTCATGGTGACTTAAGAGAATGTAGTTACAAATGTCACCGTCCTGATGTAGGATCTACAAATTTATATTTCTAATAAGTTGTTAGGTGAGGCAACTCGTAGAGACCACACATTGAATATCCAAGTGTCATCCCCATAGGCAGAGAAGAACAAGGAACCCAGAGTCTCCATTATGCCTTTGTGGACCACAGATCAAAGGGACTCCACTGCAGCCTAAAGGGTTGGAGTTAAAGACAGGAAAAAATGATGCCCATAAAACACAATTGGAGGCAGTTACAGAGGAAGCGTGTACATAATCAGGCACAAGATGGGCCTCCAAGTGTTTGGGTTGTTGTGGTAATTAGTCTAAACACTATTTCCAGGGTCCAGATTAATTGAGTTAGTCTCTTGTCATTGATCCGATGACCTCAATAATAGCTCAGTCTCCATCTGTATCTGTGCTGTACGGATTCAATAGTAATATAGATATCTATATTTAATTCAATTAAAAATAAACTTCCAGAAAATGGCCCTGATTTGCATCCCTAATTTCTATTCAACTTTCCCATTTTAGGACACAGTGAATGTGAGGATGAAGAAGCTTGCCAACCCAGTCCCATTTTAGTGACAGCAGATTCTGGATTCTTATGTCTCCTATCGCTGTACAATATGGCCTAATAAAGTCGAGCCAAAGAGACTAGATTTCATTTCAGAGCAAAGGGTTTGGTCGTAAAGTTTTGCTTGCTGGCTGAACAGAGCCATTGCCGCCTCAAGCATAAATTGTGCTGGTTTTAGGTATCAGGGTGATTGGGAAGCCAAATGGGTTATTTGTGAGCCAGATATCAAAGGCAGCATCACCTCGGTGATTGTGTACTCATTGTTACCGGGACAATCTCTTGCCAGTTAGAGAATATTCTCCCGGGAAGCTAGACATGACCCCTCTGTAGCTTCAGAGCATTCTCAGCCTCCTCACAAAGGCACTGACTCGGAGAGTGGAAGTGGGCAATAAACAAACTACTGTGTATTTAGCTGGCCTTAGCAATTTTCTTTTGGGAAGAGGTGGTCACAGTTCTGAGTGCCCACTGCCTGAAGTAACCGAGGATAGAAGCACCTATGCCCGGGGAAACTCTGGCTTCAAATCTCAGCCTCGTTGTCCCTCGGCCAAGCTGCATAACCTTGTTTACCTGCAAAATGACAGTAGCACACATGTTCATCTCTTAGGAAGGCAGTTCAAATGAGGTGATACGTGCAAAGTACTGAATACGGGGCCTGGCAAATGCATGTGGCAGAGCCACACTGTGTCACTTATTCAGTACCACTTTGTAGATGTCCTATGAATGGCAGCTGTCACCATGGGTGATGATTAGTAGTAAGAATGGCGATGGTGAGGGCGATGATTATAAAGGTGTTTCTATTGATCGAAGGACTTGTAAACCAATGTGATTGATGTTGGGCTTGCGATTCATGACTTTCCATTACTTAGCTACTGCTAGAAAGGCTGGAATATCACTGCTCATTGAATGGTCCTGTGGATTAAGGGAGAAGCACAGTAGAACTCTACAGAAGAGCTTCCTATCCTTTATAGACTTTGATAATGGCCCTGAGCACATACGATGGTGGGAGAGGAGTTAGATACATGGAAAAATGACAGTCTCCCAAAACAGGAGGCAAGGCATGTGTGAGTGGCCCCATGAATATGATGCAGGATGGCCTAGCCTAGCATCTCTGGTATGAAGAGTAACCAGGCAATATGAGCCTAGACATCTTAAAGAAGCATGGAGCAAACAAGACTTTGATTCACAGAATGAAACAGGATGGGTTTAGATATGATGCTTACCTTTAATGTCAACGTGTTCCTTCTTCTCCATTTTTATCTCTCATCTTCCTATTAAATGGCCTTAGTCTTTATGTCCTTACTTCCTAGGCTCATGTTGAATTGACACCTGGCAAATCTTCACCCGACATAATGGGCATGTCAATAAACTAATAATTTTCAAAACACTGTGGATGTGTATATTTCCCTGTGTGCGCATGTGTGTATGTATGGAGGTACATATAAATGTGTGTGTGCGCGCGCACGTGCGTATGCACATGTAATTGTGCATGTAGAGACAGGTGGATAGCCTTTGGTGTTGTCTCTCAAGTGCCATCTACACTTTTTTCTTAGATACATAATCTCTCATCTAGACGGGCTGGCCACTAAGCCCCAGTATCTCTACTTCCCCAGAGATGTGCTACCATGTGCCCCCCCCCCTTTGCCTGCATGTATGTCTGTGTCTGTGTGTGCACAGTGCCCATGAAAGCCAGAGGAGGTTGTTTGACTCCCAAGACTGAACAGATACACAAAGTTGTGAGTCACCATGTTGGGGTTAAGTATTGAACTCAGATCTTCTGGAAGAGAAACCAGTGCTGAGCCATCTTTCCAGCTTCTACTTTTCCCTTCCCCCTCCCTCCCTCCCTCCCTTCCTCCCTTCTTTCCTTCCTTCCTCTCTATTTTTCTTTAAACATAGTTACAGGGATTAGAATGAGGAACTCATCATTTTACTGAAAACTATCACTCAAGCACTACAAGCACTATTATTTTTTAAATTCATGTTTGTTGCATTTTGAGAGACATTGAATACTAGGTAAAATGGCATAAATTAAATTAAAAAAAAAACAGCTCGGCTAGCAACTTTAGCCTCTACTGCTCCGATAATTCAATCCTGGACTCCTTCTGCATTTTCCACTCTGCTAAGGTTTACAAGCCAGCCAACCTGAGCATCAAAGAGAGCAAGGGAGAAAGTATCTACTCCTGCATGCCTCTTAGAGGAAGAAGACTCAACCCTCTCATCCCAGTTAGCTTACTGGAGTATTCCATCTAACCACAGAATGTATGCCATCTGAGAAAGTTCTGGGAAGTATATTTTTCACCTCCTTGCTGCATTTCTAGGGAGGTTTCAGCATATGTTACAGTTTGGTATGCCCAGAAATCTGCCAGGCTGGCCGCCATTATGCAGCTGGCATTCCATGAAATGATGAGGAAGAATTGTGATGATCCTGTCTGGCAAGGAGGGGTTCACTTTACCCCTAAGGCTCACTGAACCCATGAGGAAGTTCAATTGGATAATGCATTTCAATAATGGGGCATGGGAGAGCACACCCCTCTCTTATTCCTCAGCAGGTGGTTCATAACAACATACAGCTATTTTCCCTGCCACTGACTGCACCTGCTGGATGGGTTCTCATTAACATAGGGGAAAGAATCCTCAGCAATTCTCCACTGGCTCAGAGGCGTAGGGAAAGGCCAGCAGACATGTCTTGTTTTCATTTATTACTACACAGATAAAATCATGACCCTTTGAGGAGGTGGGGGACTGGCAGAAAGGTTAAAGGGTCTGGGGAACTGGTGCCATTTATGTTGATGAACCATGCTACTGGCTGAGAAAATGAACTCAGAAAAGTCTGCCAGCCCAGGACCTTCCCATAGAGGATGTAAGAGACTTTACCCAAGATCAGTCATCTACAAAAATGTCGGTGACATAAGATTGTAAGCATTATAGGTAGAGTTGTTTTGTGCCACCTTGAAGCACAGTTAGATATCAGGCTTTGTCTTCTATTCCTCCCCCCTGTGACTCAATGTTAACCTGGTCTCTAGTGTCATTGCAAGGACAAATCTAAGCAGGAGCTGCTACCTACTCCCAAGAAGGTCAGGATTTATTGACTATGGGTTGGGAGCTTCTGGGCATTGATAATTTTCCACCAACCTTAAGCTTTTCTTTTTATTTTGCCAGAAAATTAAAGATTAGAAACAGAATAATGCACCCCAAACCTCACAGAAAAACACATCCTAAATTAGTCGGACCATCTTTTCCACCCTATCCCCTTGCCCACTTCCTTACAGCCAAGTGGCTCACACTTCATAAGCAGGAGTGAACAGGAAGGGTGTGGCTCTGCTGATAAACTTGGATAACACACTGATCTTGATATATATGCACCAGGTACATATGCACGGAGACCTGTGGACGGGCCATTCTAATCACAGTTAGGCTGGAAACCCAATTCCATTCTGAAAGTGGTACCAAGTATCCTTTCATTGCTGGATCTTTCCTTAGCTAATCTACTCAAGGAAAAGGAAAAACACCTATCTGTAATGGAACTGACCTTCTCATTGGCAAATAAGAGCCAGCTGAAACAAGAAAGCAAAGCCCTTAAGAAATGAAAGCAAAAGGAAATGAAACGGGGTGCACTCCCTGTCCCAAATACAAATGCCAGAAACGTGGAAGCTAGAAATAAATACAGACATCTGTAGAGGGACCACTGATGGTGTGAATATGAAATATCACCCCATTCTCACGGTGGTGAACACCTAGTTCCCAGCTGTTAGGATGTTTTTCTGAGCGTGAGGCTTGTCTGAAGAAGTATGTCACTGGGGGAGGGCCCTTGGGAGAGTGTCATCCACAGCTACTTCCTGTTGTAACATTTGCTTCCTTATCAGCCACACAATGAACACTTCTCCACAATATGTTCCTTCTACCATTGAGTCCTGTCTGTGCACACAGAATCAAGCAAATGGGGATCAAGCCATCAAACAGTATAGGTCAATCCTTAGTTTGTTTCTGTTGGATATTTGGTCACAGTGATGGGAAAGAACCAGCACACAGAGTGAACACTAAGACATCTTATACAGCAGATTCAATGGGCACGGGGGCATGCTGCTTTTCAGAAGACAGAAATAGCCTGTCTATAAACAGGATATGGGAAAAATGAGAAGTAGTATTTCTAACTCATACAGTTACTTCTACCCACTTCCCATCCTCAAGTGTGCACAGGCTATCGTCCTCAAGACAGGACATCAGTATCTCTGTGAACTCGAAACACCAACCAAGGGGACTGCATCACTCTTGTTGCCGTGAAATACATGTGGCAGTTTTTAATGGTAAAAACTACAAAACATATCCCCAGTTGAAAGGTTTTGTGGAATGCCATTTTTCAAGATGGCAGATGGATCCTTTAATTGATCTCGGCGCCTTTTTACTGATGTCCCAACATTTCTCTAAGTCAGCCAAATGGGTTTGAAGCGGAAATAGCCAGCTCACATTTTCTACCAGGAGATATCTTGCTGCACCTGTGCAGGAGCTTATTATGTTTTGATATTCATAGCCTCTGGCCAAAGGAGGACTAGTTCAAGCTCCCCCCAAAGATAATGATGACAGGTTACATTCCAGCCTATACAAAAACTGTGAGCTCCAGATTCAGGGAGAGACTATGGCTCAAACAAAATAGGTAGAGAACGACAGAGAAGGTATGGAAGGCCTTTGTGTACACACTTGCAAACACACACACACAAATGAATGATTAGATAAATAATCAAATCAATCAAATAAATGTTAATAAAGAATCAGATGGAAAATCCAGAATTGAAAACTACCAACACTAAAATATTTACTTGACGGTTTTGATAGAATGAAGATTTAAAAAACAAATTCAAAGAGCAAGTTTGAGTCTAGCAGAACTTAAAAAATGTTCTGTCATTCATGGCATGAGAATCCTAGGAAAGCAAGAGGGGAAGGATTGGTACTGGGAAGGATAAAAAAGAGTTTAACCAAAAGACAAGGCTAGCATTTCAAGAATCTCAGTAAAACCCAACAGGAAGACAACAGAATCCCGGGGGAAAGTGGAGCCCTGGTGGGATGGCCGAACAGCAGTCCGGCGACAGGGACTTTTCATCACAAAGAAAGGAAGCAAGAAGAACTATTCTTAAAGCCCTGGAATAGAAGAAAAAAGTGTCCTCCAGGAATGGGGCTGACCACAGGCCCTGAGATCTCAGGAGAAGGAGGACCGTGTCAGCTGCCCAGAGAGGCTCGCATAGAACTCACTGACAAAGCACACAGAATGGGAATGTCCGCAGCAGAGCTGCGCCACCAGCCAAACATAGAAACCTGGAGAACATAAGCATTGGGGTAGATACAAAAAATGCTGCACTTGATGCTTAACAAGTCGTATACCATCACCCAAGTATGGAATGCACAACACAATACTGTGCTAACGGAGATGACAATGGATCATACCGATAAAAGTTTTTATATTACATATGAGCAGGTAAATGCATGTAGCCTAAGTATGCTAGAGAAATACCTCAGATGAAATAGGGCATTGAAATTCTGGAATAAAAACAGTAACTAAAAGTTGTGAGACTGATTCATACAGTGGCTATAAAGATGTATAATGTTTATGTGTACAATTATTAAAAGTGGGTATACAGTCTTATAATTTATTAGCTGTACCAATAAATTAGTTAGTTAAAACAGTTTTCAAGACAAAGTCCAAATAATCTCAAATAAGATATAAAGAGGAGTGTTAAAACATAACAATCAATCAGAAAGTAACTAATAAAATATCCAGACCAAATCCAAATACACATTTTTTTACTCATAAATAAATGGTTTAACAAAACCCATGGATGAACATAGATTCACAAAATGGACTTTTAAAAATTGACCTATTTTGGGGTGTATAAAAGAAAGTTACTTTGAGTTTAATGATATAGCTGGGTTCAGGTGAAATCAAAAGGGAATAGATACACATTTGTGGGTAAGGGAATACAGTTCAGAGGTGGAACACTGGCCTGGCATAATTGAGGCCCTGGTTCTGAACCTCAGCCCCCCAAAAATGGAAGAAAAACTTTTTCAACAAAGCACCACAAAATAAAAATTTAGTGCCTATAGAAACCAGTATCTGAACTATTCTTTAAAATGAGGAAGATTAACAAGGGTAAGTCGACCCAACCATTCATGAAGAAACACTAAGTTTATCGAAAGAACTCAATAGTACAAACGTCCACAGGTTAAATATCCCTCATCTGTAAAACTCCAAAGTGCTATGGAGCTTTCGTGACACTAAAGTGACATTAAATCTACCCCATGAAACCTTTTGAGGTTCAGAATCAATTGACAACTGTGGAAAATTGCCTTCGGGTCACACATGTAAAATACATGTAGAACATAAGTGAATTCTGTAGCTTGGTTTGAGTCTAACCCCCAAGATATTTCACTATGTATGTACAAATTTTCTAAAATTTGGGGGGCAGGGGAATGTGGGCTCCTTTTGACCCTGTACTAGAAATTAAGCTGCACACTACTAAATAACCCATGGACCAAACTATAGTAGGCTGAGTCCATGCCTGTATTTATTAGTTTTCTCATAACTGTGACGAAAATCCTGGCCAAAGCAAGTTAAAGAAGGATGATGTGGCTTGGGCTCGGTTTGAGGGTATGTAAATGATACAGACAGTGTGGCTAACAGTTTGGCAATGTTTTCAAGTTAAACAGAAACTTACCATATACACCAGCAATCCTATTTCTAGGCATTTAGTCACATAAATGCCCATGAAAATATTTATGTCACCTCTTGTTATGATCCCCCTTCTTCCCCAAAAGAAAAAGCCAGGAGCAGCTACTTGCTGTCCTTCTTCCATGAATGAATTGATAAGCAACCTCTGGCACGTCCATAGAGACATCATACCTAGTTCAGTAATCAAAAGGAATGAAGACTTGATACCTGCACCAACCTAGATGGAGCTAAAGACAAACAAGCAAAAAGGTTCTGACAGGCAAGGAATCTGTCGCATGACGCTGTTGTAAGACTTACTGGAAAACATGGAGTTACTGTGAAAGAGAATGGATAGGAGGCTAAGGACTTAGGGAGTCTTAACTGTGACCCAAAGTGAGAGTGAAGCATAAGGAATGGGGTTTGAGACTGCTCCATATTCTAGAGTGAGGTGATATGTGACCCTATATGAGCTAAAAATCTGTGGTACTGGACTCAGACTAGAGTCTTCGTGGGACCACACATGCTTAAGGATTTTTCTAAAATGGAAAACAGCCAAAGAAATGCTGGGGTCTAGCCTGCAGACTTCTCCACTAACATTGGAGGTTTCTTACTTCACAGCCTCACCCCCCCCCCCGGCACCCCAAATTGTTTGAATCACTTGAATCTTTTCAATACCATCAGAAGAGCTCTGAGAGGATCCGGGCTGGACACAGCTTTTGCTTCCTGGAAAATTTCCTGTTCACTTTTGTTACAGGGTCACCCTTCTGGCTCTGGCTCCCTCTTGGCTGATATCCTCCATGTGTTGCTCACTGACACACCCTTTGTATAGATGATCCGGACTCGGCTTCTATCTTTCTTACACCCTCCCCCCCTTCCAACGACGGAACACCAGAGCTCCTGCCTGTTTGGTTAAATCACTTGACTTAACAATTCTCATCATAGTCTCAGAAGACACACTTGCCTGGGTCATCGTCACACTAATGTACCACATCGGAAAGAGAAAGAATAGGAGCTTCCTGCCTTTAAGAATTACCTTATTTTGAAATTTTATTTCTGTGCATGTGTGGGGCCGCCTGCCTGCCTGCCTATATGTACACCATCTAAGTGCAGTAGTGTCCACAGAGGCCAGAGGACATCAGATACCCTGGAACTGGAGTAGACATTGTTGAGCTTCTCAATATGGGTGCTAGAAGCTAAACCCAGGTCCTCTGGAAGAGCAGCATGGGCTCTTAAATGCTGTGCCATCCCTCAGTCCCAAAGAACTATTTTAATTTTAGATTGCATAGCTTGACAGAGTTGATAGAAAATCTAGGATAGTACGACAGATAGTACAAAGTAATTTTTGCTCTTAGAAGCTATTAATTTGGACATAAAAGTGAACACTATTTGCAACTGAGACACGTTTCTAGGAGAAGCAGTATACAGTCGGGGTAAAGCAAAGAGCAAGAACTATCTGATGAAGGGCTAGCCCTGGCTCTACCACTTCCCAGCCAGTTGGACAGTCCAACGTCAGACTCGTCATTGAGTTCTCATCCTCAGAGAAACACCGACCCAGAGTCACTTTCTTTTGGTCACAGATCTTAACTACTGTGTGCTTGTCAGGTTTTCCATGTGTCATTCAAAAAAAAAATGCTTAGTCTTCTGGTCAAATAGAAATTTTAGTAAAAATGTTTGTCTTATGGCTGGAGGGATGGCTCAGCATTGAAAATTAGTAGCTGCTCTTACAGCTATAGCTTAGCTCTCAGCACCCATACTGGGAAGGCCACAAGCACCTGCAACTCCAACTCCAGGAGATCCGACCTTCTCTTTCTAGCCTCTGTGGGCAATGTATATAGATGCACCTGATGCAAACAGTCGAGCATGCCCGCCCAAACTTAAAAGTAAACAATAAAAATCTGAAAAACTCATAATCCCAAAGGGCTATGCAAACTGTCGGGACTCCAATAAATCTGAGTTCATGATAAAATACCCAGCATATTAATTCACTGGCAACTCCTAGGTTTGCACTGCCCGAAGCCTGGAGTAGGCGATCGAAAGTTCTCAATTCCTGTCCCTGCTCTGCAGGGACTCACACTCAGTATGGCTGTGTCACTAACCAATAGACTAAAGTGAATCTGAGGTTATGTTTTTAATGGTTTATGTGACGTTTAGAGATTTCTTGCTTAAATTATTACTCACAGTGGTGGGAGAAGAAGAAAAAAAGGAAGAGGAGAGAATGAGGAGGAGGAGGAGGTGGAGGAGGAGGAGGCAGCTGGAAGAGCCGGAGGCCAGGTGAACAACACCTGTGATGTTAAGGTGTACATAGGAATACATACAATTAATTGTAGGCCAATAGTTTCTAAAAGGACTCCGCTGAATGTCAACGGGCTTGATCAAGGAGATGCTCCTCACTGCACACCAGTGACAAGGTCCTGGCAGATGATGAGGGCCAGAGAGAACCACAAATTCTCCTGGGCTGTCACATTAGGTCCTGACTGTTGTGGCTTTCATGGCTCCACACTCCCTGAGCATGGACTCTATGTGTGTTATGTAATCTCTCTGCCCTGCCTTCCCTTTTGTTCAGTCCACTCCAAGAGCCAAATAAAAGAATCCATATGCGATTACAGCTATAAAACCAAAAGGAAAATATTAGATGAAAATATAACATTTTGGGGTTTCTAAGTTTGTTTTACCTTTAATGCTAGGCAGACAGTTTACACAAATCATTTTGCTGCAAAGTAAAGAATAATGAGTTAAATGTGTTCCCCGTCACCATCAATCATGTAGGTTTGCCTTTGACTGACTGAGCACGTAAGACACATGAAATGACTTTCTAATCATGTTAGAGGGAGGGAGTGGGGGAAGATGGGGAGAGAGCTGAAGCTTCTTTTATTCTGTTCAGAGCCTCCATTGACATTTTCTGGCAATCTTCTTACGTGCTGCACGGCCTTCTCTTTGCTAATAATGTTTGCCTTGAGAATTTGTAAAGGTCTGAGAACTCCTTAATTCAATGTTCTAGAAATTACCAGGGCCATAGGGGAATGAAATCCCTGTTAATAGCTCATGGATTGCTTCTCTCTTTATTTGAAATAGTTTGCATGGAAGTTACTGAACTTTAAGTCGTGGGCAGTGATAAGGATGCTGGAAGAGGCGACATCTTGTGGCAAGGCCTCTGATCTAAAGAGACTAAAGGAGGAAGAATGGAAAAAAGATCATGCTGGCCCAAATGGGATACTGAGACTTAGCAAATGTATTTTAATTTGGCGGTGTTTATTTTGATTTGCGAATTTAAACAACACACTGACTATATTTTCTGGCAGTCAAGATGGTTTATAACCAAATCTAACCAGCTTCTTTACAAGCCTTGCCAAGGATTAGAAAGCTTTGCATTTCAAGCTTCTATTCTGAGCCGAAGCTCTTTAATTGGGCCAGTCAACTGCATACAGTAGCAGAGAAAGACATTTCAGAATCCAAATCATACCAAATTGGATGTTCCTGTTCGTCTGGGCTCCACTCACAGTTCTCTGAAACACAGGCTTGCTAGGCTAAGCTGAAGCCTACTCGTTGATTCATTTATTCAAGATACATTGATTGAGCACCTACTATCAGTCTGAAGCTGGCTAGTCAATGAGATTCCGGCAGTAGCCCTGGCTTCACAGTGCCTCCATTTTATGAAGGAGGGAAAGAGAAATAAACAAGGAAAAATACCACGGGTAGGGTAGACAAATAGACAAGCCAGGAGGATGAAGGAGACCTGTGTGAATGGAGTATGCAGGCTAGAAAAAAAAAAGAGATTTCTACAGTGGAATTCTGTTGTTTACCATGTGAAATTTTATTAACCTAGAAAGAGAAGAACAACTATATCCTTCCTAGAGAACAGGGGGACATGTGACATCTGCCCTCTAAGCAGCCCCCATAGTCCCAGAAAACATTCTAAATTTAGTTTCTTCCTGATTGTCCAACTTGCCTGAAAAGCAACTGAAACATCGAGTGCCCCTCACTAGTTGGTATACTGTGGGGGACACTGGAGCATGCCTGCAATCTTAGCACTGGAGAGGGAGAAGCAAAAGATCATGAGCTGGAGACTAGCCCAAATTATATAATAAGACCCTGTCTCAAAACAAAACAAAACACACCAAAACCGAAGAGGTGCTGTACAATCTTTATAGATTGGAGAGTTCAAAGTGATGGAGATGTGAATTCTCCATAAGGTGGTTCAGAAACCAAGCCAATTACCTGACTTAGAAGATAAGTGAGAATAATAGGCTGTTTCTTAATCTGTGCCCTGGATACATGAGAGTGTGTCGAGCTGATGAAAAATTAACAAATTAAACATTTCTTACAAATACCCTTTTCTGTTTGCAAACTATAGTTAAAAGTTTGTTTTTGATCTCTTTACAAAAAACATTCTGACATTTTTAAAAATGGTCTCGCTGAGAATTTTATTTTGAGCAAAGATAAAAAGGGTTTAATTGAAGTCAAGCATCTACTTAGGGGAAGAACATTCTAGATAGAGGGAACACAACAGCTATCGCTCCTCAGCCAGGAAAGGGAATGTGACAGACACACTTGGTTCAGGACAAAAGTGTGCAGGACAGCACTTGGGGCACAGGGGTCAGCAAAATCACAGGAACCTGGCAGCTTAGTACCTGGAAGGCAATGCTCCTATTTTGGTGTTGAGCAGATTGGATGACATGGATAGATTTAGGCAAAAGGGTGACATGTTCTGATTCATGGCTGGGAAGATTAAGGAAACATGTAGAGTCTAGACGCGAGCATCTAGAAGGCTGGTATCTAAAAGATGGTGGTTCTTTGGATCTAGCAGTAAGAATGAAGTTGGAGGGAAGTCCTCAGATCCGGGGGTTGTTTTCAAAGTCATGGTGGCATGCTGAATTTAATCTGGTGCCTAAGGAGGCTTGGGGTGGGTGGGGAGTCTCAGATGGCTCCAAAGCTGAGTGTTAGGAAAGATGGCATTGTTAGCTGTGGATGGCAACATGGAGCAGGGTAGGCTCCCTGGCAAGAACAGGGATTCAGTTCTGGAAAATGCTAAATCTGTGAGGAGATGCAGCATCCAAAAGGGATGCTGAGTGACAGTTACATTGATTTGCTGGGTTGTAGTTGGAGGCATAAATCTGTGTAAGATGATATATATCATCTGTATATCTACGTTATACTAAAATATTTTTATATTCCTAAAGGAGTAAGAGTGGCTGTATTGGGAACTGTTTCCCACGGGTGAGAACCCGCGAAGACACCCCATTCTCCTTGAGGGGTATCTTCCACAGGTAGTGAAGTCAACATTTGTAAATCACAATCTTCTACTAGGTGGCTTTGCGTCCCAAGACAAACTTTTTCTTAGCATTCTGTCCTTGATCCCAATCTTATCAGCTGCAACTTTGGCCTGACTAGAGATCCTGACAATCTCTAAATTCCCACCAAAGATTGAGATATGCTTCTGTCATGCCGACCTAAACACTGGCTGCAGAGTTTAAACCCATCAGGAAGTAAGAGCGAGTGAGTGGCTGTGATTGTTAATTGTATGTGTTAACTTGGCTGGGTCATGAAGTTCCCAGATATTTGGTTATTGTTCTAGACACGGCTGTGAAGGTATTTCTGGGCAAGTTAATATTTGAGGTGGTGTAGTAAAGAAGATTACCTTCTCACTGTAAGTGGGTCCTATTCCGACCATCAGAAGCTGTCACAGAACACAAACTATGAGTCATTAGAAATTTGTCCTCTCTGTTTTACAGTCTAAGTTGGGGCATGGGTGTTTTCCTGACTTTATATCTGGACTGAAACCTATACTAAGTCTCCTTACTTCAAACTGATTGACGCTATACCTGTGACTCACGAGCAGTTCCAGTGCAGACATTGTGACTCAACTTTCACGCCAAGAGAATGAACATGGTGTAGTCAACACCTCCCTCTCTTAATTATAGATAAACAGATGATAGAGGCATGCATTGATTAATGATGGGGATACTAGAGAAAAAGGCTTTAATGGGTAATTTCATCATGTAAACATCCAAGTATGTACTCGCACAAACCAAGAAGAGAATGGCATCTCTATATAATATGGGACTCCTACGATACATGTAATCTGCCATTGAATGAAATGGCATTATACAGCACATTACTACATGTATATACATACACATTACCACATCACAAACACAAATGGTTCTGTTTTGTCAGAGAGCCCTTTTTCACTTGCCTTTTCCCAGGAAAATTTCCTTAAGCATGTCCTCTTGACAGCCTAGTCCATTCTTGATCTTCTCATAGTCTAATCTAACTTGTCTGAGGCATTCACTCTGGCCCTTACAGAAATGGCCAGAGCAAAAGGTGAGCCAGACTCATTGATAGGGCTGTGTAAACATATGCCACCTGTTCCCCCATGAGAACAGAAGCTTCCTGAATCTTAGCAGTGCTTCTAAGCAATAAATGCATTGCTGTACTCTGTGTGTTTGAATATATGTGCCTCTGGAAACTCTATTGAATCAATGGTTGCCATAAAATGAAGCCTAGAAACTAAGCCTCGTAGTATGGTGGTTATACTTGCTAAGAAAGTGTCTCATCCTTAATCCCTTTTTGACATTCTCAAGGACCAACCTGGAATCAGTTCTTGTGATTGTCAATTCTAAGCTACCTTGCCCTCAGGCAGGATAAAGTGAGGTGGCTGATTACAGTGCCAAGTTTGTGTAGGTAGTCATTAGGGGAATAAAATAAAATAATATGAAGTATTAAGGGCAAGATTTAAAAGTTGTTAGAATTCTGTACATTTGGGCAATTATCCAAAGCTCTTTATATTTCTAACTCCTAAAGCAGATTATTTTTATACATGAACTTGTACAAACACCCACCTGTGTACAAGTATAATCCAATCTAAAGATACTAAATTGATTCACTTTAGTTGGGCAGAGCAGCACATACCTAGATGAAGCTGGAAGATTGATTAAGCCCAACAGCTTAAGGCCTGCTTGTGTAACATAATAATATCCTGTCTCAAAAACAAAACAAAACCATGATTTTCTTAACTGAATTTAGTGCCAGGACTATGTATTGATGAAAGCTGACCTCACTGTGTAGTAAGAACAATGAGGAACAAATGGTTTCTGTGTCAGGTCATGAGCACCTCAGTCAGTCAACAGTCCAAGGAGTACAAACTAGACTCCTGGAGTGCTTCCCCATTTAGGCATAGAAAGAGCACCAGAGAAAGCTTTGCTGTGCTCAATACCAAGAACAATTCACCCAGGATTGCCAGTTCTAATAAAACAAGAACAAACAAAAATAATACAAAACCCTACTGTGTTACTTTTTTGTTGCTATTACAGAATATCATGATCAAGACAAATTACAAAAGGGAACATTTATTTGGTTTACAGTGTCAAGGGAAAGTCCATCATGATGGAGAGGTATGGCAACAATAGGTGGGTAGACATGGCAACAAGAGACAGACATGGCAGCCAAAGTCTGAAGCCAGAGGACAGAGAGTGAATCAGAAGCTCTCAAAGCCTGTCCCCAGTGACATACTTCCTTCAGCATGGCTGTACCTCCTATAACCTTCCCAACAGTACCGCCAACCGGGGACCAAGTGTTCAACTATCTGAGCTCACGGAGGACATTTTCTTCTTTAAACCACCATACTAACCTAACATATTTTCTCCATTCTCATGACTGACTTTCTTTACAAAGAAACTGCAGATTACATGCCCGTGCCGTGCTTCAGGGTACTGTGTGTGTGTGTGTGTGTGTGTGTGTGCGCGTATGTGTGTGTGTGTGCGTGTAAGTGTGTGTTAAATGACAAATAAGCAGAATTAAAATAACTGGCAATTGTGAGACATATTTTAATGTCCTTAATTGAAAGTTTCAGTGCTGAATGAGAAGCAATTTTAAGAGTCAATCAATTTCATAGAGAAACCATACACACAAATGCACAATTCATCAAGAATACTTTTTTCTAGTATGAATAATAGCTGCGTTCATAAAAAATGGAGGGTCAAGGCCCAACTTGAAACTCTGTAGGCTGAACAGGAATTTGAAACTACATAGACTAAAAAAAACAAAAACAAAAACAAAACTCCAAAATCAATGGTCTTAAAGTGTGGCCCACTTATTCAGGGCTGAGGTGATGGCAGACAAGCCTAAACAAGTCCATTGTTTTGGTCCTTCCAGAAAACATTAAAGAGACTCTTCCTGAAATCTGAGAGGCCAGTAGAAGGAGATCAGAGGGTTAGGGGTAAACAGGAGGCCCTTGCCAGGAGATAAGTCACAGGCACCAAGACATCTGCTGGCTCTGATTAAGGGACATCAAGGGTGAAAATGATTCCTTGCTGGAAAAAAATTATCCTGCCCTGCAAACAGCCAAAGAGCTATAGGAGCCCCGGATATGAACCTGGGCCTCTTTCTGAAAGGTATCGGATGTTTGGTTAGTGTGGATTTATAAATACCACTGAACAGTAGGCAAAAAGCATTGAAGCATGTTCGGAATAAATTAACCAAGAGGGAAATAGACAAAAAAGCCAGAATTTCTATAGTATTTATCAAAGTTAAAGAATTCATTACTTCTAAAATGGTAGGTTAATATATCAATGAATTCCAAAATATTTAGGTCAGTTCAGAGGTACCATATCCAAATGAAGACTAGGTTTTAGAGGGTAATGGGTTGTAGGCACTCGGTTGAGAGTGACTAGTAGAGGCATAATTAATTATTCCCATATATTTCTTCTCATCTCCAGTTCAGGTCCCTTTTACAAATTATATATCCGAGTGACACCTCTTTCTTCCATTAAACCTTACTATTTTTAGCTTGGGTCTTGGACTTTAAGTCCCACATATAATCAAGGGCCCCAATGATAGCCACTGTGCTTCTGCCTGTGATGCATCTACACTGTCGGAGTCTTGCTTTCCTTTCTTCTTTGCTCAGAGGTAAAGTATAATACATTCTGCAGAACTAGGAAACAGATAGCATTTGCCCTGGGCAAGTGAGAAGGTGAGCTCGCATCTCCCTTCGGCTTTGCAGAAATACTAAGTGTTCCCGAAGGATGAAGTACTGCCAAAGCCTCCTCCAGATGGAAGTGCTGGTGATTTCTCCACCACAGGTTACGAGGGAGTTGGGGAAGGAAGTGATTTCTGTAAACAAAAATCCATTTACAGATCCCCTTCGCCACCTGCACTCATCCTCAGACGAAACAAGCAAATGCTTTGTAATAATATAGAAAACACACCGAGGATAGGATAACAGCATGGTTTCCGCCAGCTCCTAAAGAGACGATGGCTCTAGGACTCAAGGATAAGCACACATAGATTACAATGAAGAACGGGGGAATACATTAAGTGAGACTGTCCTTACTCCGAATTTTATAATGTAGGAAAGGAAGTCATGTTACTTGTACGCTATGCCCTTAGCAAATTCTAACACAAAGACCACCTCTATGTCAAAAGGTCATATCCAAAGAGCTGCCTCCAAACATGGGAGAGCTGGACCTGAACAAAAATAATGCAGTAATATAACCCTGGGAGGGAAATGTGTTTTCAGTTATACCAGGGCCTGGTCCAGCCTTTCCCACAGGCTCTTCCTAAATAGGAACTTGGCAAAGGGATTAGTGGAGCTGGAAGGGACGTCCTTGGCTTTAGAGGTGAGGCCCGTCAGAGTCCCAAGGAAAGTCAGGCAGAAGTTCTCTCCGCTGGTAATAACACTGAAGAATCAGTGTCACAGCCATTTTATTAATTTTCTTGACAGGCAGATCTAGTTACCATGCAGGCACCACAAAATCAAAACATACGCATGTCAAGTGGCCCCATCTGTGGTGGGGCTCTGCCAAGGCCCATGTCACAGCAACACAAGGAAGCAGAACCCAGTTCCTCAGACCACGTGCCGGGTCCTGTGAGCAAGCCTCTGCTGGAAGAAAACCACCAGAGCTCCAGTGAAAGAGCCAGGGCGGTTCTCTCGGTGACAGTTTGTTAACCTAGGTCTGGACTCCTTGGATGGAGCAGACAAGTCCTGGGAAACACATGGCTACATCTGGCTTTGGTGCCCCTTCCCGAAACACAGCCACACAGACCTCCCTGCTACTTTCATTTAGCCTGCACTCAGTTTCATCTATGCAGAGCAAAAGCAGCCTGGATTAAAGAAGACATTTAGAAGCACACGGTGACTTTATTTGTAAGTGGGTTTGAACTTGAAGTTCTGTTGAGCTGGGGTCTATGGGTACAGGATAAACACAGGATATATTTTCAGTCGAGATGTTATTCACTATAAGCATGGCTACAATTACGGGAGCGGGTCCAGGTCAAGCTATTCTTTATGTCATACTATGAGCACTACCTATCGGCTAAATAATGCCAATGGCATAGGTACACAGGATAGAGGCCTGACACATCCCAGCTCTATGTAGCACAACGCACAGTTGTGGTGTGCAAGCTTGACTGCCGAAGCCCATACTCCGGAAACTTGCTTAGTTAGGCACCTAGACTCAGAGGCACTCAAAGCTCTAGACCCTGGAGAATAGAACGGGTTCATTCTCTCTTCCTGAGTTGGCCCATCAGCCATCTGGAGACTAGGAGTGGCTGCCCAGTGAGCTCTGACAGGGAGATGAACACATCCAGACTGCACGTCTCTTGGGGTGAAGACTCGGTTCATCTTTTCTTTCTCCATTCAAGCAGCCATGGCATGTCAGGCTTGCCGGCCTCCTTGATTGCGCAGAAGTAAATAAATGAATTATGTTGTTGGGGTTTGGGCTTCAGCACAAACACATGGTCTGCATTTATCCCCACAGTGAGAGGTCCACCAGCCACTCGATAGAAAAGAGTGAAATGATAATTCTTTTCTTTAGGCACTCTGGTGCCATATGGAATGTATATAAATCATATTTTTGTTTTAACAGTGGAGGCTTTGTTGATAGATAAACATGTGGTTTATCTAAAAAAAAGAGAGGATTGTGCTTTGAACAATCATTTAATGGCCACGGATGTGCCAAATAAAAATAAAAACATAATTTTGAAAGGAGCTGGCCTCATTCCCAAATCTGTAACAAGGAATTTCTCCTCAAGCAGAGAAGTTAAAGCCCGCCGATCTGTTTTGAGTTTAAGCTGTGCTCTACTCAACCCCACGACAAATGGAATCCTAGGCTAATGTGCTCTAATAAGACAAGACGTTACCTTTATGAATGACCTCATAGAGAAGAGGTTGGCAAGCATTGTGGAGAGGCCTTGAGCCAGACAGCTCTGGGCTATGAAACCCAACTTGAGCTCTGCGAGGCATATTGCGTCATCACCCTCTTTCCAATTCCAGCTGGGGATGTTGAGCAGATGCGCCTGTGGGAATAACAAGAGGAATGAGACCCTGTTCTGCTCCTTGTCTGAGTGTCTGAAAACTCTTCTGGGAACTGTTGCCCTGTCCAAGGACACTGGGTCATCCAAACTCATCCTTCCTTCCATGTGCCTCCGTCGGAGGCCAATGGCTAGGTTCTCTGCTTCTATTCAACAGACTGTGGCCTCTTGGCAACCTTGCTTCTACACTCAAGGTCCACATTTTCCCCTCAAGTTTGCTATTTAGCTAGAGTCAACCCAGACAAGATTTTTCTCTTGTGAGACACCCCAGCCCCCATTATTAAGAAGTCTAGTTAGCATTTTTTAAAAGTGGCTCTCAAGTAGCATGAGACTGCAGGATGTCTATGTGTCTGCATACTCTTGGATTTTTTCTGCCTTCTCAATATTCTAGATCAGTGACGCCCAAAACTTGAGTGGGTACCTGCATGCCCTGCATGTGTACAAGACCACAGGTTGCTGGCCCCACCCTGCATAGATCTGGGGTGGAGCTGGAGGACCTCCAGCTCTATATGTGAGAGGTAATGCCGCTTCTCTGGAGGTCACTGTGCAGAACCCATTCCCCTAAACCATCACAGCACAGAATCCTGCAGTCTCTCACAGATGGACTGTCCTATTCCACAGTTATGTCAGAACCAAGCCTGGAGTCCCAGAGGCATGCTAACACTAATCTTTGCCAGCGGCACACAGCAGAGAGTCATACATGACAGAGTGGGTGAAAAAGTTGAAACACAGGAAGTTCTCTAGTGTTTATTGATTAACAATAACAGCAGAAGATAGTTTCAAGGCTTAAATATCAGGGACAGTGCTTGTATTCAAAAATATCCATTATATAAATTTGAAACATGAAGGCAAATCTAAGAGAGAGTGTGTGTTAGAGAAAGAACTGGGCACAGCGCTTAAGTGTGTGGGTTACTGAAACCTCAATTAGAGACCATCGGATACATGAGACTGAAAACCAAAGTCTCCAGAGCAAAGGAAATGAACCTTTTATTCCATGTGAACAGGCCGCATTCATTCCACAGGATTTGATCCAGTCTTAGTAGTCAAAATTGAAGAGGGAAAATGATCAATTGAAAAATGACCAGAGAAAAATGATGAAGACAAGAGAGGGTGAGTGTTTTGTGAAAAGTCTTTTGAGAAACAGTAAAAATAGCCAAAAATCTCCAAGATTCAGGGGACACGATCCTTAGGGAGAGAGAGTAGTCATCATATCTGATGCCTCAGTTACTGCTATGTCAAGATTAGCTTTGCCCTACTCTGTGCTTGGAGCCAGGATAGGACCAGCCTGGCATATATTTAATGAAAGCAGAGGGGTTTGGCTTGTTTCACAAAGGAACTTTCTAAGGACGAAATGTGACTAATAAATGGAGATGGCTAGTTTAAACAACAGCAACAAAAGCACAAAGTCTTTATTCCTAAAACTTAGCATTTTTCCAATATGCTAGAGTAAATCACGTTTTGTACAGGAAGTTGACCCAGAGTTCTTCTAAGTCCCTGTACATGCCAAGTCTCTATAGCTCTGAAATTATATCTCCCTATGCATCAGCAAATGGAAGCAGCAAAAAAAAAAAGCCTTCCCTTCATCTTCAGAATGACAGAGGCCAGTTGCAAAAGAAGGAAGGAAGATCCCATTGTAGAAACAAAGAACAGAGACCAGGACTTCTCGCTCTGCTTGGAGAAACTCTACCCTTGTGAAATGTCTGCTTGCAAAATCTACCTCTGTAACAGTCTCCAATGCCGAGCCTGCAGTGGTTACTGCTGAAGAGACAACCGCTTGCTCCCTAAACAAAGTATGGTTAAAACAGGCCTGTGTGTGGGCCACAGAAGAGTGGGATTTGTGTGGAGTTGAGCACCACAGGGTCTTCTGCACATCCCACACAATGCTAACAGAAAGCTCCACCATCTTTCCCATTTCTCTCCCCATTCTTCCCTTGCTTATGACATCAGTTTTTCATTTTACTTTCCTGGCATGGTACAAAAGACCTTCACCCATGTGGAGAAATACTCATAGGAGAAGAATGATAAATGGCATCCAAGTGATGAACTTGTCTGTGACAAGAGATCCGGGTGGTCTAGTCCCGACAGAGACACCACATATCTTCCATGCCTTCTTCAAACAGTTGAAACCTTGCAGAAAGTCTGTCCTATCTCTATGTCATTCAAAATATGAAGCTCTGGCATGCAAGCCTTGGGTCTCTTGTGTTCTATGTAAAAGTCATGTTCGTGCCCAGCTTCCAGTGCCTCCTTTCTTGCCTGTATTTTCTTTAAAAAAAAAAAAATTTAATGATTTATGTAACTTTATTTTATGTGCATTGGTGTGAGGGTGTCAGATCTTGTGGAACTGCATTTTCACACAGTTGTGAGCTGCCATGTGGGTGCTGGGAATTGAACCCCGGTCCTCTGGAAGAGCAATAAGTGCTCTTAACCACTGAGCCATATCTCCAGCCCTCACTGTATTTTCTCTAGTCATGGGACAGGAAGTGAAGCTGAACTAGCAATGGCCAGGAGGGAAGGCTGTGTGCAAGAGGATATTGACCCAGGAACTAAAATTCTTTCTTTTTGGAAACTTCATCCTCTTCCATTTGAGGGAAGTTGAGTCTGGTGAACAAACAAAACAAAACAAAAAACCCAGCAGCATTTCCACACAGGAATCTGGAGACAAATTTCTTCTAATTTGGCAAAGAAAAAGGGCAGGTCCAACATTTATCACACATCCCTCCCCTGTTTATGCTACTGGAACACCCTTCATTCCCTGGAAAAGGACTATAAAATGTGCTGTCCGAGGAAGGTGGGAGGAATGAATTCTGGCTACACTTACTTCTCCTACCACACACTCAGCAGTAGAGAGATGCTGTGAAATACTTAAAGCAAAGAGTCTATGAGTGAAAAACCCGCAGTATTTGTAGCCTGCATCTTCAGTCGCTGACCACTGAAGGACCACATGCTAACAGCTTCATCCCCAGGGAGCTACTCTCTTAGGAGGAAGTGGAATCTTTGGAAGGTAGCCACTAGTAAAGGGTCTTTGAGTCATTGAGATCATTGCCTAGCAAAAAGCTAGCAGAACACCAGTCAGCCCTTTTTGATATGATGGCTATGAATTGACCCATTGCTTTCCACCAGTCTTCCCCCAAATGATGTGTTGCCTTAGCACAAGCCTAAGAGAGCAAGGCTAACTCATCAAGGCCCAAAGCTTTGTTGTTAGAATGACAGGAAGCTGCCTGTGATGACTGTCAGAATCTAGACTCATCTATGAGACAGGCCTCATGGCACGCCTGTGAGGGATTATCTTCATTCTGGCATTGAGGCTGAAAGACCCACACGCTCTGGGTGGCACCATTTCCTGGTTGGAATCCTGGACTCTGTAAGTGGGAAAAAGGGAACTGAGTAACTGTATGTATTCATCTCTGTACTTCCTGATGGTGGATGTTGACATAATCAGCTACTTCAGACTCCTGGAAGCTTGACCTCCTCTCTAGGATGCACTGAGCCTTGAGCTGTGAGCAGAAATAAAACCCTCGTTCATGTTGGTGCTTTTGTGAGAGTATCCTATCATAGGCACAGGAAAGTTATGAAGGCAATGATGAACACAATTATGTCCCACATGCAAGCAGAGACAATGGGGATGCTCAAAGAACTGGCATCTGTGCTGGAGACTTGGTTTCTTGAAAGAGACAAGGAGCTCTGGAAACAAAGCTACCAATACCAGGTGAGTTATTGGGAATGACACTTCCGTCCAACATGTCATGCATTGTCCTGTCTTCAGAGAGCTTTTCCCACACTGTCAGCCAGCACACTCTTTCATCTTCATTAAGAGAAGGCCAGTTTTTAAAGGTTCTCTTTGTAAATCATGGCCACTGTAAAGAGACCCATTTCGTAGAGTACCAATCTTCCCCTAGGAACCACAGCGTGGTTCTGTGAGCTACTGTCCCACTTAAATAGAAGGTGGCAGTTGGCTATGCTGTCCTAGTTTGCCGGCTGCTGAGTGACCATGGTTTGTGCTCGCCGGAGGTGATCTGTCTAGGACAGAGTTTTGACTTCCGCTAGTCTGAAGTTACACTGCGCAGCTAAAATGCACAGATGGCCCAATGAGGACTAAATGAGATAACGGATGTCAAGGCTCTTTTAAACCCATAAAACAGGACACAAATGTCTGTAATTATTATGATGACAAACTCAAGGCCAGCAGTTTCCCTGTATCCCTCTAGGCGCCAGAAGATCACCCTCGTTACATCACGGGGGGTTGACATTGTTTTTATTTCAAGCCTGCTGTCCAATTGTGGGAGCCACTACCCCCTCCAGAATATGTTCTCAGTGACATAGCTTTCACACAAGTATCGGGTCTTTCCTAAGTGCCTGTACAAGTGGGGGGAGTTCTATGTGCATCTCAGATGAGCGCAGGGAAAAAGTCACGAGAAGAAGAAAATGTTGGAAGAAAAGAAGAGCGTGTAAAAAGGGTAGGTCATCTTCAGCAGCCGCAAAATCATAAGGCAGCGTGAAAAACTGTCTACTAAAAATCTGCTAAGAATGACCTAAAGACGAGAGGATGCCCGTTCTAACAGGGGGATGGGAAGTAACAGAGGAAAATGTACTTTGTCAAAATTACTCTATCACTGTATCCTTACTAATCTAACAGTGTTCTGAAAATGATTTTTCCTGACCCAGAAACCCAAGGAGAGTGAGTGGGATGGTTCTAAACAAGATGGGTTTTAAGCAAATAGTCCTGGGCCTGTTGATGTCTTCATCACAGTGTCTGAATGATTGTATTGGAGAGTCTCTCCAAGATCTCTGGGTGGCTGTACTCATGTGAATACTGACCAGGTACCATCCGACTCTGAGGCCAATCAAGTTGCTTTGAGTTTGACAAGAACTACACAGCTGAAATCCTCTTTAATTTCTTGAAGATGCTACATCAGCACCCATTGGAAAGAGAAGAAAAGGAACTGACATCTCTTTCTAAACATACAACATTAATTTTCCTATTCAGTCTAAATTCAGCCAAAAATCTAAACAATCGCTTAAAGCACTCCCACACTAAATGAAATTTCAAATCACAAGTGAAAGAAGGAGTGTTCCTTGCAGCAGGAGCTGTCACCAGTCACAGCCTTGCTAATAAAATTCACCTCCACCTACAGAGGCTGCTGTCAAGAACTTCAGCAGTTGATGCCTGAGAGTTACCAACAGGCCCCTTTTCGCAATCTTGAGTATTCAGAGACAAAGAGAGGTGTCACCTTCGGTGTCCACCACCAAACCCACTGGCTGGAGAGTAACAAAATTTCCAATAGAGCCACCTGCCGAGGGCTGGGCAACGGTTGGCATTGGGCAGCAATTCCATGCAGTGGGCCAGTCACTGACAGCAGGACCCACTCAGCAATAGCCTCTGATGGGCCTCCACACAGCTAAATGGGCCAAAACTTGCCAGCAATTAAGAAATAATAGCATGGTGCTGGTGGCATTTGGCAGAATGGGGTTTTCTCTGGGACACCTGATGACTTGTTTTGTAGAGAATATGGCCTATAAGACGGGGCATGCTGTCACACATAACCCTGCAGGGAGTTATTTCTGTTCGGACAGGACACCTGGCCCCAGGTGCTGAGAAGCCTCCAGTCTCTAAGCTCCATTAAGAAGACAACTGGTACCATATCAAGTAGAACAAGATGCTACCTTCCCTCCTCCAAAGCTGTCTAGAGCTCAACCCCAAGCCAAGTGAAGGAGTGCTGCCTTTGATTAGACCTTTAGCTCTGCTTCAGCGAGAGGTGATTACAACAGCAGCACTAACTCTAACGTTTGAGTTCTTTCTAACCAGGCCCCATCGGAAGCTGCCACACTGGGAGCATTGCTTTAAGTATAAACTTTGGATAAACCACTACTTTCCCAAGTATAACTGGGGAGATTCCCATTCCGAATGTGAGGATAATGTCATGTTCTGCTTTCTTTACTCAGTTTGTATTATGTTCTTTCAAGTGCACTTGGCCACACAGAGAGAAATCCTACCAGTTATCTGGCACACTCTCAACACCTTCCTTGATCCGTCTCTAAGGACACAAAATCAGATTTTATCTTCACAGCTATCCTACCCTATAAGTAGCAGGAAGAGGGTTAATTACAGAGTCGTTATTCAATAGATATTGACTGAATGACTGCAGGACATAGAAATGCCAGTTGTTGGGACTTAGGTATGGACAGGATCTAAGAACATATCAATATTTCTGAAGCAAAATGTTCAATAGCTTTTTCTTGAATGAATGAATTACTCTAAGAGGCGACAAAGACACCTCCTCCTATTGACCCACCTCAAAAAATAAGTTGATGACCCTGAAGGAATGTCCTAGGAAGACACTTTAACTATTGCATATCTTTGCCAGACCTCAGGGTATGTGTACATGTGTCCTTACATGAATATGTTTGTGTGTCTATGGAGAGAGAGAAGATGCTAGCACCCGAGGTCTGAGGATGGCTCCAGGCCTGGAAGCTTACCACGTACCTTGTTATGATACTGCAGCATCTGAGTTATGATCCTGATTTTCGGGTGGTAGTTCTTTATGGAGATCACTCTGCAAAAGACAAAGCCAGAACTGAGCATGCTCTGTGGAACCCACAGAGTAGGATGAAGGAGTCGACTCACTAGGTAACCTTGGTCAAGCCAGCAACCAGGGCCATCCACGAGCTTGTGTCCAAAGAAAGAATGTGTTCTCACATTACCCTCCAGGACCATGGCAAACATCAGAGTAGGTGGAGTAGTGAAGTACACTTGATAGATGGAGGCTGGTGACCAGGACTCTAAGGCCAGACTTGTCTACAAAGCAAGTTCAAAGCTAGCCTGGGCTACATGAGAGTCTGCCTTAAAAACAAACACAAAGGACTCCTGTGACACGTAGGAGATAGACTGTGGACCTAAATGGACTGGAGATGGGAGTTTCTGATGTTCACGGACAGGTTCTGGAGGTCTGCAGTCCTCCACACCACATGTAAAAACCTCTGCTCTGTGTCCAGTTAACAACCTAAGACAATGACGACAACTCAAACAGGCCACCTGGGAAGTGGCTCTGATTTTCACATTCCCTTTAGACATTCGCATAAATGTGATTTTTTTTTTTTTTTTTTTTGATTTTGATTTTGGAGACAGGGTTTCTCTGTAGTTTTTGTCCTGGAACTAGCTCTTGTAGACCAGGCTGGCATAAATGTGATATTTAAGCAGAACTCTTGGGATATGATAGAGGACTCTGCCTTACACAGCATAACGATGACTTGACCACTGGTTCAAGTTAAACACCAGCACCCTAAACATACGGTTTATTGCCCTCTGTCCTTTACTGAGCCTGGATGACCCTACCCACCAAGCTTCCCCAGCATCCCCTCTCCTGTCAATCACACTGCAAAGGGAAGAAGGAAGGAGCCCTTGAATGGAAACACCTGGCTTCCAGCACAGCCATTGTGCTAATGAACTGGGTGACCCTGAGGAAATCCCCAGGCTCTCTGTTCCTGTCTTCTCATCTGGACACTGAGGGCAACCTCACCTGCTCTGTTTACTTCACAGGCTTGGTATGAGGAGCAAATGGGAGACCAGATGTTAAAATGCTTTGAAATCATTAAAGCCCTTCTCCACGTGTAAGTTATGGTTTTTGTCATTCCCAACCCTGTCAGGGGTGACATTGTACATTTCCTTCTGTGACAAGGAAGGCTAAAGAATGGAATTCCAGAGAAAGGGCCACCTCCTAAGCCTCCTCAGGAACGCAAGCTCAATTACCACAGCCGCCCCCATAAATTTCCCACCCCGCTCAGCGCTTCCCTTTGCCACGTTTTCTGCAAAACTGGAGAGAAGGAATCAGACAGCAGCTTCATCTGAGGAAACTGCAACCAAAGAAGTGGGGAGACGGCTCCTTAGAAAGCCGCTCTCTGCACACATTCACCCAGAGCTTTGCACCGGAAGGACCTCCTCTCAGTCTCGAGGGAGTGACATGTTGGCCTCTGCTTATAACTCGGGGCATTTGTCAGCCTCTGTCAGCCTCTGAGAGCCTCTCAGTTCCAGCCAGCTTTCTGCATTAGTTCGTTTCAAATGACTCTTTGACATTTTAATTTCAGAAACAGCAGATTGGTCTCATTAATCTAAGTAGGAATATACAAATAAAAGAAAAGCTGAAGCCACATTTAACCCTGACTTTCCCACTCCCGTTTGGATCTTTCTCCCAATCCTCCTTAGTAGATGGCTTACGTACATTCTGGAAGCCCTGTGTGCCTAGTGAGCTTTATACTGTGTCATTCCACCATTCTCCCTGACACCTATGTGTGCTCACATTAACCCTTCATCCTCAAAATTCAAGTAAAATATTTCAATTATGGGAAATGCCCATTTCAAAATTTCCACAAGTTTCTATTTTTCACCACTGAGGAAAAATAAAAGTATATATGCCAGGAACTTCTCTGAGGTCCAAAACATAAGCTTTGTGCTCCTGGTTTCTTTGTTTGTAATAAGGAAAAAGATGAAATCTTGTCCCTAGAAGAGCTATATTTTTAACACTAAAAATGGCAGGATAAAAAAAAAAACTGTCAAAGGGTTGAAATACTGCTTAGTTCAGAAATGACAAGGGACACATTCTAAACTGAAGCTGACCTGTGTGGTCGCTTTCCAGTGAGGCCTGTAAAGAGATGGGCTCAGGTGTGAAGCTAGTCCCCACTGCATCTTCTTGGCAGCCTGGCAAACCAAGTCTGACTAGAACGTGTGCACAAATTTCCTTAAAACATCTAACAGAGTCTACTGCCAAAGCAAAAGGACTGGAAAGAAAGACGCTCATGCCAGATGGTTTCTTCCAGACACAAGGTCCAGATACTGACAGGAAGACTGGATCAACCTAAATGCACTAGAGGAATTCTGTATGTACATGTAACTGGAGAACACTAATTAAAACGAAAAGAAAATATTCACAAGCATTGTGAAAATCCAAAGGCAACTTCCCGACTCTCACCTTGGGGTAAGTCCTTGAGTCCCAGGGAAGCAAGCTGCAATTAGCATTTGGGCTGTGTGTCTGGTACAAATGATGCCTGTTCACTGTTACGTGAGAGTTGTTGGAACTACAGCGGGAATGAAGCATTCCCTTAGTCCAGGCTCTCTAGAAAATTCCCTTTATTATCTTCCCCTACCTCAAGTGACTATTCTGCAGTTTATACCAGAGAAAAGACAGAATCTAAAAGGATTGTAGCTAAGGAGAGCAAAATGTTCAGATTTTTTTGGTCATTTTTCTACAGCCAGGATACGATGACAAGTTTGTGAGAGGAACAATAGCTAAAGAAATCTTTTCTTTTTCTGAAATGAGAGTAAGTTAAGGTCTTAGAGTAGGGTTAAAATTAGCCTTCGAGAGGCCTAGCCCATGGACAGATAAGGCATTAACTATTAGTGTTCTAGATTTTTTTTCCCTCCAGACCATGATCTATTTAAAAACAAACAAAGAAAACAAAACAAACATGAGGAGTGGTGAATTCAATCCATAAAGAATGAAAACATAATCTATATAATTCAGTCTCTCAGAGATCCATGCTAATATTAAAATCACTCATCTGAGGAAACTAAATTAACTAATCACTTTCAGAGCAATAATAACCTGATGCAGACAGGCTGGGGAAGTACTAACTAGGGGTTTCTTAGCCTCAGCTATTGGCATTTTGAGTCAGAGAGTTTTCTAGATGGGAGTGTGCTATACCAGATTCCAGCAAGACCACCTGCTTGCTGTTTCAAATGCAAGGATGTTGAAACATGTAGAAAAAAATACCTCCTGTAGGTATTTTAAGACCCTTCCCAGTAAAGACATCTTGGGTCCAATTCCTTTCAGATAACATAATTTAAAAAAAAATGAAAATTTAAGATTTTATGTGTATGAATCTCTGTGTGTAGATGTAGGTGTAAGCTCACTTGAAGACAGAAGTCAGCACTGAGTAATTTTACATGGGGACCACCTTGCCTTTTTAAAACAGGTCTCAGTGACCTGGAACTGAGTTAGGTTAGGGAGCTTGGCCGGTGAATCCCAGAGATCTGTTGCCTCTGACTCCTAAGGATTCAAATGTGCCTCAGTTTCTAGAATTGGTTCTGGGGTTCAGACTCATGTCATCACATTGCACAGGAGGCAGGCACTTCTCCAACTGAGCCATCTCCCCAGCCCTGTGCTCACGGCACTTTTATTCAGACCTGAACCTATTATTCATTTTCTAGTTCTTTCCCTAGGAACCTGAACTCCATGGGCAGTTCTGAGCAGCGGACACTGCTCTTCAGCTCTACCAACTCTGTACAGGAGTCATTGTTGGCCCGTGATGAAGGGAGGATGGTCCTCCGAGACAGTTCTGATGCCAGGAGTTACCTCATGATGTTGGAAGCGTCTTCTGCATCCGGGTCAGCGCAGTACTTATTGGCAAGGATCAGGCATGCATCTGCTGACTCTATCTGAGAGACCAAAGGAAAAAAATCATAACAAACACAAACATAAACAGACACACACAACCGCAGTCTCTCTGTGTTGATAGCATTTAGAGAACCTAGTGTTTTGCAAGGAAAGGGGAAAAAATCATGAAAAAAAATTATAGTTTTGTCAAAAGTGTAGGTGGCAGTTCAAGTCCTTGATACAGAACAAACATTCCAGCATGAACCTCAGTAATTCCGCACTTCATTTGCCCTAGCTGCTTACAGGCGTATTTGCCAAAGTCCTTAAATTCACCTAATGGAGCTGTTCAATCTCATTCCCACTTCCTATTTAAACTGTGTGCCATCATCTTAATTAACCAGGAAATAGAAGTTGGTGGGTTAAACCCCTTCCCTCAGGTTAGGACATGGACAAGAATAGTTGCAGATTCAGCATAGTAAACTGGACCATCCAGGGGCTGGAGAGACAATTCAGGGATTAAGAACACTTGTTGCTTTTGCAGAAACTAGATGTTCCATTACCAGCACCCACATGGTAGCTCACACCATTGAAAACTTCCAGGGCATCTGACTCCCTCTTCTCGTCTGTAGGCTTCAGGCAACAAGAAGTACACATACATGTATGCAGGGAAAACACTCATACATATAAATTTAAAATAAGTAAATCTTTTTTTAAAAAAATCCTTTATCAAACCTTATGTACATTTTTATTACATGGGTCCCAAGAAGAAACTGGAGCCTTAAATAGACCATGGTTCTGTGCTGTTTACTGTTCATTACTACTCAGGTATTCAAAAGACAAATAATTTATATAAATGAAATGATACTTTACAGATGGATCCAAAAGGCAACCTACTGACTTATCTTAATGTGAGCCAAAAGGAGGGTTGTTCCTTAGACAGACCGTGAGTTTGATGTGCTAATAATTGCTTGCATTTAAATTAGGCCTATGAACAAAAGCCATTTTCTCTGTTCTTATGACTTAGGTCATGTCTGGATAATATTAAGAGGAACTATCCTACATACGCATGAGAATTCACAAGCTGACCTGGGTCTGCAATTCTTCTGCTCAGAATGTTGTACTTACTCAACTGTTTCAGCATAGAACTGTTCAGCAGGAGGGCCATAGTTCTGTCCCCAATATGTCAAGCACTGTCTCTGGATTTCTTTAATAATATGAAGAATTCATACAAATCCTTCTAGATTTTCTATGTTTGCCACTACAGCAATTACAGAACTTCTTGGTGACCACAGTTAGCATTTAGGCTTCCGCAGGTTCACACAATATTAGTGAACTGCCACTGGCACACAAATGTTGAGCACACTTACTAAAGCTGTGTTAAATGAATTAAATAGCAAATGTCAGTTTACTGTGTCCCTTCCTTTTCTAAAGTCTCATTTGTACTTTATGAGAAGATGCCAATTCAAAAGGGCCCATGAAGAATATGGTTAACGTATTACCAAATGGTGCAGCGTCAATTTTTTTTTTTTTTTTTGGAAAAGGGAAGCACAGATGTTTTATAGCTTTGTGTAATTTTCTTTTCTAACATTTCTCTCAGATATAATTAATGGATTTGAAACCTATGCTGAGTTCAATTAGGTGGAAATTAATCATCTTTGCTGTTACATTGTGCATGGCTTTTTAGCCATTCAACATTATTTTTTTTATATTTATTTAGTATTAGAGAAAGTGGAGTATAGAAATCACCCACTGTTAAATTGGGTGGACCAGAGTTTGGGGTATACATGTTTAGTATTGTAAGAGTTCCTTGGTTAATTGTTCTCTTGATTAGCACAAAGTGTCCCTCTTCGTCTCTTCTGGTTAATTTTGGTTTCAAGTCTATTTTGTGGGATAGAAGGATATTGGTGCCTGTTTGTTTTCTGCACCCATCTGCTCAGGATGGTTTTTATATCCTGTCTCTTTAAAGAGGTGGTCATCTTTGAAGGTCAGACGAGTTTCATGTACACAACAGAAAGATGGCTTCTTTCTTAACCCATTCACATAACTTGTGTCCTTTGACTGAGGAAGTAGGGCCCATGTTTTATATTTCAAGTTATTATTGAAAGGTGTGTATTATTGCTATCAATTTGTTATTCTCCTTGCTGTTTGTGATCTTAGCCCTACATTGTGTTTCAGTAGCTGTAGCTTCATCGTTTCTTTTCCTAGTTTCGTGGAATTGTATGTGCGTGTGTGTGTGCGCGCGTGCGCATGTGTGTGTACATTAAAACGAGAGGACAATTTGTGGGAATTGGGTCTCTCCTTCCACCAAGTAGGTCCTGGAGTTTAAACCTAGGTCAACAGGCTTTGCAATGAGTGCCTTTACCCACTGAACCATGGGGATGAGACAGCCCCAACTTAACATTGGAGTCCTACTTTGGGAGTGGTTGGTTTAGAAGAAAAGAGGAAAGTTCTATATTAGGACAAACCTAATTGTGGAATACTTAGAGATGGTCTAGCGTGAGCAAGCAGAGCAAGGTCCTGGGGCCAACGAAAGAGGGTACTGGAGTTAGTAACATCTGAGTTATCTTGTTAATGACTTAGAAGATGACTCTTGGCTACTCTGGGAATCATGGCCCCAACCCTCATGAAAGAGTAAAGACATTTATTTATCCTTACCTTGACTCTGGCAAGATCGTGGGGATTGAGGACAGAACCCTGATAAAATTCCACCTGAGTAAAATGTCGCTTGAACAGGGCCTCAAGCTCAAGGTTAGGGGAGATGCTGCGTAGACAGAAAAGAAACAACTGTTAAAACAACGTAGTGGAAATCTCAGATTCTGTGGCTCCCTAGCTTTTAACTTCTACATAAAGACCTGAACAAAGGCCCTAACCTTCAGAGAAACCCCCTTCCCTGCAAGAAATAAAAGATTCATATTTAGGAGAAGTAAACTCCACTGAAAATCAAACCCAGAGGTCTCTGGCCTTACAAAAGTTGGAGTCTATATGGTAAAGTATCTTCCTCTTTGTTACCATTAGAAACGTCACAGCTATGATATCAGTGTGATTGGTCATTATTTATGTCAACTTGACTGGGCTACTTGGAAGGCCCAGATTAAGGTGATTTCCAGGTATGTTTATGAGGGTTCTTTTCTCACAAGATTCACCTTTGAATCTGTGAATTTTGGAAAGTGGACCTTCCTCCACATGAGTGGATACCAACCAAGCAAAGACCTAAAAGGAAAGGGCAGAGGAAGACCATAGCTGTCCCTTGCCTCCTGCATGCCTAGATGCACTATGACATCTTATCCCTTCCACTCTTCTCTGTGGACCAGGGTCTCACATCATTGACTCCCTTTGTTTCAGGCCTTTGAGCTTTAGACTCAGTCATAACACTAGTGGGGTTTTCAATTTGGAGAAGGTAGAGTATGGGACTTCCCAGCCACCAGAATTGAGTGAGAATTTGTCTTACCAAGAGTCTTTCTCTATATAGGATGTGTGTATCTGTAAGTCAACTGTATAACCTAATCAGGTTTTCTTTCACAATAATAGCTGACATTTATTGAATACTTCCTGCATGCCTAACTGGGCTCTGCACACTTCTCATGGATTGATTCATTTCATTCTTACAACAGTTCAAGGAGACAAGAGTATCTCCTCGCTTGGCCATAGACATGGAAGCTGAGACACAGGGAAATAACATGCTCAGCCAGTCAGTCCTTGGTTAAGTCAGGATTCAGATTAGAGATGTATTTGTCACTATGTCTATGAATTAAATGAAAATCCATTTACACAGCCTTGGGTATCATGTGAAATAACAGTGTTAATATGCCTCATATGCTGTGTGATATAGTTAATAACTATCAACTGGATGGGATGGAGAGTCACCTAGGAGACCAACCTCAGAGCATTTATGTGGAGGATTATCTGGATTGAGTTAAGTGAGGTGGATTCATTCTGAACATGGCGGCACCAGCTTTTAGGCTGGTACTAAACACGAAAGGAGAAAACAGACCGAGCCCCCGCACCCATGGCTCATCTGAATGCGGATGAGTGTGACCGGCTGCCTCACGCTCTCACTGCCACGCTTCCCGTGGAAACCTTGCTTTCTTTGAGTTATTTTGTCAGGCGTTTTGTCCCAGTGAAAAGTAACTCTGTCACCCTGCTTCTTCTCTTGTCTCACTTGGTCCCTCTGCTGCAGCGGTAAAGTATCCACAAAAATCACATCAGTTATCCCACTCCCTCACTGCAGATGCCCCTGACTGCACAGGGCCACACTGATGAAGGGATGAGAATGGTGACTTGGATCCTAGTAAACTTCCCTGTTTAGTATTTCAGAGAGAAACTCAGATATGGTCCCAGACTACCTCGCTGCTTTTAACCCTGGCCTAGGGTGTTGCTTCACCTCCAAGGGTTCTAAATCAAAGTCCACATTCTTATGGAAAACTACCTCTTACCTAAGGAGTCAGCAGGGGTCATGGCTTATTCAACCTCATCTCAATTCTCAACCATCTCCATCTCTACCACACCTATGGGTCCTCAGAGGGAAGCACTTGGCTGGGCAGAGGCTCTATGGACAGCAGTAGGTTCTTACTTGTGAAGAAAGACAATCTCCACGTTGACATCGTCCCGGTCCTTGTGCAGAAAGTCCTTCAGGAAGTTAGAGACACTCTCCAGAGTGATGTGGCCACAGACTACAATGTGCCTGCATAGGAGAAGCCAGTTAGTTCCAGCCAGACCCAGGGACATGGCCCCACTTCCTGATCCCTGGCAAGGCAGACAGGGTGAGGCAGCTCCAAGAGGATATCTCCACCCTCAGCCCCTGTAAACCCAGTGCCCATACCAGAGGGTCGTGAGACAAAGCGATGGTGCTAGCAGTTGCTCAGAGGCTCCTGGACAGAAAAAGCATATGGCTACTCACCTGAGGCTGCACAAAATCCTATTAAAAGCCCAGCGACCTGGCCAAGTGGTTTTATGCATTTAACAAGTGGCATTATGCTTGTGCTTAAATGCTACATTATCAAGTCCCTTGCAGATTCCTATCACTCCCTTTCTGCCCACAAAGCGTCCTCCTGGGAGATTTACCGCAGCAGTCCTGGTTTATGACATACAGCTTATCAGGTAATGAGATAACAAATCTTGCTGAAACGATGATTTTGTGTGTAAGAAAGCGGACTTTTATCAGGGTGGCTAATGTGCGGCTTGACACGTTATAGGCTCGGCTGGCCATAAGCAGTAAAAAGGAAATTTTGCATTTTTCTACCATAACTTCTCCAACAATGGAGGCATGTAACACTTTACAGTAAGTGAGCATTACTCAGGACTAAATGGAGATGAGACGCCCATGGAATGGGCGATCAAGCTGCCTGCTGTGGCTACGTCCCCAGATGGCCCCTACCTCAGGGTGCTGAAGACTTCCCCAGAGCCAAACTAACTCACCTGGAGACCCCTACACCGGGCAGAAGCCAGGGAGACATGAATGAGGAAATGCTGGCTTTGTTCTAGGGAAGCTCTGAACTCTGTTTCTAGAAACAGCAGCTCATCCCCAGGGAATGAGAGCCTTTTCCAGAACATGAAGACCTGCGGCCTCTCCAACAACTTTCCTTCCTGAAGCAATGCAGCCTTAATGCCAGACTGTCCTGGGCTCACTTACATTGGCTTCACAGTGCTCAATCACAAGACCTGAGAATTGGCCCCAAGACCAAAAGTGGCTCAGCTGTGGAGCTACAAGCACCAGCTTCTAGCAAACACACCGTAGTAAGTAACTCAGCTCACACCACTCTACCCTTCAGGCCGACAACAGCAGAGGGTAGATCTCTAATGTGCTTTAAGACTGGGCCGGGTGGTGGAATATGCAATAAGGCAATTTCCCCAGAAAACTTCAGAATGCCCGAGTCCTTTACCCTTTATAATTGCTCTGTTCACATTGTAATAGGGCAGAAAGCTCATTGGCTGGAGGCGGCTTATAATAGGAGGCGGTGACGATGGTTTATGCAATGTCCCAGTAGACGTCATTACAAGAGTCTGCCCTTCCGTGGCAATTTGGTGCTCGACTAAGTATGGGAGAATAATGCAGCAAGCTCACCGGGGAAGTGATAATGGTGCAGAACAAAGAGTAAATCAATAATATGCACGATGCAGTTAATAATATTTCCATTATGGACTGTTATTGTTACGGTGGTGCACTTAGCCTGATCAGGCAAGCCATGGTCATCAAGGCAAAAGAAAAGTGACTGGGGGAGGGGAGAATCAGAAGAGACATTGTAACATATGGCCCTCTCAACAGCATCTACTAGGTTGTGGGGGTCACTTAGCTACTCACCCAAATTTTATGCCCAAAGCCCTTATCACTGACCCCTTCTGACTATAAGACTGTAAAACACTCGGTGTATCTGAATTCATGAAATTAACTACTTGGAATTTTACAGTTTTTTTCTTATTTTAAAATATTTCTTGTGATATAAGCATATTTATGGACAAAGCATAAGTAGGTATGCATATTCTGAATGAGTTTTATGATTCTGAATTGGCAAGCATGTCAGAAAGTGACCAAGAAAGAGGAATTCCCTCCTGACTTGAACTGCACACAAATGACAGAGGTGTTACCTGGCGTGTTCTGTGCACTCAAATATCCTGCATGAAGTATCACTAGGATGAAGAAAGCACCAACAGAAATAGGTATACCTTCAACTAGTAGGTATCTCAATAGTTGAAGCTATGTCTTGGATGAAAGAACAAGCCAGTAAGCAAGAACCCCAGAAACAGGGGTTGGAGAGATGGCTCAGCCGTTGGAGCACTGGCTGCTCTTCCAAATGTCCTGAGTTCAATTCCCAGCAACCACATGGTGGCTCACAACCATGTGTAATGAGATCTGGCACCTTCTTCTGGCTTGCAGGTATGCATGCAGACAGAACACTATATACATAATAAATAAATATAATGTAAAAAGAATCCCAGTAACCCGTTTTGATGCCAAGGAGAGGATATCTCCGACAAGCTACTTATTTCAGTCCATACAATGAGAAGCTGGGAAGTAAGTCCCACTCTGCACCAGATACTGCAAATTTCAGAATTCTATACTGGCATATCCCTGGTTATGATTCACAGCCAGACTCAAATGAATGGTGGCTTGAGACAGCTGAACATTCAGCCTTCCTGTTCTGTACACAAAGAATGGAGTGAAGATCTGACAGCCCCCCACCATTGCTGCTCTGAAATCACTCATCCTAAGAGAGATATGTGCCAAGTGGAAGCGGGGAGATGAGGACTTTTCCATCCCAACACATCACACTCAAATCAAAGGTTCAGCCAGCTGATTTATTCAGCCTTAGAAAAAGTCAGGGTTCTATTATTTGAAAGTGTGGCGGGTACATATAAAATATATTCCAATGCAATCAATATTATCCCTTAAGCCTTTAATTAGCTTTCACTTCTCTTAAGAAGTAGACAAATGCTGGCAGGAGAGAGGAAGGGGGTAAAAAGATCGACTTTTTTTTTTTTCATTTGAAGCTGCTGTCCAATATCACGCTAGACAATTGAAAATATATATCTTTTAGCTACAGCATGATTTCTGGGGTGGAGAACAGTCCTTATCAAAAAAAGGAAGAAAAAAAATCTTCCTTCAACGTAATTGGTATTTTTGCTCAGAAAAAAATGGGGGAGGGTTGCCAGGGGGAAGGAGATTGATTGAAAGCAGATTGCCTTTTTGCCCAGGGAGAGTTATTAGGTACATTATCATGGCAACCTTGAAGAAGCCATATTGTTCCAATCTGCCCTGTATCTGATTTGAAGATTTACAGCCTTCCCCTTTTGTGCCAATAATCATTTCCCTCCATTTTGTTTTCCATACAATGGAAGTTATCAGGGAGCCCACATATTGAAAATGTTTGAATGTCCTCAGAATTGATGGATGGCGAGATGCTGCCTCTCCAGCCCTGTATCAGCACTAGAAGATGAGCTTTGGTGTTCCATGTTTGAGGAAGCCTCCGATGCCCTACAGGAGCAAGAGAAAAGGACGGCAAAGGAGAAAACACCTGGAAATCCCTCCGGCAGCAGTTCTGGGGAGGATATTGTTTCAGAAAGAAAAAAAACCCCACAATATTTCTTCTCCTATCTATTCAAAATATGGTTGGAAATATTTTATAATTGAGACCAGAGTACTGGGTCCTTGGAAGCACTGAATATTCATGGGGCATGTCTGATGAAGGTCAAAAGATCCCTGTCCAAAATTATCTCTGCTGGCTTCCACAACACCGACAGACCTGTTGGGTGATATTCATACTGTGATGTCAGACACAAGTTAATTAAATAATCTCAGATGACTCTCACCAATGGTTCATTTGAGGAGCAACCATTCAGAGTGTTACAGCCACTGTAAAGAGCGCTTGATTCATAAGGTTGTCTCCAAGATTTACTGAGAGAGATAATACAAGGATGTGCCCCTTCAAGGAGCAGTGTCAGAATTAAAAATGGTAGGAACTGGGAGATATCTTTACATCAGTACATTGTAGTATGTGGTCCATATAATTCCATCTAATCCTCAACTTCATGTTCTTACCACCAGCATCTCTTTAGACAGCCCCTCTAAAGCTGCTCCTTTGAGAGGCATCTCTGATGTCCACAGGAAGTAAAAGGAACTGACCCAGGATGCAGTCCAGGTGGGAGACTCCAGTGCTCACAAAGATGAAGCTGATGGGTGAGGATTTGTACCTCTCAGCTTCTGTTCCCTCAAGACAGGCAGGATTGGTTATTGCACAGTAGTGAAGATATTTTAGGAGTTCTCAGAGGTTCAGAGAGTTATGTCATGGTAACAGGGTGGACAAAGATGAACTTAACACAACACAGTTTCTCAGCATCTCTAGACTAGGCTACACCTGATCAGTTGACCCAGAGGGGTCAAAGAAACAAAAACTAAATAACACAGAAATCACCAACAGCATTGTTCATAGGCTCTAAACCAAGCTTCAACTTTACTCATACACTCTGACTAGCCAAGGGGCTGCGGGAGTAATATAAATATCTGTACCAGAGCCTGCTCTCCTGTGAAGCTGAGGACTCTCTCACCAACCCAGGAACCTGAACAACAAAGACATGGCCCATTTACAGCAGAGGTAAATAGTAGGCCACACTGGGAGGTATCTAAAGCCATTCTTATCTGCGGCTCCTGATATAGAATCTTTGAGCCCAATGCCAATCTTCATGCCTGTATTCTATGTGACCTGGCCACTTAGGCTGTGAAGACAGGCAACAGACCTAAATCAGTGACCACTTCTATTCCAATCTGATGAGATTGAGGGTGGGACAAAGGTTGATGGAATTTGATAAACAGATAACTTCTGAGACAAAGGGAACATAAACAGAAGCTAATGTAAGCTTAGACAGAAGACCCATCTCAAATGGACAAGGAAATATCTTAACTATTAACACACTGGTGCCAAATGGAACTTGGTGTAAGGAATTAATTTATCCAGTAGTGATGCCAAGTAAGGGCTCCAAGCAGCGGATTAATTAGGGAAGGGTAGCATTGGTAGGATGTGGAACAGCTAAGGCATCTTGAGGTTGAGCGTGATTTTATACTAAAAGACTACTGTATGACTACAGTGAACTCTCTCAAGGGTAACTGGGATATTACCACTCATTTATGTTATAGGTTCATCATCCCCAAATATTTATGACTGTACTCCTCCTACCACCAGGCACCTCCACCTCTAGAATATGGTTACAGACGTTCTTCTCAGTCACTCTACTTCTGTCATTATGGTGGGACAGGAAGGCCACTGTTTCTGAGTGAGTGCCAAACTGATTCAGAAGTCAATTCCAAGCCTGTGTTTTAGGTGGTCTTATAGCAAGAGGCTTAAGAGGAGGACAGAGTTTTTCAAGGTTTGCATGATGAGGCACCAGAGAGTAACTGAGTAAGTTCAATTCCATGGTAACAAAAATCTACATACTTTGCACATATACCAAGTAGTATGTCTGAGAGTCAACAACCTTTGAAACATTCTATATCTCGCCATGACAGGGTGTGGGCAATAGACCCCCAATACATTTCCAGGTATATCTTAGGTCTATAGTGTATGCTTAGTCTACTGCCCACGATCATTTGATAAGGAATCAGGTTCAGTCATTTGTGCAAGGTGAGTATCCACCAAAGGCAAAATACCCCCCTCTATTTGATGCCTTCTAAAAAGCAGCAGCATCAAATGCTATGGAGAGGCCCTTGGCTGGAGACCAAGAGACTTGGGAGCAGGCCTGTGTGACCTGGAGCCAGTCACTATAAAAGAGGGGGCTGCCTGGCCTCCCCCCAGACCCTCATGAGTCCGTATGGGAAGGGAGGGTACTAGCTCCCTGCCTATTCTCTCCTTGTCACTTTATCTTGTCTAGACAGAAGCAATTGCTTCCTGGTTGACTTCCCTGTTTACTCTCTCCACCTCCTGCAGCCTCCCAAAAGCTGAAGAGCAAAGACTGATGCAAATCTGACCACAATCAGGTCTTCCAAGGTCGGGGAGGTCTTAGAGCTCCCCTTAGCAAGGCCTCGCACCAGGAAGATAGTGTAAAATACATGGCTCTGGGCTGTTTATTTTTAAAGATACTATATCCATTTTTACTGGAACAAGTATAAAGAACTTAAAAAACCCATAGCGATCCTGTCACAATAAATCATACAGAGTAAATTGAAAATCCTATACAGCTTTTTCTGAATACATTGCACTCACTCTGTCAAAGAGGCAGGTGAAATGTGGCGTGTATTGATCTAGATGTCTCTGTGAAACTATAATATTTATATCAAATACATATGCTAGACTCTCCTCTGTCTTTTTGCTGAGCCTTCTAATCATGCCTCACTCATCCCACCTCTCCCCAGCACCTCCCACCATTAGTAGCCCCTGACGTGAGGTGACTGGATTTTAAGAAGAGCTCGGCAAGGAGAATGGGGAGCATTTTATCACACAAGAAGCAGGGCAGTTGGAGACCCAGCAAGCAGCCACACAGTGGTCAGTACCCAAGGCTCCTGTTTGTCCTTCCAGGTTGAACTTGAACTCTTCAGGGTGTATATCTTCATGACTCTAATGCAAGCTGGGCTTCATCTGTGATATCACCTTTTGGCTGCTTAGGCCACTGGCCCTGATTTGCGTGGTGCCTTCACATTAACTCTCTCCTTCTAGGGCATGAACCCATTTTAAACATGAAGTAAATCCATCTCCAACTTTTCTCCTTTTTCCTTTACTGATAAGCTGTTCCCAAGTGACTGTCTTCACTATGGGGAAAGATTGTCACCAACCATCAAAGCAAACTGACTCCAGTCTGCAGTCTTTATCTTCCCATCCTACCCCAGGATCTAGTTTAGCATGCGTTTGTTTTCAAGATCTATTTGTTGGAAAAAGTATGCTTGACTTGGACATTAGGCCAAAGCAAACACAGTCAACATTAAACAGCAAAATGTAAAAATGACTGTCCAATTCAGACATTCCAGAAGGCTGGAATCTTCTTCCAGGTGGGTAAGAGGGCAAAAATTGGAAAGAAAACAACACAGTATTTATCAAGCCAACAATCCCAAAGCCTGACCATAACAATTTCCTGTTGAAAAAAAGGGGAGAGAAAAGGAAGAAAAAAAAGAGGAAAGGGGGTGAATATCCCAAGGAGACTTAAGCTAAAATGTTGTACTCTTGGCCACATCTACTACTTTGCTAATGAGAAAGGAAGGAAATGTGATCTGCCTCCTGGTGAGAAAGCAAAGAGAGCAACTGTCTTATGCAGCTGTCAATAGGAGTATTACAGAAATGGCAGTCTGCTTTGCTGTTTCCCTAAATGGAGCAGACAGTGGAGCAAACAGATCTGAACAGCTCAGCAAAGGCACTTTCTCTGAAGCAGAGCCCCAAAGTCAGGGAGCAGAGCATTGAATGACCCAGCAGAGGAGACTGGGAACCGCTTCTCAGAACGTTCCACACAAAACTGATGCATTTTGTTGTTTAAAGCTGAGAACTAAGCCAGCCTAGAGGATCCACCATTCCAAACCATAATGAGATCTGCATAATCAGACAGTCACAAGACCAGAGTCAGATGACAGGAAGAACCACGACACCTCTGCTGCAGCTTGTAGCCTGCATGGAGTATCAGCTCAAGACTTGATAGATCCGGAGAACCTCAGCATAGGCTGGTTCTACCTCGCAAACATATACCATTCCTTCCTTCAGCAACAGCTCACTTTTAATTCCAGCTGGGTTGGTTTTTTTTTTTTTTTCTCTAATCAAGTTTCCACAACCAAGGGAGTCTAATTGCTGCTCAAGTTAACCTTAAGAGTTGAATGAACCATGCTGATGACAAAATCCAGTGATAAATAACCATGCATTTCTGCTTTCTGGATGACACAGCCCCATCTCTGGCTGCTTTCTGTCCTTCCTGAGAGGTTGTCCTTCAGTTTTCCCTGGATTTTATAAAGTACTTGGGTACTCCAATGGTTAAAAAATTACCTAGTCAACAAAACTTCATTTCTGCTGCTTACAGTCAGAGAACCCCAAGGGACAGATGCTTTGACCCGTGTTGAAACTCCCATTTAATTTTCACAATTATCCGCTGTTCAAGTACTATCACATCACCAGCACTTTGCTGTTTCTTTTCTCCTTTAATTCCTTTCAGAGAGGAGAGTTTGCGTGCATATGTTCATGTGGGTGCCCACGCACATGGGAGTCAGAGACTAGCACCAGGTGTCTTCCTCAACCACTCCCTCTTATTTTCTGAGACAAGGTCTCTCTTTCACTGAACTTGGAGCTCAGAGGTTTGGTTAGGCCAGATGGCTAGTGAATTCCTAGGATCCACCCATCTCGGACTCCCCAGCTCTGAGAGTCCTCTATCTGAATTTTAAAATACAGGTTCTAGGGATCCAACTCAGGACTTTATGCTTGCATAGCAAAAATGCTACCAACTGAGCCATCGTCTCCAGCCCCAGGCAGCCTTATTAAGTAACTTCACAAGTGTGAGGCTCTCACAAATTACACCTTATCAGCTCTCTGCACTCATTCACCTTGGACTCAGCGACCCTTTGCCATTTTAAACAAAGCAGGTTGCCTGTGACCTGCCTTCCTCCATCTCAGACAGCTTCCTGTCCTGAATGCCATTTCCCCTTTACCTCAAAGAAGATTTACCTGCCTCTACCTGCTGCTGCACCTGGACAAACACAGAGCAAGAGGGGAGAAGACTGGTCCAGAGAGAGGCTAGCCTTACCCTTTGGGAATGGAAGTGGAGTAGAGAGGAATGGATCCAAACACATAAACAGTGTATGTGTTTTTCTTTGCAAAGGGTTTTGATATGCAATGCGTTTCCCCACCTCTCTCCCCAACACTCCTGGGAAATCATGCATCCTATTCCGTCATCACATGCTGCAGGCCGGGAATGACTTTGTCACTGTGATAATTAACCTGATACATCTTCCCCTTATCTCCCACTACACCCAAAAGCACAGCCTCAACCAGTCATTCTCAACACACATACTAACAGTCCCCAAAATGAGCTGGTTCCACTTGGAATTTTTCTACATGACTGGGGCCAAAGGCTACCTGTACAACCAGTCTGCTCAATTTCAGTTGGGCAGTAAACAAGTCACATGGGTTTTCTTACACTTAAACAAAGGAGCTGTGTTAGGTGGTCTTGCCCAACTGTAGGCTGATGAGGTGCCTTAAGGCAGGCAGGTCTAAGCTAGTATGTTCAGTAGGTGCACATACTGCAGGCATTTCTATCCAGGCTATTTTCCACTTATCATGGGTTTATCAGGATGCAACACCATCTGAAGTTGGCGAGCATCTGTGCTGGCATCTGCCTCATTGAATGATAGTATCCACAACTCCTGGAGGACTTGGGAGGAGCCACAAACTCCAAACACTGCTGAGGCATGGTACATCCAAGCAGAATACTTGTACTTCCTAGTGAGAAGCAGATTTCCCGGTTCTAGGTCCCCTGCCCCAAATCTCTCGGCAACCCCCTTTTCCAGAGTCCCTTTTAGATCTGTAAGATTTTAGACACACTTGTTTTCTGCTGTTACCTCTGCCCTAAACAGCCTCAGTGAGTAATTCAACAATCTGAGTTATCACATGCTTTAGGAAAACTCTCTGTAACGGGCTCCTGCCTTCATGATTATTTCACACCTTCATGATTTTATTGTACAAAATTCCTGCCAAAAGAGCATCTCAAAGGGATGATGTCCCTGCACAATCAAGCTCCCATTCAGTTGCCACTGGTCCCTTGGGTAGTTCTGACTGTACAAAGTCTCACACACTGTCCAGGAGAATAGCAATCACATTCTCCCCCTCATTCTGTTCACCACAGAGCCCAGCACAGTTCCTGGCTCAGAGCAGCATTTTAATAATTGTTAAGCCAATGCGTTGGAATGGGTGTTTTCCTAAATCTGTTTTATATGCAAGCTGGCATGACCCTTTGGCATCAGTGACAAGCATCATAATCCTTAGAATGGTATACATGTGTCTCTGATCTGCCTCTACTTCTCCTCACTGAAATGGCACAGAGGAGGGAGAGATGACTTTTACTGAGAACTGGTACCCACATTCAGAGCAAGTCTCCACGGTTGTGGGGGTGGGAGCAAGCCATTGCCATGTAATATCAGTACTGTCTCAGTCCTGACAGCAACAGAATCAGATTTCCACAACTTTCACGCTGCATTGGGTTCTATAATATTTTAATACAAAGAGACACTGGACTTGGCCAGTTAGAAAGTTTGTTGTTTTACTTTCAGGGCATAGTGACAGCAGTGGTGGAATGAACCCAATATCTATGAGGAACTGCCTGTCACAGCTCTGGAAAGACTTCTATCAGAATGACTGGCATGGCAGGAAGACAGAAAATAGGGTGCAACTTAGTCTCGGATGCTTACATTTGCTCCTGGGATTCTCAATCTACCCAGCAAGGACTCATTCTATCAAATATGATGCTGAGCAGAAAAATCTTTTGGGATTATAATTAGAAAAGTCATAATCAGGACTCCTTTGTAAATGAAAGCAAGAATATTTGAAAGCAAAAGTCTAGGCTTGAATACGGCTTTTTTTTTTCCTTTCCTCTTTTTTTTTTTTTTTTTTTCTTGGTACTCAGTTCATCTCCCACCTACATTTCTATTCTTGTTTGGAGAACAATAGGTGGAACATTTTGCTAAGTGTGTGGAAGGGAAAAAAGACAGCAGGAAAGGGGGGCAGGGGGAAGCCTTCATCCCATCAGCATTACCAGGAGATTGACTGACTATGCAGTCAAGTCTCTTCTCGGGAGACATGCAAGTTTGAAAGGGACTGAAGATGTGGCTTAGAAAAATCCAAAGCAGATGCCAAGGAAGAAGCGTCACATCCACACCCACCAAGACCCGTGCCATTGGAAGGACTTCTTGGCACACTACATCATGTGAGCCATCTAACGACAAATGCATTGGATCTGCCTCTCGGTACCCAATTTCAGAAGTCACCAGGGGTCATTTTCCCCAAGTATGAGGGCAATCTCATTTCTTTTTCTTTTCCCCCCGTTCCCCAAAGTTTAATGCTAATCAAAGCAGAATGCTTAATCAGTTCAAGATGGTCTGTCAACTTGAATTATCTATTTGTCTTCCTATTTACTGTATCTGTCTGTCTGCAATTCTTTGTATCTTCGTGAAAATCAGTTATTAGGGCCCATGTTTCCTTCTGACTAGAATCGCTACCAGATGAACCTTCCTGGTGATATGTTGATGATTTGCTAATTTATGGTTTTTAAAATCCAGGAATCCTAAGATATTGCTGGGGAGTCACGTGGGCTACGAGAGGAGAGTCCTCAATGGCTTTCTTGACAAGGGATCAAAGATTGTATAAAATACAAGACTTCAGTCCCATTTCAACCTGAGCGATGTCTGAGATAGAGAAATAGTAAATGACATCTTATAGGAAACATCCCTCCTGAGAGCAGCCCGCCCCTCGCAGCCCTGGGAGAAGCGAGAGTGAGCTTCACCCGAGATCCAAGTAAACAGGAAAGGAAAGCAGGCCTGCGGCATCAGGCCATCTTAACACCACATGAATCAATCCAAATCCCACTCCTGCACACTGGAGGCCAGGCCTGAGAGCAGCCATAGCACTGTAGGAAGATTCTCTGGGAACTGAGGCAGGTTTTAAAAAGTTTTCAGGTGGCGAGATAGCATGGAGCTCGAGAGAGAGAGGCAGGGCTGTGGTGCCACTAGAGAGTTTAAAGGGTGTGCTGGAATGTATCTGTCTTGGATGCCAGGCTCAGAGAGCAGGCACTCAATAAACACATCTGAAACAAAAATCGCAAAGGTATGACATGTGGTGACTCTCTTTTGTGCAAGGGCAGACCACAGAGGGGGGTAAACTAAATGAATCTTTCTAAATAAAGAACCACATTCTGGTGCTTGGTTCATTAAAGTATGACCTGGAACCACTGTGGGTAAAACCTGGAGGTAGGGAGAAGGTAGAGAGGGAGCCCATGTTGATCCAAATAGTGGATAGGCAGAAGGAAACACAGAGCAGGGTCTCAGGAAGGGGAAAGCACCTAAGGGAGAAGAGCCTGGACATAGCTAAACTAGGACCCGATTATCATAAGAAACCAGAAGGAGATGCATACAGCCCTGAGCCTCCTGGGCAGACAGCAGTGACCAGGCGAGTTGGAGACTGAGAAGGAGATACAATTATTCTCTGCATCCTTGGAGCATTGGGTCCAGATGAGAGTAGAAAATACGGTCCCAGGTGCACTTGGTCTTTTTAAATAAATTCACTGTTCTCTCCTGGAAACCATGAATGGTCACAAGACCTCAAGATGGTCCAACTTACTGATGCCAAAGTTTGCCCAATGAAACATGTGGCACTGGTACTCTAGACATGACCTTCTGGCACTGGAGAAAGATATGGGTTTGACTGTAATAACCATGCCCCACTCTAAAATGGGGGTGTCACCACAGAGGTTTTTCTTCCATGCTAACATTTGGTTTCCTGCTCTCCTTTTGTTTACCCTTATCTTTTTCTCTCTACATGTTCTCTCTACGTTTGGCTACCGAAAATCTGTGGAGCCCTCTAAACCTGTCCTGTCCTCTCTCTCCCAAACACTTGGGCCAGGACTGTCTCGATTTGGGGCCACTAAAGCCACATCATGGGAAATACAAGGCTTAGATGGCTCCCCAGCTGTGCTGTCTCTATCCAGGGGTTAGAGCTGATGGATTCCTCTCTGTGGCCAATTATTTTCCATGGCCCTTGGCCATATGACCTTGGACCATGATCTTGTCAGTTCTCATAAACTAACCAGGAGTAGAATGAATTACACTCAGAGAAGAAACCTCTGGGGGAAAACTGCAAGAGGCTGTGGGAGAAAACAGACAGTAAACCAAGGCCCCCAAGGCCATGGGAGTCTCAGGGTCCCCCGGGCCTCCATAGCCTCTTAGCTCCTCTCATTGTACATGAAGGGAAGGCAGATGAGGCAAAGGCCCTGTGGAGGCAGGCTAGGCTATAGGAGGGCCACTAGGCCGAGTAAGATTTAGAGTCTCTATCCAAGAAGCTAATTGTCCCCAATATTTCCAACTTTCTTGGTCACTGCTTGAACCCTTCAGTGGTTAACACTCAAGTCTCTACTCTTAAGAATCCTGAGTAAGCTACATGACAGCTGGCACAGTTATAGGTATCCATACCTAGTGCTGGGATGGGTGACTGGGGTGGCTCAGGAAAAGGCCTTGCCAGGCCCTTGATTCCATGTGGAAGGGGAGGAAGTTTTGCCAGACACATTGATTAAAACTCACAAGGAAGTGCCAAGAACCCTCCTTATTCTACAGTATCCCACATGTGGCTATTTTATCCTCCAAGCCCTAAGTTTCTCCATCTTACTTATTTATTACTTAAATAAATAATGTTCTTACTTAATAGAATTACTCAAATAAAGACACTTAAAATTTTATTCTGAATAATCTTTGAATTTTAGACTTTTGTGTCTCTGCAGTTTAGAGTCATACGTTACCTTCAGTTGTCTGACAAGTTAATGTGTTGTTATGAGTGGTTACTTCTGGATAAAATATGTAGTACCGAAAGAACTCTTGACTCTGCAAACATGGAAGCTGTTTTCTGGGCATTGCTGAACTCAGTCCTGGGAGTGGCATGTGTACATGCGTGAATGGGGACAGCACATGCATTTCTGCATGTACCAAGACTCAAAGGGCTGCCTGCTATTTTAAGAGTCTAAACTCCGGCTCTCAACAAAGTTAAGCCCTTTCCTTTCGCAAATGCATTTAATTTTATCTGGAAACTTTTTGACGTTCGAAATAGAACAACTGTAGTTTCTCATTATGTTTGCTGCCAGAATCCATGCTTCGTTGCTCAAGTAAAGAGCTTATATTGCTAATTACTACCACATGCCTATATCCCAAGCGAAAGGAAACTTATTGATTCTGACAGCCCATTCTCTCAACACTGAATTCCAAATGAAAACTCAAATTTTGGCCAAACATAACATTTCATCAATCTTGTTCTACTGACTGGAAAAACAACATCAAACAAAGGGGTGCTAATGGCCCTTTATTACCGTTCCTTTCCCAAGCTTATATTTTCTGATGAAAGATCTAAGTGACCAAGGGCTTCTTTAAACTACTTGGTAATTAGCTTTTGAACCAGGAAACAATGCATAAAGTAAAGGGAACAGACCCGGTGTTGATGACAGGACATACCCTATATCCTGCAGGGTCCAGGGACATTGGAGACCCAAGGAGAACATTAAAAGCATAATGCATTTTCATAAAGGGATAAGAAAAAGGGGAGGAGGAAACCAGGTTAAAACAGTGATAAACGATTACAGAGCCAGAATGCGACTGCAGGAACGCTGTGATCTGCAGCCCCCAGCAGGTGGGGTTGTGTGTGGACATGCCAGACTTTAAACCTCACCAGATCAGACCACGGCAGGCCACTGAGTACTGGTCTCAGGACCTCATTTGGACCACCCATCAACAAAATCTGTTAGGCAACAGCCCTAGAGGAAAGAAGAGGAAGAGGAGGAGGAGAAGGAGGAGGAGGAGGAGGAGGAGGAAGAAGAACAAGAAGAAGAAGAAGAAGAAGAAGAAGAAGAAGAAGAAGAAGAAGAAGAAGAAGAAGAAGAAGAAGAAGAAGAAGAAGAAGAAGAAGAAGAAAAGTGAAAAGAAAATTCCCACCTGGAATGAGAGTCAAGAAATACTTTCAACTTAGGTTTCAAAACCACTGATTTTATTGACTTCATTGGGGACAAGGATAAAGAGATGCTGGCTGAGACCAGTGCGCTGGGACAGCTATAATGAGGGCCTGGAACTCTCAGAATGTCTTCCACATTACAAAGACCTGTCCATATCTCAAAGGCACATTGGATTAGGAAACTGTTTTCCTCTTGGTTTAAGATAAATGACAGAGCGAGAATCCTTGGGCTTATTTGGTCTTTTTGAACTAACCAATGGCTCAGACATCCAGACAGCTTGGTTCTAACCTCATCCAAGACTGTTAAGATAATAGGAAGGGGAGAAACCTATGGAGGGAAATGGGGAGACACACCTCCTTCCTGAGAAGATGCCAACTGGCCTCCTTTCCCAATGTCCTTTGTGTCTATGAAAGGAAACTGCTGTCCTGTTGGTAGTTCAAGGAAATGAGCCCTTTCTCCACCTCCTCATTTTCTGAAGAGAGGACTGGACACCTGAGCTCATGATGCGTTGGACAGTAATCATAGAGAAGCTCCCTGAGCTCCATCCAGCAGGGCCAACTGTCATAATGGAAAGGGCAGCCATGTGTGTGTGTGGGGGGGGTATTTCCTATAGGCCGTTGTAGTTGTCTTAAACACCAAACTAAGGTAATCATGTGACAATAAGTAAGAATAATTAACAAGGTAAAAGAGCTCCATGATGGGGAACAGGGCATGGGCACGAATGGGGCAGTTTTACGCACTTTAATACAGATGTGGATGGCAGTGTCTGGCATGCAGGCCAGTGCACATTCCTCTAGGTGTGCACAGGATGTGTTCCATTCCATTCTATGCATGTCATAGCCCGAAATAAAAACAAAGCCAAATGGCTCTCTGAAAGCTTTCAACGCAAGTACTTGCTGACTTTTGGAGACGGTTGCAGCCAGCCCATCCTCCCACCAGCACCCCTCTGTTGAGATGGCCCTCTGGCAGAGGATCAAGAGAATAAGGTCCTGGCATCGGCATTAGAATAAAACTTTCAGTCCATACTGGATGCATGCCCTGATATTGATGCTGACATAGTGACCTAGGCACAAACTGAAATAGTTCCCAAAGAAGGAAAGCTTCCTATCTGGGAAATCCAGCGTGCCTGTGGCACCTGGACACCACAAGTGTAACACTCCCTGCCCTGGAGGCATTTCCCCTGTGCAGTGAGACCTTTTAACACACAAGTGGGGAAATCACTATTTCAGAGAATACATTTCCTGGTGGTCATGGGCATTCCATAGGGCAGACAGGCCAGGCCTTCCCTGTGCTGTAGTTCTAGCCCACATTAGTGCACATGCCAAATCTACCAGGGGGTGATGCCACCTCAGTTGGAGGGACCAGAGTTTGATCATATCACCAGCTCATGAGAAGAGCTTAGTGTATATATTAAGGATGATGAGGGTAGAAAATACAGTCCAGGCTGCACATGGACCCCTTTAAATAAATTCACCATTATCTCTTGGAGATTGTAAATGGCCACTAGATGTCAAGAGGGTCCAACCATCTTCTGTGCTCTGAAACCCTGGTGGTGCAGAATGTGCACCCTCCCTCATTGAAGATGTGGGCAGGGCGAGGGGGAGGGGCATGATCCCATGCTTCAGGCACAGGGCTCTTCAGGTCACTCAAGCACATCTCCTCTGATGCAACTGACTTACTTTCTGCCTCCATGTTTGTTAAAAGTTCCGCCGAATTTATTCCGATTCAGGATGAGAGCAGCAATTTCGGGCACGTAGCGGGCAAACATTGCCTACATGCATGAGACAAAGAAACAAGAGCCAAACAGAAAAGGCATGCAGACAGGCTCCTACGCCGTGGAGGCCACGAAACCTCTTGGCATACTTACTTTCTTCCACTAACCGCGCTATACGAGCCCCCGTATTTCTTGCGGTTTCCTATTAACTCTATGATTTCAGGGACGTAGCTGGCAAACATGGCCTAAGGAGAAGAGGGGAGACAGAAGAGAGACTAAAAAGACAGGCCAAAGAAAGGGTGACATTTTCAGAAGGGGGAATACTAAGATCTGAAAACACAAAAGGATTAGACCTGTAAAGGCGCATATTCATGTGTCGGACTATACAAAAGTAACAGGACAAAGGGGAAAGCTCCTGGAAACGCACAGGATGGAACAAACAGAAGTCAGCCTAGAGGACTAGAAAACAACAAACCACAGTCAAAAAAAAAAAAATAAAGGAGACAAGAGTAAATGAGCTGATGTCTTCTTTCTGAAGGAAAGTAGCTAAGAGGCTTGCAGACTTGTGAAAGCACATGCCTGCACACACACACACACACACACACACAAACACTGACATGCATGGATGGACAGACATAAGTACATATGCACAGGCACTCAGGCATACATGCACATACACACACACACACACATATATACACGCGCACGCTCATGGGCATACAAACATAGGCACACATGCACATACATGCATACGTTATTGTCAGAAAAGCCCTCCCAAATAACACACAAAGGGGAATATTTTTATGGGTGACTAAAGACACTAAACACTAAAAGAGGATTAAAAATAAACATGTTCATTTAAAATGACTAAAAAGCATAAGAGGTCAATTCTGGAGATCATACAAGAGGAGAGGATAGCAAGGAGACACGAAACTGCCATGTTTTGCCCAACCAAGACTGTCCTGTGGCTGGATAATGGGGTTTCCTACTCTACGGGCCCTGCAGAAAAGGTGTTAATGTCCACCACCACACACATTTATATGCATTTTCAAAATGTATATGTCCTATGCATACAGAACAGAGAGAAATGTATGCATCGCTTCATATAAATGTGTGTGCGGTGCACATATGCGACAACTGCTTGTGGACTATAATCTTAATCGCTTACCTCATCTGCAGAAAAGCAATCATACTTTATTATGAGCTATTCTGAAAGACAAAATGTAGCAACCGCCAATATGCTGCCTGGAAACTCTCTGGAATTCCATCATATGGGGTGGCCTCTTAATATATAGGAACCAGGGAAGTCAGTTTTGAGGAGATAAATGGAGTAGGCTTTGGACATAGTCAGGTTATTACTATAGTGACATTTTTTAAATGAGGGGACCCTGCTCTTTAGGGCAGGTGCCAGCCATAGTGCTTGCTGGAAGTCTGGGAAGGGAACTTTTGAAACCGCCATCTGTCTGCAGAGTCTGGACAGCAACTCCCAGAGTCAGCAGCAGCAACCATATCTGAATCCCACTACTAAAGGACACTCTCGTTTATTAATGGCATCTATCTCTTAAGACAATTAGGTTTGTTCCTATCTATGTGGCTGTCCCCAATGAGGATAATATGCCTGGGTCTAAGGGACAAACATAACACTACAGAAATACACAATGAAGTCACCATGGGGTTCGGATTTAGCTTGCCTGGTTGCATAAAGGCAGTTACTTGCTTCCAGTGCAGAACACAAAGCCTAAAGAAGTGGGTAGTAGCAAATATGAATCACCGTTAAAATGGATATAATAAGAAAGAGCGTTGTTTTACCAGTCCCCCGAGGATAAAGAAGACCATGAAGAGACGTCCAAGCGTAGTTTTGGCATAAACATCCCCATAGCCCACTGTAGACATTGTGACCATGAGTAAGTAGACACATTCCCAGTATGTCAGTGCCTGGTTGTTTTGAAAATTTTCCCATGGGTCCCCTGAATTCTCCACCTACAGCAAAAGGAAGTTGGGAAGAGAAAAGGAACCCATCAGAAGTCCATATGTACTGTATATGGGAACCAGGAAGCCCGGGAGCTCCAGAGGGCTCCTTTTGCATAAGTGTCCTCTTCTCAGTACAGGTGAGACTCTGCCACCCTGTCCTAGTCACTGGGGCATGATGTCCCAGAAACCCTCAGTTGCTATCACAGAAGAGGAAGTAGCAACAGGCAATGTCCTCTGAATGGGGCATCAAGGAGAGGAGATGGGGAGGAACATCACATCCTGAAATTCTGATGCTCTGTCCCTTTTACAGCATCCCTTTTAAGGCAGATGTGGGACGGCTCTTTCGGCATCTCCCCTGGGAATTCCTGATGTCCTAGATCTTCCACAAAGAGCTCTACACTTCTTTTCCTCGTTTTAACTAAGGAAATCAGACCTGACTCAGGTTCTGCCTGAACCCCAAACATCATCTCCACTTTTGAGGCTGCAGTTGCTTTCTCTGCAGAAGCCCCACTGGCAATTCTGCACTTTCAGCTTGGGAACCTTCCTCTGGAATAAGAGGAATCGCACCCACAGATTCTCTAGACTAACCGCCCTGCAGACTGTCTCAGGAAAGGGCCAACAATCGGGTCAGAATTCCTGAGGTCTGCACAGCTACTGGGCCAGGCCGGTGAGAGTAGAAGGGGCCCAGCAGGGAGCAGGGAGTGGGTGTTAGCAGGATCTGGGGGAGTGCAGACTGCTCTTAGCATTGGGCTTCAGCAGGAATTAGGATGTCACCAGTATCAATAGTTGGGTAGGGACTGGAAAGGTAGTTCAATGGTTAAGAACATATATTGCTCTTACAGAGGACTGGAGTTTAGTGCCCAACATTCACTTCTAGCAGCTTGCAATCACCTATAACCATAGCTCTTCCTAGATTTAAGGACTTAAAGTCCTCTTCTTGCCTCCATGGGCACACCCACACATCTGCACATGTCTCTACACAGACACACAGGCGTGCACATAATTAAAAATAAATATATGTGTTTTTAAAACGTTGTGTAAAATCCCCAATTATCTGGTTTAGCAGCTGATGGAAACAAAGTCGTTCATTTCAAGTTTTATTGTCTGATGGGGCTCCTTCCAGGTGTAACAGTTTAAGTGCATGTGAAATATATATTTAATAGTAACTATGTTCTCTGAAAGCAGGCAAAAGAAATCATCCCGGGGAGGGAGTGGAGTGTCAGGGTTGGGCTTAGTAATAGCATTCAAAGAATCATAAAAAAATAATAAAATAAATAAATAAATAAAATAAAAACCATAGGCAGGTTGAAACAACTTGACAAGTCATCAAGCAAATGCAAAATTCTGTGAGAGAGAAGTAAAAGGACACATCCAGGGATCTGAATTTGTTGTTTACAAAAGAGCTGTGTGGTTCATACTTTGAGCTTTGGCGCTAGACTTTTTCTTGGCGTTTGGTGTGGAAGCACTGCCATCTGGTGTTTTTCTTAGGTTATTGCATACAAAGTGAAAACTGCAAGTCTCCTTGAAACAATGCAGGTAAAGCTGGAAAATACAGGTCCATGGTGCGAGTATTACTCACCATTTGGAACTAGTTTGTGGAGGAGTAAAAAGGGTTGGGAATTCTGAAAAAGTGTGTGGTTTGTTCCTCTTTGTGTGTCTACAGCTAAACTTGTCTTCCTCAAAGAAACGATTTCTAAGTAATAAAATGACAGACTCGTCAAGGGCTTGCTCCCGGCCAGCCAGGAAGGCAGGGTCTTCAAGGCTACTCACCAAGTGGATGAATCCAGCCGCAGTCAGCCACGTGCTGATAAATATGGAGAGCAGATTCACCAGCTTGATGGAATTACTGTACAAGGGGACAAAGAGGAGAGTCTTCAAGTTACAGAGAGAAGACTGGTGGGAAGTGCCTGATGGTGTCACAGCGTTCCCTTTCGGGGACAGGCAGGCCACTCTCATCAAAACGGTGAGACACCTTGATCAGGAATGATGGTTCCAACAGAGGAAAATCACAGGTGGACCCAGTATCAGCCCCTCAAACTTTATTAAAACTTAACAGTTTTAACAAACTTCTTCAAATATACAAAAAGAAAAAAGAAAAAAAGAGTAAAGAGAATTTGCGAGCCTTCACTTGTGCTGGCATTTCCCCTACATCTTCAGTATCTCTGTATTCTGTCGCATTCACTTCAGTGTGTTGCCTCTTTCTGCTTACATTTTATGTTGTATTTGAGCCACTGCTGTGGCTATCACAGTAGAACCTCTAATCACTGCAGCAGCCAGCTCCTCAGAGAGGACACCCTGCAGTAGAACCTTGACACTCCTGTATCTCAGAAAAGGAATTTAACTCAGCAACGGGATCTAGCATACAATCCTTATTGAATGGCTCCGGTTGTCCTGAGAGTTTGCTTAGTGAAGTTCCCATCATTTTCATCTCGCAGAAAAAAAAATCTGTCCCCTACCTCTTGTTCTCCCATTACTGGCCCAGTACAGCCCCTGGAGATGCTAGTCCTTCACATTGAGCAATTCATCTATGATACCAATGTCCTCTTTCTGTCCATGTCTATTGGGCACTCCAGGCCTTTGCAAGGGGGCCCCAACAGAGTCTGTAATCACTAGCCCTGGATCAGCCATGGCGCTTTCCTTCACTTCCACTTATGTAACTGAAGAAAGGCATCTGTGGTCTCTGTTTGCCTGGACAAGAATGAGCAAGTGCTTCCAAAGCTGTGGGCAAGACTGGCCTTTTGAGATGTGTGGGACACCATCCTCCCAGTTTAAAACCTTATGACAAGAAAACAACACACTACCCACTCTACACATCTGGCTATCTCCAGAATCACCATTTGAAGTTCCTGCAGGTTGCTGATGCATTGTTACGTGCTAAGAATTTCGCGGAGCACTGGACCAAGCTCTCAGAGTTCAGTTGAAGAGAGGGAAGAGCGATAATAGGAGCAAAGGGCGAGACTGTGATGCAGATACTCACAGGAACAGCTGACCCAAGCTAGCAGCAGTTCACTAACTCAGGACTGACAGTGGGTGACAGCTATGTGGCGTGGGCAGTCTGTGGAACCACAGGCAGTGGGACCAGGATTTATTCCTAGTGCATGAACTGGCTTTTGGAGCCCATTTCCTATGGAGGGATACCTTTCTCAGCCTAGATACAGGGGGGAGGGCCTTGGTCTTGCCTTTCTCTCTTTCTCTCTCTCTCTCTCTCTCTCTCTCTCTCTCTCTCTCTCTCTCTCTCTTTCTCTGGAGTAGATGGGGGTGGGAGGAAGGTGGTGGGATCAGGAGGAGGAGAGGGAGTGGCAATTTGGATTGATATGCAAATGTGAAAAGAGAGTTCTAAGAAGGAAGGAAGGAATTGAGGGAGGGAGGAAGAGAGAGAGAAAGAAAGAAAGAAAGAAGAAAGAAAAGTGAAGAGAAGGGAAGAAAAGGAAATAAAAGGAAAGGAAAAGAAAGGAAAGGAAGAATAAAAAGAAAAAGTAAGTGGGACACCTCCTCCCCCCCGGTCCCCCCTCCAAAAAGAACTTCACTGAGTTTTTTGGGTCTTCCGAATTTCACCCTTTACTCTAATGCAGGGGGTAGGTGATGACTCTATTGTCACTCACTACCCAGGAAACTGAGGTTTAGGGATCTTATTTAGCTTGCTTGGGAATCATAATTTAGTAAGTGGTAAGTAACTTGGGAAATCAGTATGGAAAGCCACGGGGCCTTCTTTTCAGTTACCCTGTGGTTTGCCTGTCACCCCCTCCTAAGGACATATATCTCCCCACAGCCCCTGACCTGGGAGACCAGGGTATCAAGGGCTTCTCCTGTTACTAAGTAGTCCAAAGAAATGTGGCCAATAAAAGCCTCAGCCAGTAGATAGACCTATCAGACATATTTTTCAGGAACTACATGGTAGACAGTTCTAGTCCTTCTCAGATACAAGCTTTGAACAACCTACTCTAGAGGAGTCCTCCTAAAAACAAGCCCAAAAAAGATGGAGAGAGAGGCAGAAGCCCCCGTAGGGAGCTAAAGGCCTAAGTGCAGATATGCCTGAAGTCAGCCAGCCAATTCCCCCTCGGACCCAGTCTTTCTGAAGGTGGATTCTGCTACTTGCCTATACACAACAGAAATGGCTTAAATTCAGAATATTCCCTGGGAGCATCATAATTGGCCAGGTCTGTCTACTCTGTGGCCTGAGGTAGTTAGCTCTGTGGCTCTAGACGCTGTGGTTTGGTCAGCACTCTCTAGGGCAAACACGCCTTAAATCCTGACCTTCAAACCTTTTCCAGGCACCCCAGTGGGCCACTTCATCCTTTGCCTCTCTCAAAGTCAGTTCTTCACCAGCTAACAAAAGAATGCATTTACCAATTTCCATCTAAGCCTTTCTCTGCAGCTGGGACATACTGGGATCCCTGCCTCTTTGCTCCATGGAGCAGCTGACTAGGCTGGAGGTCCTCTTCACTGGCTCCCAGGTCCTTTATCAGAAGAATATTTCCACGAGTCAGAGATCAGCAGGGTGGAAATAAAACAAACCAAGTCAGGGATCTGCCAGCAGACTGCCATCTGGAGCAACCCAGGCAAGCCTGCAGCTCATCCTGTTTCATCAGCCAGGTTATCTCTACCTCCTGTTCCCTGCAAGCTTCTCAATGGAGAACCAAAGCAGGGCAACCCATCTTCTTGTCTCTACTTTGCAAGACCCCTAAGATGGTACCAGATATCAAGGAGGAAGAGGTAGGGAGAACGAGTAGCAAAGGGAGGAGAGCTATGTGCTGCTCTCACTTTCCCCAAGGAGAATTCAACGCCTAATTGAGTCACTCACACACTTCCAGTTCCTCGGGGCCTAAAAAGTACTGTACCATCATCAACAACCATGTGAGGTATTTCAAGATATTAAATCTATTGATGTCTCCGAGTCTCTTGGTGCTTTGGGGAAATGGCCTAAATATGGCAATTATTAATTTCTAAATGATTGTCCCAGGGATATTAATGGTGCTTAAGGGAGCTCTCACTCTCTGCAGAGCATTTAATCACTGCTGCTGAGACAGACCAGGTTCATTGCTGAAGTCTGATTATTTGTATGACTTCAGCATCATCACAGATTGCTTGCATGAGGAAATGGACTTGTAAACCCAGCTATGAGTAAGTTAGTATCTGAATGCTATGTGCAAAAACATGTAAAATGAACCCTCAGTGGATTTCCTCTGTCCTCTTTGATGTGGAGTTTGCCATCTGAAAGAGGACTGTTTAGGAGGCAGGCGCTACCGGGAGAAGAATGCCGTGCATTTGCGGCAAAGGAATTATTGGAGATGGCTATGTGTGGCCTTCATGGCCAAGCTCAGAGGCCTGGATAAAACATGAAAGCAGCAATCATTGGAACGCCTCTGACCAGGCAGAATCCAGCTCCTTGCCTGTAAGGAGAAATTGTGATCCTATCGTGAAAACCTGACCCCTCTTTTAAAAATCTGTGTTTCCACAGAAACTTCTGAATTCCTATCCATCAATTCTCCGTGACTGTTCTAATTTGGTGTATCCCCTAGTTACTTTTCTACTACTGTGATAAGGCACCATGACTAAGGCAACTTATAGGAAAAAAAACAAAACGTTTATCGGGGCAAGTCCATAGTCATCATGACTGGGAGCATGGCGGCAGACAAGCAGACATGGTCCTGGAGCAGAAGCGAGAGGCTTACATCCTTACCTGCATATTGGAGGCAGAGAGAGCTCATAGGGAAGGGAGTAGGCTTTTGAGTTTCAAAAGCCCACCACCAGAGGTACACCTCTTTCAAAATGGCCACATCTCCTAATTCTTCCCAAGTACTTCCATTAAATTGGGACCAAGCATACTAACATATGAACCTCTAGGAGCCAGTAGGAAATGTCTCCCAAGGGCTTCCCTGTTAAAAGGATTTGGTCTCCCACAGGTGGTACTATTTTGGGAGGATCTAAAGCTTTAAGAGATGGGGCTTAGATGGAGAAAGTAGGTTAGAAGGAATGTATTCCTGGTGGTATATCTTGTCTCTAGTGCATCTCCCATTTTCTACTCCTTTATCCTCTCCCTCTGGGTAGCTATGAGGTGACCACCTTTGCTTTCTCAGGATGCTCTACCTGGCCATTATGTTGGAGCAACAAAGCCAACTGACCATAGACCTAAAACCTCTGAAACTCTGAGCCCAAATCATTCTTTGCTCCCTGAAGTCGTTCTCTTGGGAACTTTGGCGTGGTGATGAAAGTCTGACTGCACCAGACACTAGTCATCCGCACGAATGTGTGAAGGTGAACCAGTGTGCAAGTAGAAGCCTGGGAGATCAGTGACCTTTCGCGGGACTCGTGGGTGCTTGGCAAGAGAGCCTAACTCCTAAGATCAGAGCAGTAAGGTCAAAGGTACCCTCACCCCTGCCCTTACAGAACACAACACATATCTGGGTAACCCTGAAAATGCCAGGCACTTTGCACCAGCAAGCATGAATCTGCCCTGTCCCTGTCTTCCACTGTGTTTCCTACTTGAAAGAGCAGCCAGGAGCCAACAGCCTTGTTTCTTTTCACTGCAAAGTGCCCCAAACGGGAGAACTGACTGGATGACACTGCACTGAGATGAATCAACTTGGAGATACAAAATAGAGCAAAATCAACCAAATCAAGCGGGTTAGTCTGTCCTTAGTTATCTCTACACTAGTCTCCTCTTGTCCACCTGACCTGCTTGAGGCTATGCCCTAACAGCCCTTCCCTGGGCTACTGCTCCTTTCTGACCTTCAGATTTTTGAAGTCTTAGACACCTCAAACCAACTCTATACAGTGAGTAGAAGCACAGGTCTTTAGAATGGTAAGTGTCCATACTTTCTCTCCCAATTAAAAGCCTTCAACATCTCTGTCTTGCTCTCCAAACAACCCCTTAGTCTAAGTGACATTAGGGTATGACTTCAATCTCATACGCTTCGGAACTGCCATCGCAAATATCCTGCTTCATAGACAGCCTTGGAGTCATTTCTGAGGTCATACATGCAAGATAATTAATTCTACTAATGCTCCGCAGGTGTTTTGTTTAGGTATCTGGTGGTGGCTGTGCACATAGACTACATAGGAGATAGACTTGGCAGAGAGCAATGGCCGACACTGCACAGCACAGGGTGTAGAGTGTTTTACTTCACCCTGTACACTCTTCCATAAAATGGCACAAATATTCACAGGGAGCACATGTTACTTAAACAATTAGAGGAAGCAATAAAGCAATTTGAAAAACCCATACTAGGTAAGCCATATTTTAACAAACATTGTTGACCATGTTCAGTGAGATGTGGGATTTAAGCCCTTAAGCAGGTTGTACTTGGCGCTCATGGCAGAGCACTGAAAGTTGCCCATAAATGTCACCAGCTTGCAGGAGGACTGAGGACTGTCCCAAAGCTCACACAAATGGCCCAGCATCTCTTGTCTGCCTAAAATAGGCCATGCCAGGATTAACTTACAGCTTGGCACTTGTCCTGACTTTAGCTAACCAGTGTTCCCCATCTGTCCCCCTGTTCACTCTGGTCCCTTTGGCTGTCCTCTGTCCTGACTCCGGCTATCCAGTGTTCCCTGTCTGTCCCCCTGTTCACTCTGGTCCCTTCCGCTGACCTCTTCACTCTTCACCCTTCCCCTTCCACACTTATTTCTGTGTCCTATTTATTTCCATTCTGAGCCGAATGAAGCAATGGAAGAACCGGAAACAAAGCCATGTTCTTCCAAGCTCTGTTTCGTCACCTTTGTAAAGACTGCCTCCTGACCTAACACCACCACGGGTCAGCAGGGGTCACCACTAGAGAAGCTTCCCCAGCCCATCCCCTGCCAGAAGGTCACTGTGAAAGCGCCAGGGTGTACAGAACCCACAAGAGACCTGCCCAAGGCCAAGGCCCTAGTCGGGGCTTCATTTCTTGTCCAGAGCCTTGAGAAACAGACTTGGAATGACTGGAGGGGGAAGCAGAGCATAGCTGAGCACTCGAAAAGACAGTGCCACAACCCGTCTAAAATTCCTGTAGCTGAAGGAAGTGTTTCTCTGAGCCTGGAGACTAGGCCTTGGCTTCCCTACCGGAGCTCACCCTCCTCTCAACCACAGAATGTTCGGGATCGTGGACTGGTTCAAAGGTCCCACAGGGCTCATGTTCTGTCAGTGTATGCTTTCTACGAATATCTTGATTGAACTCAGGCCATCTTCCCTACCCTTCTTGTGACCATACTCCAGCCCTAGGAGAATGGCAGAGACCTAATTTTTTTTTTTTGAAGATTTCCATCTTCACTTGAACAGACCCTGCCTGCTGCATATGTCCTGCTAGGCCCAGTGCAGTGACCCTGTGCCTCCCAGATCCGGGCCCACTCCTGTTTTAACCCTGACCACTCTGACAGGAAATCTGATTCTGAGTTTCCCCACCCATGAGGCCTTTCACTGGGGCACTTGTCACACACTCACTTTTACATACATAGACACTTGCTTTAGACTGGGCCTCACACAGCCTGGTTGTAACTGCAAACAAAAGGAACCCAGGACATCCACGTTGTGGGGTTCTAAAAAAAAGGGTGTCTGAGTGTAGGAATTTCTTATATGGGAAATAGGGAGGTCCTGAGAGAATGCCATTTGAGGGTGAGGATTGCAAGCACCCAATTGCTGCTAGTCAGCTGGAAACCTGTTGCCTCTGAGAAGCACACTCCCCTCTTCCTCCAGCCAGCAGCTTTCCCCTCTCCCTCTTCCACTTAGAAAATGAAGTACCACCATGACTGTAGAGCTAGGAAGAGGCTCTTCTCCGGGGCAGCCAGATCTGACTTCTGAATCTAAACAAAGGCTGCTTCACTGAGAAGCAAGAATGGGTGAGTGCCCTAACACAAGGTTGATCAAACATGCCCAGAGGACAGGCACATCACGATGAGGCCGAAAGGCTGTGCACACACATGAGGAAGGCGAGAACACTGTTCTAGCTACATTATTGCTCAGAGAACTGGAATCTTCCTAGAAACCCAATATCATGGGGAAAAAGTCTCATTAATTGATGAGATAAAACACAAATAGGAGACCTGAGAGCCTGTAAGAGCCTGTGAATGGCTCCATTATAACAAAACTCCACGTCTACACCTGCTCCATAAATCTTAAGGACAAGGCCCCACATTTACCAACTCTCCCTGGGGTTAAACAAAACATCAGCCTTGTGACACAAGTTCAGTACATGTTAATACAAGGCACGCTAAATTTATGATGTTATATGTTATAGTATATGTTAATACAAGGAACGTGAGATTCGTTATATGTTGTAGTATATGTTAATATAAGGCACGCTAGATTCGTTATGTTATATGGTATAGTACATGTTAATACTAGGCATGCTAGATTCATTATGTTATATGTTAAAGTACATGTTAATACTAGGCACACCAGATTTGTTTTTGTTGTTGTTGTTGTTGTTTGTTTGTTGTTTTTGTTTGAGACAAAGTCTCACTGTGTGGCCCTGACTGACCTGAAACTCACTATATAGATGTAGGTGGCCTCAAATTCACAGAGCTCTACCTCTTTCTGACTCCCCAGGGGCCAGAATTAAGGGGCCTAGATAGATATGCTACCTTTGTTAATTGTTTCTGTTTCAAAAGCAATATAAGTCTATTGCGCAAAAGATAAAACTTTAAGGTAAAACTTAAGGCTACTATTGCTCAAAGGAAATGTAAAAAATTACTATCTATGAACGATATTATAAAGCAAAAAAAAAGAGAGAAGTCATAAATCTTTACCTCAGAAGATAAAACATAAAGGGATAGGGCACACCTTAAGAGAGCTCCGTGGCTCTTTTACATTTTGATCAATCTATAAAGAGTGAATCTTTATCTCTTATTCATCCAGATGAATAGCTGGAAGGGGTAATCTGGAATTAAAATAAGGACCAACAACAAAACAAAGACACTTGTTGAACACAGAAGATTCTAGAGGCCAGGTTCCACATTTCATGACTAGGAAATTAACACAGAGTCCCAGGCCTCAAACAGCATGTCCATTAATTATACATGACAAAATACAGAAGTGTCCTGCTTCCTGTCACTCATCAGACACATTAGAGCCAACCAAAGAGGAAATGGGACATTAGAAGGGGTCTTCTTAAAATGTAACGTCCTAGTAGAGAGATCTGTGAGCAGCACTCAGTCCCCAATAGAGTGCCCCTAACCCTTTTATTAGTGTGTTCACCAGCGCAGCCCGGGGTTCAGGCCACCTCTGGGCCTTGACAAGGCACCAGGCAGGGTGTTCCCTAGGGGATTTCTGCTCCTGTCCTAGCCATGTTTTCCGGACCATAATGCAGTCAGCAGAAGCAGCCATGGTGCATTTGCCTGGAGGTGTTTAGGGTTCCCCCACAAGGCAGTCTGCAGAGCACATCCCAAGGGCTCCGTGGATATAAAGTGAAACAGCTCAAATAAACTTAGGAATGAAATGATTTTCTGTTTGCCCTATGAGGTTTGTGATTGCCTGTCAAGGATCATTGTTTCTCTTCCTTTTATGGACAAGTTCAGTTTCTTGTTTAGTAGTAGCTAAAGAGGCATTTAGGATCCGGCAGCACGGACTTCCCAATCAATGAGCAAATCCATCCCTCATCCTCCATGCACCTCTCCCATGAGCTTCTGTTGTAACCTCACTTGGTGCCCAGATACCAGTCATGTGACCTTGCCAGACTGAATCTTCCTCCCAGGGACATAACCACACCTCCCCTTTTCTCTTATTTCTCCCAGGCTTTGCAGAAGAGAAAAACCGCAAGCCCTACCTTAGTAGACTAACTCTCCAGCTAGTTCTTCCTGTGAATAACACAGCTCCATCCTTTTAACAAGATCATAGCAAATATACTTGATATTTACAACCTGGCCCTCGGGAACCAGACAGGGGGGAAAACCATCTTACCTTGTCTTAAGGATATTCAGAAACTGCAAAATTTCTGAAAACTGTATCAGTCTGAGAGCTCTTAAAAATCTCAAGCCTGGAAAGAGAAACAAAACAGAGGTGTTATTCTCAGTGCTTGGCTGTCATGCTCCCAGCCTGTTGTCTGAGTTACTGTCACTCATGTCTGCTCAAAGGGCTGCGGAGGCCTTGAGAAGATGAATGTTCCAGTACCTTGGGACCGCTGCTTCATTTTGATTCTCCGCTGGCTTAGTCTTAGCTGGTAAATGGGCTTTCTTGTTAAAGGTGAGCTCTTTGAAACCAGGTTTAAGGGAGAAGCTAGAAGACAGGACCCATGTTAAGGGGGATTGTCTCCCCTGATGAGTTCCATTGTAAAGTCCCATTTCTGAGCTACCCAGTGATCTGGCAGAATTTGGGTTTCTGAAAAATACTTGGAACTGTGCTCATTCAGGACAACCTTGTGCTTAAGAGCAGATTAAGAATAAATCGGATCATCTTAGGTCTTTGATGACTTTTTTCTAATCTTTATTTTCAATCTAGATAAAAAAAAAAGACTCTGGCCCAGAGAACTACCCATGCTCTATAAAATTTTTTATTTTCTCTCAATTAGAAACAAAATAAAAGAGAAAAAAACAAACACAGATGAGCGAGCCACCATACTTCACAACTTCAGGATTCAAAACTAATAGTTCTATTTTCACTGATGTCAATAATTTTTTATCTGTAGCCTCTCTTTAATGGAAGAGTTACAGCTTCTAGGTGGGGAGGGACAATAACCAATGGGTTATTTTAGGTTTTGTTTTTCAGAAACAGGGTATCATGTAGTCAGGCTGGCCATAAAATCACTCTATAGTAAAGACTAGCCTTGAACTCCTGATCCTCCAGCCTTTACCTCCCAAGTGCTGGGATTGGAGAGATGCTCTACCACACCCAGATTTTTCTTTAGTCTCGTCTCCCTTCAAGGATCACTCTATTTCTGTCTAATTCAAAGCCATGTGATAAAAATACTCTGAATCACCAGGGAAGTGGTAGTGCATACCTTTAATCCCAGCACTCAGGAGGCAGAGACAGGCAGATCTCTGTGAGTTCGAGGGCAGTCTTGTCTACAGAGCAAGTTCCCTGATAATCAGGGCTACACAAAGAAACCCTGTCTCAAAAGACAAAAACCAAAAAATTCCAAATCAACCAGGGACCTTATGGAGAACTATTGCCAAATGCCATGAGCAAGCGCTGGGGTGCTCGCTCCCCAGGGATTTCCTCTCCCCTCAGGTGGCAGGTGTGACACTGCATGATTAGGGTGAGAAGTCACTCTGCTCCCCTCAAGGCAGGCAGGGAAGGAAGTCTAATTCGCACGGTGAGATGAGGCCAGTCATAAGATTCACTAGAGACCTCTGCCCCAGTGTGAAGCCAGAGTACCTTCTCCTTGAAGAAAAGGTGCCTAACTGGAACACTGAAGAACTAACTGTTTCAATAATATGTAAAAATCAACCTATGGCCCAGAGGTGGGTGTGCCCAACTCACAAAGGAAGTAGGAGGAAATACTGATGGCTCAAAGGGAGCATTTCTCACCTGAGAAGAATCCAACTTTGTGGGCAAGAGATGATGTTCAGAGTATGTTCCTACTTCGCTAAAGAGTATTAATGTAGTTATTATTCTAACCAGAGAGGCAGACCTGCGAATGGACGTAGGGGATGTGAAAGAGACCTAGGCTACTGAGAATCCAGTCTTACCAAACCGATGGAAAGCTGCTAGCACCGCGGAGTCGAATCTAAAAAGGTGCTGCCTCAAAAGTGGAAAAAAAAAAAGGGGGAAAGAGAAACACAAAGTAAGCAAAGAGCAATATAGGGGAGATCGCAGAGATGGGATGGAGGAATAAAATATAGGGCGAGGGAGGGGAGATCGCAGAGACCCGACTGAGGAATAAAAGGAAAACACAGAAAACTCCATGGTCAGAAGCAGGAACAGAAATTAGCAGAAAAGAACTATCTAGAAATAAAACAAAAAGATTTCAGATTAAAAGAATTAAGATGTATCTGCCTTTTGTTTTCAAGTTTTAAGTATAAATAATTAAACACTGTATCTAAAGCATCAGTGTTAGGGTAGGTATTAAATCAGGAAGTGTTAAATGCTGATATTTGAATCTTAAGAATTCCTCTAAAGTTGGCTTGGTCCCTGGCTGGGGCAGCAGTAGAAAGTGATGGAACCTTTAACAGATAGGGTCCTATGGATGTAAGCCAGGCCACTTAGAGAATGTTCTAGAAGGAGATGTTGGGAACCTCACTCCTTTCCTGTCTTTTGCATTCCCAGGTTCCCTGAAGCCAGAATCTCCATTCCACCACACACTAGTCCCCATGGCACAGAGTCTGAAGCAACAGGGCCAAACCACCGTTTCCTGAAAGCTCCAAGATTGCCAGCCCAAATCCACCTTTCCTATGGCTCAGTTGTTTGCCTCAGGTGTTCTGACACAGATGAAAAGCTAAGTCAAGTGACACTTGGGCAACACTCAAAAATCTTTGACACTGTCTGACCTAAGGTTTTGATAATGACTCAAGGAGCTCAGAAAGACTAAAATCCAGAGCAACAAATACCCTATCTTTGTCATTTTTTTCAGCTGTACAAATCAGTCCATCACTCACTCACTCACTCAATCAATCAATCAATCAGTCAAAGTCATTAAATCAGGTCAGAGGTAAGGACCGTAGAGTACAGTTTCAGACTTCACACTGTCATAAAGTGAAAGGTAGAGAGCTTGAAGTAGCCAGCTAGGGTAAACTCACTAGCAATGTGGCAGCTATTCCTGGGTTAGCTACACACAAGCTCTTGTCTTTGTGTTTGTGTGCACAGATTGGTGTGTGTATGTAGGTATATATGTATGATTTATGGGACCAAAAATAGAATACCACTTCCCGAAAGTATGAACTGAATTTATTTTTTTATTTTTAAAAGGCTGGGGTTTTCAGACTGACACATTCTAGTGACTTACAAACATAATACAACAAAGGATTCTCTTCAGTGGAGGTGGTTGAATATGGAGCTAGGAATAAGAGGAATGGAGGGGCATAAAGCCCACACAGATCACGGCTAGCTTTAGCTGTAAACCTGACACAATGTAGAGTCATTTGGGAGGAGAACTCAGCTGAAGAAATGCTCAGATCAGACCGGCCAGTAGCCATGTCTATAAGGCATTCTTTTATTGATGTAGGAAAGACCAGCCCACTGTGGGCAGGACCGTCCATAGGCAGGTGGGCCCGGGCTGTATAAGAAAGCAGCATTCCTCCATGGTTACTGCTGTAACTTTGAGTTCCTGCCCTGGCTTCCCCGGATGATGGATTATAAAGTGTGAACACTTTCCTTTAAGTTTCTTTTGCTCATGGTGTTTATGACAGCAACAGAAAGCAAACCAGGGCAGCCTCCAACCTTGTGTGAGAAGCCCACTCAGCTAGCTGAGTGTCTCCTTAACAGGAGCTACCCAGAAGACAGTGCCTAGCCAATAAAGTCTGGGGATAAAAAGCAGACACTTAGCTCTCTGCTGGAGGAAGTCCAGTCCTAAGATTCATAGGAGCTGAAGAGAAAAGGGCTTGTTTCTTTAATGACCTCTAGAGGTCACTGCCTTAGCATCAAGGCTCACTAACAAAAGAGAAAAAGGCCAATGTGGGATAAAAATGCATGCACACACACACACACACACACACACACACACACACAGGGCACATAATTATACTGCCATTTATAACTCAGTAAAATAATCACTTCGAAAATAAAGTAAAATTATATTGCTCATCACCTACTTTAATTATGTCCTACATGTAGAAAGCTGTGTCTTTTAAAATCTACAACAGAAGAAAATAGCTAAGGATAATGTGTGTATATATATATATACACACACGCATATATATATATATATATATATCATCCTATATATGTTATACATTATCCATATATGTTTAAGCAACAGGGCCAGATTTTACACCCAAATATGTCAAACTGCACCCAAACCCCTGCTCAAAAGACCATTCCAGTTCCAAACTGAACTCAAGGAATCGGTATCAGTTTTCTACAATTGTGGCAAAATGTCATGGAATTTTTATACACGAAGTTGGATTTTATACAGGAAAGGCTCATTTTAGCTTATTCTGGCTCAGTTTCAGAGGTCTGGGTCCTGGTTCTTGGTGTATGTGGTAGAGAAAGGTCATTCAGATTTCTCTGTGTGTATGGTAGTATGTGGATACACGTGTCTACGGAAGTCAAAGGTGGATCAACATGTATGTTAGTTCAGTTTAGTGACTCAATGTTGCTGTAAATAACATGTAAACAAGCAGGAAGGAGTATATTGATGTGAAATTGTTAGTATAAATAGACCATGGGGATTAGTTGGCTACACATGCTTTGGAGGCATCCTAGACTAATCCAGGCAGCAAAGGATCCCCTGGACTTTCAGATGTTCACACTCAGAACTGAGAGGGGCCTGGCACTGTGCACGCAGAACGAGCTCTCAGCTGAGGTAGGACTGCGGCTCAGAAGACCACATGGAGGCAGCAACATGCAGGACAGCAGTTCCTGCACCAGCCTGCTACATCTGCAAGGTGAAGACTGAAAGCCAATGCTGAGCATGCCACACAGCCCAGATACTCCAACTTAGTAAGGATAGTTTGGGCATAGAACATTTTAAAGTTCAGATTCTAACATGCAACCATGTTTGGGAGTGTCGGGTTTAGGGCACCTTTTGTTTTTAATCCTTAATTTATCATTCCATGTTGATAGATTTATTTATGCTGCCTAAAGACACGATTTATTTTGACATCCCCCCCACATCAAACTCCTCTGTATTCGAGAACTTGCTGAGTCACTAAAAAGCCTTCCAGCACATTACCTGTATATAAAGCTCAATTTTGAGGAACATGTTATTTAGCTGCCAGTTAAGAAGAAATAAACATTGTAATGTGCTATTTCTTAAAGCATAGAGCATTCAGCATTCAGCAGAGATTTGGTGGGGGTAGTCTTGGCAGCATGGATAGCATTTATTATTTCATGTTTATGGTTAAATATCAGTAAAGCACTATGGATTAATAGTGATAAAAACTCTGAGTCATTTTATGAAAGCAAATTAAAGCAAAAAAAAAAAGCAAACAAACAAAATCAAACCTAGAATGTATACCCACAAAACTGGAAAACTCACTAGTGGGGCTGGCTCTAAACATAACAAACTTTGGAAATTTAGATTAACAAAGGAAACCATTATAGGCGAATAATTGAGAAGTAAATTGAAAAATATATATGACTGCTTCTCAATCAAAAATTCTTTGCCCATGTAATTTGTTTGTTTTATTTAAAAACGCATTTCTTGCAATAGATGCAAGAAGGCAAAGGACAGATTCCCGTCATAGTTCTCAGGAGAAATTACTTTTGACCAAATAATATAGATACTGAGCTGACTGGAAGAAAAATAATTCCAGAAGAAATGGGATATAAGAAGCTGTAAGAGAAAACATAAAAGCAACTGATTGTCTGTGGAATTAGTTTTTCTTTAAAAAAAATAATAAATAAATAACAGTAATCTAAAGTTAGAATCTTTAGGACTAAATGGAAAATGATATAAGAAAGGGAGAAGCCAGAAGAACACAGAAAGAGGTGCCAACATTTGTGTCCTTCTCCACAGGAAGGCACTATGGGATACAAGTCTACGTGCACATGTATGTAGTCACACTCAGTACTCAGTAACTGGGATGCATGTCTACCTGCACAAGTAGTCACACTCAGTACTCAATAACTGGAATGCATGTATACATGCACATGTAGTCACACTCAGTACTCAATAACTGGGATCCATGTATACCTGCATATGGAGTCACACTCAGTACTCAATAACTGGGATGCATGTATAAATGCATATGTAGTCACACTCAGTACTCAATAACTTGGATGCATGTGTACCTGCACACATATTCACACTCAATACTCAATAACTGGGATGCATGTCTACCTGCACACGGAGTCACACTCAGAACTCAGTAACTGGGATGCCTGTGTACCTGCACATGGAGTCACACTCAGTATTCAATAAATTGGGATACACATCTAAATTTTAAAAACTTTATAAATTTATGCTCTGGCAGTGCTGACGTATGCATGGGCATCCTGTATATAACAGTTTTGTTGAACTTGTTTGTCCATATTGGATTTCATAGTCTAAGCTGATGAGGATGACTGATCAGGTCTCTCTTCCTCAAGAGGGCACCAGATCTCACTACAGATGATTGTGAGCCACCATATGGTTGTTGGGAATTGAACTTAGGACCTTTGAAAGAGCAGGCAGTGCTTTAACCACTGAGGGATCTCTCCAGCCGGAGATACATGTGTACCTGCACACACAGTCACTCTCAGTACTCAATAATCTGGGATACATGCCTGCCTGCACACTTATTCACAATCAATACTCAATAAACTCTCCTTAATAACAACCATTTAACAATTACTAATATGGTCCGCATTATTTAGATAGAAAGAAATCTCACTAAATTCAAACTACGGTAATCATCTAAGTTAGATTTACTACAAAAAAAATGAAAAATTAAGAAAAGAATAAGAAAATGAATAAACAGAGATGGGAATTGTTGGCATATAGCTTTAAGCCCAGCACTTGGGAGGCAGAGGCAGGCAAGTCTCTGTGGAGAAAGAGGACAGTCTTGTCTATGTAGGCATTCTAGGCCAACGGGGCTACACAGTGATTTCTAGCCTCAAAAAGCAAGGAAAGGAAAGAAAAAAGGAGAAAAGGAGAAAAGAAGGAAGGAAGGAAGGAAGGAAGGAAGGAAGGAAGGAAGGAAGGAAGGAAGGAAGGAAGGAAGGAAGGAAAAAGAGAGAAGAATGAGAGGGAGAAAAGAAGACACCAAGATGAGTCAGAAGAGCAATACTCTTCTATAAGAATTTAGTAGGTGATAAAGAAGTAATCACAAATCAAGCACGAGACTAATTCTCAGGAAAACTGGTTGGCAGTGGGAAAGAAATTCAGTCATTTCATATCAAAATTTAAAACAACTCAAGATGAATTAAAAACCAAATGGAAATAATAACACATAGAAAACTAAAAGAAATGTACTTGTGTCCTTACTAGACTGTCTAAAACAAGAGGTGAAAAGAATCAGAAAAGTTCTGAAATATCAGGTTCACAACTATGAAATAAGATCAAGTCTCTGAAGGTTTTAAAACAAGATTCCCAGCTGAAAATAATACAACACTAAAAACTGTGCAACAGGGCTCATTTCTAAACTAGGGATGCAGTTCATTGGTAGAACACACACTTCATATGAGCAAGGCTCTCAGCTAAATCCTTAGACTCCAAACAGATGTTTTTTTAAAAAAAAAAACAAAAAAGGAACTTATTTGGATGTCAATAGCTTACTATACCCAAAATATAGAAACAGAAAATCATAGAACAGGAAATGAAACTAGGAAAGAGCCATTTGAATTATGTTTGTTGAAGTGAAAGGAATTGTATCTCATGCAAAACTCAATTCAAAACGGACCATACACTTCCACGTGGAGTCAAGATAAGAACCACCCATGTTCCAATGCAGTTGGATTTTAATGGACACATGCAAAATGGAACACAATGTTGGCAAAGAGGAAGAATAAAGGCCTGTTAGCAACAATGTGGACGAACTGGGAGGTTGAGATGTTACAAGAGAAAGTCAGAGGAGGGAGATAAATACATATACTACCTGGTCTCAATCATGCACTGAACCTGAAAAAATCAATCTCATAGAACCAGAAACTAGACCAATGGTTCCCAAGGGCTGGAGCAGCTGACGGAGAGGCAATGGGTACGGCTGCAGCTCTCCATTGTAAAATTTCAGCTTGGCAAGAGGAATCAGCTCAACAGACAAACTATACAGCAAGCTGACTGCAATCGATACATGTACTGTGCAGATGCTTTTGAAAGGTTAAAGAATAAAAGGAATGGGAATTACATGACACGCAGCAAGCGCTGTATTTATTACACATCACAACCAACAATATATTTGAGTTTGCTTTAGGAAAATAACTCTGCAATGACACGGTCTTATAAATTTGAGGGTGGAATTACAAATTGATAAAAAACCTTTTTAGAAGTAATCTGATACTATGAATCAAACTAATTTAATTTCTGATAATAAAGCCCAAGATGTTACAGCAAATACTATCGGAGCAAAGATGTGCATTGCAAAATTAGTCACTAAGGAAAGCAGAAAGCAGCTTCAGCACTACAAGCAGGCCTCCTTAAGTGTATCGTCTTAAGGCTATTGCGCATGTACAAAACTGTAGCAAGGAACACGGTTGTAGTGGTTAAATTACAGAAAAATGCAGAAATCAGAATGGGAGGTACCAAGAACTAGGAAGGGCATAAGCAGGAATTACTTAATTCTACCTGCACTCTAAATACCGATCCTCACACCCTCACTCGGCTGAGTGTAGTTCTCGCCCCTTATCACTGGAGTTCTCTTTGCTGCAGACTGGAACTCCTACAGAAAACCACAGCTGGGACAGGGAACTCTGAAGTTCCTCATCCCCCTCCCTATACTCCCCGGGCTCCCTGCAGGGGCTCTACCCCCCCCCCCATACTGCCTCTCTCTTCTTGTCCCACCCAGCTTGCATCCAGAACCCTTCTTCCTTCTGTCCCCTTTCCTCTTTGGGCACATAACACCATCCAGCTCAGTCTGTCTGGCGCTGGGGGCAAATCCTCAGGGCAAGTAGGCAGGCGAGACCTCCTTTGTCTCACTGGCCCGCCTGCACCAACCAAGGTAGGCGCTTTGTTTACGAACTACCCAACCTGCACGGAGATCTGATCTCGGCACCAGGAGAGACAGCAGTGCGGTGAGTTTGTGACTGGACAGGGAACTCTGAAGTTCCTCATCCCCCTCCCTATACTCCCTGGGCTCCCTGCAGGGGCTCTACCCCCCCCCCCCATACTGCCTCTCTCTTCTTGTCCCACCCAGCTTGCATCCAGAACCCTTCTTCCTTCTGTCCCCTTTCCTCTTTGGGCACATAACACCATCCAGCTCAGTCTGTCTGGCGCTGGGGGCAAATCCTCAGGGCAAGTAGGCAGGCGAGACCTCCTTTGTCTCACTGGCCCGCCTGCACCAACCAAGGTAGGCGCTTTGTTTACGAACTACTCAACCTGCACGGAGATCTGATCTCGGCACCAGGAGAGACAGCAGTGCGGTGAGTTTGTGACCAGCGGCAGCGGAAGCAGCCCTGGACAGGGAACTCTGAAGTTCCTCATCCCCCTCCCTATACTCCCTGGGCTCCCTGCAGGGGCTCTACCCCCCCATACTGCCTCTCTCTTCTTGTCCCACCCAGCTTGCATCCAGAACCCTTCTTCCTTCTGTCCCCTTTCCTCTTTGGGCACATAACACCATCCAGCTCAGTCTGTCTGGCGCTGGGGGCAAATCCTCAGGGCAAGCAGGCAGGCGAGACCTCCTTTGCTTCACTGGCCCGCTTGCACCAACCAAGGTAGGCGCTTTGTTTAAGAACTACCCAACCTGCATGGAGATCTGATCTTGGCTCCAGGAGAGACAGCAGTGCGGTGAGTTTGTGACCAGCGGTGGCGGAAGCAGCCCTGGACAGGGAACTCTGAAGTTCCTCATCCCCCTCCCTATACTCCCCGGGCTCCCTGCAGGGGCTCTACCCCCCCCCATACTGCCTCTCTCTTCTTGTCCCACCCAGCTTGCATCCAGAACCCTTCTTCCTTCTGTCCCCTTTCCTCTTTGGGCACATAACACCATCCAGCTCAGTCTGTCTGGCGCTGGGGGCAAATCCTCAGGGCAAGTAGGCAGGCGAGACCTCCTTTGTCTCACTGGCCCGCCTGCACCAACCAAGGTAGGCGCTTTGTTTACGAACTACCCAACCTGCACGGAGATCTGATCTCGGCACCAGGAGAGACAGCAGTGCGGTGAGTTTGTGACCAGCGGCAGCGGAAGCAGCCCTGGACAGGGAACTCTGAAGTTCCTCATCCCCCTCCCTATACTCCCTGGGCTCCCTGCAGGGGCTCTATACCCCGCATACTGCCTCTCTCTTCTTGTCCCACCCAGCTTGCATCCAGAACCCTTCTTCCTTCTGCCCCCTTTCCTCTTTGGGCACATAACACCATCCAGCTCAGTCTGTCTGGCGCTGGGGGCAAATCCTCAGGGCAAGTAGGCAGGCAAGACTTCCTTTGTTTCACTGGCCTGCCTGCAACAAGCAAAGAGAGACATCACTAGAACACCAGGAGAGCTAGCACTGCAGAGAGCCATCACTGGGAAGGTACATCAGTAGGCAAGGAGACCTGATCCGGTAAAAGAAGATCCAGAGGGGAGCATTCGGAGAAAGAGATGGGCAGGCGCCAATGCAAGAATTCACCTAACAATCTGAGAAACTATATGAAACCACCAGAACCCAGCGACCTCCCAACAGGTGGACATGAACACCTTAATCATGAAGAAGTAGATAAAATTGACTTTATGAAAGTGATTGACACCCTTAAACAACATGTAAAAAATGCCCTTATAGAAATGGATGAGAAGTATAACAGAAAGTTTGAAGAATTGAGTAAATCAGTGAATGATACCCTAGGAAACCAAGGAAAAACAATCAAACAGATAATGGAAACAGTTCAAGACTTAAAAACTGAAATGGAGGCAAAGAAGAAAACACAAACAGAAGGCCAGCTGGACAGGGAAAATCTAGGTAAACGAATAGAGACTACAGAAGCAAGCATAACCAACCGAATACAAGAGATAGAAGAAAGAATCTCAGATTCTGAAGATACCATAGAGAAAATAAACACGCTGATCAAAGAAAACAGCAAGGCCAACAAATTCTCATCACAAAACATTCAGGAAATATGGGACACAATAAAAAGACCAAACCTAAGAATAATAGGAATAGAAGAAGGAGAAGAAACGCAGCTCAACGGTCCAGAAAATATATTTAATAAAATTATAGAAGAAAACTTTCCCAACCTAAAGAAAGATATACCTATGAAGGTTCAAGAAGCATACAGAACACCGAATAGGCTGGATCAAAAAAAAACATCCTCTCGCCATATAATAATCAAAACACAAAGCATACAGAATAAAGAAAGAATACTAAGAGCAGCAAAGGAAAAAGGCCAAGTTACTTATAAAGGTAAACCTATCAGACTTACACCTGACTTCTCTATGGAAACCATGAAAGCCAGAAGGTCCTGGATAGATGTACTGCAGAAACTAAGAGACCATGGATGCAAGCCCAGACTACTATACCCAGCCAAGCTTTCGTTCACTATAAATGGAGAAAACAAAATTTTCCAGGATAAAAACAAATTTAAACAATACGTAGCCACAAATCCAGCCTTACAGAAAGTAATAGAAGGAAAATCACTAACCAAGGAGTCCAACAATGACCACAATATCTCAGACAACTAGAGACCCTTCACCAGCGCAACACAAAGAAGGGGAACACACAAAATTTACAACTTAAAAAATGACCGGAGTTAACAACCACTGGTCATTAATATCACTTAATGTCAATGGACTCAACTCTCCTATAAAAAGGCACAGACTAAGAGATTGGATACGAAAACAGGATCCAACATTCTGCTGTTTACAAGAAACACACCTCAACCACAAAGACAGGCACCTACTCAGAGTAAAGGGTTGGGATAAGGCTTATCAAGTAAATGGACCTAAGAAACAAGCAGAGGTGGCCATACTAATTTCTAACAAAGTTGACTTCAAACTTAAATCAATCAGGAGAGATGGAGAGGGACATTTTCTACTCATAACAGGAACAATTCATCAGGATGAAGTCTCAATCCTGAATATCTATGCCCCTAATATAAAAGCACCCACGTACGTAAAAGAAACATTGTTAAAACTCAAGGCAGCCATCAAACCGCACACATTAATAGTAGGAGACTTTAATACTCCTCTCTCACCAATGGACAGGTCAAGTAGACAGAAACCTAACAGAGAAATAAGAGAATTAATGGAGGTAATGAATCAAATGGACTTAACAGACATCTATAGAATATTCCACCCAAATAGGAAAGAATATACCTTCTTCTCTGCAGCTCATGGAACCTTCTCAAAAATCGACCACATACTCGGTAACAAAGCAAACATCCACAGTTACAAAAAAATATTAATAACCACCTGTATCTTATCAGATCACCATGGATTAAAGCTAGAATTCAGCAACAATGCTACCCCCAGAAAACCTACAATCTCATGGAAACTGAATAGTCAACTACTGAACCATACCTGGATTAAGGAAGAAATAAAGAAAGAAATTAAACTCTTCCTTGAAGACAATGAAAATAAAGAAACAACATACTCAAACCTATGGGACACTATGAAAGCAGTTCTGAGAGGAAAGTTCATAGCACTAACTGCCCACTTAAAGAAAACAGAGAAAGCACATATTGGAGACTTAACAGCCCACCTGAAAGCTCTAGAAAAAAAGAAGCAGACTCACCTAGAAGGGGTAGAAGACTGGAAATAATCAAACTGAGGGCTGAAATCAACAAAATAGAAACACAGAAAACAATTGAAAGAATCAATGAATCAAAAAGCTGGTTCCTGGAGAAAATCAACAAGATTGATAAACCCCTATCCAAACTAATCAAACGGCAGAGAGAGAATTTGCAAATTAGTAAGATCAGAAATGAAAAGGGAGACATAACCACAGACACAGAGGAAATTCAGAGAATCATTAGATCTTACTACAAAAGCCTGTATGCCACAAAACTGGAAAATGTAAAAGAAATGGACGCTTTTTTAGATAAATACCATTTACCAAAGTTAAACCAGGACCAGGTGAACAACCTAAATAGACCTGTTAGTCGTGAAGAATTAGAAGCTGTTATCAAAAACCTCCCTTCCAAAAAAAGTCCAGGACCAGATGGTTTCAATGCGGAATTCTACCAGAACTTCCAAGAAGACCTAATACCTATTCTCCTTAATGTATTTCACAATATAGAAACAGAAGAGTCATTGCCAAATTCCTTTTATGAAGCTACAGTAACTCTGATACCAAAACCACACAAAGACCCAACCAAGAAAGAGAATTACAGGCCAATCTCACTCATGAACATCGACGCAAAAATCCTCAACAAAATTCTGGCAAACCGAATCCAAGAACACATTAGAAAAATTATCCATTATGATCAAGTAGGCTTCATACCAGAGATGCAGGGCTGGTTTAACATACGCAAATCTATCAATGTAATCCATCATATAAATAAACTGAAAGAAAAAAACCATATGATCGTTTCATTAGATGCTGAAAAAGCATTTGACAAAATTCAACATCCCTTTATGATAAAAGTCTTGGAGAGATTAGGGATACAAGGGTCATACCTAAATATAATTAAAGCTATATACAGCAAGCCGACAGCTAATATCAAATTAAATGGAGAGAAACTTAAAGCCATCCCACTAAAATAGGAACACGCCAAGGCTGTCCACTCTCTCCATACCTCTTCAATATAGTTCTCGAAGTTTTAGCAATAGCAATAAGACAACATAAGGGGATAAAGGGGATTCAAATTGGAAAGGAAGAAGTTAAACTTGCATTATTTGCAGATGATATGATAGTGTACATGAGCGACCCCAAAAACTCCTCCAAAGAACTCCTACAGCTGATAAACGCCTTTAGTAATGTGGCAGGATACAAGATCAACTCCAAAAAATCAGTCGCCCTCTTATACACAAAGGATCTGGAAGCAGAGAGAGAAATAAGAGAATCATCACCTTTCACGATAGCCACAAACAGCATAAAATATCTTGGGGTAACTCTAACCAAGGAAGTGAAAGATCTATTTGACAAAAACTTTAAGGCATTGAAGAAAGAAATTGAAGAGGATATCAGAAAATGGAAGGATCTCCCTTGCTCTTGGATTGGGAGAATCAACATAGTAAAAATGGCAATTCTACCAAGGGCAATTTATAGATTCAATGCAATCCCCATTAAAATCCCATCAAAATTCTTCACAGATCTTGAAAGGACAATAATCAACTTTATATGGAGAAACAAAAAACCCAGGATAGCCAAAACAATCTTATACAATAAAGGAACTTCTGGAGGCATTACCATCCCTGACTTCAAACTCTATTACAGAGCTACAGTAATGAAAACAGCGTGGTACTGGCATAAAAACAGAGAAGTTGACCAATGGAATCGTATAGAAGACCCGGATTTTAACCCACAAACCTATGAACAACTGATTTTCGATAAAGGAGCTAAAAGTATACAATGGAAAAAAGAAAGCATCTTCAACAAATGGTGCTGGCACAATTGGATGTCAACCTGTAGAAGAATGAAAATAGACCCATATCTATCACCATGCACAAAACTCAAGTCCAAATGGATCAAAGACCTCAATATCAATCTGAACACACTGAACCTGATAGAAGAGAAAATGGGAAGTACCCTACAACATATGGGCACTGGAGATCGCTTCCTATGTATAACCCCAGCAGCACAGACATTAAGGGCAACATTGAATAAATGGGACCTCCTGAAACTGAGAAGCTTCTGTAAAGCAAAGGACACTGTCATTAAGACAAAAAGGCAGCCTACTGACTGGGAGAAGATCTTCACCAACCCCGCAACAGACAAAGGTCTGATCTCCAAAATATATAAAGAACTCAAGAAACTAGACTTTAAAAGGATAATTAACCCAATTAAAAAATGGGGCACTGAACTGAACAGAGAATTCTCAACAGAAGAAGTTAAAATGGCCAAAAGATACTTAAGGTCATGCTCAACCTCCTTAGCGATCAGAGAAATGCAAATCAAAACAACTTTGAGATATCATCTTACACCTGTCAGAATGGCTAAAATCAAAAACACCAAGGATAGCCTTTGCTGGAGAGGTTGTGGAGAAAGGGGTACCCTCATCCATTGCTGGTGGGACTGCAAACTTGTGCAACCACTTTGGAAATCAGTGTGGCGGTTTCTCAGAAAAATTGGGATCAACCTACCCCTGGACCCAGCAATACCACTCTTGGGAATATACCCAAGAGATGCCCTATCATATGACAAAAGCATTTGTCCAACTATGTTCATAGCAGCATTATTTGTAATAGCCAGAACCTGGAAGCAACCTAGATGCCCTTCAATGGAAGAATGGATGAAGAAAGTGTGGAATATATACACATTAGAGTACTACTCTGCGGTAAAAAACAATGACTTCTCGAATTTTGCATGCAAATGGATGGAAATAGAAAATACGATCCTTAGCGAGGTAACCCAGACCCAAAAAGAAGAACATGGGATGTACTCACTCATAATTGGTTTCTAGCCATGGATAGGGGCCACTGAGTCTATAATTTGTGATCCTAAAGAAGCTAAACAAGAGGGTAAACCCAAGGAAAAACATATAGATATCCTCCCAGCTATGGGAAATAGACATGACTGATGGGCAAAAAATTGGAATCTTGGGGGTGGGGTGGGATGGGGATGAGGGGTGATGGGGAGAGAAAAGTGTGAAGGAGAGGATGAGGGGAACTGGGGGAATCGGGGTGATTGGGGATAAAGGAAGGTTGGATAGGGGAGCAGGGAAACTCATACCTTAGGTAAGGGAGCCACCTAAGGGGTGGCAAGAGACTTGAACTTGGAATGGCTACCAGATGCCCAGGGCAATGTCCCCAGTTAGTTCATTGGGGCACCTGAGGATAGGGAACCTGAAATGAATCTATCCTATAATCATACTGATGAATATCTTGCATATCGCCATAGAACCTTCATCTAGCGATGGATGGAGATAGAGCCAGAGACCCACACTGGAGCACTGGACTGAGCTCCCAAGGTTATAATGAGGAGCAGAAGGAGAGAGAACATGAACAAGGAAGTCAGGACCATGAGGGGTGCACCCAACCACTGAGACAGTGGGGCCGATCTATTGGGAGCTCACCAAGGTCAGCTGGACTGCTACTGAAAAAACATGGGATAAAACCGGACTCTCGGAATGTGGCGGACAATGAGAGCTGACGAGAGGCCAAGGAGAATGGCACAGGAACTTTCAACTGGCGATAGATCGAGAGAGAGACAGAGACCCAAATTGGAGCAACGGTCTGAGCTCTTAAGGTCCAAATGAGGAGCAGAAGGAGGGAGAACATGAGCAAGGAAATCAGGACCACGAGGCGTGCACCCACCCACTGTGACAGTGGAAATGATCTCTTGGGAGCTCTTCAAGGCCAGCTGGACTGGGACTGAATAAGCATGGGTTGAAACTGGACTCTCTGAACATGGCGGACAATGAAGGCTGATGAGAAGCCAAGGACAATGGCACTAGGTTTCGATCCTAACACATGAACTGGCTTTGTGGGAGCTTAGCCTGTTTGGATGCTCACCTTCCTGGGCCTGGATGGAAGTGGGAGGACCTTGGTCTTCCTGTAGGGCAGGGAATTTGGACTGCTCTTCAGTATCAAGAGGGAGGGGGAATGGACTGGGGGGAGGAGAATAGGAGTGGGGATGGGGGAGGGGAGTGGGGGGAGGGGGCAATGTGTGGGAGGAGGGGAGGGAAATGGGAAACAGGGAGCAGTTGGAAATTTTAATTAAAAAAGAATAAAAAAAATTTAATAAAAAAAGAAAAAAGAAAAAAAAAAAAAAAAAAAACAAACCACAGCTGGTCTAACTGCAGAGAACTGATCTGGGCTTCCTGCACCCAATGCATTCAACAAAATTTCTGCCCTCAAGGTCAGGAAACATCACAGGAAAGGGGGCAGAAAGGTTGCCAGAGCCAGAGGAACCAGAAGTCTCCTGTCATAGTAGGTTTCCTAGGAATGCCAAGGAAGCTACACCCATTACGTCTCAACAATATGGCTTCCTAAACAGGGCCTGAACCACAACAGTATGAGCAAACACAGCAGCATGGAAGGAGGAAGTCTCACAGGGCACTAGACAAGGAACTACAGGCAACCAATGACTTCTGAGAAAGGGAGAATTAGTTTTCCGTGGATAAGCCCCTAATTAGTTATCCAATTCCAAGAGATAAGCCCGAAATCATAGACATACAAGTAACACTACGTGGACAGACTCATCTGGTTGTATTTACACACTCATGTGTGTGTGATGATAACAATAGAAGAAACTCATGTATGTGTGTGCATGTGACAATAACAACAGAAGAAAAACAGGGCATACATGTAAAAGGAGGCAGGGGAGGGCACATACAAAAGCTAGATTGAGGGAAGGGAAGGGAAAAAGGATGTAAATAAATATATAATGTGAATATATGTAAGAAAATACATAATATATATATATATACATATATATATAAAGAATTTAGAGTTTAGACATCTAAACTCTCTAGACATCTGTTCGCAACAATGCAAAGCAGTAACTGTATGTTTAAAAGTAGTTACGATGGTCAGGTTTTAAGTTCTATTTTCTTTACCACTACAACAATTCAAGGGACTGAAGAAATGACTTAACAGATAAGAATGTTTGCTGTGCAAACGTGAGTCCCCACATCAAAAACCAGGTGTGGCCCCACACAGACTCTTGGAACCCCAGTGCTGTAGCAAGCAGAAACAGCAGGCTTGCTGGTCACCAGCCTAGCCACAGCTTAAGGGAGAGACCCTGTCAAGAAAGAGTAGGATTCTTCACATCTCCCTCTGGGCCCGGGGAGCACCCCACACATGCATGAGCATACGTCACACGCATAAACTACATATGCAAAATTTTTAAATTATTTTAGTAAGATTTAGTTTTATTTTTAATTATGTATAGGTGTGTGTATGTGTGTGTGTGTGTGTGTGTATGCATGTGTGTGTATGCATGTGTGTGTAGGTATGTTCATATGAGTGCAGGTGCTCGACGAAGTTAGAAGAGGGTGTTAGGCCCTATGGAGCCAGAGGTAAAGACATAGGTGCTGGGAACTGAATTTGGGTCTTCTACAAGAGCAGTACAGTCTCCTAACTACAGAGCCATCTCTCCAGCTCCTTAATCAATTAGTTTTAAAAAGGTTTTTGAAGTAGCAACTTAGGAATGTTTTTTCAAATGGACAAAAATATAAACATAAAGTACATTATTTCCTAAGGAAAACAATTAAAATATGAATACATAAAAATTAAAACTTACATGAAATGAAAATAATGGTTGTATTAACTATACAAGACTGGGATTTTTTTTTTTAGTTTTTTGTAGATTGTTTAGATGTTTTGCATTTTCTAAATGTTTTAAATATCATTGACATCAAGTTTTTAGTTCCTAATTTCTTTGCGGCAGTGATAAGAAGTCAGATGCAAATCAGGACTGCAGCCCAGGTTTTCTCGGCTCTAAGTCCTGTACCCACATTCAAAATGTAATCACTTGAGGCCACCGGCTCCAGGGAAGGAAGCCCCTCAGTAGGTGCTATTCTCTTAAAGGTTTAAACTTGGCAGCCCAGGCACGAGCCCAGGTTAGAGTCTCCTGAGAGCTGGGGCTATACCATCTCAGCAGTGACTGTGGACACATGGGGAGATTTAAGTGGCCTTTCTTAGATGAGGAATTGGAAGAGATAAACAGATAAGTGAGTAAGTGATTAGCCATTCATTGTTCAGGTCCCTGGAATCACAGGAGGTCCTGAGAGAAGGCTGGACAGAATCGCACACACAAGTGCATCTGGCCTGAGGCAGAAAGCCTGCCCAGGCTTTGCCCTGTGCTATTTCCCCTTCCACTTTGACTCCTTAATCTTTAAATCCAAAGCTGGAAGGTTCCAATAAACCTCTGCCGTTTCCAATCCCAAGAGCCCCATGCAATCCCGGAGAGCAATTATGTTTGGCTGCCTGGCAAGGTCACTGTGATCTGACCTTGCAGACCAGGGGAGGTTAAATCAAACTAAGAGCATCAGAGTAAAAGGACTGCCCACTGCGGGGAGAGGTTTCTTCACGGGGGTCCCAAGCACCTTGACCAGTGCATCCTCAGCTTGGGTGCTGCTGGAGCTGTCTACTTTTTAGTCTCCATGTAGAGGAAACTCGTGCTTCTCCTTCCATAATAGGGGGTGGGCCCTGCGTTTCTTGTTCACAAACACTCCTAAGATGGATGTTCCTCCAGTCAGAAAGTGTGTAATGTGAACCTGCCTAACATTTTTACCAATCTTTTCTCAGAGAAATAGTTCAGACTGCTTTCTTCCTTACCGTTTCTCAGCCTTGACCCATCTGCTGGATACTAAACAAGAGGCCATATTCACAGTGAGATCAACACCTATGTATTGACCCATTCAGTGACTCATTCATTCGCCCACATAAGCGAGCTGATTTCCTGTTCTCACCAACTGCTCCGTCTGTACTAGTCAATAAAGGCTCAAGGATGCTGCTCCTGCTTCTGGCGTTTTTGATGGGAATAGATGGGTCAGAAGTAGGGAAATCATTTTTGAAAGGGAACAGTCTTGATTTTACTACTTAAAAACATGCAAAATAGCTCCCGACTCTCTAATGCTGAAAGTATGACCCAAAGCACTGTAACCCCTAACTTGGCCAAGGGTCTGAAAGCTGTACCCCAACACACCAAGCTCTTCTGCTGCCTTGTAGAGAAGACACAGATCTTCTGACATTGATCAGAGTCCAGGAGCCTGGCTATGCGCCCTCACGCGGCTCCATCTCACTGGTGGCCATTCTTCCGTGGCTTATTTTGCACTAGGAGGTTTTCAGCAGCCCGCTTTTTGTTGGAGACATTCCTGCCACTGCCCTTCACCCTCTGTTTCTGTATCAGGAACATCACAGTTTAAATTCAGTCCACAGCCTTCTTTTCTGTTTCTTCTCTCTGGAGTGCTCTCCCAGATCACTGTAGAGCTCAGTCTCAGAAGCCTGTGGCCAATCCATCTGGCGTATCCCCCAATTCTATCCCTTTATTCGTGTTCACAGTATTTACGTTCATCTAATTTACTTTCATATTTGCTTCTTGAGCCATTCCCTCTCTATTCTCAAGAACCACATCTGCTCCATGGGAACAGGACCCGTTCACCCCCAGCTCCCCATCCTCTGAAACAGTGTTGTGTGGCATTCCTGGCCTCCTGAAAACGAATGAAGGTATTCATGAGAAATCTTCTCAAGAGAAAAGCCAGAAGGGTACCAGCCAGTAAACTAAACCCAGAGGTCTAATTGATTTCTAACTTGTCCTCAGGCAACAGCCTTTTTCCCCTTGAATATCCCATTGCTCATCCTCCTCTTGCAAGCTGCCTCCACACCGGTCCTCACCAATGCTGCTTTGCTATAAAAGTCCACAGCGACTCCTTGCAGTAAAGGGGAGGGGATAAAAAAAAGCCAGTGGACGCAGTCACATGAATATTTGGACTCCAGGCAGTTCATCTGAAAGACGTCCTTTTTGTCATTGCTAATGAAAAAGATTGACTAGACTCACCCATCACCGGCTCACTAATTGGAATTTTGCTAGGCATAATTAGATTATGCAGGGTTATTTGAGCTGTGCCTATCCGCATCAGAATTCTAAGCTGAGTTTCAAAGGGACAATATTTCATTTTAAAGAAGCTTCTGGTACTGCTGATATTCTGGAAATAAAGCTAAGAGTGGGATTTTTTTGTCTTAAAATGTAAATTTAAGTCATTTATTTGAAACTGTTATGCATTATAGATGGTCAGACAAAACCAAGTCCCTATTATTGGATGGTGGTTGAGAAAGGAAAATCTGCCTAAAGGACTTTCCTTATGGTTCCTGCCGAGCACAGACAATGGAGCATCACACAAGGCAGGGAGGACCACATGGCCACAGTCACATGAAAGGACAGAAGAAAGTGAACTGCAGCTCACATTGCTTCTCTGGAAAAAGCCTTCACCCACTGCTTAGGTGCCTCTTCAGGAAACACCGCTCCACTAAAATACTGTCACTTACTAAAAGAAGGCAGCTCCGGTCACCTGCTAAACTTTCCCAGGGGTTATCTTTAAAAGCACAATGACATTCAGGGGACCTAGGGACAAGTCAAAAACCATCTAAAAAAAAAGGCAGAGATTTTAACCATGCCGAGCACATTTTGTTACACCAACAAAACAAGAAAAGCAGGTGCCTATTATCCCCCAACAGACAGACATACAGACACAATACAACAGACAATACAACACTTCCTTCAATGCTGTAGCACGGAAGGACACTGCCTTGAGAATACGGAAATCCTGGAGAATGACTATAGTTATGAAGAGCCTTACCCCAAGAAGCACAAACCCTGCAGCAAGCCACCAGTGATTGCCAGAGGTTCTCTGGTTCTTCCTTCTCAGGAGCCGCTGGCCCGGACCTCACCCTGTAGCCTTTGTGGAACAAATCCCCCAGAGACTTCCTGCGTCGCCTGCTGGGAGTGCGCACCTCAGTAGTGGTGGCACTGGGTGGATGATGGTACACCAGAATCTTACTGGGGATCATGGCAGAGGCAGAGAGAAGGACCAAGCTGGAGACTCCTTTGGATCTATTCACACTCTGGTGTGAATAGAGATTTGGAAGGGGTCCAGGCTCCTCTGACCTGTGCTGCACATACAGTGTGGCTCAATGGCATTGATGTCCTCTCCTACCAACCTGCTTGCAAGTGGGCTCAGATGCACCCGCCGTATCAGGAAGGCTAGAGAAGGGCGGGGGAACACCCTGTCACATTATGTCCTACAAGCTGCTCTGTTAGCTTCATCCTGGGAATTACCATGTAAGCTCCTTCGGATATGGCTCAGGGGATGGGGAGAGAAAAGGCTATAATCCCTCAAATCAATTGCTACAGAGCAGGGTGTGAGAGGGGCTGCAATTTGGGGCCCACCAAGCCACTTCTTTTATGATGGTGGCCTTATTGACAATTGGGTGTGTACATAGGGAGGCCTTCTTTATAAAATGTGATATATAGTTGGAGAGAAACACTGAGAGGCGCCACTATCTTCTGCCACGCCCTCCTCTACCAACATAACTCATTAAGAATATCCCCAGTGTGAAGCAGTGGTCCAGGAAGGCACTCTGCTTTGCTGAGGAAGGTGGATTGGGGTTCTACCATCAATGCTCCTGCCCCTTTCCCAACACTCCCTGTCCTCAGTCTTTATCTCCATACTAACTCTAGCCTTGTTTTTGGACTCTCTCCCTTAAAACGTGCATGTCCAAGCTCTAAAATCCATGCGGCGGCATTTACAGATGAGGCTTTGAGGAGAGAACTGGGTTCAGGTGAGTCCATGAATTCTGAGCCTCCTTGATGCTTTTAAGACAGTTACCAGTGAGCATATTTGAGCAGCCTGTGAGAATCCCTTATCCCACTGCCCTGATCTCAGACTCCAGCCTCTAGAACTGTGGGAGAATAAATCTGTGTTCTTTGAGGCAGCCAGGCCACGGTGCTATGGCAACCAAAGGAGACTAAGTCTGTATCTTCAGGCGGATGTGGAAACAGAAGCAAAGCAGTCAGAGAAAGAGGAAAAACACTAAAGAAAATACTTAGATTCTGTGAGTTTCCATAATTGGCCCCATAACTCTTTCCAGATCTCTAGGAGAATTTTCAACACAGGTTAGCTTGTCACATCACTGCTATGTGTAAAGCATCTGTGACAATGGGAACATGATGTTGGATATTGAGTGATTCTACAATCTAACGGGAACACAGAAGCCCAGCAGAGGTCAAGTTATGGGAGAGAAGGGAATAGAAAGGTTCTCCTGTACTGTGGTTACTTAACAATGTGGGTCAAGTCTGCAAAGGAAAAGTGTAAGCAGCTATCTTACAGCTGCCTTCTGTGTGTGTGGATCTGTGCATACACGGATGTGCATGCTACATACATGTGTATGTGTGGAACATGTTGAGATGTCCCTAGCTGAAAAAGCTTCATATTTCTGAATCACAATGACTGAGTAGCAGAGAGGCAGTTGAACAGAGATGGTGAGGCCAAGGATGGTGCCACGCGCCTTAATCCCAGCACTCAGGAGGCAGAGGCAGGCAGAACTCTGTGAGTTCAAGGACAGGAAGCAAACACTGCAACACAAGGTTGCCGTAAGTGATGCATAAAAAGACAGCTCCCATGGGCACTCAGGGAATAGTAAAAAATAAAAGAGTATTATACATATAATTTTGACAACCAAATAAAATGAACGTGTTCCATCAAAAGAACAACTTCCCCAAACTGGTTCAAGAAGAATTAGAAAACACAAACAGTAATATTTTTGAAATCCAAATTTTGTTTAGAAACATTCAGGTTGAGTTGGTTCCTAAGAAAGAGGTCTCTCAATATTCATGGAGAGTATTACACCAGTCTTATGTGGAGTCTTCTACAGAACAGAAGAAAAATGAAATAGTTTACAACTTGTTTTACACAGCCAGCACAACCAGGATGCTAAAACCTGATGATGGCATTATTTATTGGAAAGATATAAAACTCACTTTTAATAAAATTCAAAACTCGTTCAAATACAAACCATGAGAAAATACTTATAATAAACTGATATATCAAATAGTTTATGGAATTACAAATCGAAACTAGTTAGATACAACTAGCAATGGCTAAAATTAGAAATTTATCTCTTGGAGGCTGGGAAGCTGACTCATTGAACCAACTGCTTGCTGTTCAGGCACGAGGACCTGAGTTCAGAGACCCAGCACCCATGCCAAATACCGAGCATGCAGAGAGCCTGCAGAAGAGGGTGAGGAAGGATTGTAGGAGCCAGAGGGGTTAAGGACACCACGAGAACAGGACCCACAGATTCAGATTCAGCTGAGCAGGGCTCCTAAGTGGCTCACAGAAACAGAAGTGGCAATCACGAGTCAACCTGGGTCCGTGCTAGATCCTCGGCAAATAGGTTGTGGTTGTTTACCTTGAGGTTTTTGTGGGGCTGCTAACAGTGAGGGTAGAGGTATCTCTGATTCTTTTGCCTGCTCTTGAGACCCTTTTCCTCCTACTAGGTTGCAGCCTTGTGCAGTCTTGTTATGAGGGTTTGTGCCTATTCTTATTGGTATGCCCTATTCAGTTGACATTCTGGGAGGTCTGCTCCTTTCTGAAGGGAAATTGGGGGAGAGGAGTAGAGTAGGGGAAGACTAGGAGGAGTGGAGGGATGGGAGGGTGTGGTTGGGATGCACCGTATGAGAGAATAATAAATAGAAAGAACAAAGGAATGAGAGCTGAGCATGATGGCGTGTGTCTGCCATCCTAGTGCTGGGGAGGTGCACACAGGTGAGTTCCTGGAGTTCAGGGGTCAACAAGTCTAGCCAGTTGGTAAGTTCAAGTTATAATGAGGAGCCATACCTCAAAAAAATGAAGTGTAGAATGATGGAGGAAGGCATCTGACATCGAATCCTGGCCTCTACTTGCACACACATTCACTTGCATGCACACTCATACAACACGCAAAGAAAAAAGACAGGAAGTACAAAAGGAAGAAATAAAAGAAAAGTAGAGCTGTCTATCAAACACGGTCACAAAATGAAGTGGCAGCAGTGGGAATCTTCCCTGGAAGCTCAAGTTTCTGCCAGAGTAAACCTGTGCCCAGTCTGTGGCCCAGAAACTCCATTTCTATTATTTACCCAAGAAGAATAACAACATTTGCTCATAAAACCATGTGTATAGGAAAGCTCAAACATTTTATTCAAAATAACCAAAATGCCCATCAGCAGGTGACTGAAAAACAAATAATGACAGATCTCTGTAAAGGAATACCATTCCCAATAAAAACAAACAGGCTACTGAGACACAGCAGCATATATGAATCTCAGAATCATCATTCTGCAGGCAAAAGCTACCCAGGAAAAGATGTATTTATGCTTTCGATTCCATGACATCCAAGAAGAGGAAAAATAACCCATAGTGAGACAAATTAAGACAACTGTTCACTATGTTTGATGGATACTGAGGCTGGATATTGTTTCTATCCTCTAAGGGTCCAGTTTGGTTAAAGTGTCAGTACCCAGAGTGGTTCTGTGTGGGAGGCAGAGGGACCACGAGGACACGAGACATAGTGGAACGTCTCTAAATCATTGAGAACATGAAGTATTTCTTGTGTGACTCTTTCAATCTTTACGAAAACTAGAGACTGGCTCCACCCACTCTCTCTGCTTCCTGCTGGAGATGCCAACTTCTGCTCCTACCTGCTTTCCTAGCACAGTGTGCCCTCCTCTGCCACCCTTGTCTAAGGCTACACTGATGAGAGTTCCCAATCCTGGATGTTGAACCTCCAAAACTATGAGCTTAATAAACCTCTTTTCACCTACCGAGATCCTATGCCAAATATTGCATTGTGACAACACACAGCTGGCTACTACAAGGAAAGCCCGTGGCATATGTTAAGCGGAAACTCACACCAGAACCTTCCAGGATTACGCTGACATAGGTGAGAGACCAATTTACAGCAGTGCACATCTTTCAAGACTCACTAAACTATATTATTAAGATCTATGCACTTTATTGTACCTATGATGTGTCTCATTAAAATGCTAATGATTGAGCTGGTGATCTTGTCACTAGAGCTGCTCAATATGGGAACCACACTAAAGTGTCACCTGATACTCCAAATGTGGACCCCTCTGCAGAAACACTGAGTGAGGGAGGGGAGAAGCATGGAACTTCAGCAGCCCAGAGAGCCAGCTGACCCAGCCAAAGGAACAAAGGCTTGCCTTCAGGCTCCACCGAAGTGGCTGAACATACTGTGGAAATACTGACCTCTGTGCCTTGTCTCTAAACGAGGTTCTAACACCCTCTACACATGACTAACATTAAATGCTTTTTACTCTGGAGGTGCGGGGATCAAACCTAGGGCTTTAGAATAGACAAGAACCCTGTCACTGAAATACAGCCACCGCCCCCATATCATGTTGGCCTGGGAAAGTTATTCAAAATCAGTCTTCAGTCCCTGACTCTAAAAAATGAGGAAAACTCCTTGATAGACCTGAATTTTTTCACACATTTAAAAGAAAGGACCCAGGGGGAGAAACCAGCTATCCCAGTTCTGGCTGAGGCGGGAGGATCATGAATTTGAGGTCCACTTGGCCAGTATCATGAGTTCATGATCAGCCTGAGAAACCTGGTGAAACCGTGTCTAAAAACAATCAAAATACAACCCCAAACACAAACCCTGCCCTACACATATATACTCCTCCTGAAAGCATGACCCAAATGCTGCTCTGCACCTTCTGCCCTAGGGACTCCCAGGAGCCATTGTTTCTGAAAGCATTCAGTTGCCAGAATGCAATGGTGACCTTCATCCACAGACCTTGTATTAAAATCCCTGTCTTTTCCCTTCTGCATCAGGTTTGTATCTGTAACAGAGACATGGTCACGACAGAAGAACAAGAGGACATTCATTCATTCATTCACTGAAAAATATTGATGGAACAATGGACTCAGATATGGTCGACTATCTTAATGAAATCATACTTATCTCTCCAGACCCTAAAAAGTGATGGTACACTCATTCAACTACAGATTCTTATTAAGTTCCTACTACAAGCAAACAAAAAACAAAAAAGAAGAAGAGTTGATTATCTGAGTTAAAGGATTTAAATTCCAGCTTTGATCACACCCTGGTAGTATAGGCCTGTAATCATCGCTACTTAAAAATCAGAGATAGGAGGATTGCACATTCAAGGCTTGCTATGGATATTCAGTAAACTAGCAGTCAATCTTAGCAACTTAATGAGATCCTGTATAAAAATAAAAAATAAAATAAAAAGAGAACTTGGACTAATTAATTTGCTGTAACTAATGAGTAGGATACTTGCCTCTCTCTCTCTCTCACACACACACACAGAGAGAGAGAGAGAGACACACACACAGAGACACACAAACAAACAAAAAGCAATCTCCAGCTCAGCCATCATTTTGGAAGAAGCAATAGCAAGTTCCTTCAACTCAAAGAAGCTCAGTCTCCCCGACTATAAAATGACAATAGAAAGAGTGACCCAATGCACAGAGGAACAAACCCCTGCATCTCTATCAGTAGTTGTCCTTGGCATATAATCCAAGTGTTCCAGACATGCTTGCTGCCATTATAATGGGCAGAGATGGGGCTAGGCAAGCTGGGTGTACCAATGTGACTTTCTACTAATTCACTGATTCTCAAGTAACTCCTCATCTAGTAGAAAGCCCTACAGTCTACCCTTGTTTTTAGCTAGGACAGTGCTGTAGTTTGGATGTTGGATGTCCCCCAAAGATCCATGTACTAAAGGCTTGGTCTCTAGGATGGAATTGCTTGAAGCAGTGGATCCTTAAAGAGGTGTGGATCTAGTGGGGTATCTTTAGGTCAATGAGGACAGTAGGGTATTGGCTAAGTTGTTCTTTCTTATGGTTCCTAGTCATGAAATGAATGGTTTTTCTACATGCTCCTGCTACAATGTACTGCTTCTTCACAGACCTAAAGGTGATGGGGTCATAGACAGACCACAAACTCTGAACCAGAATAAATCTCTTTATCACTATAAGGTTATGTGGTCTGAAAGAAAATGGTCCCCAAAGGGAATGACCCTATTAAGAGGTATCGCTTTTGTTGGAGTAGGTGTTGCCTTGCTGGAGGAAGAATGTCACTTTGGGGGTAGACTTCAAGGTCTCCTATGTTCAAGCTATGCCCACGAACATAGTTTACTTCCTGTTGCCTGTGGATCAAGATGTAGAACTCTCAGCTCCTTCTCCAGCACCACGTCTGCCTGCATGCAGCCACATCCTCTCACGATGATAATGGATTAAACCTCTGAAACTGTAATCAATTACAAAACTGTGTGCAATTATATTCTTTCCTTTATAAGAGTTGCCATGGCTGTGGTATCTTTTCACAGCGCTTGAAACCCTAAGACAAAGGGTCATGATCTCAGGTATCTTGTTACAAAGATGATCACTTAAGTTTTGTTTTCAGGGACTACCCACCAGACCCTTAGCTCTCTTTCGTTGCTTGGTCACTGATACCTGGTACTCTTTAGAAGAGGTGGCATTACTCAGGAGGAAAAGTCTGGGGTCAGACAATCATACTGAATCCCAGCTCTGCTCATCCCATGAGAATGCAGGCTGGTTCCATGACACCTGCAAGCCTTTCACTTTATACAGACAGCATCATCCTTCAGAGGATAAGCCTGTGACAATCAGTAGATTTCATGTGTTTTTTTGCAAATGCCTCACATGCTACATAGTCTCTTCTGTTCTCAAAAGCCCCTAAACTTGCTCTTTTTACCTTGGGTCTTGGATTGGCTGCTCTCCATGAAAACAAACATCTCTCTGAGAGTTGTTGATTGATCCCACAGTGGGAGAGGACTGTGACTAAGGGAAGAACACTGTGAGATTGACCGGAAGGCTGACTATGAAGCCACAAGTGAACTGATCCCCGTATCTACCGTTGGCAAGTGTTAGCTCTATGTTCTATGTTAGTCAACGAAACAGTCAGCCAATGTCTCTTATTTGAGGCAGAGCACACAGATGTTTAAGCCTAATTGATTATAATCAAACACATATTACCTGTGCTGTTTTCTTATCAGAGTTCCAAACCAGTCAAATTCAGTGCCTTTGGGTCAACCTCTTTACCCTTTTACTAAAGCCAGGGACCAAGAGCCTGTGTTGCTTGCTCGTCCTCAAGATACAGGTGAAAAGGATGTTTCTCTTTGATTCTTGATTGAACTATTCAGTAGAAAAACATCACCCAATCTCCAGTGACAACACTTACCCCTCCCACCAGCCCCCTCTCTTTCTCCTTGCTCTGTCCTTCACAATAACCACCTTGGTTAAGCAAACATATATTTAGGGGTGGGTAATCATATTCAGCATCTTCCTTACCCACTCCCCCTTTACCACCTGGCAATGACCACCAGCAACTTGCAGATCCCTACAATTTCTCCTATTTCCAAGCAAATGGCCGCAGAGGGAATGCCTGTGCTGGCATAATATGTGTGATACTGAGGACAAAAGAATGTGGACTTAACCACTTTCCTCTCCTCTTTTCCAAGACAAAACCTTGAGATCAAGAAGAGAAGCGGAATAATCCCCTCTAATCCAGTTCCTGTAGGGAGCCCCGGCTGGGAAGCTGATTTGAGGCCTGTGCGGCTCCCCTCCTGACTAACATTTGGACATAAGTGACAGATGGCCATCCGAAGGCACTGAGATCTGTACTTCAGCCTATGGCAGGGAGAACCTAAATCCATCTACATGGTAAAAACAAAACAGATCAAACAACAAACAAACAAATATGTTTGGGAATACATAAGGACAGACCCCCAGCATTGTAACAATGGAGGGCTAAACATTCCTGGGTGCCTCAGCACCAAAAGGAGAGTGAGAAGGAAGCACTTCAAGCACAAAATTTAAGGAGGCACTCCTTCTACAGGCTGAGTCTACCTTTGGATAGTCTCGAGAATAAGTGCCTCCTTAAGGCTCATGTGCAGTCCTCTCCCTGGCTTTCCCCAGGTCTTACCCTGCCTCCTGCATTGAGTCTACAGTGGAAGTTCATCTCTGAAATGGCCTCACAGCTCCTGTCTCCTGTGGCAAGGAGGCAGCATATGAGGTTATAACCATCACCAACAGGAAAAACCTACAAAGCCAATCGGCCCAGATCAACCTTATCCGAAAATTAAATTCAGGAAGAATGTCTGTGCCAGAGGCTTTGAATAAAGACTGAGGAGCTGGGTGAATTATGTCTTCAATTACAGTTTACAAAGAACAGAGGTGCTCCTTCTAAACGGGAACTCTTGAATTAGCTCTCCAAAAAAAAAGGTAGAAAGCCCAATAGTGAACCTTGGGTCAGACGAAGCATTCACAAGAGCCTCAGGCTATTGTCAGATTAAGCTATGTTTGATTCTGACGCTCAAAATTAACTTTAGGTAAACTTGGGAATGGACATGGCATGGCCTCTGTGGGGGAAGACACCCCGATTTGACAGGTGTCACTCTGCTACTAGGTTCCAATGCTCTGCCTCTCCCTCTCCCTCTCCCTCTCTCTTTCTCTCTGTGTGTAACAGGGATGATAGTAAGTAAACCTGGCTTTGCAGACATTGTGACTTCGACCATAGCTACTCAGCTTGACCATGGGAATGCAAAAAAACTAGCCACAGACATTGTGAAAATGAAAGAGCTTGGCTATATGCTACTAAAAATGTAAATGTATTCCCTCAAATACGTGGTGGGTCTAATTCAGTCAACAGGCCATAGTCTGCCACCTTTCGATATAGGTGATGCTTGAAAGAGAGAACGGGGCGACTTCCAGTCACCCTAAAAAAGATGTTGGGAGCGATTACCCATTGGTTACTCTTTATTTTCTCTGTAACACTCTCGATAGCACCTAAGATTCTCTAGCAGGAATTTTTCAAGCTTAACCCAGCCACATATAAATTAGTTCCACTCAGGCAAATGCTCAATACTTGGAGATCATAAGCAGCAAGCAGAGTTGGGAACTTTGCATTTGCTTACAGAAAGTTTTCTCCTTGCCGAACCAGGGTGTTCACCTCTGATCTCCATACTGAGGGCTTTTACGTTATTTTTGTAACATAAAAGGAGAAATAGTTTCTTACAAAGAATGGGTAGCTGGCCCTCAGAATGTGGGGTCCAGGCTTCTAGTTGGTCTTTAATAAACGTATGTTAAAAGCATGCTCTAATTAATTCCAGTCAGAATTAAGCCAGAGGGACTGAAGAAATGGCTCAACGGTTAAAGATCACTTGTTGCTCTTTCAGAAGACCTGGGTTTAGTTTCAAGCACCCACATGGTGGCTCACAACTACCGTCAACTCCATCTCCAGGGAATTAATCTGATGTCTACTTCTGCCCCCAGGGGCACCAGGAAAACATGTGGTACACACACATACATACATACAAGCAAAACACACATGAGAAATTAAAATTCAAAAACTAAGCTAGAATCCCTTTTTCTTATTCTAAAGTCTTTGGATCATATGCTTACTTCAGCAAATATTTTTCAATAAAATAACTTAGAATTTTTATTTATAGCCATAGCACTAACATTTATTTAATAATGACATACAGTAAATGTATGATGAAGCTCGGTTTACTGGTGCACACCTGTAACGCCAACATTCTAAGCTATGTATTTTTTGATGTATCTCTAAATAAACAAATCAAGTATTTTAGGAATAAGGAAACGAATGTGCAATGATCTTACTTTATAAGCCTTTTGTTATTATAGGTTCTTACCAACTAGCTTGGGCAACTAAAACATTCTGTTAGGCAGCGTTTTGCACTGTTGGGATGCTGCATTCAAACCCACTTAGCACTGCCTTGGAAATATTCATCCCCAATCACAACCTGCATCCTGACTCCCTGTTGGCCCCTGAGTACAGGGGGAACAGGGATCTGAATCCGAATGGCAGACTTAGTTGAGCTAGGAACCTATCTACCTCACCCATTGATTGAGTAACAGGGTATGGGGACTGACATTCCCATCCATGCAGGGGACCAGTAGGAGAAGTGCAAGCGCCTAGGCCTCAAAGTCATGTGACAGCAGATGACATCTCAGATGTCCTCACAGTGTATTATCCCACTGATGACGATGGATCACTCTTCAGCACTGGCTCTTGATGTCCTCACAGTGTATTATCCCACTGATGAAGATGGATCACTCTTCAGCACTGGCTCTTGATCCTTGTGTACAGCTCACATATGACAGGAAGATGCTCACAGATAAGAAAAAGTCCAGCAACTTGGGCTCGGACTATGGAAATGCCTGCCAAGCCATGATTTATGTGGAGATGAATAAGATGCATTTACTACTTTGTCAGCAGCAATAAACAGCGTCTCCCTTCCTACCACGGTAGCACTGTGAGTGGAAATGCATGTCACACTTGTATTGTGGTTTATGCTGTTTTGTTACCAACTGCCTGCAGTGGAGGCTTGCAAATCAAATCAAGCCACCATTATTCTGGACTGATTATCCAATTACAGAATGAAATAGGCCATCCTTTTCTTCTTCCATCACATGCCTGCCTGGTAGTTATTGTGCTGACTTGTGTGAGGGACCAGCGAGGAAATAAACAAGTGTGCATTTCAAACACAGCGGGCAAAGGGGAAGCTATGTATAGCTGGAAGAAATGAACTGATCAGTGGTAAGCTGCAGCATCCGTATCACACAGTAAGTTCTTTCCTGATAGCTGTTCAGTCAGAAACACTGCAAGGCATGGTGCTGTCCTTCAAGAAGCATAACTTGTAATTCAGAAGCAAATAGTAATAATCAGTCACTCCCTGGAACACACTCTATCTTTAAGAGGGCTCAAAACCTGCAGAGGCTGCAAAACCAACCTACAGTGGTTGGCAATTCAAATTTCTCTGCATGAAAATTCTTTGATCAGCGCTGCAAGAGAAATAAAAAGACAATCAAAAGTAAACTTGAGGTCTCTCGTGACTATGGTAACTTGAAGAAATAAGTGAGCTCTACTTTCACGAGTGCTCCAGCTCACAGTGGTGCCTTCAGCAAGTTCTGGCCACCCTTTGTGAAGGGTTTCAGAGGCAGGAAGGACCTGGGAGTGTTCCTAATAGAGGGTCTAACAATGTCCCTTCCAAATCTGGTAAGAATTGGACCTGGAATATTTCCTAAGGGCTCCTGCGGCTGGAGAAGCTAGCCAGGGAATGCCAAAGATCTGCGGGTCTCCCACCCCCAGAACCGAGCGTCCAGGTGTGCTCCATTACACTGAGCTTTGAAACTGGTGCTGGGGACCCACACTATGTCCGTCCTCAGGCTCCTGCAGCAACCACTTGACTGACTAAGCCATCTCCCACCCCAGCGCTTATGCTAAATGCTTGGCTGCCAACACGTGTGAAGTGGCGAAACCTTTGCTGTTTGATCCTTGTGATTGTGCCTTTGAAGGGGCTACTGAGACCATAACCCCTTCCTGTTACCCAGTCCCCAGAAGGTGAGCACTTTTGCTTTGTTGAATGCTCCTACCATGACACTCTACATTCCCACAGGTTCAAACGTAACAGAAGCAGTAGACCATGCACTGAAACCTATGAACCGAAACAAACAGTTCTGGCTTTAAGTTGTTCACATTTGGTATTACAAAGTAATGGAAAGCAAGCACAGGATCAAACTTCTCCACTCATATGGCTCTCTGCTTCAGAAAGGTCACTCACTCACAAAAAGATGTTAGTACTAAACATAGCTGAGATAGAAAAAAAAAGAAAACTATTCCCATAAACCTGCAGTTTCTATGGCTCCCTTGCAACTAGGAACAAACAGAAGCCTTCGCTGGACCACCACATCAGCCCTGCAAACTTACTCCTGGCTGCTGCAGACTCTGCCCTCCCAGCCGGACCAGATACACTTGAAGGCTGAAGCATGAGGCTCATTAGAATTCATAATTCCTGAACCAGCACCGCAGCGTCAGGGACAGGATGCTACATCTCAAATCAGTCACCTTGTGGATGATTTTGGTTTTTATACATGCTAATAGTACTTGCTAATTAAGAGAGATTTTCTATTATCCCAGGCAGCAAAATCCAATGATTTTCTTGTGCATGTTTCATGAACCAAAATCTGTTACAGAACTGATCTGGTGAGTTGCTCTCTTGGGATTTTAGGAACCACAGAGGAGCTGAATATCACAGCTCCTCATGCGGAACTCAGCATGAGTCTGATCCAGAAAGGGATTCCCTGATTTAAAAGAAGTCAAATACCCATCATAGGAGACTTAGTGGAAGTGTGTGATTACTATGACTAAGGGCAAACAAAGACTATAAAGACAGATCTGGACTTGACTTGTCTATTTCTATCTATTACTAAAGACACGGGGTCCAAGGCTGCCGTTCGTGCGCATCTTGTCATTTTATCTCCTAGAAAAATAAAACCCACGTAATATTATGTACTTGATGGGGTGTTGTTTAAATTGAAATCTTGGCTTTACCATTTTTATAGAGAACTAGAAAACTTTCTCTCTCTCTCTCTCTCTCTCTCTCTCTCTCTCTCTCTCTCTCTCCCTCTCCCTCTCCCTCTCTCTCTCCCTCTCTCTCTCTTTCTTCCCCCCCTCTTTTTCTCTCCCCCTGCATGTGTGAGAGTGTGTGCATATATCACTGTTGCTTCAGAAAGGGAGATGTCACACTTTGCCCCACTAAGCAGAACCTGAGAAGTGGATCTAATTATGAACAGTTTATTTGGGAGTTGGTCTTAGGAGGCACCAGGAAGGGAACGGGGGAGTGAAAGGATGGATGGATGGGAGATAGCAATAAAGACTTTGTTAGCAAACAGCATCATGAGCAAAACACTCCCAGGAAACTCTAGCAGCCAGTGTCTGGGCATGACTACATGTACATGTGTGTGGCAGAGCTCTCCCGTTGAGGGGTGCGGAAGCCAGGCTGTTAGTCAATCGCTGGTTCCTCAACCTCGTCCTCGCTTGAGGAGACAGGTATAGGAGACCCATAGGCAGCACTCATTAGTCATAAGATCCCCCCCCCCAAAAAAAAAGCCGATGCCCACCATGTGAATCAAGAAAAAGAGGCACCTCTTACTGTGGCTGAATCCTTCTTCAACCAGTGTTTTAAAGCTCCTCTCATCCCTACAACATCTTGTGAAAGGTGTTTTACAGCATCTTGTAGGAGGAGCAGAGAAAGTGGACAGTTTGCTCACAGTTACTTGGACATCCAGGGATGGAGAAGGGTTCAAGGCTACACAGTACGTCCATGGTTGTAGAGACCATGGCTGATCCTTGCCCTATTATAAGCTTCTCACTTACTGCTCAGGCTACCTCTCTTATCCGGCTCCAGAAACCCATAGGTCATCACCTTTAACTTCAAGACAAACCCCTTGGTCCTCAAGTCCACTAGGAATGGAGCGGAACTGGTAGCAGTGCTGGGAAAACACACCTGGTGTGAGTGCTGGATGCTTAGAAATATTTTACTAAGACCAAGTTGGGAATCACAGCACAAGAAGAGAAGGTTCTAGAACCCTGATAAAGTAGAGGAGATGCATGTCTAGCAAGTGAGGGAAGAGTTGGAGGAAAGGTGAGTACGACCATACTCTCTTCACAGCCCAAAGTCCATCCACATCACAGCACACCAAACACCGGAGTTAAAGGAAAACACGACTCTGGTTGATTTTTCTTTCTGAAGTGCTTTCCTATACCCATAGTAACAATGACTAAAACTAGCAATTTTTAATTCTCCATACTCTCTATGTTCAAGTAAATGTAATTTAACATTTTAACTTTTAGAGACAAGTGTACTGTAATATACTATAAGCTCATTGTATGTATCTCTTTTCTTATTTAACTTTTTAGTTTGAGACAGAATCTCATACAGCCAAAGTTAGCCTTCAATGCCTGGTCCACCTGCCTCCATCCCCCCAGGGCTAGGATTACAGGCATCACAACTAGTTTGTTTAGCTTCTTTCTCTTTCTAAATCTACAATGATCTTCAAGTAATGTTATCAAATTACTTATATTGTTTGTTGTGACTGCTTCCATTTCTCTTATAAAAATAAAATTATAAAAATTATTTTGAAAATACATATTGAAGATGCCCAGGCTTTTGTGTGTGTGTGTGTGTTTTATTTTATTTTTTAAGTTTTTTTATTTATTTAATTATTAAAGATTTCTGCCTCTTCCCCGCCACCACCTCCCATTTCCTCCCCCTCCCCCAATCAAGTCTTCCTCCCTCCTCAGCCCAAAGAGCAATCAGGTTTCCCTGCCCTGTGGGAGGTCCAAGGACCACCCACATCCATCCAGGTCTATTAAGGTGAGCATCCAAACTACCTAGGCTCCCACAAAGCCATTATGTGCAATAGGATCAAAAACCCATTGCCATTGTTCTTCAGTTCTCAGTAGTTCTCATTGTCCACTATGTTCAGCGAGTCCGGTTTTGTCCCATGCTTTTTCAGACCCCGGCCAGCTGGCCTTGGTGAGTTCCCGATAGAACATCCCCATTGCCTCAGTGTGTGGGTGCACCCCTCGCGGTCCTGAGTTCCTTGCTCGTGCTCTCTCTCCTTCTGCTCCTCCTTTGGATCGTGAGACTTCAGTCCAGTGCTCCAATGTTGGTCTCTGTCTCTGTCTTCTTTCATCGCCTGATGAAGGTTAATATTCAGGAGGATGCTTATATGTTTTTCTTTGGATGCCCAGGCTTTTTACTCTAAAAAAAAGCCTTGGAACAAAGAGCTCCCTAACTTGGGCCAGGTCAAGTTGGACTCACTTTTATGAATCAGGTAAGACTTGACCCATTGTCCTTCCCTTGAGGGAAGCTAAGGTCCGCAGCTCAGTGGCCTCGCTGGAGTTCCTGAGCACAAGGCTGCAGTGTCTCCATGCTCTGCTGCCTTCCATGGGAACAGTACCCTGGGGTCTGTTCCAAGATGGCTGGGGCCCTGGTCACTGCATCACAAACACCTTTCTGCTTCTCTGTTCCAAGCTGCAGTTCTTCTCATCACTTCCAGGGAGAAAGTAAAAAGGATCAAGAATCAACTAGAAAAAACCAAGTGGCTTGTCATGGAGTCTCTGTGTGTGTGTGGGGGGGGGGGATGCAGAGGGATGGGAGTGAGTTCCTGCTTGTCACAGAGGCTGTGTGTGTCTGGGGGATGTAGAGGGATGGGAATGGGTTCCTGCTTGTCACTGAGGCTGTGGGGGGGGGTGCAGAGGAATGGGAGTGGGATTCTCAAAGGAGGAAGCAATGGTGAATGACTACAAAGACAGAGGGACAAAATGGACTGAGGAAGTCTGAACAGATCACTGACGTTCCGAAGCTTTCTTGATTGTGTTTGTTGGTCTTTATGTGGGGCCCCTGGCAGTGAGCAGGATTTATTTCTAGTGCATGAACTGGCTTTCTGGACTCTATTCCCTATAATGGGATGCCTTGCTCAACCTTGATACAGGGGGAGGGTTTGGTCCTGCCTCAACTTGATGTGCCAGACTTTGCTGACTCCCCATGGGAGGCTTTCGCTCTCTGAGGAGTGGACAGGGAATGAGGGACTGGGAAGGGGAGAGGGAACTGTGGTTGGTATGTAACAAGAATAAAAAATTAAAAAAAAATAAAGAAACTTTCCTGAGGTTCAGGCAATGACAGAAAGTAAACAGGCAGAGCATGAGAGAAGAGGGGAGTCTGGTAACACTTGCTTTGATCCTAACAATAATGCCCTTTCATAGAAAAGACTAGAAGCTTTTCTCTATTACTAGTGAGAATTACATGATATAGAAACTATGCTGTGCTGTCCAAGTTCACCCCCAGATGGGTGACTCTGTAGCCCAGGACCCAAGAAGGTCCCCAACCTCAGGTCCAATGCTTTTCTCCGATTGCTGTGCTGAAGGCTCTCTCTTTTGTCCCTCCCTCCTTCCAAGGCAAATGAGATGCTCCCAGCATTCCTTCCCCTGCAATACCAGTTTGCAACTCACAGTACCAGCTTGCCCCTAGGTGCTTTCCTCTTCTGTAAGTGGGCTCAATGGCAAACTGAGGCAGGGAACTTGGTGGAAATGTCATTCACAGTTTCTAACATGTTGTATGTTGTTTCCTAAGGAACCGAAGCTTTTTCATTCAGGATAAAGCTTGTGTTAGGGCCAGGCTTAGGTAGTTGCCCAGGTTTTATATCATGAGAAGGAGTTTTAAAGTGACAGATCTTTTTAGGCAATAAAGACAGGGAAAGAGAGAGCCTTGAGTACTCTGAATACAGCACCAACAACAAAGATGAACATGCTGTTAGCATTCTTTACAGCCCCTTCCCACAGGGACTTCAGTAATACCCTGACCACCACAAAAATCCCTTAAACAAGGTAAGTTTAAGCCAGGGATACTTTACAATAAGAACATCACTACTTTATAAACTGTATTATGTGAAACTTCCCCTATTCATTTTCAAAGGACCGGGATGGGTATATAAATTATACTGTGGGCTGGACTATATGACAGAGCTGTGAATTACAAGGTCATAATTTTACCAGCAATTTTAGATGCTACCATAAACTATTCAAGGTCTAAAGGTGTTCTCATACACTTTTTTTTCCCCTAAGCTCCCAAAAATAAAATCCTAAGCCAGTTTTTGAAAGACGGTTCTTTTTTGGCTTCTGTTTCAGGAAAACAGCCGTCCAGGTATACCATCAGCTCTTTTCTCCTGCAGCATACTATGGTCACTTCTCTTCTGTTTTAAATAACTCGCACCTAGTCTTTGATAGATGCTTCCTCAGCCTTCTTATGAGAAGGATGGGCTTCGCTGGAAATGGCCTTGGGGTTGGAAAGCTTCCCGGAGCTGCAGCATCCCTGCCCAGGGCTTGCCTGAGGAGATGCAGTGATGGCTGTGGACCAGATGGTCCTCTTCTGTCTATCATGGAAACTTCTCCTGTGCCTTCTGCCCTTCTCCTCCTCCCCTCCACCCATTTTCTTGTTTCCTCGTCATTTTTATGCCTTTTGGTTTATTGGAAGGAATTAGCCTTTGGTTCCACCGGCCAATTCTCTCTTCTAGCTAACAAAATCCTAGCTCTGAATGCACGAGTCCACCTGCCCAAATATTGCCTTTCTTTGCTCATCCTTCCTAGGGACCCTGATGTCTTTTTTGTGCTTTCTCTCCAGCCCTGCCCTGCCATCCTCTGAAACTTCAGTGGAATCCACTCTCTCTTGCAAATGAATACAGTAACACTGGTCTCTCTTCTTTTGCTCCTTCATTTGTATATGAATTCACCAAACTCAAGTAATGCATTCCTCTTAGTGGTTCACTGAGACTTAACACAGTGTTGGAGACATAGTTGGGACACAAGTGCCTACTGAATGGACCAAAATGATGTTAAATGAAGTATTGGGTGGGTGGACAGGTAGGAGAGTTCTACCCACTATTCATCTACAGGAGGGATACCAAGAGAGGGCCGCAGGGGAGGCTCGCCTCCATTTCCCCAGTGATTTTTACAGACTGGCCAGCTCAGAGTCATATACTCCCGCTCCTAGCAGTAACATTGCAGCTCTACCATCGACCTCCCTATAGTTACTCAGAAATATTGAGATTAAGCTACTCACTAGAGAACAGATATAGTATCTACTATCAGTAGATGCTCACTAGATACTCTGATATTCCTAGACAGCTTAGGAATCTTCTCCCATGTATAATTTTTTCATAAATAGACATGCTCTCCTCCCTTCCCCCTCCATTTCACCTGGTCAATCTCATGCTTTAAGGCTCAATTAAGCATCACCTCTCCTACAAGTCCCCACGTCACAGGTACATCAACACATTCTCAACTTACAACACGCAACACCTATGGCACCAAAGCAGATCCTAACTCACTCGACTAGAAGGTGTGCCTAGTCCTTACAGGAGAGCAGGAATATCTTCACGCTCTCTTGCCATATTAGAAAGGTCACCAGTGTACCAGGCCCCCAGCAATAGACTGGGTATGCTCTTTACTATTGTACAATTTCCTGGACCAATTACTTCTCAGAACATCCTTGTCCATCTCTGCCAAGTCAAGGATAACAATGAAATTTACTTCAAAATGCCAATCAAGTTAGAATAGCCTTCCCAGAACGTCTTCTAAGTGGAACATCTATATAGATGTTGTGTGCTTTATTAATGCACCTAAGGAAACGGAAGGAACTCTAAGTATCCCTCATTTCTGTTGGTCATCAAGGCAACTCCAGCATGGCACCAACCCTCCTTTCAAATTAAGAATTGAAGAGATCCAAGCAGGAGACTCAGCAACCCATAATTTAGACTGTGTTCACTCCTGCCAAGAAATACACACAGCGAGCTGACCCCCAGGCTCTCAACTTATGAGCCTAGTTTTCAGTATTGTCCAGCCCCCACATGGTGCTTTCATCCATGGAATGTGATCAGCTACTGCTCCTGGAGCAAACGCCGGAGTTCCATCAACCACCTCCCTATGCACACTCACAAATATCTTGATTAAGCTACTCACTGGATCCCCTAGGTAGCCTGAGAATCTTTACCCTTTATCTAGCCATGTCCTTCCTTGTCCATTCCTACTGCTTTCCAGTTGAGAGAAACAGTGCCTGCCTGCTCCATGACCCATGCCCACAAAAAAGAAGTCTTGGATAAGTAAATACCCCCTGTTTTACTTAAGTCTGAATGGAGCATGGTAAGCAAGGCAGGTTACCATTTGGGTTCTCATAGTCGGTTTGGTTTAATATTGATTATCTCATTGTGTCAATCTCTATATGATCTGAGGAAAGTCAAGCATATGACTCCAACATCCCATTGGACTCTATTATAGGCATCCATAGACATCTTTATTTATGGTACGGCCAACATATGGGTTAGATCCAAAGCAAGCATGTATTTGTCGACATTTAAATGTGTATCTTCTCAAGTCTGGTTTTCAGTGTTATTATTGAACACTTTATCATTTCCCTGTCATATTTACTCACCAGATGTTCAATTCCCACTGCAGATAAGGTATTTTGATTTCCCGTATCCATAAATAGATCAGGCTATTCCCAGCTGAACTACATACATCTCATGGTCCACACAACCACAGAGTTATGATCAATACTGATCTGTTGGATGAATCATTTATTAATCCCAAATTACATTTCCAAATCTTGTCCTTCTCTCCCTGTGCCTTCTCTCCCAGCTCTCAAGAGATACCAAATCTACTTACAGTGTTATTACTTTGCACTGTGGTGAAGACACCCAAAATTGGCACTCTGGGTGGCTTCATTCCTAACATCATTTTATACAGGAAAACCTGCATTCCAGTGAACAAAGAACTATAAAATTGATGCAGTTGAGGAAATTATGCCCTATACAGATAACACTATGGACCAAACTGTTCTAATAAGCATGGAAAATCTCTCAGACAATTAAGTTCCTGTTTAAGGCCATTTGCCTTGGAATTCCCTAAAGGATTTGGGAGGATGGTGAAATTGTTGGTGACAGAAGAAATGGCTGGTTGGAGCCCAAGCTGAATAGATTATTGAATTAAGGCAGGCTCAAAGCAGACTAGCAGGGAAAAGTGATGCTGAACTTTCCATGGCTCTAGTCTTGTTTCTGCTCTATTTAATAGTTTTCTGGGCCACTCTTGTTTTCGGGAAATGAAATAGACAAAAAATTCACTTTTTTCTGACTCAAATCCAGAGAGATTTGTCTTGATCAAAGTAGAGACTGGGAAAAATAGGGCCAAATGAGGGGAGAGAATTTTTTTCTAAACTCTTTATGATCTTCAAAGGGGGGGGGGATCATCTGAAAACCCACCAGAGTAGCGAATGTGCTAGGGAAAGTACCTATCATTATCAAACAGTTAAACCCAGCTGGAGGTCATGGGGTAATCGCCCATCTCCACTGATTTTCCAGCCTGTAAATAAGGAACGACTGAAAAATCCTGGTGACCTCTGGAAGGCAATGTGTAGTAATGCCCAGTTTATCTTAAAGTGCTTTATGTACATCCATTAGACATGCCTAGGGGCTCCTATCTACTGTGACATGACTCATGCTTCAGAGTGCTGTGCTGTCAAGGATAAGGACCTCTTCCTCGGGCTGGTGACTAAGCAGAAGTCTGATGCTGAGTAATCATATCCAGTGCCTGGGACAGAGTGTGGCATACAGCAAGTACTCAATAAATGTTGGAGTGGCTGAATGAGTGTATATATATGTGTGTGTATGTATATGGATGTGTATATACATATATATATGTATATATACACACACACACATGCTGAATGAGTTTCCTTTTCTCTCTTTCTTTTTCTTTTTCTTTTTGGTTTTCTGAGAAAGGGTTTCTCTGCGCAGCTTTGAAGACTGTCCTGGAAATCACTCTGTAGACCAGGCTGGCCTCACACTCACAGAGATCCGCCTGGCTCTGCCTCCTGAGTGCTGGGATTAAAAGTGTGCGCCACCACTGTGCAAGTATATGAATTTCTTAAACTTTCATAAAATTCCTACCCTAACCATGTATTGGAATCCTCTACAGAACAGGTGGTAAGTTATGGCATGTGAGCACATAGGGCCCATCACTAACTTTTGTCTGGAAACCTTCTTTTATGTATTCTGTGTGTTTTTCACATCATGCATCTTGATCCCGTTCATCTCCCCACCCCTTTGTATCTATCCTCTCTGCTGCCAACACCTCCCCCCCCCGGAAAATAAAATTTGAGAGAAAATTTTTAAAAAAAAATCTTATCATAGAGACTGTAGTGTGACATGGGGAGTCATATAGTATACCTTTTGGTCCATATATCTTTACTTGCAAGTATTCATTGCAAAGAATCATTAATCCAGTTCGAGGCCTCTGCCTTCTGCTACACTATCAATGCAGGGCCCTCACTGGAGCTCTTCCTGGATATCCTTTTGTTGCTCTATGTAATGGAGATCCTACCATGTTGGATCTGCAGGACCGGCCCCCTCACGTGCTCTAGCAGATCATATATGGGGTGGATGTTGGGGTGGGCAAACTCATAACTCTGGTTCTGGGCCTCTGTCCTCACCACCAGGGTGAGCTCTCTGCCCTCACCACCAGGCTGAACTCTCTGTCCTCACCACCAGAGCGAGCTCTCTGCCCTCACCACCAGGGTGAGCTCTCTGTCCTCACCACCAGGGTGGGCTCTCTGTCCTCACAACCAGGGTGATCTCTCTGCCCTCACCACCAGGCTGAGCTCCCTGTCCTCATCAGGCTGAGCTCTCTGGCCTCACCAGGCTGAGCTCTCTGGCCTCACCAGGCTGAGCACGCTCCAGCATTGTTCATTTGCCCTCTGCAGCAATGAGCAAGGGCCCGGGCAGGTTCTCGCGTTTTCATGCCCTCAGCGCTGACTCAGCCACACTTGCACCATCAGGGCCACCTCTGCTGTGCTGTGTGTTACCCAGCTGAGGCACAGGGGCCATCACCAGCTTTTGCACAGCGTGAAATTTAAGAATGTGTTTTTTTACATTTTTAAATAGTTGAAAAAATTTAGAATAGTATTTTATAAATCTTGGAATTGTATAAACTTCTAATTTAAATGCAATGAAGATTTTTAAAATTTTGTTTTTAGGATTTTGTTTTCCTTTTTTCCCAAGACAGGCAGGGTTTCTCTGTGTAGCTTTGGAGTATGTCCTAGAACTTGTTCTGTAAGTCAGGAGGGCCTTGAACTCGCAGAGATCCACCTGCTTCTGCCTCCTAAGAGTTGGGATTAAAGGTGAAGAATATGGTTTTTAGCTATCATTGTATATATTCATTGAATATGGTATGATGTCACATACAGACATTTTTGTAAAATTAGGTATTTTACATTGGGCATTCAATCCACAGTGTATGAAGCTGATTCCAGGCCACAGTGCAAGGTTGAATAGCAGTAACCATAACTGGATGGCCTTCAAAGCTGAAGATATTTGCTATCTGGGAAGTCACAGGAGACTCTTGCTGTAGAATGGAAAGTGGGCACTCTGGCTTCTTCCCACTCCATTGTTCTCTCGATGGATTTCATCATGTGCCACATGTGCCAGTATGCCACCCACCCAGCTGTGAGACTAAAACACAAAGATGAGAGAGGTACTTGATATTATGGGAGCTGAGGCTGGAGCGGCAAATGACCTCACTGGTCCCTCTGCCACCACAGCTGTGACAAGTGCTCAGACACTGCCCAAGGTCTGAATTGTCACTCACGACAGAGATTAAACTGTAGAGTGCTGGGGCAGATTTCTTTGGCCCTGTTCTCTTATAAAGTCCTGAGGTCCTTTTCATTCTCGGTTGGTTTTCTCTTTCAGATTAACTTGTGACAAACACCTTCGGCTCCTCATCCGATCCGCATCCTCTGTCTAACCACAGCACCCAGAAGAAGACCCTGAACACAGGCCCACAGAATACACGAAGGACACCAGTGTTGAGCAGACCCAAGAAGTGATTTCTTAATAGACAAATACAAGGCAACTTCCTCAGCATCCCGTGCCCCAGCGTTTTCACAAGTGAGCTAAGGCTGTACTGCTTCCAAGCACAACCAGTGCACTGCTCCTTGACCTTAGCATCCTAAGAACCGAACCCCAGTCTGGCTTTCTGATTCGTCATCTCTGCAAACATAAGTCAGCCTCCCTCTCATTTGGCAGCCTGATGGATCTTCTCCTGAGCAACACACAAACCCTGCCTGAGGCAAGGCAGCACACAACACTGACAATGGACAAAGAGAGCACCTTGGAATTTTAGCCAAGGTCATTCAAGGTCTACTTCTTGTTGGGTCATGGCTCTGACTCTTTGCCCATTTTTGTTGCCACTTCTTTTTTGATCTCTTCCTGCCTCCCCCTCACTTTCTCCCCCCCCCACTTTCTTCCTTTCTTCCTGCCTCACCCCCACTTTGTACCAGGCAAGGAGTCAAGGAAACTGATAGAAAAGCAGTGGTTGGGCCTGAGAGCAGGTAGTAGTCAGGTTGAGGTCATTCCTAGCCTACTGAGAGTCATGAGTCAGTAAGAGATTGCTAAAAAAAGAAGTGGACTGAACCCAAGGTCCCAGGGTCGTCCTCTGGTATCTACAAGTGTGCTCTGTGGGGTGTGGGGAGAAAAGAGACTTTCTTTCTTCTATAAACAAATTGATAAAAGCAGTGACAACTTAGGGTAACAATATTTACACTATTTTCTGTGCCTCTTGTATTATGCAGTATCCGTTAGCTTATCATATGAAAAGTTCCATTATCTTCCACAAAAAAGGCCTTTGGGATCTAGCCAAATGGCACTCTATAGTAATACCACACTGACAGGCCTCCCAGCAAGAAATCCTGAAATAATAGCCCTTATGAAAATACAGTTCCATCCTCGTACTGTATTTCCGCCTCATAAAATCGGCTCCAGTGTCCTAGGGTATGAATGCTGTGACTAGACTTGGGTTGTTGTTGTTTTACAAGGTTCCTGTTTCTGCTTAGATTTAATAGACATCTGTCTATGCAGAACGGCTCTCTTGCATATCGCTCTTCAAAGCTGACGCTTCAACATGTGAGAAGCAGCGGCAGATCACTTCAGTATTTCTTTCTAGCTCAGAACCAATTCTGTCAAAGGATAGAAGCGAGATTTGAAGACTGGACAGACCTAGAGGACAGCGCTTTATTTTAGTAAAATCAAGTGGGATCTTTACTCTGGAGTCAGTCTAGAATTCTTGCCCTTGCCCTGCCCTGGGTGTCAATTTAGACAGAGATGGAGGACGGGGTGCCAGTTTGTGCTCAGTGTGAACACATAGGCCAGCTTTCAGAACCCCTAGAAACCTACATGCCATTTGTGTATATTTTTTCCTGAGTTCCTCTGCATAGCCTGGGAACTCTTCTAAGGGCTGTGTTGTCTTCTATGAGTTAAAAGCCTGATTTAGTGGGAGGTCAATCAGCCAGGATTCAAGGGACTTCCGAGGGCGACATTCCTGCTTTCCCTCACTAGATGGCAGAACGGCTTAGCAGATAAAGTGGTGTGGGAAGCACAATAGAGAGGCAATGAGGGACTGGGACAGCACAAGCTGCTGGCAGAGGCAGCGCCACTTGGGCAGGCCAATATGCCCAGGACCATGGCCTCCTTTGTCTTCCCTAAGACCTCTAGGAACCTAGTCTTTTCCTTCCTGCCATGTGGTGAGAAGTTCTGGTTCTAGTATTTATACTGCAACTGGATAAAACAAACAGAAACCTAGTTCATTAAACCGGAAATAGGTATTCAGACAATACGGACTTAGCTCATAGCACTTAAGAAAAGGATTTCTGACCCTGTTGACAAATTCAGTGGGAATGTTCACTTGCCCTAGTGAGAATGCTGGTTGGTTTCGTTATATGTGAGGTGATGTGATGTTAGGTGGCGGGCACTGCCAGCACGTACCAGATTGGAGCTTTGGTGATAGATTCTGGGCAACTGATAAGGTAAGAAGGAAGGCAAGTACTCTACAGAGGACACCAGAATGCCCTGTGTTTTGAGCAGATAAACAATGTTGTAGCCTATACTAGTTCCCTAAAGTAAGTCCCTGAGGACAGGATAACTGACAAGGAAAGAAAGAAAGGTGGGTGGTTGGGGTGGGAACTGAAAAGATGGTTCAGGAGGCACCGTTGTTCTTGCAGGGGACCAGAATTCAGTTCCCAGCGCCCTACATCTTGCATTTCATATCTGCCTGGACCTCCAGGTTCAGATCATCCAATATCCATCCCCTCCTGGACTCCACAGGCACCTGCCTGTGCTCACTGACACACACACACACACACACACACACACACACACACACACACACCAGTATTTAAATCAGATAAGTGAACAGACATTGGTAAAATGTCCAAATAGGAAAAATCAGCCAACAACCATTTTAAGAAGCATCCTCTCCTCTGTTACAAAGACTGGCTGGGTCTTACCATGTCCCCACCCCTTGTTTCCTCCCTTTCCCTATAACTATTTGGGTTTGCACCCTGAGTTTACAGATTCCTCTCCCACAGTAAAGCAATCTTACACCTTAAACTCAAGCCAAGTACAGCAACTAACACTTTACGATTATGCCTGTTTTGAAGTCTGTTGAATGACTGAATACCTGAAGATGATGCTGATGTCAATGCTACAGTTACATGGCTTTTAAACCAGGGTTTACACTAGCACGAGTGATACTAAATCCCCCAGAAACAAGGCTCAAGCCCTTCCTTCTTGGGGCACTTGCTGTCATCCTAGCTCGGCTTATATTATGCTTGTTTGGTTTCTGGGTCTTATCTCATTGAAAGGGGTTCTTCAAGATTTCTTTCTGTCTCTCAGCACTTATCAGGGATAGGACTAAACAGTCCATATCAAGTAATAATTCAAACTTGAGGCTCTACGATGACAAAGACCTCACATTCTTGCTGTGTCAATGCCTTGGGGAATGAGCAAGCTAGCTTCTTCCAGGTTCTCCCATTTATCATTAGAGCTTGTAGGAGCACTGAGTGAGGCAAACACATAAAGATCTTATTCCGATACCTGCCACATAATACACAGTAGTATAATAACAGTGGCCCAAATAAGCTTTTATTTGACCACTATTATAGTTCCAGTGATCTCAGAGGAAAGTTCATGCTGCATTTATCAAAACTGATTTGTAGCTATTATGAGCAAAACACCGTGCCAGGCTTTAGAGGAACACAAAAGAATACATAATGCATCTAATATCAATAGGCTTTCTGTAAAGAGCAAGACAGTAGATGGGATTTTATGCTTTGTGACCCTAGCTCTCCATATTACCATAGACAATATGTAAATGAATGAATGTGTCTGTGTTCCAGTAAAATCATATTTCCAACAATAAACAGTAAAGGCCTGGGGAGGTTGCTCACCGTGGAAAGTGCGTATCATACAAGCATGTGGACCCGAGTTCAGTCCCCAGAATCTCTATTAAAGAAAAGTTAGGCATAGTGCTTCACACTCGCAAATCCTAACACAGAAGAGGCTAGGACATGGGAATCTCTGGGAATTTCAAGCCAGTCACCTTGCCCTATCTCACCCCCATCCCACTCCCTCCACACACACAACAGTGGGCCATGTGGGCCAACTCTGGGTCTAGTGTGGCTCCGGATATGATTATAGCACTTGTGGAATGCAGTCTCACGTACCAGATTGGAGCTTTGGTGACAGATTCTGGGCAACTGATAAGGTAAGAAGGAAGGCAAGTACTCTACAGAGGACACCAGAATGCCCTGTGTTTTGAGCAGATAAACAATGTTGCACCCCTCTCACTGGAACCTAGGACTTGGATGACAGAGGGAATCAAAGGACTTTCTAAAAGGACTCCTCTGCTCAAGTTGCAACATGGCATATAATATGCTAGATATATCTCAAAACATAAGTGCTTCAGCTTTTAACCCTCAAAGCATCGTGAAATGAGGCATTTCAGTAAAGCCTGACACTGAGGAGCTGAGCGACACTGCGAGTGTGACAATCGTGACGATTGGTACAGCAGGTGCTGCTAGACTTCAGGTTCAGTTTCATCGTAGGCTGGACCCACAAAACCCAAAGCACAGCTCCCAAACCATCATCTTTGTCCCCAGGATCCTGTAGGAAAAGCCCCAGCTTCTACCCTTACACACAGCACCTCAGATGCACCAAATTCTAAATTCAGGAATGTGACCCAAAAAGTGTGGTTGAACCAGACCTCTGGGGGGTTCTGCTAGGCACTGAGGTTTGAGAAAGAGTGCTCTAGAATATTCATCCATGCACTACAGAAACTCTCCTCGCTTGTTCCTAGAGGGTCTGACAGGAGACTTTAAAAGAGACTTCCATAGTGTGTGGGGGGGGGGAGGGGGGCTGTGTGTTTCTAGGATTTTTTTCTAAGGTTGAGTATGTGTCTCCCATGAAGTGAGAAATTTGTTAATGTGGATGCCTGCTGGACTTCATTAGAAAACTTGAAGCCATTCTGGTAGCTTAAATTAGGATATACTCAGGCTAAGGTACAGTCTGGCCTCTGAGGCATGAGGTACCTATGTTCTCCGGGGTAATTCTAAAATCCTGCCAAGGTCACTTTTTATCCTACCTAAGAAACAGAAACACCTGGAAAAATTACAAAAGCATCCTTCAGTCTCTCTCTTAGGAAATCCAGATTTAAAGGTTTTGGGGTAGGGCTTCGCTTCCAAGCCTCCAGGTCCGTAGTCTGCAGGTGATGTCTTCACTACTAATGTTCTAGGAGAAAGGTATTTGCCTTTAGAGCCCTACAATTCACACTGCACGCTGACAGTCAATTCAAATTTCTATAATCTATTGTGAGCACATTTGTATACATCATTGGCATCTATCTCACAATGCAAGACACACACTTTCCCATGGTTAGGTCGTGTGCACACAGGGACCAGTTGAATAGGAGCAAGTGTGCCTCCGAGCTGCTATCTAGTGTTCAGTTCTCCATTCTGGATTCACTATCCAGGCCAAACCCTCAGGCTTTCATCTCATGGCAAAGGATTGAGGCTTTTATTATTGTTGTTTTTTGAGATGAAGCACAGGTAAATATGTTCAGTCCCAGAGATTTAGGTTGCCCAAGGAGATTGTTCTAATAGCATCCCCAGAGAAGCAAGGCCATGTGAAGAGAGGCTGGCATCCGTGAAAACTTCCCGCTGAATTCATTCCTTGAAGACATTTATTTCAGGAAGTTATTTCCAATTTGGCATATAACAGCCATGCAAGTCAATGAGGATTTAGAATCCCTGCTCCCTATGGAGGGCATCTTATTTAAAGCACATCCCCGACAAAGCAATATCAAGGAGACACAACTGGAAATCTCTTCAAGAGGTGTCATTTCTCCAGAAGCAGATTTAGCAAGTACAGCAGCTATCCAAACAACAATCACATTCCTGAAATTCATCTAAACTTTTACCAGTCTGCTTCACTGGGGCTGTCTTCACTCAAAGTCCAACCATGGGGGCAGAGTTTAGGAATGGGCTTATTCATCTCACCATTTTTTAAAGGCTTAGTCTCAATGCTATTCCTGAGGTTCAGGGTATCACTGAATTCTTTTTCAAAAATGAAACAAAGGGTGTGGAACCATGCCTTAGTCTCTTTAGGTATCTACATCAACATACTTTACCTTTGACTGGATAATTTATATCACCATATCAACACAGATGCATCAGTCACAATTCTGGAGGCCGAGACAGCTAAGGGTCAAGACATCAACACATACAGTGCCTGGTCAAAGCTTGTCTTAATAAGGGTGATAATAACACTCTGGGTGCTCCATTCTCATGACCTAAGTGCCTGACACCTAATTGCACACTCCTTCTAACACTGCTGAACTACGACTATGTGTTTACATGGGAATCTGGTGAACACTTGCATTCAGAACACAATAGTGTGCGTCTCTAAAATGACGCCATTACAAATCATTCCAACAGTAATGACATTATTTTTATTGATTTGGAGATGTACTTAAAATGAGTCTTCTTACTGTACAAGGCCAACGGTGAAGAGAAGCAGCAGTGAAAAGCCAGCTTAGTCCTTGAAATAGAATTAGCTCAGAATTTTAAAACTAAATGGAGTTATTTTTCTATTTCTCTTCCTTACTTTTTCTCTCAACTGGGACCGTGTGGGACGTCCTGTCAGAAGGCTCCTCTGCTTTTGTCAGATCACTGGAGCAATGAGGAGGCTGCATCTGAGAGTCAGTTTGGTTGGATGGAATTTCTTAATTAGAACAGTGGGTGTGTTTATCATTTGAGAGGTAGCATGATGCCGTGGAATAATCCTTTTGTACACTGTGAATATGTATTCCTCTAATTAGTTTAATAAACAGCCAACTGGCCAATAGCTAGGCAGGAAGAGGTTAGGCAGGAGATTCAGACTGAGCAAATGCTGGGAGGAAGAAGGCAGCATTGCCAGTTAAACACAGAGGAAGCAGGAGATAAATATTGCTGTGCTAGAGAAGGTACCACCATATGGAAGATTAGAGATAAGAAATGTGAGTTAATTTAAGTTGGAAAAGCTCGTTAGTAACAAGTCTAAGCTATCAGCTGAGCATTTATAGTGAATAATAAGTCTGTGGGGTTATTTGGGAGCTGGAGGTCCCGACAAAAAAATTCTGCCTACAGCATGGTCTCACACAGAGAAACCTGGATTTTAGAGGTGGCATACCTGAGTTCAAAGGCTGGCATGGCCACCTAACTGTGTGACTATCAGCAAGTAAGTTAACATCTACAAGTCTTGTTTTTTTTTTTTTTAAATGGACCTAAAATGACATGTATTTCAGACTTGTTAGGCCCAGTGCTAGAGCCAATTAGGCATCTGCACAATTATATATACAGATACACATTTGTACAATATGAAGACACCCAATTTTATTTTAGTTAAGAAGCACCTTTTCTTAAGGATTGCACACTTCTTCCTCTTTCCCCCTCCTCCCTAAAGACAGGCACACTTGATACCAAGAGAGGAAACCTGAATGTTCATTTCCCCTATGTATTAGTGTTGTTGTTATATGTTTAATTGTTGCTTCGTGTTTTGGTTTGGTGGTTTTTTCTTTAGTTTTTGTTTGTTTGTTTGTTTGTTTGTGTTTTGTTTTAACAGGGTCTCAGTCCTGGCTGTTCTAAAACTCACTGCTTCGACCAGACAGGCTGGCCTTGAACTCTCAGAGATATGGCGGCCTCTGCCTCCTGAGTGGTGGGATTAAAGGAGTGTGTCACAACATTAGGCTGCCCTAGAACTCCTACTTGACCTTTTACTTGTTACAGTACAAGAGAGAGCCTCTATGACCGACTTTCTTATTTTATTTTTAAATAAATCTGCAAGCTAAAGAGAGAGGGTTCACTTAGAAAATGTGGTCTTAGAATCTGAATCTGGGAACTGGGCCACTTTGGCAGTGGTGCATGTGATGTCGGGGGTTCTGTGGGCTTCCCTCGATGGAGGTAGAGGAGGGGACTTGTGGTCACGGATGGCGCGCAACATTGGGTGTTCCAAGGTAAGCCCACGACTGCTAACTACAAATGGTTCTCATGAACTGAAGCCATGGCACTCCCCACTTCACTCAATACAGAAATTTCAGAGCCATCCTGTAGGGGGAGCCAGAGACCTTCCCTTTTCTCCTTTCTGCACCTGAAGAGCCCTTTACCAGAAGAGCAGGAAGCCTGAGAAGCCAAGGCTGAGTCAGGCCCAATGCATTATTTTACACTTATTTTTTTTTGAGGGGGTGGGGGTGGACGGAGGGGGGTGATGTCAAGCCTTAAATGTACTTGGTTTAGTTTGGGCATGAGAGATGTTGATTCAATAGTAATTTCATCTAATGATTTCTCAATCATCTATCTATCCAGGAAAGTTTGGGTTTTGTTTGGTTTTTGATATTTTGTCTTTTCAAGGCAGGGTTTCTCTGTGTAACCCTGGATATCCTGGAACTTGCTTTGTAGACTAGGCTGACCTCAAACTCAGAGATCTGCCTGCTTCTCCCTCCTGAGTACTGGGATTAAAGCTGAGCGCCAGGACTGCCCAGTTAGGAAAGGTTTTTGTTTGTTTGTTTATTATTATTATTATTATTATTATTATTATTATTATTATTATTATTATTTTAAATTTTTAGAGTGTGCGTAGTCTGTGCATCTGTGTGTCTGATTGCATACACATGTACCCTCCCTCCATATGCAGAGATCAGAGGACAACTTCTGTAAAGTCATTTCTCTTTTTTCCCATGAGTCCTGGGATTGAACTAACAGTGTCAGGTTGATGGCAAACCCTTTTACTGGCTGAGCCCTATTGTTGACCCCAGAAGAACTATCTAATTCCTTTTTTTTTTAAAAAAAAAAATGGCTTGTAATCAGTGGTTCCATAAAAAAAAAAATCACTTCAAACTTTCATTAAGCTTCTCTGTATGTAAAAGTGTCCTGCTACACAACTGTAACATATATGCTTAGGTCAGTCTTTTTTTTATTATTGATTTTTATTGAGTTCTACATTTTTCTATGCTCCCCTCCGTGCCTCTCCCCTCCCCTTCAACCCTCCCTTCAAGGTTCCCATGCTCCCAATTTACTCAGGAGATCTTGTCTTTTTCTACTTCCCATGTAGATTAGATCCATGTATGTCTTTTTTAGGGTCCTCACTGTTGTCTAGGTTCTCTGGGACTGTGAATTGTAGGCTGGTTTTCTTTGCTTTATGTTTAAAAACTACTTATGAGTGAGTACATATTGTATTTGTCTTTCTAGAGCTGGGTTACCTCACTCAATATGATGTTTTCTAGCTCCATCCATTTTCCTGCAGTCCCCACAGACTTCGAAAAAACAGTACTCAACTTCATATTGAAAAGCAAAAAAAAAAAAAAAAAGCCGAGCTATGGTGGCGCACGCCTTTAATCCCAGCACTCGGGAAGCAGAGGCAGGCAGAGGCAGGCGGATCTCTGTGAGTTTGAGACCAGCCTGGTCTACAGAGCTGGTTCCAGGACAGGCTCCAAAGCCACAGAGAAACCCTGTCTCGAAAAACCAAAAAAAAAAAAAAAAAAAAAAAAACCCAGGATAGCCAAAACAATCCTGTACAATAACAGAACTTCCGGAGGCATCACGATCCCTAGGTCAGTCTTATGCAGGCTCCCTAGTTGTTCAGTCTCTGAGAAACCCTCTGAGCCCAGGTTAGGTGATTGTGTAAGCACCTCCCATGTATCAAGTCCAGGCAAGGGGACTTAGAATAAGGAGTAGGATCGTACAGATCCTGTTCCCAGTTTTAGAGTCTACATGAAGGACCCCAGCTTAGGCTCCTAGCAATAGTGAATGAGTAGCCTGAACTGATGGTCTTCTGTGACAAGATTGTTGGTGCCTGGCCCAGCTTTCATCAGAGAGGTGCCATCCAGCAACTTATGGGGGCATGTGCAGAAACACAAAGCCAAACACTAAATGAGGTTGGGGAATCCTGCAGAAGAGGAGGAGAGAGGATTATAGGAGCCAGGGGGTTCAAGGACATCAACAAAAAATGGCGTATCAAGTAAGTAAGCAAGTCGGTCAGCATCTTCTTGATTAATGGTTGATGTGGGTAGTACTCGAAGTTTATAAGAAGGCAGGCTGAACAAATAAGAGGAGCAAGCCAGTAAACATCACTCCTCCACACGTGCTCCTGCTTCAGTTTCTATCCTGACTTTCCTCGGTGATGAGGTTACCTGGACTCAACCTACTCTTTCTGAATCTGGTAGGGGATGTAGTCATGACCCAAGAACTCATCAAAAGTCTCCCAACCAAAAAAAAAGTCCAGGACCAGATGGTTTCGGTTTAGAATTCTACTAGATTTTCAAAGAACTAATAGCAATACTCCTCAAATTGTTTCACACAATAGAAACAGAAGGAACATTGCCAAACTCTTTTTATGAGCTACAATTACCCTGATATACAAACCACATAAAGACATTACTAAAAATTAGAATTACAGACCAATCTCACCCATGAACCTTGATGCAAAAATACTCAATAAAATACTGCCAAATCGAATCCAAAAACACATCAGAACCATCATTCACCATGATCAAGTCGGCTTCATCCCAGAGATGCAGGGATGGTTCAACATATGAAAATCTGTTAACATAATCCACCATATAAACAAACTGAAAAATAAAAACCATCTGATCATCTCATTGGATGCTGAAAAAAGTTTTGGACAAAATACAACATCCCTTCATGATAAAGGTCTTGGAGAGAACAGGGATTCAAGGAACATACCTAAACATAATAAAGGCAATATACAGCAAGCCAACAGCCAACATCAAACTAAATAGAGAGAAACTCCCAGCGACCCTACTGAAATCAGGTACAAGATAAGATTGTCCACTCTTTCCATATTTACTCAATATAATTCTTGAGGTCCTAAGCTAGAGCAATAAGACAACAAAAGGAGATCAAGGGGATAGAAATCAGAAAAGAAGAAGTCAAACTCTCACTATTTGCTTATGATATGATAGTTTAGATAAGTGACCCCCAAAATTCTACCAAGTAACTTCTACAACTCATAAACACTTTCAGTAATATAACAGGATACAAGATTAACTAAAAAAAAATCAGTAACCCTCCTGTACACAGATGATAAATGAGCTGAGAAAGAAATCAGAGAAACATCACTCTTAACAGTAGCCACCAATAGCATAAAACATCTCAGAGTAATTCTAACCAAACAAGTGGAAGACTTATATGACAAGAACTTTAAATCTTTGAAGAAAGAAATTTAAGAAGACACCAGAAAGTAGAAAGATCTCCCATGCTCTTATGTAGGTAGAATTAACATAGTAAAAATGGCAATCTTACCAAAAGCAAAATCTACAGATTCAATGCAATGCCCATCAAAATCCCAGCAAAATTCTTCACAGACATCGAAAGAATGGTACTCAACTTCATATGGAAAAGCAAAAAAGTACCCAGGATAGCCAGAACAATACTGTACAATAAAAGAACTTCTAGAGGCAACACAATTCCTGACTTCAAACTCTACTACAGAGCTACAGTACTGAAAACAGCCTGGTATTGGCATAAAAACAGACAGGAGGACCAATGGAATCAAATCGAAGACCCGGATATTAATCCACATGTTTTTGAACACCTGATTTTTGACAAAGAAGCAAAAAATATCAAACAGAAAAAAGAAAGCATATCTAACAACTGGAGCTGGCATAACTGGATAGCAATATGTAGAAGAATGAAAATACATCCATATCTATCACCATGCACAAAACTCAAATCCAAATGGATCAAAGACCTCAACATAAAGCCAGCCACACTGAACCTTACAGAAGAGAAAGTGGGAAGTACACTTGAATGCATTGACACAGAAGACCACTTCCTAAATATAACTCCAGTAGCACAAACACTCAGAGAAGCAATCAGTAAATGGGACCTCCTGAAACTGAAAAGCTTCTGTAAAGCAAAGGACATGGTCAACAAGACAAAACGGCAGCCTACAGAATGGGAAAAGATCTTCACCAACCCCATATCAGACAGAGGTCTGATCTCCAAAATATACAAAGAGCTCAAGAAATTAGTTATCAAAAGAACAAATAACCCAATAAAAAAAAATGGAGTACAGACCTAAACAGAGAACTCTCAACAGAGGAAATCTAAAATGGTGAAAGACACTTAAGGAAATGGTCAACATCCTTAGTCATCAGAGAAATGCAAATCAAAACAAATCTGAGATTCCATCTTACACCTGAAAGAATGGCGAAGATAAAAAACACTGATGACAACTTTTATGCTAGAGAGGTTGTGGGGAAAGGGAACACTTCTGCATTGTTGGTGGGAATGCAAGCTGGTACAGCCCCTTTGGATGTCAGTATGGTGATTTCTCAGAAAATTAGGAAACAACCTTCCTCAAGACCCAGTAGTACCATTTTGGGTATATATCCAAAGGATGCTCAATTGTTCCACAAGGACATGTGCTCAACTATGTTCACAGCAGCATTGTTTGTCATAGCCAAAATTTGGAAACAACCTAAATGCCCCTCAGTCAAAGAATGGATAAGGAAAATGTGGTACATTTACACAACAGAGTACTACTACAGAGAAAAATAACGACATCTTGAAATTTGCAGGCAAATGGATGGATCTAGAAAACATCATATTGAGTGAAATAACCCAGACACAGAAAGACAATTATCATATGTACTCACTCATAAGTGTTTTTTAAACATAAAGCAAAAAAAAAAAAAAACCAGCCTACAATTCACAATCCCAGAGAACCTAGACAACAATGAAGACCCCAAGAGAGATATACGTGGATCTAATCTACATGGGAAGTAGAAAAAGACAAGATCTCCTGAGTAAATTGGGAGCATGGGGACCATGGAAGAAGGTTGAAGGGGAGGGGAGAGGCAGGGAGGAAGGGGAGCAGAGAAAATTTAGGGCTCAATAAAATCAATTAAAAAAAACAGAGAAAGAAAAGACATGGTTCTTCTCCTGAGTGTTATAGAGCCTCAGAGAAAGAGCCAGGCCCTGAAGACATCAGTGTGTGTGTTACACATTTAAGTTGGTATGTGTGCACATGTGTGTGCAGTCATGTGTGGAGGACAGAGGACAACCTTAATTATCATCTTCAGTTGCCATACTATTTTTTTAAACATGGTCTTTCAATGGCTTGAGGCTGCCCACTGAGCCCTAGGAATCCACTTATCTCTGCCTCCCCAGTGCTGGGATTACAAGAACACCTGCCATTCAAAACCTTATATGTAGGTGCTAAGGATTAAATTTAGGTTCCCATGTTTGTGAAGAAAGCATTTTTTTTCTTTACTAATGGATCCATCTTCCCATTCCTTGAAGGTATCTTTATCTTACCTTAGCCAGAGCTAAGCTGGACTAAAGAACTAGGAGATAATGGACAGAGGTTGTCTTAAGATTCAGCATTGCAGTGATGCGTGTCTGTATCAGGCGGGAAAAACTACAGCTAGCTCCTAGAGTGGTAAAGCTGACCTGGGCTCAAGAAAGATGCCTTCCTGTCAATGACACTACCCTCCACGAGCACACGCTACCCTGCAGCGGAGTTCTCTCTCCTCAGAGAGTCACATTCCTCTTCGCTGCCCACCTCTGCCCTGCATCCCCAGCCTCGGCTGAGGTCCAGTGTTCCACAGAACCTTCTGCACCCCTGGCCCACACACAGGCTTGCACACACTCTCCTCTGAACTCCCACAGGCTTTCTGCTGGACCTGGCAATTCTGGACTTAATTACATAGTAAGTAGTGTAACCTTCTCTCATTTCATGTCTGTTTATCTTCTTTCCAAAATAAGATTGAAACTTATCCTCAGATAGGAACTATGTTTTTTTTTCTATTGCTGCTGTCTCTAAATACTTACACACATACATACACATACACACATACAAACATACACACACACACTATGCACAATTTTGTTTTTAATCATCTTGTCATACAAAGAAAGAACACTTAGGCATATATTTATAAGTAGATATCTCCAATTGGGCCAGGTGGTGGTGGTGCACGCTTTTAATTGTAGCACTTGGGAGGCAGGTGGGTCTCTGTGAGTTCAAGGCCATCCTGGTGTACAAGAGCTAGTTCCAGGACAGGCTCTAAAGCTACAGAGAAAGCCTGTCTCAAAAAAACCAAAAAGAAAAAAAGATAGAAAAGAAAAAAAGAAAGATATTCCCAATTCTTTCTTTATCCTGTGACTGGCCACTAACTCATCTTTCTATTTCTTACTAGAGCATTCTGTTTTCTGGTGAAATTTGTTGACGGGGTTAAAGTCTAAGATTGGGCCCACAGTGAATAAGATAGGGTTAGTTTTTCACTGATGGTTCCAGTCAACAGTGGCTCTAATCATATTCCCCATTATGCCAGTCAAAGAAATGGGGTGAGACCTGTTTGAAATCACAACACAACAAAATGGGATGCTGTGTCTGAGATACTCCTAACCTAGCGCTAAGCACATAACAGGTGCTCAATAAAAATGGGTTGGGCTGGGCTGGAGAGATGGCTCAGAGGTTAAGAGCACTGACTGCTCTTCCAAAGGTCCTGAGTCCAATTCACAGCAACCACATGGTGGCTCACAACCATCTGTAATGAGATCTGATGCCCTCGTCTGGCCTGCAGGTGTACACTGTACACATAATAAATAATAAAGAAAATATTTTTTTAAAAATGGGTTAGGCAGATGTATAACTGACTCAGTGGGAAAGCGTTTGTCTAGCACAAGAAAGACCTTGGGTTTCATTCAGCTCCAGCATCAAGATAACAGGAGGTGCATTAGTACATCAGTGAGTTTCTCATATGGCATCCTCTAACCACAGGAGACGACCCTCCATACAAACATCTACGCACACAAAGAGAGCACAGCTGACCTCCCCTGGGGTAGTTTCTAAAGGAACAGACATATGAGTTCTCCAGAACATGTTGTTCATGTCTCAAAATAAGATCCACCTCTCATTTCAGGGCACACGTATTTTTAGTGGTCAGGGGAAGGATTTTTGTAAGGAAAACAATGAAAGGGCCCATATTGTGGGAACAGGGATTAAAATAAGCTGGGCCTTGCCATCTGCAGACATAGATGCCTGCCCACCCTGCTGCCTTTTGTGGGGTTCCATCCTGCTCTATCTGTTCCTTTTGTGCAGAGAGTGAGGCCAGGATGTCTACTGCCCTGCTAACAAAGCTTGCACAACGTTCTTGGTATGTAACACACACTGGCACATTTCCCCATCAAAGCCCTGCTATAATTCCAGCAAAGACGCTGCCATTGTTTGCATCCTTTTCCTTTTATTGATGACAGTTCTGAGAAAGCAGAATGGGGGCAGATCAGGCGATCTTGCATAAAGTAGCTGAGGAAAAGCCAATTGAGCTGGGACAGAACAGAGGACTGGATTCTGGTCTTTTTGGAAGCCCCTTGGTCCTCTGCAAGTTCCACAGGCTGCTCAAGTGCCTTGAAACTTAGGAGATACCATGCCAGTTCTGTGTGCCTCTCTGGTTCTCATGGCATTTCTAGAAACTGGAGGTGGGCAAGGAGGAGTGCAAAAATGGAGAGATGGAAATGCATTTGCTTAGACCAGCTCTCCCCCTCCCTTCCTGCCTCAAGTGAGGTGTCGCAGGATGAGTAGGGTAGTGATGGAGGGATGCCAACCAAGCAGCAGAGGAGACACAGCCTTTCCCAACTCACTCCTCAAAACTCCCAGTCTTTCAATGTTAAAAAAGCCCCCAAGATCAGAAAAAGGGTGTAGACATCAAGTAGTCAGACTGGAGTAAACTGCCCACCCCATACTTTCAGGCTGTGTGAACCAGGACAAGTCAGCATCTCTTGAGCTTCAGGTGCCTGATCTGTAAACATGGAGTAGTTAACAATGCCGACCTCGTAGGTTTGCTCTGAAGATGGAGTGCAGATGGAGCTGAGGGGCAGTAGGACCCACACGGAAGCCTCTGAATACCCACTGCCATTATGTTGATTGTACTGTTGAGTGTGCAGCATGGTATATGCAACCATGCCTGCTTTATTATACAATATATGAGCCCATACCAAGGATAAGAATTGCATCATGGTATGGGTTGGGCACTAAAAGATACAGGCTGTGGTGTTACCTCTGTTTTTTAATCACCTGCAATATCACCTGTCCCGACACTCCAAAGGGTGTGAAGCATTGGGGTAGACTTATATCTTGTACTTTATCTCAAATCCCAGCCAGTGAAGGCAGTATTCCTCCCCGTTGTAGGATGAGGACAAAGCTGCCCGAAACGTTTATACCTAATGGTCCTTTTCCTGCTTTAAAGTCCTGTTTCCTGAAAATGCTCACTTGTTTCCATGGTGACTCATGAGTTCAATGGTTGTTTCCCAGAGAAATATTCTATGTGTTAAGTCAGACAGAGGAACCTCCTGGAGCTGTCTTGAGTCTGAAGGACTTCTTTACAACAGGCAGGAAGGTTTGGGATTTCACCCAAGGGCAGTTACTAAGAAGCAAAAGTACTTTATTAAAGATGTTTTCTTCTATAAGGGTGGACAGGTTCTTTTTATTGTTGCGATTATTAATATTATTATTATGATTTCATAGTCCAGCAGGCCACTGTTGTGTTTTCAGTTCCAACATTGGAACTCCCCACCAGATGGCATCATTCACAGGTTTCCTGAACTTCCCAAAACTGAAAGGCAGGACTCTCTGTCTATGTCCTTCCTGGGCCAACTGAAGAAACAGAGACCCCAGGTCACAAAGTCAGTCAGCCCCAGCTCATGGCCATACTCAGGACACACCTCAGATCTGCATGTGTCTTTTGTGATCTTGGCATATTGACAAGAAAACCATTTTCAGCAAGCACATCTCAGAGCCAGGAAGAGAACTCTTCCACTAGGCAATAAGTGAATATGATTGAAGTGAGAAGCCAGGGTGCTGGGGCTCTAATTAAGGATATCCACACACGCAGGCGCCTTTACACACGTACATCGAAGAGTGTGTGGGCGACCACTGTGGCGACCCAGTGCCTTGCACGATGCAAGCACATCTCCATACGATATTTTTAGAACATTATCTAACAATGTCTACAAAATAAATTATTCATGCTCTTTTATTTGGCATTTCCTCTTTGGTAATATGGAAATATCGATGGAAATAGAATTTCACAAATATATGCTTGACACTGTTTATGAAAGCACTGTTCAGAGTAGCAAAGAAAGCATCCAGGTGATCCACTAGGTCCTACAGGTCTACTATAAAACAAGCGGAAAATGGAATTTTACCCAAATGGCTAAGACATTTCCCTTATCCCAGAGCTGAAGGGATGTCTACCACATGTTACTATAAGAGCTAAATTGCAGTGGAACATAGCTATTTGAAAGAATTTCTTATGGGAATATCATCATTCCTCTAATGTGTGACTATAAGTGTGTGTACATCCATTTGTTTATGTGTGGTGTAGGATGAGCTTGCAGAAAGGTGTGTAGTTTGTTAACACTAGGCATCCGAGGTGGGGTGGGTTCAGGAAGGATGAAAGGAAAAAAGATATTTGCTGTTTTCTTTGTTGGTATTCCAAAGTTTACAGTGGTTACAATATGCATATGTTGTTTATGAAATATATGAAGTATTACCCTCATGACCATTAAAAAACAAAACAACAAAACACAAAAGACAAAAACAACCAACCAAGGAAACAAAAACTTCTGAAAGCAAAGACAGAGAAAATTCTAAAAATAAGTTTCTCAAATTCTGTTTTGGCCTGTTCCTCAGTCAACATCATAGGAGCAGAAATATTGTTATGTTAATTAAAAATACACAGCATCAAACAGTAAGAGGAACAAGGAACTGTCGATCTAAGCATTCTTGGAGCTAGTTAGTTTTTGTGAGCATTTTCCTGTCCTAGTCTTGATTCTGGAATAACCTGCTAAACTTCGCACCTAGGAATGTCCCCCCCACCCAGAGAGGGAATAGTGATACCAAAGTGACTTGAGATGTTTCATCTTGTTCTGCCTCACCCCCGACTTTGTAACTATAGACAGACCCCACCAGGAGACAGAAGCAACTCTGGCAGGCAGATCTTCTGGGGCATCAGAACCTGGGACTCTTAAGACTGGCCTTGTTCCCATGAGGTTCTTTAACCAATTCTGACTCTTCACTTGCACAGTGACAACAGACAGAACTACGAACCACACAAGTCCCGGCTCTTACAGTGATGACCATGGGATTCCAACAGTGATAAAACCATCTGAAGCATTAGCTCAGCCCATCCTTCTGGGCTGTCACCATCCAGTTCTAAAATCCTTAACCCATCCTACCTTAAGAGCCAGTGAGAAAGCAAAATAGACTGACTTACCAAGCCAACTTCTGTTTAAGTACACAGACACAAACACGGGAGGCACTGTGAAGAAATCTACTACAGAATTCACTTCCAGCCAGAACCACAGCTTATCGTTGGCTGCAATAAACTGGGGGCAAAGAGAAATAAGACAGAAAAACAAAATGAGAGGCATGGTGCCAGCATTTAATATATGTCCTTTTGTCAAAGAACCAATGTTGGGTTTCTGTGGGGTCTGGAGGATGACACTCCGTTCTTCTCATATTATCCTGTATACCAATCGCTAGCATGTTTGGGTGAATGCATAACCTTTTTAAGAAAGTGACTATATGCCACATAGGCCTTGGAGAATGATCAGATAATATAATTTCCTGTGGTTCCTGGCAGCCTCACAGAGAAGGATGAGGAAACTCACTTCCCTGGGTTTTTCTAAGGTAAATATAACTGTGAACGAAGTGCATATATACGCATTCACGCACATGTCTGCAATTCCCATTTCATACAAAACTCCTCATGAGTATCATCTAGTATGGGCCCCCAAATCCCATCAACCTTCACCCCTGGTTGGCTCTGACAGTGGTGATCTCAACACTGCTAAAGATAAATTGATGAGCTTAAGATACTTTTGTTTCTATTAAAATTTACCTTTTAATAGAAAAACACATTTGTGTTTGAATATGTTAGAAACTTAGGAACACTGAGACAGTGACGATGTCATTGTTTCAGGCCCTTTCCTTGAACTATGTCAAGCACACATTACAGGAAATGTCCAGCTATGCAATGAGCTTTCCCATGGACCTAAGAATAGAAAGCAGGTGTGCAGCCCACCATGGGGACCTCAGGCGTCTCCTTGCCTGGGAGAGCAGTCCTGGGTGGCATGTGTTATCCCGGAGTTTCAGATTCTCATACCCCACCATGCTACTCCTGGGAGAGGCCACCAAACTTACCCGCAAGCCAAAGTAGAGAAGGAAGAACACGTTGAAAGCCATGTCGATCTGTAATGTGAAATCTTTGTAGAAATTCTGGCAGGATTCTATTGGGCTATTAGATGGGAAGAAGAAAAAGCAAGAGGTAAATAAAAGACAAAGAAAACATCGTCACTGCTCCCACAATGCTGAGAAACGGTGGGTGGGGTAGAGGACAAAATGAATGTTCATTGAATACATTTGGTCTTTCTACCCCTTGTGACCATCAAGCAAGCACTGCCAAAGGGGTTTCCATTCAACCATTCAGTATTTTCTTCTTTTATTTGCTGGGGGGGGGGGTGTGTGTGGCAATTTTAGATATTATTTTTTTAACATCATTCAACAGTTGATCTAAGACTCAAAGGAAGGTCATGCAGACTCCTTGGAGGAAGGGCAAGCAGGAAGGACTACCAAATTCCTTGATTTCACATTAACCCTTAAAGAACTGATTTCTTCAATTAAAAGAACTTATCACAAGGCTAAACATCAGACCCTAGCCCTCCAGCCCTTTAAAAGTGGAGCCCATTTTCCAGTAGCTAAGTCTGGATCTTAGAAAAGCTATTAGCAGATTTGTAAAGGACCCAGGAGCATCTCAGGAAAGCTCTGGAGGAGAGGCTCCGGGTTACCGTTCTAGCTAGTCTAAGCATGGACTTCTTGTGTGGTACTCTGCACTGGGGAAGGAAGCAATGTTCAACAATAAAATTCAAGACCATTAAACTAGTGTATGGAAGCAGTACTCTAAGGGTTAATTTTGTTTGTTGTTGTCGTTGGCATGCAGATTAATGGGCTTTGCTGTGTGTGTGCCAAGCAGCCAATGCACACCCCCAGCACACTTCTATTTTGTTCAAGAGTCGGCAGTTCCAAAGGGTACTACTATACAAACTGGTACAACGCTTCCATGAAGAGTTCCCACAGCAAACCGATCAGAACATCACCGTGTGAACAGTGCCGAAGGTTCGGGCAGGTGGGAAGCACCAAAGTCTCACAGACATCTCAAAACTACAATGGAAATTTCAGTAGACTGCTGTCTGTAAGCAAATGGAAGCATCCAGGCCAGGAATAATAAGACAGTGAGATGAGGAAAAGGGAAGGAGAATGGAGGGACCCCCGAATTCTTCTTCAGATGAGAAGCTAGCTGGACCTCCCCGATCATGAGCGAGGGAGCTGCAGAGGTGCATCAGGAAAGATTTCTGAGCAGCATTGCCACTTTAGAAATCATTGCATAAGATACCAGTTAGTATAGTTGTACTTCAATCAGGGCAATGCTTGGCTGTTCAACAGGCAGGAATTGGTGCAGCCTGGGAATGCAGGGCCCACTCAGAGGTAAGTCAGTCTATGGGAAACTCCAGTCCTGTGACATGCACTGGCTTTCCCCATTCTTCATTGGGATTACAAACCAAACATGCCCCTGGTCGTGTTCCAAACCACTGATGTGTGGTAACCCTCCACACACAAAGGCAGAGGAACCTATTCTTGCATTTACAAAGTAAGCAGACTGAATGAACAAAAGCTATAGAAAATGGTTGCTTTACAAAGGAAATGACAACTGTCGAGTTCTCAGTAAGGCAAGAAAAGTGAGAGGGGAGACAGAATGGAATCTGGTTAGTCCCGTGCTGAAAAGAGGCAGGAACAAAAGCTTATATGAAGCAGCCTACCATTGTTCTTTATTTGTCCCTGCCCAAGCATGAACTTAAATGAAAACTAGGACTTGTAGTTAATAAAGGACATGTTTACAATTCTTAAGCCATGGTATGGTATTATCAACAACAAGAGTACAGTATGTTCCTAAAATATGCATGAAGGGTGACAGGAAAGATCTACTAGAGATCCCGGGGACCTTAAGTTGACAGTATGTATCTCTGTGGTGAGACAGCCACTGGCAGGATATACTATTGAAAATTAAGAGGTGTGTGTGTGTGTGTGTGTGCATGCACACATGCGCACGCACAAGAGAAAATGTGAGTGAAGATGCAGGAGATTTGTAGAAAAGCCTTGCACTCATGTGCTCCATTGTGCTAGCAGGAACTTGGCTTCTACATTGAAAGACATAGTCACGTATTTTGTTGGTACTCACAGTCAAGGGAACCAAAGGAAGGCCTTGGGTTCAAGTTCATCAAGGAAAATCCATAATTAACCTCATTAAAGTCAAGAAATAAGTTCAGTATTGCCTTCCCAATAGTCATGGAAGGAGATATTGGTGGCATTTAGGGAATCTCGTGAATTCTCTAGTGCCTATTAATTCCATGAGTTTGTGGATTCATTTAAGAACTTGTTGGAAAACATTTTTCTAGACTGTATTAGAGAGATAACATTTAAGTGTCACTGCGGTTACTTTTGTTCAATATAAATGGGAAGAGATATTCAAGAAAGTACTAACCATCAGGCCAAAGCAACGATTCCCCATTGTTCCTTGATTTCCTGGTCAGTTCTTTTGTTCTGATGCTTTCCATGTCACACAGTGTTTAAGTGCAACAATGAAAAGACTTTACTCTAAAAAGATACCAGGTTGAAAACCAAATCTCAACACTCCATTCCCATGTATAATAAGTAATTCAGAAAACATAATAGACCTTGTCACTGGCTGCTCAAAATTTAAAACTGACTTAACCATCACCTCCTTACTATTCACTGTGTTTTATACTTTGAGCTAAAACAATAAAATAGAAGCTGTTCTGCTACTTTGAGTGTCTGTTCCTCTGGCTGAGGTGCAAGGTAACAGAAATACATCCTTAGCTATGGACAAGGTTGGGGTAAAGGGCAAGAGGTGGGAAATTCTGAGGCAGAAACTGAACTGAGTCTCTGGGAACTCAGGTGGAATAGGAGAATTCTGGTGACACATTTTATATCTCTTTTAGCAACTTCCCCTGCAATGGGAATGGCCGGAACAACACCCTGCACAGTGTTTCAAGTAGCAAGGGAACTATTTATCAGGATCCCTTCTGAGATAAATCCTCTCTGTGCCTATAGTTCATGCTCTCGCACAATCAGAGACCACAGAGTGGAGATCCAAAGCCCCATTATTTCATTCCCCAAAAGGAAACAACCCATGGAGTTTACTGTTCTTTTCAAAAGATAATCCATAACTCAACAGCCAAAAGGTTGGCCTATCAGGATTTATTTTTCTCCCCAAGAGACTTTCTCTTAGCGATCATTACTCATTGCAGGAGGGAACCGAAATGGAAGCACTTCTTCGGTCTTGTGTAAAGCGCCAGGGTTTCCTTGTCTACATCCGCAGATGGCAGCAGGGAAACGGGGCTGCTATTTAAAACTACAAAAGAAAAGGATTCTGAGTCACATTCTTAAATTTAGATTGCCATTCTGATGAGGCATGCCCACATCAGAAAAGGCTTTGGGTGAACATTCTATGCCAATCATGTGTGGAGGGGTTAAGAATAGAAAAGACATCAGTTCTAACTCTGACAGCAGCAATCTGGTCAACCTTAATCCATTCCTAGTTAATGAATAACTAGGTAAGTAGAGCATGTAATCCCTATATCCGATGGAATTTTCATTTTTAGGCTCCCACAGTCTGTACAGATTGGGTGTGATATTGAAGCCTTGGGGACATTTAATGTCTTGACCAGGAATCTAAGCTCGAGGATCTTTGGAAAGATCCCCTCTAAGAAATTCCTTCTGTTGAGACATGTGCAATAAAGGGCATAGCTGAAAATGAACTTCTTGAAAGCATTTGCTTAGCATGCAGTTGTTTCCGAAGGAAATAAGACACTCTGTATGGAAAATGGATCCCTTTCTACATATCCTAAATAATACATTTTCCTGTAAATAGGTTCAGTATGATGATTCGATAGGTAGAACTTTCTGGACTTGGCTTTGGAACTTGTCAGGGCACAAGGCAAGGGTTTTCCTTCTAAAGGCCACTCTTTGGAATCTTGTGTCATCTCGAAGCAGGAAGTGCTGACATTTCTCCTAACCCTCCACACTTGTCCTCATATCCCCAAATGCTGTTTCTCTATGCGCTGCCTACGGCTGCCCAACTCCATGAGGCTATTTCTTCCCAGGCTCCGGTTGTCAGACTCTGGCCTTCATAGGCCTTGGCTCCAGTTCCTGATTCCTTACTCTGGCTTAGGGGTCTAATGTTGGGCTTTTCTCCCAGGCTCCCAGATTCTGCTGATGCTGTTGTTCAGGGACCCCACTTTGATAACCATGACTTCTGAAGACATTCCTAGTAACTGCACACTAATTACAGGTACCATTGCTCAAGAAGACGCCCATTCAGAACTGAAAAGATAAGATTAAAGAGTTTGAGCCTGTCCTCAGACAACCAGCTGCATGCCACTTAACTAATCGCTAAGATCAAGGCTTAAACAGATACTTTCAGTTTCAGATATGGAAAAGAACAGGGGTATGATTACAATACCACCTTACATGCTTCAACAGTGGACATTCCAATTAACAATCAGAGTACCCGCTGAGTACATTCTCAGTTCTAGATTAAAAGGGAAAACTGACAAAGTCTCGATGAGGAGGGGTGAAGGGGATGGTGCTTTACAGGAAATAAGGAAATGCTAAGCAGCTTAGGAACACAACATGCATTCAGAATGATAGACTAGGGAAGGGAAACCAGGTAGCATTTTGTATTATAATTTCTAACATTCAGATTCTCCCCACTCTTGAAGGCTAGTTCCTTTTAAAATTGAATGGAGCCTTCTCAAGCCCCACCAGGATTACACACAAGAGGTCAGATTCAAGGCACTGCAGACATGGATCAATTCAATAAGCTTAATGATAGCAGACTCTACCCATCTAGCTCACATCTGCAGTGCTGCTAGATTAATCTAATTAAAAGATGTCATTCATGGAACATTAGAGACCTTTCTGTTTCAAATACCAATTCTGAGCCCAGTTGCGAAGAAATTCCAAAACTTACTTCATTCTAAAGTTCTACAGGTTTTTGTTTTGTTTTGGTTGCTAACACAAGCTGATGACTTTGTTCCATCAGGAATGAGACCCAAATATTGTCAGCTCTAAATCTGTGTTTGTGGTGTGACTTATTCAAGTGCTCTTGTCCTTTGTGTTCTAACTGCAGTAGCCTTCAAGGCCAGCCTAAAACCTTGACTCACCAGATAACTTGTATCCTTGTGTATAGATAACTTGTATACAAATAATATGTATCCTTACAGATCTCCCTTCATCTATGAGGGATCTTAAAGTATACCCTTAAAAACCAATTTACTCATTTTTATTTTGTCTATGAGTGTTTCGCTTACACATATATCTGTGTACCATGTGCATGCATTGCCTGTAGAGGCTAGAAGATGGCATCAGGTCTCCTGGAACTAGAATCACAGATGGTTATTAGCTAGCATTACGGTGCTAGAAATTGGACCCAGGTTCACGGGAAAAGCAGCCAATGCTCCTAACCACTGAGCTATCTCTCAAGCCCCTCGCAGGTGAATTTCTATAGCTCTGGGATTGGGAAGTGCCTCATTCACCTCATGTTCAATTCTTCATTTCAACTGTATAGCATTTACATATACTAATGGATTTGACCCTCACAAGAGGATTACATAAAATATGTATTTGTTAAAATCTTTGATTTACAAAAAGAAACTCAGAGACTTCAATATCTGTTCAAGTTCATAATGCTGAGTAGCTGAGTTGGGATGTGGATCAAGTAGCTGTATTATAATCTCACATTACATTTCAATGCAATGCTATCTCCTTGGAAAGGGAGATGGATAAGACACGATGTTCAATATTAACTGAGCATCCCAAGAGGCTCATACATAAACAAGGGGGTAGATTGGTGGGATGCTGAGGTTAAACTACCCTAGACTTTATGTATTTGTGGGCTTGTCTGGGAATATCCAGAGCTGGCTTGTGATGGGGGAGAGTCTTCTGTTTTGTGTTAATTTCATTGGTTAAATAAAGAGACTGCCTTGGCCCTTTAATAGGACAGAAAATTAAGTAGGCAGAGTAGACTGAACAGAATTCTGGGAGAAAGAAAGCTGAGTCAGGCAGTTGCCATGATTCTCCCATCCGACACAGATGCAGGTTAAGATCTTTCCTGGTAAGCCAGCTCGTAGTGCTACACAGAATATTAGAAATGAATTAGATCAATATGTAAGAGCTAGCCAATAAGAGGTTAAAACTAATGGGCCAAGCAGTGTTTAAAAGAATACAGTTTCTGTGTAATTATTTCGGGTAAAGCTAGCCGGGTGGCGGGACGCAGCCCCGCCGCCGCTCCTATTTCAACATGTCTTGTCTAAACTATGTCCAACACTGTTCTGTCAGAGTGGGCATATGGAATGTTAATCATCTCAGGAAGTCCTCCCTGGTTCTCCAATGTTTCTGGAAAAAGAAATGTTCTACCTGCAGAGATAATGTTATTCACTTATATACTTACATAAGATGAGTTTCCAGTTATCCTCCTGAAAACTTTTGCAATTCATAGCCAATCTCTCTCTCTTTCTTTATATGCCTTAAACCCCCAAAGAGACATGAACATCAATAATTGGAGGCCATCTTTGGGAACTTAGTGAGCTAGGGGAGTTGTTGGGCTACATGTGAACCTGCCCCCCCAAAATAAGCAAAATGAATACAGTAGAAGCTGTATTCTTAAATACTTAAATACTCCTTCCTAATTATGGGCTGGGTATTAATAAACTTTCCACACCATGTCATCTAATCAAAGCAAAATAAAAGATGACATCATTTAGACATAGATTCTATAGAACTCATCTTCAGCCAATGGGCAGTACTGATCTCACAAATGTGAAGTTTTTCTTGCTAATGTCTGGATGTATTGGTCAAAATATGTGTTTCACTTTACCTGTGAGGGTGATATGTACCTGAATATTCAGACTATCAAGAATAAAGGGAGTCTTTGCAGTGCAGCCAGATCTGTAAGTCAGTGTTATCCACACAACTTTGGGTCCCAATGTCTTGTGAACTCATAACAATAATGGAACTACTATGAGTGACAAGATGCTAATTAATCGTTGAAATGACTTGTGGACCATTGCCTTCTTAAGTGGACAACATCACAGGTCCTGAACAACTCAACTTATATCTGTCTTTGTATCTCTTTAGTTTTCTTAGCACTCCCTCTTGAGCACCTGATTAGAGTTATGCACTGAAGAGTTTATCTTTGGGGGTTTGAGAGATGACCTAACCAGTTAGCAGCACTTGTTGCTCTCACAGAAGACAGTGGTTCAGTTCCCAGAACCCACATGGTGTCTAACACCTGCTTGTAACTCTGGTTCCAGAGGATCCAAGTCCTCCTCTGCTCTTCACTAGCACTGCAAGCGTGCATGTGGTACACAGACAGACATGCAGTCAAAACACCCAGACACATAAAGTCAAAATAAATAACTCTAAAATGCAAAAAAAGGGCCAAAAAGCTTATTTTTACAATACCAGGGTGGGACCATACATTCAACAAGTACTATACTTTTATATTCTTATTTAAAACACCAAATCAAGCCTCTTCTGTCCATCTACATTAGGACTTTATCTAAGAGCATCTTTAAGGTAGATGTCTCCCATCTTTGACAGGTGGACTGATTAATGATTGATCAAAGCTAATGAAAATTACATCAGATTGGCTCTTTGTTTAATCTTAAAGCATTTTTCTTAGACACTGCACTTGTTTTACATTTTTCCTAAAGAATATTGCACTTGTTTCAGTGTAAATAGAAGACACTCTTTGTCACTCTGACGTATTGATCTCCCATGATGTCAAGCCTACTTGTTAAATGGTTTTATCGGGAAGTCCTTAGCTATGGTTAGTGTCGATAATTTATTCATCTTCCTGACAACAGCTTTTAATTATGCCAGTGCTCAGATGATAAAATGGGATTCAATGGCAATAAACACATAGATCATCTGAACTGTGCTGAGATGAATAGGCAGTACAGATGGGTGACATGGGAACCCTCAATGCTCTGCCGAGTCCTTCTGTGCTCTGTAATCTTCAGCTTTGAACAACAATGACAGCAGTGGATCTCAGAGCATTCGCATGGCACAGGGTGTCTACCTGAGTAATTAGTCCTAAGAATACAGCATTCTTCTGAAAGACAAAGAAAATGACACAGATTGCTGATGAGGAGACAAAACATGTCAGTTCCTTGCAAGCTAGATTTCTCAATGAAATTCACAGATAACGTGTTATCCCAAAACTCAGGTGGTAAGAGCCTTACTACTTTCTATGAAAGATTGCAATGTCTGTGCTCGTTAGTGTTTGTCGGTGTGATACAGACAGACATATTTGGGAAGAGAATCTCAGTCAAGGCATAGCCTCCACTAGATTGGCCTATGGCTATGTCCTGAGGCATTTTCTAAATTACTAATTATGTAGGAAAACCCAACCCACTGTGGGCAGTGCCATCCCAGGTGGGCCTGACCTATATAAGAAAGCTAAAGCAAGCCAGTAGCTGTATTCCTCCACGGTCTCTGTTTTAGTTCTTGCTTCCAGCTTCCTGCTTGGGCTCCTGTCCTTAATTCCCTTCATGATGAGTTACAATTCTAAATTGGGGGGGACCTTTTCTCTCCAAGCCTAATTTTGGTTGGCAACAAAAAAGAAAACTAGAGCAGTGTCTTATCTGTGTTTATATTTACCCCCGTTCTATATGTAAATGCACCTGAATATTTTAAAGGCAAAACATGTGAATTACAAGTCAGCCTCTTCACCAATAGGCAAATGGGTTGTTTTCAAGTTGGGCAGATGATTCAAAATCCTAGTTCTATGGCCTATGAGCTAGCTGGTTGTGTCCTATAACCTGTATTCTGTCGTTGAAGCAACATGACCTCTCCAAGCCTTGGTTTTCTCATCTGTAAACTGGGGATAAGGAGATAAAATGTCAAGGCTTATGTAAGGAGAAATACCTATGCATTCAATCAATAACACTTATATGTACAGCTAAGTAACGGTGGTAGTGACAATAGCAACTGCCAATGGAAAATGCCCCAAAGGCAATGAAAACTGAGAAGATTAGTAATCTCTATGCTCCATTTCCCCTCTTATGTCTGCATTGCTGAATTCTTATAAAATACTCTGATATGATCCACCCGCAGACTCACTGGATATGCAGTAAGCTCTTAATCGGAGAACTCACTATCACACAGTAAGAGTCTATATGTCAGAATATTAATTCTGGATAAAATTCAAAAAATAAAAATGGGAAAAAGATATTCCCAGAAAGACAGTCATACTGTGTCATAAATACTAAATAATTAACCAAGATTTCTTAACAATGAAAGCCCTGTGTCACTTTAATGAGTGGCTCGTGGGAGGCTGGCCACTCTTCCCCCCAGATCTTCGGTTCCATTCGCCTGGCTGGCTTGTGTGAATGTGGAGGAGAAGCACAGGAATGAACCAGCCAAACACTTCGTAAATACTCTGCTCTAGCTGTACTCCCATAATGTATTCTTTCACTGTTGGAATCCTGGAATGATGTCTGAGACAACCTACCCACTAATGCTTATTTTCTCTAGCTTGACTACAGACTACAATTATTTCAATCACAGTTGTTACCAGAGTGGAATTAGTGTTCATATTTGCCAGCATCTTTTATGTAATAAATCAGAGTTAAGCTATTACATAAAAACAGAGTCTTGCCAAGGAAGGGCTGCTTGTTGCAATTTTTTTACCAAATTGACAGTGAAACCACAATGGATACACTCTGGTCACCCACTTCTCTACCCCTGTGCAGGACAGCCATCGCCCCCTTCGCAGAGGAGTCTCGTTTATCTAGAAGAAAGATATAAGGGGACTATTTAGTTAGTACTAAGTGAATCGTCACTCTGATGTATATTCCAGGTATGGATGGCGAGTCCTTCAAGGACAGAGCTCAAGAGCTATGTGGGTATGGGTAGCAGATATAAAAAGGCAATGTGCACATACATGCTCAACGTCCTGCAGCAGACATATGTCCTGCACCAACCCCAATCCCACCTTTGGTCTATCCAGCAAATGGAAGAGCTTAGGGAAACAGAGGCCAGAAAAAAAAATCCCAGGTCAAGACAAAGAGCTGGGAACTCAGACATATAGCCTGGCATGTGGTGAATGGGTTAAATAAGACCCTGGCCGCTGAGACTATGCTTCCTCTTCCACCTGCCTTGGACAAAGGGTACCTTGACCAGGGCAAGAGGAGTCACCAAACCACTGTGCTTTCTGCTCCCATTTCTGGACATTGTCACACATGTATTAAATAAAGGTTCACAGACAATCATCTCTGAACAGTGATGACCAATAGGCAGCCACATCTACACACTGGTAAGAAATGCCCCGGGGCCAACATTCATGAAGAAAGCAGTCTAGACAAAAAAGAAGTTCAAGGTAGTTGGGTATCAATGCTTCTCAAATAAGCTCTCACCCTCATATAGGAAGTGGAAGAGACTGTGGACGGAAAACATGACCCCTCTACCTATTAAAAGCAGCACAGGAGGGTGAGTCTGCTGGTGTGCTGGAGGTTCATCACATAATAAGCTTTCAAATAACTGTGACTTCCAACTGTTATTATAAGCAGTGGTTAAAACAATTCTTCTCTGTGAGCCTTCTCCAGATTTTAGACTCTGACACGTGGAGGTCACTCACTGGTTGCTACTTAGGTCTGGCCCCCCTATCCTTGAGATGTTGCCTTTGGCACTGCCGCCTCACTCTGATTTTACCTGCAAGGACTCAGAGTGGAAAGCTCAACTAACTAACCCCACAGCTTCAATTCTAATACCTCTCAACCATATGTCCAATTCTAATACCCCTCAACCATATGTCCACTTGAGTAGTCTACTCAAGGTCTACACCAACAAAGACCTTCAGTACCGAGGCTCTGCCTAGTGCTAATGTTAGGAGCCCTGGTAGCATCAGGCAACAGCAGTTCCCTTTATCTGTTGTTTTTTCTTGAAGAATAAAAAGCAATAAGCAGTAACACACACACTCAGCCTGGGATGAATTTTGTTGACACTAACGGCTGGCGATAGCTCTGTTTGTGGTATTGGGAGGTTGTTTTGTTACTGGGGATTTTTTTAAGGCCCTGGGAGAGACCGGGCACCAGTCTTGCTGACATCTAGTATAGAAAACAATTATACTACACATGGCAATACAATCGCTATGTGTTAGCTCTGTCTCTGGCTGACAGCAGAGGCATGGATGTTTTGGTAAAGGTTCCCTATTTGGGAGCTTTGCACAGAGCCCACAGCATCACAGCCAAAAGGGACAATCTGCGATACTGCTGATTAGTAGGCATGAATCTTCTGAGCACAGGGAAGGAACAGTAATTCCTTAGGAATGCCATAAAGCAACCTGGGCAGTAGAGACCAAGCAAACTATGGGAGATCAGTAAGACAAGTTACTTTTGGAATCAAAGAGTCCTCATCAACAGGGCCAGGAGGATTCCTTAGCAAACCCTATACTTATAGAATCATATCCCTAAGTATATGTTCTTTTTTGTCTATTTCACGAAATTAATGTCTTAGCTTTGAGAATAATTCTTTCCCTTTATATGTTTTTCTTTCTCTCTTGCTGCTGGTTCACAGTGGAATTCATTTATCTATCAAAATTCAGCTTATCGCTTCAGGCCACAGAAATAACTCTTACCACGGTTTCAATGATGTGCACTCGGCTTCTGGATCTAAATTTGGAGAGGAGGATTCTGAACTGAAAGCAGCAAGCTTCTTCCTGCTGCTCCTCCTTGTCATGTTATGGCTGCCTCTGATTTCTCTCTGGAGTTGTTTTCTACATCCCTTTGAAAGCATAGCAGTGTGGTCTGATGGGGTGCCCTGGAGCTGCCTTCTTAGGACTGTCTTCCTTGTCCCCTGGATGGACCCTCTCATCCCCACTCTGCTTCACTGCAGCCACCCCATCACTGTGGCAGGAAGCAGGGAGTGTTTCCAGGAACAGAGAGAACTGTTTCCTTTTGGAAGAGCCTCTCAGGGAGAGCCCTGGATAAAAGCTCCCCTAATGGTGAGCACTTCAACCCCTGAGTTCTAATCACCGCCTACACGGGCTGTCCTCTAATTCCACCAGGCTCCTTTCAGAAGGAGAATACACTCAAGCAAAGGACTCTTTAGTGTTTACCTTAAGAACATGTTTGAAAGTCTAAGCAAAGTCTGCTTCCGTGGGTGAATAGGATATGTCTAATAGGATGGAAAGAAATGGCGCGTAGAAGGGGCTTGACTCGACTAAGTCCCCAGATATAAGAAAATGGAAATCCAAAGAGGAAAGGGGAGGCAAGAGGCTTTCAGTTTTGTTTTACTCTAACTGCTGAATTGCATGATTTTAGTCTAGGTACGCTGGCAAGCTATTACTATGGGGCTTTTCCCTCCCACGGTGGGATCATTAGAGCTGGTTAACACTCCAGCTTTCCTTTCCCAGCATTCACAGTCGGTTTTTCTGCAACTTAAAATACCTACTTAGGTGATATAACACCAGCCACACATCTAGCAAGATTCTGGCAATTATATTTTACAGAAGTCCATCCCGAGATGGACAAGACAGAAAGATAAGGTAGACATTTGAAAACAAAAATTTAAAGAAGAATTAAAAGTGCTTTTAAAGAAAGTCATCACTATCCCTATGGTAAAAGATGCATTGCAACAGGGAGAGAAAATGATCCCAGTTATTAATCAACAATGCTGAATACAGTGCCAATGTGCTTCGGTGAATATAAATATCCTCGATAGTACTATCCTTTCATATCTTTTCAAGTTGAATTAGTGGTATTGCTAGATACAATGAACTATGAGAAAGGCAAGTAATTATATTTCTTGGGGGGATTTATCTTATAAGGTGGTGTTTATTAAGTCTATTTATTTATCAGATTTAAACAAAACAAAATATAGAAAACATTGTTCAGGAAGTCATGAGAAGAGGCGGGACCCTTGGGCACTGTGAGCACATCCTTGCCGAGTTGGGAAGACACAGACTGACCATTGGCTAAGCTGCTACTTAGAAATGGGCTTTATGTTCTAAATCCCTCATCATGAGCTTTACACTCAACACCAGCCTAACATGAGACTGTCATTTCTTTTCCAGTGCTCCAGTCTTGAATTTTTGTGAGATGTAGTGGTTCTGGGGAAATATCAACAAATTGGGGGCCCACAAGGATTTCCAGGAACAATCATATATCCCAAATCTTCAGTGTATCAGAATGCTCCCTGCTGTGATTCCATGCATGCGTCCAGTGCTTGCTACATTCAGAGCTACCAAGAAAGGCATGTCGCATGCATGGGCAGTGCAGGAAAAGGATCTAGTTAGTTAACCTGGAGGCAACAACCAAAAGGGTGAGGTTGCAGCATGCAATGAAAACCACACTTGGCCTTGGCTGCCATGCAGAAAAGACCTACATCAAAGAGTCTGCTGTGCGGCTCCTGGTGAGAGTCGACATGAGAGAGGTGAGATACTTCAGCAATGACAGACATGGGCAGAAAAGGTTCAAACCACTATAATCAGATCACCATACAGAGCACTGGCATTTCACACGAGGAGAGGCAGCTTTGGAGGCCAGAGGCGAGAGACAGGAAAGGCACACAGACTATTCTCAGATTCGACCGGTTCCTTGGCCAGCCCTCCATACACACACACATACACACACGTTTTTATATAGTGTCTTTTGATTTGACAGGTAATCTGGTGATATCTGCTATAATTGTTTCGATGTTTTGAATATTTGGGAAGAGCAAAGTATTAGTGACCATGATTTCCTGTTGGGACAGTCTATTTGAAAAGCAGGGCTGAGGTTGAGTAGATAAATGAGAGGCAGTTAAGCACCAATACCCTTCAAATCGTGGTTTCAGAGTTCATGGTGAACCTCTGGGCAGAACAAAATGTTGAGAACCCAAAGTTCGTGAAAGTCAGTATCACCCCTAAAAGTCGCCTACACCCCTTAACTTCAAACCACTGCCAATGAAGCCATTTTATTTTCTTTCACCATATTCAGGGAATGGAACCTCAGATAGAGGGGAGATGCTTTGATATATTATTCTAAGAGACTGATCAGCAAACACGTGAACACTTGAAACGTGTAGGATCTTCTCTGTCTCTCCATCTCTGTCTCTGTGTCTCCGTCTCTGTTATCTCTCTGTGTATATATCTGTGCATTATTTGCTGTGGAGGCCAGAGGATCACGTTGGGTGTTGCTCCTCAAAAACTCTCCACTTTTTAAGACAAGTTCTCTCTCTAGTCTGCAACTCAGCTAGTAGGATCGCTGACTGGCTAGTGAACCCCAGGATCTGCCTGCTTCCCTGCTCCCTGTACTGGGATTTTTAAACACGACACCAAGCCCATTTTTAAAATGTTGGGCCAGGTGATGGTGGCGCACGCCTTTAATCCCAGCACTCGGGAGGCAGAGGCAGGCAGATCTCTGTGAGTTCGAGACCAGCCTGACCTACAGAGCTAGTTCCAGGACAGGCTCCAAAGCCACAAAGAAACCCTGTCTCGAAAAACCAAAAATAAAAAAAAAATAAAAAAAAAATAAAATGTTGGTTCACGGCGATCCTTTGCAAGGCAAGCACTTTCTTTGAAGAATGAAAGCAGCAGGAACTGGGAGGGGCCTCAACTCCTTTCAAATGTCAACGCCGCAACAGCTAGCTGACAGTGCGGACTAACAAGCTGCCTGCCCCCACAGACTCATGCTCTTGGTTTGTTCTGCTTATTCTGCTCTCTGTGACCTCAAACACAGCTCACATAGGTCTGTACTGTCATGCAATTCTCTCCCATATCTCTCCAGCTGGAAGAAGAGGGAGAAATCAATTGTACTGTTCATAAATCACTCCTTTTAATATGCTTTCCCGGGGCTCATAGCTAGTGTGGACCATGATGGCAACTGTGACAAGGACTTGGGCATCCTGTGAACAAAAGGACATGGTACCCAGCTGTCACACTCGCCGAGAGCGGAGCATCCTCTAGGACCTGAGCTCCACTAGAACATAAAGATGAATACAGCCAGACAGGACACACAATACTATTCATTGAACAGATAGCTCCAGGGTTCTTTAGCGACAGGTGCTCTACTCATTGAAAGGACACAAAATTCAATGAGACACAGCTGCTGGTCCAGGATAATATATCCGAGAGAGGCTTGCTTCAAAGTTCTACCAAAGAGGTAGTTCTACCTTCTGACTAGAGGCAAGCTGAGCATCCCACTGGACAGCTCACTAACATGACGTCCTCACTAACAAGTAACTACTACCCATCTGGGATGTTGAGAGAAATGAACAAGGAAATGTTAACTGCTGTTAGTGGCCAGCTCCACTGAATTCTCTGTCAGCAACATCTACTGTGACCTTTAATGCTCAAATCCAGGTAAGAAACCAGAGGTTGATGGAATGAGCAGACTGTCTCTGGGCGAGCTGAGATAGATGTGGAGTAATGGGTAGACACAGGTCTGAGGGAGACAGTGGTGAGGGTACAGGTGTGGAGGGCTAAGTATGGGCAGAGATTTGGGTGTACAACAGGACACAGAGACTCACACTCTTCTGGAGCCAGATAGCTCGCCCGACTGGTAAGAACTGAAAAGAGACAGAAGATGGTGAAGTAGCTGGGTGCCTAGTAATATGCCTAGTCTCCATCCTAGAGAAAGCTGGAAGCTGAAAGAAACTTAAATGTAGAGGAATGGCAACATTAGCCTTGTCTGGCACTCAGTTAACTCTGGGGCAACATAGAGCAGGAAGGACAAGTATTTAAGAATATGCAAGAGAGGTCAATTTATCAAATTAAATCCTAGAGGAAAGAAGTCATTTATGCAAATCTTTGCTAAAATTAATGTGGGTGAATATTTGCCTGCAGGTATATGTATGCACACTAGGTCTAAGCCTGGTAGCTGAGAAGGCTAGAAGAAGGCATCAGATCCCAGAATTGGAGTTACAGACAGTTGTAAGCTGCCATGTGGATGCTAGAAGCCAGATCCAGGTCTTCTGCAAGAGCAGCCAGTGCTATTAACCTCTAAACCATCCCTTCAGCTCCAACCTATGCAAATCCAAAGATGAAATTCTTCCCTGCAGGGCAACTAGGGCCACCTTGGGGAGTGGTTTTCTTCAGAGACTGGTGCTCTCAGGGTTTCTTTAGGGACCACTCATGACACCATCAAAGCAGTTACCTGAATTACAATGGCCCTCCATGTCTACTTCTAGGGTTTATATGTCACAAGGAAATGAAAGCACCTAGCTCTTTGTCTTTTGAAAGAAACTACCTTCCTAAGAGGCTACTATAAAAGCATTGTGAAAACGACAGTAAATCAGCATCCAAGGTGGGCGTGTTTCTACACTCTGAATGGGGCAGCTGTAGAGACACACGTTCCTACAATGACAGGCACACTACATGTGGTCATGCTTTGGCAGATAAGGAAGGTTAAGGCTAGCACTCTCTCTGCCTCCGTAGCTCACTTCCAAAAGGACTTGATAACATCCCTAGAACCATCAGTGGCAGTGGCACTTACAGCATAGAAACTGACTGGTAATCATAGCCCTGGTCCTTTGGGGGTTTGGACATTTGAGTTTCCTGAAGATGATCTGAAATACATTCTCAGAGCAATGCTTTCTTTCAGTCACAAGAGTAAGAAGAAAGGGGATATTTCCAGAGAGCACTTTCTTTTTAAAGAGCAACCAAGAATGCTTATGCCCAGGTAAGCTCAACTTTCAAGTACAATCAGGATGGGAACTCTACCCCCTCAGCTCTTGAAGTATAAACAGAAGAGCATGTCATGTGATCATGCTTCCTGGATGGATTTACCTTGGCCCCAAGTCTCTCAGCCTGTAGCCTTAGAGAGAAGAGTGGTGCCCTGAATTTAACCGTGGAAAACAATTGAGATTCCCTATAGACATGCCCACTGTGGTTGCTTAGTAACCATTCAGCCAGCGATTGCTCAAAGTGAAGGAACATTGTTGGAACTTTTTTCTCTGTCACCCCCAACATTTAGGACTCTGTATCAGATCTTAAGTTAAAGAGATCCAACCTTCATAGCTGTTATCTCTAAATAATGTGGTATTCCCTCTGTATGCTGTGAATATGCTTTATTACCATTAGCTAATAAGAAAGCTGCTTTGGCCTATGGCAGGGCGGAATAAAGCCTGGCAGAAAATTCGAACAGAGATATAAAGAGAGAGTAGGCAAAGTTAGAAAGATGCGATGTAGCTGATGAAAAAGAAGGCACAGGGTCCTTACCAGTAGACCACAACCTCATGGTAATATACAGATTAATAGAAATGGGTTAATTTAAGATGTAAGAGCTAGCTAGGAATACGCTTAACCTATAGGCCAAGCAGCTTTTTAATTAATATAGTTTCTGTGTGATTATTTGGGTCTAGGTGGTCATGAAACAAATGAGCAGTCTCCTCCTACATCTAAAGGATGGAGGAAGAAATGCCTCCAGGTTTGTGAATAGTAAGAATTATCCTGCGTGGCCTGATACTCTTCCTTTCTCTCCCAACCGAATAAAAATAAGAAAACCCAACAAAGGCTGTTTCTCCTCTCTGCTGGCCCCAGTAGACAAACTCATGCACAGATGGAAAATGGAACAGTATACAGTAATATCGTCAGTACTGTCATCTTCCCCAAGTGACAATGGTACTCATGGGATAGAAACAGAAGCCAGCAAAGACTAACATACACTCCTGCCTGTGTGCCCCAACAACACCATCAACAGAAGCAGCTCAGGCTTTGCCTCCTCCGGCAGTTCCACTGTGAGAGTAAGGAGCGCCATACAGGAATCCAAATGAGCACATATTAAGGAGGCATCGTCCATTATTTAGTAGACAACACCTTCATATTTAGAGGAACAGGAGTCAGAATATTATGTATGGTTTGGTAAAGAAAACAGATGCTTTTAAACTTAAAACCTACAATCCAATCTTTAAAAGTAGTTGTCTGAATAGCAATCATTTTGTTGTTGTTGAATTTTAAATAACACTTTGGAATTCGCACCATTTCCAAATCCACTAATGTGACTTCCTACAAACTTTAGTGAATCTTTTTCAAAGCTGTTTCTCTTTTTCAAATTCAGTTTCTAACAAGAGAGCTACTTGGCGCTGCCAAGAGAATTCTGTTTGTTGACTAAGGAGTTGGTGGCACAAATTAACTAGGACAAAACATCATCAATCTATATGGTAAACAGAACAAAGCAAGAAAGAAGACAGCTGGCAAAACCCCTCACATTAACAGCATGTGCCCCAGCTTCCTGTTGTGACAATGAACTACAGCTCTTTAACAGAATTATGGGAGATGGGGGTGGTGCACACTGAAATGTTATACAATTTTTGTAATTCTCTTGTAGGTAGTAAGCTATTGTAAAATAAAGTTATCATCCAGCAAATTCATTCTTGCAGATATAGGTTCAGTTCCCAGCAACTCCTGACTGTAACTCAAGGCCTAGAGAATCTTAGATCCTCTAGATCATCATGCCCTCTTCTGGCCTCCACAGGCACTGCACAAGCAGAGTGCACGTGTAAACACACAGGCAAAACGCATTTTAAAAATATCTGTCCTTCCCTGTTTGACTTTAATGTATTGAAGAGCCAACATAATGTCTATTCGCAGCTTAAAGTGCATGCCTATTGAAAATCAGCACGCTGGTTTCTTTAGAAAGCCTATATTGGGCACCTGTTGCATGTGTAATAGAACATAGAAAAGACACCAAGGAGGTGTAAGAAGCTACAGAGGTCTGTACATCTTCTATCTCAAAAACACATTAATTTAAGCAAAAGCATCATTTGCTTACTACATGGATTCTCAGAGATAATCTCTCAAGACAAAATCGGCTCTCAACAAAGTCGTTAACATACTATGCTAAGGAAACTCCTAGAGTGAGAAATCATAGTCACTTCCTCAGGTGCCTGCCATCACAGAACTGAACAATGCTTTTCCTGTCAGTCCCACTCAAAGCTACCCTTATACTTGCTATTCAGATTTAGGCGATGAAAGGAGACAGAGACAAAGACCCACATTGGAGCACCGGACTGAAATCTCAAGGTCCAAATCATGAGCAGGAGACAGAGCACGAGCAAGGAACTTAGGACCGCGAGGGGTGTACCCACACACTGAGACAATGGGGATGTTCTATCAGGAACTCACCAAGGCCAGCTGGCCTGGGTCTGAAGAAGCATGGGATAAAACCGGACTTGCTGAACATAATGGACAATGAGGACTACTGAGAACTCAAGAACAATGGCAATGGGTTTTTGATCCTACTGCATGTACTGGCTTTGTGGGAGCCTAGGCAGTTTGGATGCTCACCTTACTAGACCTGGATGGAGGTAGGTGGTCCTTGGACTTCCCACAGGGCAGGGAACCCTGATTACTCTTAGGGATGATGAGGGAGGGGGACTTGATGGGGGAGGGGGAGGGAAATGGGAGGTGGTGGTGGGGAGAAGGCAGAAATCTTTAATAAATAAATAAACAATAAAAAGAAAAAAAAAAGCTCAATACTCACCCCGACTTAGAAGCCAAAAACTGACATATACCTAAGATGCAAGGAGATAAGAAGATCTACTCCCAGGAGGAGAAATAATTGGAAAAGGATCTGACAAAGAAGGTCACTCACAGAATCTCATATAAGCAGCAAGGTAGAAGGAGAGACAGGCAAAGTTTAGAATATAAGCATCTCACAACACCTCCCACCATTGCCTGTGGGCAGCGTCTTCTCTGTCTACACTTGGTCTGCCCAATACTATTGGGAAGTAATGTCAAGGCCAACTATGAAGTCATGAGGATGAATCCTTAGACCACTGAAGACTTTACAAAGAACAAGGCCAGGGTTTTCATCTTTCTGTGAGAGATGAAGGAAAAACAGAGAGACGTGCAAAGCCCATATATTCCTGGAAGTGAAGCAGTGGCCCATGAACCAGAAAGAGCAGATCCAGCCCTTCCTGAAGACAGGACAGGTGCCATTGCTGCTGGCCACCTATAACTTCGCCTGCAGGTAGGCAGGATTTTCAAAAGCCTGGAGCTCCCACTTTTCTCTGTTTAAATGATAATCAACCAGCACAGCTTGACCCGGCACCAAACAAGTTACTTATTTAAAACATTTCCCTAAGAGCTAGGAAACACCTGCTGTTGAACTTCCAAGTTAGAACTACTTTTTAAAAAAACGTCTTAACCAGTGATGCGAAGAGAGGGATCCCAGAGAACTAGCGAGCTGAAAAAAATTTACACCTACTAAGGACTGGTGGCTGCCTTGCCCCTGTGTGGCCCCTGTGTGGCTGGTACTTTTCAAAGGCAATTCATCTGGTTGTGAAAACAGCTCAGTGGCTACCTCCTCTTGGAGGTCTTCCTGCATCCTCCTCTCATCTAGAATTCCCTGAGCCCTTCTCTGAGTTTTTCCTCTTCCCATCTGAAATTCTTCCCCAGCATTCACCACTGATATAAGATAATCTGTGTGTATTTGTCTCTCCCTTCTCTACTGCACCTGGAGCCCTCTGATCAGGGTGTAGGAGGCTATACAGTAATCCCCAAATAAGGGTTTAAAGTGAAGGAGAAAAATGAGAGGACGGAGGGAGAAAATTGGAAGACCTTAGAAAGCAGGCCATAATCCATGAGGTGTTAAACTCAGTCAAGAAATCCCATATCTTCCAAAATGGTTTTCAAGTACCCCAGAATTATGAATAGATCAAACCTGAGTTATGTGATGTCTGCATTACCCACGTTAATACCACCCCAGAGGATGTGGTAACCTCAAGAGACTCAGTTATGGACATCTCCCATGTCCCAGGGCAAGTATGGGTTATTTTAAACCTATCATACAACACACTTGAAAGGTGAGAATGATCTTATAGGTAGCAACATTCACCACCCAGAAAAATCCATCTGTTCTTTCCAGCCAAGAAAGCTCAACACACTGAGATGCCTGGGCAGATTTTGAATCCTGTATTAGGAGAGTCTGTTTCAAGGGGTTTGGTATCTGTGTCATTATCTGACATAATATTAAATTAATTTCTCTTAAATTAATGGATAACTATTTCTTCTTTGGACAGATATAAAGAAGGCAAATTAGAATTAAAGAACACAGAAAAGAGACACATCTTCCTTTTAGTTAAACCGCAATTACTTTTTGTGTATCTGTGCTTTCGTTCAGAAAGATAGACCCAAACCCGACACTAAGCACAATGGAAGCATAAGCTAAAACTCTAGAGATGTGCACAAGTTAGATGTTAGGAAATCAACTTTGGTCTATCTTATTGATCCACTTCTTCAGGCATTCAGCACAAGAGCCAAGGATCTAAGAAATAGTGGGAAAATACATTAGAAAAATAAACACGGCAAAGGATTCAGATGAGGATTTGGATCTGCAGAGTCTCCTTGGGAAAACACCAAGCTTGTTGGATGGAAGCTGACATGCCTACTTATTCAAGTTGAATATGAAGAACTGTAGCCTACAAAAATATATCAGATCCTATGTATCCTATATAGATGAAGAAAACCCCTAGCAGTTCTCATTAACCAGATAACAGGGGTTCTACAAGGGAATTCATACACAGAAGACATTAAATACTGACTTCTCCATCTCATTTGTCCTCTCCAATTGTCACTGATTTTGATGAAGAGTTCCTATTTTTTCTTTGAGTGTGTGTGTGTGTGTTTCATGTGTATGAATGTTAGCTCTTACAAGCCATAGCACATGCTTCAGGTCAGAAGACAGCCTCAGATGTCAGGTGTCATCTTTTATCCTGTTTGAGACAGGGTCTCTCTGTGGATTTTCCCCCTGCACACATTAGCCTGGCTGGCTTACATATTTCCAGCAATTTCCCTGACTCTTCCTCCCTACTCAGTAAAAACTTTGAGAATATAGATTCTTACACTACAAATTCAAGATTTTGGGCTCTTAGGGTTAGAACCTGCCTCTTCATGTTTATGTGGCAATGTCTTTCATTCACTGAGTCATCTCTTTAGTCCGTCATCACTTTTCCAAAGTGTCAAATGCATAAATCAGGATTATTTTGTAAAATTACTATAAAGGCTTTAAAGTTCTCGCTGGCTCCTGAAATAGTGTGCTGTCGATAGGCAATTCTAAAAGACCTGGTTGTAATTATTGTGAGTAGAGAATTAACAATGTTGACCTTAATTCTCGGATAAAGGAGTTCAACTCAGGAAGTTCTTAATTATCTTCATTTATCACGAGCAACAACAAAATGGTATGAACTCGTACACTACTGTTGCGCAAATGAAACGTGACATTGTGGTGTAAGCTCAAGAAGCCCAGCTCAAAGCTATTTGAAAATGAATAAAGAATCACCATGAGGAGAGAGACCTCATGATTTTATTTATATCTTAAGATCGATCATATTCAATAGACAGCCCCATTACTGTGTGAAGCTGAGAACAACTGTATTCATCTCATCATGCCCTAAACTCATTATTCACTCAGTAAAAATGTTTTCCCCATTATCAACATGAGGCGACTTTTTTTTCTTTTAACTTGAGAGAGATAGTGTAACATTTATTGAGCAGGAATTACCTGAAATTACTTAGACTATGACAAGTTCTGAGACAGGGTTCCCAGGAAGAGGGCAGGTATTGCCAACTTCCTGTCATCATTGTTGAACAGAAAGCTTCTACCTACCCCGGGGAAGGGCTAGATAGAAAGTGCAACCCTTGATATGCATAAGTTTCCATCCCAAATCTCCCCCTTTCCCACAAAGCTCGAGACACGGCAATCCTCTGCCATTTTCTGCAAATGCCAAGCTTTGGCTATCTTGACTGAAAAATCAAACTGCATGAAAGCAGAAACCTTTCTCCAAAGCCTAGATGTGTCTTCGAACCTGTAAGTGCTCTGCAAAGAAACTATCCTAAACAAATAAATAGACAGAGGCAAGAGAGGAAGGAATACAGGAAAAGAAGTGGATGTAAAGTCCTCTCTAAATTTTACAAAGCCACCTCTGATCAACACCAGTTTTCAAATACTTTCCCTGTCAGGTCTCAATACCAGCATGAGGCAGCTCTCACTCCAATTCCTATATATACATGTCCTTTGTACCACATGAAAGAAGTTTCACGTCTGATACCCTGATACCAATAGGAGTCATTTGCTAATTGAGTCATGTATAGTATGTGCTTTGAAGGGTATCTGACATCTAATTTTGAGTTATATTTAGTCATTCCTTCCAGTCTCATTCAAAGTATAACAACTATCTCCTTGTTAATTGATTATCTAGACTTGGCAAAGAAAACATTGATAGTCCAGCCCATGTCAGCCCCAGGATCTACTACATATTATGTACAATTAACTGAAGGATGTCACCACATCAATGGTTATCCACACTTAAAGTATGCTAATGCTGGCATTGCATATGTCTGAGTTGACACTGAGTCCCGCAGATATTAGACTCTAGCAAACCTTGTCACCCCGGGATTAGGAAGTACTCCTTCAGACCATGGGCTCCATTTCTCATCTCCATTACTACCCACATGACTTCAACAACTCAAGTTCCCTTTATTCTTCGAATGAAAGGATGTGAATGGGATGGCAAAGGCAGATTGGGACTTTGCATAGAGTAAGCTCTCAATAGCTAGAAACACAGCTTGTTGGTTACAGAGAGCAATTTAGACGACCAGAATTCCGATGCGGGATTCCCCTCTGTATGCTATGCATATTAGTATCATTAGTTAATAAAGACGCTGCTTTGGCCTATGACAGGGCAGAATATAGGTAGGTGAGAAAACTATACTGAATGTGGGGAGAAAGAAGGCAGAGTCAGGTAATCGTCATGTAGCTGCTGAAGGAGAAAGACGCCAGAACCTTACCAGTAAACCACAAGCCTCATAGTAAAATATAACAGAAGTAGGTTAATTTAAGATATAAGAGCTAGCTAGGAATACACCTAAGATGTTGGCCAAACAATGTTGTGATTGATAGCGTTTTTGTGTGATTATTTGGATCTGGGTGGCTGGGAAATGAAAGGGCAGTCTCCAATGACTGACAGCTAAGCCTGGAACTGACTGTGATCATCTGATGGACACCCGCTGTATGAATGGCCACAGTAGCCACTGGCTACCTGGTTGGTATTGGGCATGTGGCAGTTCCTTCACGCCTCTTCATTGATGCCTCCTTGAGGTATGCTGCTTTCCTCCACAAACACGATGTGTTTTGCAGACTTGAGTTTATGAAACAGAGTCTTGCAGGCATCCTGTAAGTGCTTAAGCAGACAGTGGTCCAAGAGAGACTTCAGAGCTCTGTTTGTTAGTACATGCCCCTTGAATCTTTCCATTGACAGTTGCTGAGAAATGCTAACCAGGGAAGATGGCCAGCTCCGAGCTGAGAATCAGGAATGCAGACTGATCTGCAGGTAAGTTCACCTCCACTGTATAACCAGCTGGGGCCACTTTGCTGGCCTCTAGAACATAGTTGTGGCTGCTTCACACTAGGCAATGATCCGTCTTCTGTTCTGCACCTTCCCAATTCCTAACAAAGTGGACACCTGAACACTAGCCAGTTGCAATACTGCCAGTCAGAATCCGTTTCTCCACATTGGTTCTGGTGCAGAGGTTTTGAATTAAGGAGAGACACGTGAACTGTGACTCCCCCTCTCTAAGTTTCAATTTTCCAGGATTTGCTTGCTCAGATTTCCATCTTCATGGCACTTCCCTACCTTCCAGTGTTGACCTCCCCCTAGACAAATCTACGTGCAGAACTGAGAGCCTTCTGTGGGACAGCATCCTCGAGCATTGCAGAGACCAGAGGACAGGTGGAGACATCCATCCAGAGGAAAAGCTGCCAGATTTCCATGGTCCTCTTCAGAGGCACACGTGAACAAACATGCAGGGGAAGACTTGCCTCTGCCACTTAAAAGCATATTCCCCCCTCACATGTGAGACTGCAGCTCTACATTTTGTTAATTTTTCATTCATGCATGCATTCACCCCCCCCACGGTGACACAGTACCAAGGCTTATTTCTGTAACCATGTTATTGCATATGCCAGATATTATGTGGACTTTTGCACCAATCCATATCCTGTCAACTTTTGAGACAATCCTAGGGCAGGACTAATTAACCCCGGTACTCAGTGGTTCTCAGTAGTCAGCAGTGCTCAGTGGGTTCACTTCCCTAAGTATATATGTGCTTAAGTAGTACCTAGCAATCATATCTCTTTGGTAGAGTCCAGTTGTGGCATGCCCACTATTCCAGATATGCTCCTCACAGCCACCTAACAGTGAAGACTCTTTATTCTCCTTTAAGGAACAGAGACAGTGTTGGCAATGGCTCTGTATTAGGTGTTGGGCAATGGTCACTCTTGCCTTCATTAACTTGTATTAATTGCACATATTCATAGCATGTGGTCCAAGGGACACAGGTCAAATCAATGTCATCAGTATTTCCTCCTCTTGTTCACTGCTTTCTGTTGGTAGCCTTTGAACCTCTCTCCTGTAGATCTCCATAGGTCACTGTGAGCTGGCTACTTCACTACACAGTGGGACACTAGAACTTCCTCCTCCTATCTGACTGCTTTTGATAACTAGCCTCCTTTTATTTACCTCACTCTTCCCAGCCTCTAGAAATCATCATTTGACATTAAAATAAACTTTTTGGTTTCTGCATATGAGCACAAACATGCAATATTGATCATTTAGTACATGACTTATTTCACTTGACATAATATTTACCAGATTTATCATGTTGCTGCAAATAACCAGATTTCATTCTTTGGGGGGACTAACATTTCATTCTGTATAGACAACATTGTATTTTTTATAGTGCTGGAGATTGAACCCACACCCTCATGCACCCTCAGCAAGCCCTCTATCAAATTTGCTTCATACCCTAGACATTGCTGTGTTTATTTTGGCTCTGAGAGTTAAGCCAGAGAATACCTATTCTCCAGAAAATATCATGCTTCTAAGATACATGTTTCCACGGTGAAGGGGGAGGGTGGGATGGTACCAAGTTCAAATTCTCCAAACCCCTGAGAGTATAAAGCAAACAACCGTGAGTACAACATGTATTACAGGACCAAATACCAAGTTGCCTGCCTACTCAAATTTCATCTCACAAATTATACTCAAAGGAAACCCAAGAGAATACTTGCCCCAGGATACAGGTACGAGATACAGGACTTCAGAGTCCTAACCGCAAATGACAGACCTTCCTTCCTTCCTTGCCTGTGTAGATTTGGGATCTGGGTGGCCATTCTCGTCATCTATACTTGGACTTCCTATTCAGGGGGAACAACTGAAGGGGAAGCAAAGAGAAAGTTGGAAATACTAGAAAGAGGTAAGGAAAGAAGGCTAAGGGTTAATTTATCAACTGGAGCTGTGTTTGCTGGATTCTGTGCTCTCCCTCAAATTACACTGTATGATTTTTAAGCACTAAGTGTCAAACTTGTTCTTTCCCCATCCCCCATTCCACTGCACCTGCCACGTACATACTCCTCTGCCTCTCTCCTCATTCTGCTGTTTTCTTTACCTTCTTCTCAGTAAGCCGTGTAGGCTGAGGAATAAATCCGGGTACAGAGCATATGGTGGCATCCTGCACTTGGTTAGTACTCTCCATATTTTCTTGGAGGAAAATATGATTAAGAAAAGCTTCCTGGTGACTTGATTTCCTACCATTATCCTTGAAGATTTACCCAGGTCATATAGTTCCTTCCACTTGAAAACTGGTTTCCAGAAGCTGTCTTCTTTTGTTTTCCAGTGTTGCTTTTCAGAGCAACTGCCGACATATGCACAGTTCTGGATTTTATTTTAAGTAATTTGTAGTTGACTATCGTTTATTTGTGCAATTGGTATAATTAAATCTAATTATATAATTGGTGAAAGACTGAGTAATCACATAATTAGAACGTGCAATAATAACTGTTAGGATCCCATTGTTATGACGTGTATGATGATACAATTATGATGTGAAACAATGAGGTGGCATTCACGGGGTACCCGGCAAAGAAAGGACCCCCTGGCCTGCCTGTGCAGAACTCAGCAAAGGCTGGAGCTCTGGACAGCAGCTGCCAGCATCCCTCACTCTCTGCTAATCTAACCCTGCAGAATGATGACCTGGATCATCAACTCCAGAGGAGAAGGAAGGCAGACACTCCAAAAGCCAACTACCAAGCAGCTGTCCCTGAAGCACAGCATGGACAGTGAGTTCCCCAAATTGTCATTTCTGCATGTCTGTTCTCAATTTAAAAAAAAAAAAAAAAAAAACACTTCATTGGAGCGCAAAAAACTGGGTACCAAAGGACTTCGTGGTCATGCACACTATTACAAGTGGCCTAGGGATGATGATTTGGAAGGAAACCCCAGGCTCTGTCTTTCATGGGCATGCTAACACCTGTCATTTTCATAATACAGGTATGGAGAGAGACCACCAGAGAGGAGCTATCTCAGCCTTTACTGTTTTAGTTGGCTGTGATCCCAAACCTTACTGCAGGCAATCCTGGTCCCCGGGCTGGATGTGGCGAGCATCAGCAACTGAGGCATCCCCAACTATTCTTTCTTCAATGGTCTGTGCTCTCTTGTTCGTGTCTCCTACTTGATTTATCTCAGAGCAGCCTGCAAGTCCTAGATTCCGCAGCCGGCGACCCTCAGCTCTGGGCCCTACTTCATAGTCCCCCTTGTACATTTCTGCTGCCCATAAATCTGCACCCCCTCCACAAACCCATGCTATACCAGTACATGAGGATCTGCAAATCTCTAGGAAAGGCTACACAGACTAAGTGACTGGTTTTACTTTCAATTAGTTTCTCAGTACTAATGGTCACACTGTCATTTTTTCAAATTGATTTTCTTTCCAAGTCTCCAAGGCAACTATTTGTTTTTCTTCTTTCTTTTCACTTTATCAGTTTTCCGTGACTATAATGAAATACCCGAGGCTGGGTGCTGTATAATGATCAACTACTGTAGTTCAAGAGGCTCCAGGTATCATGCTGGCATCACCTCCACGCTGATGAGGTCCTTAAGGAGATTGTCAGCACAATAGTGGGAGAATGTGCTAGAACACTGGGAAGGGTGACCTTCTTGTGGCCTCTTCCTGGGCCCCACCTCTGAAGGGTCTCACTACCTCTCAGCATCATCTGAAGACCAGACAACCAGCACAGGAACATGCAGGGAACCAATCATTATCTAAACCACAGCACTTCTCTTTCCTGGTCCCTTCCTGCACTACCAGCTCAGCTGATGCTCAGGTGATAGTGCCAAAAAAAAAAAAATAAGTCACGCAAGAGACTGAACCAGGCTTTGCTTTTTCCCACTGGCAAGCCACCCACTCTGCACTCATACATAGGCAAGTACCTCCTTTATTCACAGGAGAGACCAAGCTCCCCTAAATGAACTCAATCTGCTCTGTCAGAGTTGCCACAGCAAATATCCCTTACTCCAGAGCTCTGGTGCCAACATGCAAAGTGGCCTCTTGGGGGGGAGGGGGCAGATTGATGGGCAGCAGTGACCTGGGCTCAGTGCCTCGGTCTCCCTGGCAGTGTTCACTTGTCAGAGATGCTGACCATATCCACGTGTCTAACTCCACAGGGAATTCAGAGCTCCTGTCTTCCCAGATTTTGGCAGGTGGCCACTCTGGCCTTCCAAAAGCAGTCTCTTGCCTGGCCTCCTGTCTCCCTCATCTTCTCAGTTACGTTCTTCCTCAATTTCCCATGCATATTTCTGTTTCATTTTGCTTTTAAATGTTGGATAATCTCTCATTTCATCCCCAGACATTATCCTTTTCAATGTAAAACGTTCCAATCAGGTTTGTGGTTCCAACTGGCTATTTTGGGGTGTTGTGCAACCATTAGGGTGGGAGGCATGGCCAGATAAGATGGTCACTAGGAGAAGAAACTGAGAGCTACCTTATCTCACTTCCTTCTGCAGCTGGTTCCTGCCTTTCTGATCCGGGTCTGAACAGCTTGCTAATACTCCGGCATCAAGTGCCCCAGTCACAACAGAAATATGCTCTGTGTCCTAACACTGAGAGCTCAAGCAAACTACTTGTATTGGATACTATCTCCATTACGAGAAAACTGGGCTACACACAAAAAGAAAACAGGGAAATAGGAAGGAGACTTGCTGAAAAGAATGGCTCCAGCCGGGGAACCAGAGGGAAGGGAGCTGGGATGGCAGAGTGGGGTGTGTAAAAATGTATCATAATATAAATGTATGAAACTGTCAAATATATCAATTAATCAATCCATCAATCTCAGGGTCTGATAGAGTGGACAGAGAAAAGGAAGAGGATTGGGTAAGAGATTAAGATTGGAACACAGAACCAACCAGACATGAAATCAGGCTATTTTCAAACACTCGACAATCCCTTGAACCTTCTTTCCTCAGTGTCTCACTTGTGAAAACGAACAGTTTCCTTCTAGGAGGTTCCATGGTTATGTCACTCAGCCTAGTAAAAACCAATGCTTGTCCTTTTGTTAAAAACATCACGTGAGATGGCTTCAGGCCAACTGTTTTGCAATTACATATAAACAATACATAACCATTTGCTCAGTTTTTAAAAATGTGAATTACTCAATTTTACTAATGTAAGTTGCACTAACCAAAAAATGGACCATTATTTTATGTATCACCAAGAAACAAAAACACTGGCAGTCAGGCTGCAGTAAGACACTCATCACGAGAAATTTATTTGCTTACTAAATTACTAGGGATTGTGTCTCTTTATACTACCCAGACCGGCCTTAAATTCTTGTGTTCACAAGCTCCTCCTGCCTCAGCTCTTCCTGTAACTTGCACTACAGGTGAATGTTGCCATGCGTAATTCTAATTCTTTTAACTGATTTTATCTTAATTAATTATTTTTATAAGAATATTTCTTGGCTACCTTTGAATCCCCTGCCTTCAGTGAGTTAGTTCTGTTCTCCAAAAGCTGCAAGAATGAAAACATTGAAGTACCCAGAATAAAACGGGAAAGGAGAGAAAACAAGAACTGTGCAGGTGTGTGTGCACATGCCCTCACACACACTAGGGCAGATAATGCAGGTGTACTCTGCAAATGTTTCTGTGCATATGAGGAGCAGGTCAGGCTCTTTTACCAACTCAACTCCTATTATAAAACCCAACAAGAGCACTGTGATAGAGCCTTGGTGTGCTAACTCTTGAAATGGATTAAAAAAGAAACCTCATTTATGCTGAGCCATGCCAGTTCCCAATCTGTTTTAAACTTAGTTCTTTTTCTCTTTTGGGTGACACCCACCTATATAGAATCCCTCCATATCCATCTGGTGCTCCTGGGTGTAGGCATGTCACGGCACCCAAGTGTGTTGTAAACACCAATTTTACCTATCTACCATACGTATACTAGTCATCGACATAAAACTTTAAATATATCCATGAACCCAAAAGTGGAACCAAGGGAACTGCCTTCTAGAAGTGAAAGAAAAATGTGAAGTCAGGAATGGAATTCTGTGGCCATAATTGGCAGAGGTTGTGGGACTTGGGGTGAGAATTTAGAGGTAAATGTCCTTTCCTTTGGGCCACCAAAACTGTGCTGTGACGCTAGGCTGAGTTGCTCCAAGCTCTGCCTTGACCAAGGCCAGACCTGGGAGTCCAAACAAGCTGGCAGAGCCTTCTGCACCCCTGGCTCTCTATGGGTCCAGGTCTCTTCTATGGTGTCTCGGAGAACTGGCCAGCAAGATCTTGGATCTGTGTCCCTGGCTTTCTAAGGGTCTAGGTCTCTTCTATGGTTTCTCTGAGAACTGGCCATCAGGATCTGTGATGAAAAAGGTAACTTCATTAGACCTAGGCTGGAGAAAATGTTTTCTCTTTAACTTACTTCTCTTCTCTTACTTCCAAGACATCAGGGAACTTGTAGCTGAGGATAGGTGGCAGGAATTCAGATCATTTTGTGAGTATCAGGGGGTCACTGGAAGAGGGGTCTGTGTCAGGGTATGTTCTCATCACATAAAAAGATAGAGGAGGGTAGCCAGTCTGCACCTGGCAGACTGGACTTGGAATCAACCAGGAGCCACACCTCTCCACATTTCTGCGAGGCATTTCAAAGACTCGGGAGGGAAGAGCCGGTTCCGAATGTGGGCGGCACCATCCCATGGACAGAGAGGTTTGGGGACTAACAAAATGAAAGAAAGGAAAAGGCATGAAGAGCTCCAGCCTGCTTCGCCTCCTACTCCTGTGGCTCGGTATGACCCGCCCTGTTGTGCTTATTCCTGTCACCATGCCTTCGCTGCCTCGATGGACTGCATCTCTTGATGCCATGGGCCAAAATACGCCCTTCTTCCTTTAAGATGCTCTTCTGGTATTTGTATTTGCCATAGCAATGGAATAGATACTAAAACAATGAATGAGGTTAATCATGTCTTTCTCTTCCCTTTTTGGTGGGATAGAAAGATTTCAAGCTTAAAATCATCCAAGCTCATAGCTGGGTGGTGGTGGCAGATGTCTTTAATCCCAGCACTTGAGAGGCAGAGGTAGGCAAGATCTCTGTGAGTTCAAGGCCAGCCTGGCCTATAAGAGCTAGTTCCAGGACACCTAGGACTATTACACAGAGAAACCCTATCTCAAAACAAGCAAACAAAATCATCCAAGCTCTTAGATCTAACCTTTCTTACCCACTAACCAAACCTTCCAGTGTCTACCACCTCATTTCTCACTGGGCATAACTGACTCCCATACTCATGAGGCAACCTGCTTTTTCTTTCCATAAGAACTAGTAAACTGGGGACTTGAGTGGGGTCTTTGATAGGTCACTAGCAAGTGGGAAATGCCCACAAAGGCCCAGTGAAGCTCAATGAAATCAATGATCCCTCCCCTACATGCAACAATCTTAATAGAGAGTCAGATTGCAGCAAGGTTATAAGTTAGGATGAATCCCTGGCTTCCTAGGAAACAGTATAGAAGCTAGCATTCTAGCAAGTGACCTGGAAAGAAAGTCCTTGAGGATGGTGCTTACGCCACTGTAACTATTCAGTGTGAACAGTGTGGACTCCCTAGTCACACTGTGAACAGCGCTGACTCCCTAGTCATGGTGTCAACAGTGCTGACTCCCTAGTCACGGTGTGAACAGTGCAGACTCCCTGTCACTGTGTGAACAGTGCTGACTCCCTAGTCACTGTGTGAACAGTGCTGACTCCCTACTCATGGTGTGAACAGTGCTGACTCCTTAGTCATGGTGTGAACAGTGCAGACTCCCTAGTCACTGTGTGAACAGTACTGACTCCCTAGTCACTGTGTGAACAGTGCTGACTCCCTAGTCACTGTGTGAACAGTGCTGACTCCTTAGTCACGGTGTGAACAGTGCAGACTCCCTAGTCATGATGTGAACATTGCGGACTCCCTAGTCACAGTGTGAACAGTGCTGACATTCTGCCTTTGTCTTCTATCCGTCTTTCCACCATCCTGCCCATCCTCCTCTCCTCATCACAGCTTACCTAGCTAATCCTCAAGATCCCAAAGGAGTATTTCTCAAAAAAGTCTCTGAAATACTCAATTAAAAATAAATAAATAAATTAATAAATAAATAAATAAATAAATAAATAGATCTTTCCCAAACGTGTGATCCAGAGACATCTTTGGGCCTAATTAAGCCACAGAAGAGCTTCAGGAGCCCCACAGACTCTATGAAAGGAATGCAAAACTGCGGGGTAAGTGCTTCCATACACCCAGAATTTAAGATATTTTATTAAATGCTCAAAGAGGCAAACATCTCTCTTTATAGATTTCTTTAAGAACAGAGAGAGAACACTAAACATCAGAGGACTAACTCTGCATCCAAGACTGTTCATAGTACAGTATGGAAGAACCTGGACTTTTCAGCCAGAAACACCCAGAGTTCAAATTCCAGCTCTGATACTTCCAAACTCTGTGAATCAAGGCAGGTGTCTTCAAGTCTCTGAACTACAGTGCTGTAATCTGATTGATGATGACAATGACCTCCCTGGACCATAGATTATGAGGCAATTACAGAAAACACGAGAAAACAAGTCACAGGAGTTGGGGAGTGAAATCCTCTTAAAAAGAGACAGAGAGAGGAAGCTGTAGGCTCAGAAGTACAAAAATGCTGCTGTGTCTTTGGGAAGTACACCAGAGGCTTTGTGAAATGTTCTGGTCCCTCTGCTACAATGACAACCACTAAAACCACTGAGAACGTCAGAAGAATAAGAAAAAAAAAGACTTAACTTTAGACACCATAGTGAAGTAAATACTGTTTATAGATCTTCATAGTTAAATGGCAAGTTAAGCTAAAATAAGCCTCAAGTCCTCTACTTCGCCTTTATCCTATCTCTCCTTGCAACATGTGACAAATGAGGGCTGCCCATTTCAATCAAGTAAATTGTGACATTGTTCTGTGAAGCGCTGTAATGACCCAGGAGAGCCACTATAACTAGCCGCCAGGGACTTGCTACAAGGCCCAGTTGATCCCTGTGTCAGCAACCTGCTTGGTTCTACATGGGCCCGGTTGGTTGTTTAATGTCAATTGGAAAGTTATAGATCCTCTAGTGGCTTGACCTGCCAGCACTACTACAATGATTCCAGGAGCATCCTCACAAATGGGCTCCTGCTTCATTGAGCAGGATTCAGATTTCAGAGAGATTGATCAAGGAGAAAACTGGGGCCAGAGTACCTCACCCTTTACCTTTCCCATGCCATGGGTAAAGTTGTTCCATCTTCCAGGAAAAGTGAGCATCAGTCTTAGAGTAGAGATTAGATAAGGCACCAGGGATGCCTGGCAACCTCTCTCTAACTGACTTTACCTTATGAATTAGATTGTAAGGCATGTTACTAAGAGGCTTAACCACATTGAAACAATACTAGGATTTCTCTCTTTGCGGAATTATCATTTTGAAGCTATATATAGTGGGTACAATTTATTTTAATCTTACCATGTAAACCAGAACATACTGCCTTTTCAGATGACACTAACCACAGTTCTTTGTTCATCTCTGATCATCTAGCTTTTCACCTGTAACGTCCCTATCATAAGCCTCACGTCATAGCTACTAGGAGTTGTCTGTGTCAGCTTCACAAAAGTTGAAAAGTGCAGGCAGGTGGGGATGTGTCTAGACTCAACCAAAAGGGATACTCTTAGAACACTGGGAGCTTCTAGGGATACTTCCTTGAGTAGTGACATCAAAATTAGGACTGGAAACTCAGGAGCCAGGGGTCTCAGGACCAAGACACAAGGTGCCACTGCTAAGGCAAATGCCACTCATAAATTCATATTCTCAGATATGAATGCTGTCTTAGTTAAGGTTCCATTGCCGTGAAGAGACACCATGATCCCAGCAACTCTAATATAATAAATGAAAACATTTAATTGGGGTGTCTTAAAGTTTCAGAAGTTTAGTCCATTATCATCATGGTGAAGCATGGTGGCATGCAGGCAGACATGGAGAAGGAGCCAAGGGTGCTACATCTTGATTCATTGGCAGCAGGAAGTGAACTATCTACCACACTGAGCATAGCTTGAGCAAAGGAGACCTCACAGTCAACCCCCCACAGTGACACACTTCCTCCAACAAGACCGTACTTACACCATAAAAGCCGTACCTCTTAATAGCCATTTTTCTTTCAAGCCACTACAGATGCTTTGTCCTCCCTCTCTCTCTGACTGGCCATGAGCTCCCTTCCTTTCCTCACTTTAGGTGTCCATCTGCAAACCAAGGACAGTTTTGAAACTAGCAGAGCGCAAAATGAGAACACGGGTACAGACCGGAGGTCACATACAAAGGGGACAGAGGGGCACAAGTTCTCGTGGCATTGGTTCACTTTTTGGAGATCCATTAAGTGGCTATTGGAAGTTTTGAGAATTCGTATATCTTATCATCAGCTTAGAATATCTGTTAGAGAGGATTCCTATAGTGAAGAGCCAGCACAAGCCTGATAGCTCCAGATCCTTTGAACATTTTACGCACTACGTGTCTGCTATGTGCTTGCTAATTAGGTTCAGCCCCATGGTTGCCTTCCACTGGTCAGTCAAACTTAACCATGCCACTCATAAATTCCCATTCCTTCCATATTTGCTGTATGTGTTAATGTTCAGTTTCATGGACTCAGACACACCTGGAGTCCTGAAGCTGTAATTAGCTTCAGAAGCATCTGCTACCCAAGTCAGCTGTCAATTACACCAGGCTCTGCTCTGAGCAGCAGGAAGTAGCCCAGACCTTAGACCCTGGTTGGAAGGGGATTCATATTTCTTCTGGTTAATCCCTAAAAGTCTCTTTCCACATCACATGACTGACTTTCAAGTTGCAATCTGAATGGTGCAGATGAGCCCATGGGTTTAAACATCACCTCTTTGTAGCTTCTACGACCCTGGATTCAAACAGGCAGCACTAGCAAGCTCATATGGTTACTAAGGCCTTTAAGGGACAAGACATCAAGTGTGGAGAAATCTTACTACAGGGAGATGGAGTCCAGAGTAGCAGGGCAGTCAGGCTGCTCCCTGGCAATGAGGAAACCAGGATACCTTGCGATGACTCGGGACTAGATCCCTACAGTAGCTTTCTGAGGTATAGAGAGTCCTTTGGGCTCACTCCCCTCACAAGGTCAACACAGAGTGTCTGTCCCTAAAGCCAGCATTCCAAAGATACATATTCTGAAGATGTCACCCATCATGCATGTGGTTCTGGTTTCAACTTCTCTTACCACATTTCTCACCTAGAAAATTCTGATGGCCACAGCACCCACCTCAACAGGCTTAAGGTAAGGCTTTGAGTTAGTACGTAAACAAGATTGGGCTGGATGTAGTACAACACTCAGTACATTTCCATGGCAACTGTAGCACCGTTATCACTCTTCCAGTGAGACTTGAGGCAGGAAAATTGGTCTGTTCCCTTTTGTGGCCCCAGCACCCAGGACAGTCTGATATATTCTCAGGCTCAGAAACTGTGTCAAGGGTTGGTGGTGAATGAGCCAAAGCAAATGCACAGCAAATTGGTGCTGAACTATTTACACAGAATACTGAAAGACCAAGGAAGCCTGAAGAAGCTCTCCTCCATGGTATCTCAAGGTAGGAGGATGCCAGCTAGGGGCCAGCTGCACAAGGAGGAACTGAGCAATGTGAGGCTGGCCGAGAGGAAATGGATGCTGTCTCAAAAGAAAGATGGGGCCTTTTTCAAGAAGAAAAGGTAGATGATGGAGCATGGACCACTTGTCTCTACCTGCTCAAGGAGACTTCCCCAATGACAGAGAAAGAAGCAGTAAGCTCTTAGCAGGCCCTTTTAAAAAAATAACAAAAGTCAATTATAATGTCCAAAATAATCTTCCAGGATAGGCTAGTAGGCCCTCCTTTCCTATCAGGGATCCTTTACCTCCCCAATAAAGGCTTGATTATGGTAGCAAAGCCCCCACCACCCCACCTGTCTCTGAATCCATCTTGCAGGTAACATCTCTACAACTGCTATGGCAGCTCACAGGCCAGGCTGAGCCATGATCAGAGCACCACAGGGATTTGACCTTCCTGGAGTCTCAGGAAATGGTAGGAACCAACAACTAGCAGGCAGCAGAGATCACTGAGATGAGGGCTGCACGCAAAGAAGCACAGCAAGCTTGAAGGTGGCACTGCCGGAGTTCCTTCTGACACTGCTGGGGTCCCTTCTTCCAGGATCGGGGCCCGGACACAACAACCCTATGATGGCACCGACTCTGATCCTAGAGTCTGATTCTATGGATTAAACCGCCCGTGCTCAAGGGCTTGCGTTGCCAAGTGATAGGCAGCATGTGACATGTATCATATACAATCTCAGTGGATCTGGAAGAGGAAGGGGAGCCCATTTAGCTGGAAAAGACAAATTCTAACCATCACTTATGATTTTAGATGCGGTGTTTCCATCTCTGTTGAAATCCAAACAACATTAAAGGAGGGCATGCTATTTTTATGGTGGTTCAGAAAGGGTCACAGACTAATGACAGGTTGAGAACATTGCCTGGAGGGTTTTGCCCTTGCTATGTGTACACAGTCCTGACCTATTTATAGCTGACATTAGTTGCTGTGTTCCTACATAGTTAAACATGAAAATACCACCGCCCAGAACTGTGAGATGCATGCAGCGCTTAAGGCCACCTTCATGGAGATCTTGGACATTCTGAATTCTGAACTGTACTTGTTTCTCAGCAATAGGTGATAGGAGCTGATCAAATTCACATGCCAGAAACCCAATTTTCTGACTCTTTTTGTGTAAACCCATAAGACCTCCCATTTGAGCCATTCTGGCTTCAGATCCCAGCCCCTTGCTCTCCTAGTCTGAGACAGCAGTGGCGTGGCTCCCTGTAGCCAGGAACATTTATCAGCATGATTGGGTGAGGGTTAGGAGAAAAGCAATTTCATACTCGGAAAATCGTTTATCATGGGCAGTCTGTCGAGAACAATCTCATTGCAAACCCTTCCCTGGGAGGAAAGAACTGACAACTGGTACTAAGTAATCGACAGCACGGCCGAAGGGAGTCCTTCATCTGTCACTTGCCCAGCCCAAGACTGGACACGTTCAGCATAGAAGAGGAATTGGTCATAGCTTCTCCTTAGAGACTCCAGGTGAAAGGTGAGAAGCTCCAGAGACCATCTAATACTTTGGGATGTCTATTGAGAGCCTGTGTAGTCCATTTTGCTCATAACCTGGGTCCAGAAGTGGAATGACACAAGTCACAGGTGGGATAGAGGTGGTGCATCTTCCCCACTTCAAAATAGGCTCCTTCGGCACTCTCTGTGTATCTTAAATGCCAGACTTCTCCTTCTTAGGGTGTAATTATGGACAGGCATCTTGTTTTTTCATAATTCAACTTCCCCTTTCCTGGGGCATTATTTCCTTTGCCAGACCATGGAATGGCATTTATAGTATATTAGATAATTACTATGTGTGTGCTGTTTCCACTGACGTCAACATTCAAGAAACAGTCCATCTAAGGCCCATGGAGAAGAGAAGAAGCAGAGAGACTTCCCCACTAAATTCTTGCCTTTCCCAGGGAGAGAATTAGTTACAAATAGAAAAACGTAACAGATCTCACTCATTACTGAATGTCTGCCTGAACCCAGGTTCTGGTTTGTGAGTTCAGTAAGGGCTAAAAGTTGTGTATAGACTCCATGTTCTGTGGTTTTGAAATGTTTGCGCCAGGCAGGGACTTAGAAGGAGCTGTCAGGTGCAAGCTATGGTCTTAGAACCAAATTAAAATGGGGTCTTCTTCATAGATGTGTAGTTCCTACCTAGCCTCAGAGTCACATCACACATGGTTATACAACATTACCATACATACTATTACATAAGTCACTATACAAGTCTTGGGTCAATAATAAATCACCCAGTTCAGACAAAATTGTACTCTAACTGAATTTATTTTGCCATCATTTTCGAAGATATGAAATTCTGACTTTAAAAGAAATAATATGATTACAGCCTAAGCTACATGTAGAGATTAAACCTAAAAGTTTGAGTTCAAATCTCACTTGGACCTCTCGCAGACACTTTAAAGCCTGCACCACTCTAACCGCTCTGTGCCTCAGTTTCCTCATCTGTAGAATACAAAGGACACGTCTATTTATCTTCCAGATTGTCACAAGGCTCCAAGGAGAGGATATTTACAATAGGTTTTTAGGACAGAGCATGCCACAAAGAAAGTATTTCATTAAGAATTATTCCAGAGGGCTGGAGAGATGGCTCAGTGGTTAAGAGCATTGCTTGCTCTTCCAAAGGTCCTGAGTTCAATTCCCAGTAACCACATGGTGGCTCTCAACCATCTGTAATGAGGTCTGGTGCCCTCTTCTGGCCTGCAGGCATACACACAGACAGACTATTGTATACATAATAAATAAATAAAATATTTTTAAAACAAAACAAAAAAAAAGAATTATTCTGGAAAGTTCTCTGCCAATGATGACTGGGGGACATACTATGTTTGTTAACTGGTCAAGGCTCTCTAGAGTCGATATAAAAAGTGCCCAAGAGAGCAGAGGAGAAGGAACAAGATAGAAAGATGAGAATTTTAAGAGTAATCAGAAGGGCACTCAGAAAAACCATATATAACAAACAGCAAGTCACTAGGAACCATACAGTGGAAGACCAGCAGAGGCTGGTCAGGGCCTCCAAATGATTTTGTGTGACAGATTTTACCTCTGTGTAGCCTTGGCTGTCCTGGAACTCGCTCTGTAGATCATGTTGGCCCCGAAATCACAGAGATCCACCTGCCTCTGTCTTCTGAGTGCTGGGATTAAAGGTGTGTGCCACCACTGCACAGCTTCTTGTTTATTTTTAACTTTATTTATATGTGTATAGGTATTATGGGCATGCATACATGAGTGCAGATTCTAGTGGAAGCCAGAAGATGGCATCAGGTATTTTATAGCTGGAGTTAGAAGTCATTTGGAGCCACCCAACAAGGATGATAGAAAATGAACTCAGGTCTTCTGTAAAAGCATCATGTACTCTTACCCACTAGAGCCATTTCTTCATCCCCAAGAATTATTTAATAACTATGGGAAGAATACCAACTTGTAGACATGCAAAACCATTAGCTTGCCTAATTGTCATCTAGCTTAATATCACCCTAAGACACCTGGGTATCAGCTCAAAGCACCCTATTGCTCTCCTTATTCTCTCCCATTTTACATCCACCTCCAGGAGTCAGAAATCCCACCTAAAATTCCCTGTTTGTGGAACATTCATTTCCTTTACTATAACATATGTGACAGCAATACCCAACTCTAACAGACCTTCAAGACCTTTAAGACAACCACTAGAAAAGTGTGGTTCCCGACACTCTATGTAAGGACCTAAATTCTTGAACTAAGAGAAGCACAACTCACAGCGAAAATGACATCACTGGGATTTTGTGGGTGCACTTTGGGAAGTGTAGCTGTAAGTCATAACTAGGGATGAATGTGCAAACCCCACAGGTAACATAAATACTATGGACTCCTCCAAAGAAGGGCTTGTGGCCAAGAGCTCTGTGCCTTATGATGAGTAAGAAGGCTATGTTCTGGAAGGGACATGAGCAGGAATAATAACCATGGACAGGATGGAAAGTAAACAGAAGAGACAACCGATCAAGTAGGGGTCATGTGGACGGTTAGATCATTTTAGCTTTGGAATTCCTCAGTCAGCACTGTTTCTCTCACCACCCTCAACTACACTAATAGAATAAACATATTAAAATTTTATTGTTTAATTAACCATAATTTGGTATGGGAACCCATTGCAGAGAATATGCTCTATGATAAGGTCCAACCCACAGGTAGCTAGGAAGAGTGGTTTGAAAACAGACAGAAGCCTATAAGCCTATCCTTTCTCTCTTACTAGTAGTGTCTAATACTTCAGAGTGGCAAACACGGAGGAACTTGCTTCCTGAAGTCTGCAACATATCTAACTGTTCAGCCTGGAGTTATCCAGATTTGTTGACAGTTTCACACTTAAAAATCAGTCCTCGTTGGGTTTTTCTTTCTTCTTTTTTTTTTTTAAGTGACTGGCATACTTATTCCCAGGGGAGTTGTGGTTAAAAAGGAAAACAGTACTGAGGAAATAAATCACCCAGAGTTACTGCGAACTACCCAGTTCCTGCCTCTTTGGCTCCAGGCTCAAGTTCAGAGGAAAGCCTCCCCCCCTCCAGCCCATTCCTGCAGGAGTTAAGTATTCTAATCCAGAAACACTCCTGAGGCTACCTGCAGAGGATTTTCCACCTTCAGAGAGTGTATTTGATTTGTGGCTACTCAGGATGAAGCAGATGACCTCAGTTTACAATCTGATTCCATCTTAAATTTCTAGAGCTCCTTTATGCCCAAAGCCCAGCTACCTCCAGAGAGGGATACACTGAGCACACACAGCTGGGTGGACAAGTGACCAAGGCCAGGCTTTTGTTTGGGATCTACAGATGGAGAAGATGTGGCCATTTCCCCCATTATTTTGCTGACACCATCCAAGTACTGTAGTGCCCAGGAAATGCCATGTTCCTGCCCCTTACCGTTTACCTATGTGGCTTGGAAAAATACACATCTTAGGAACAGGAGCTGAAATGAGTCTTTCCTTGTTAATATGAGATCTGCTCCCACTGAACACATTGAGAGTGAACATGAAAAGTCACAGCCTCAGGGCAGAAGTGGGGCCATGCTTTTTCCCCTGACTCTGATTTCCATCTCTCAGCAAGACTCATGAGACAGCTTTCCCATTATTTTTCTTATCTTCTCACATCTCCCTAGACTCTGTTTTCATCTCCCATCTAGAATGACTATCTTATTACAGCTTTACTGAGTTATAATTCATGTACCATACAATCCATGTACCTAAAGTATATGACTCAACTGGTTTTAGCATACACAGCTATTTAAACACCCCTAAAATCCATTGTAGAATACTTTCCTCACTTCAAAACAATAACTCTGTACCATCCCACTGTCAGCCCTTCTGTGCCCGCTAACCTTACTTCTGAAGCTTCAAGTCAGCTCTAATGGATTATTTCCACAGTACCCCTGTTCTGGACCGTCATTATCAATGGAGTCACACACTAATGACTTTCCCAACTTTCTTTCACATTAGTATAATGGTTTCAAGGTTCATTCATGCTGTGAAATATTCAGAAACTTAATTATTTTATATAGCTGAATCATGTCATTTCTTGGCTATATTACAATCTCTTAGTCAGTCACCTATTGATGGGTATTGATGGCACTTTCCACCATCTAACTGTTTTGAGTAATTACAAATACTCAGTGCAAGTTTGGTGCAGCATATGCTTTAAGGTAAGTCTTGGATGGAAAGATTATCTCCGAGGAATGTTCTAGGGCTTTTATTCCATCTTAATAGCATCACACAGGAACTGCAATTTGCCAACATTCTTGCTGGTATTCATTCTGATCTTTTCTGTCGTAGGATTCCTTGTAAATGTATCTTGTGTTTTTGATTTCCATTTCATTGATGACTAAAAGTGATTGCGTCTGGTTGATTTTCATTCATGTTTTTGCTAGTCATGTGTATCGTCTTTGGAGGAAGATCTATTCATTAGCTCTGTCTATCTTTAAATCAGGTTATCTCTCATTACTGAAAAATAAAAGCTCTTTATATAGCCCAGCTGTTAAGCCCATCATCAAATACATGTTCTACAAACTTTTTTCCAGTTTAGTAGGTTGTGTTGTTTTTTCTTCATATGATCCTTTGACACACAAAAGCTTCACTCTTATTTTTCATTGTTATTGTTGCTTCTGCTTCTGCTTTAATGTTCAAGGAGTCATTGTCAAATCCAGCTTCACAGAGGCCCAAGCTCATTGTCAAGTCCAGTGCCACAAAGGCTCAAGATCTTGTCAAATCCAGTATCACAAAGGCTCAAGAACAGGCAACAATTTTGTTCTTCTAGAGAAAATCTTATCTGCTTTGCATTAGTTTTGCTATGGCATAAGCTAAGGGTCTGAGTTTATTCTTTGACATGTGGATACCCAAGTTATCTAGCCCTACTCATTAACAGACTGTTCTTTACCCTACTGAAAGACCTTGGTACACTTGTCAAAAACTAATATGACCACAGAAATACGGGTCTATGTCTCAATTCCCAAGTCTATTCTATTGATCCTTATATTTGGGATGAGTCTGAAAAGACAGAGTTGTTTTATTCATCCGTCTGAAGGCAGAATTCAGACCACAGCACAAGGCACTTTCTAGTCTCTGGGTCCTTAACCTTGGCCACAGCTCAGCAGTTTGTGGGAACAAGTTAGAGATTCCCCAAACTTGGATAAGAAAAATCACATTTTCATTTTCATTATCCTCTAATTTAAGTCTGGGGTTTTCTTTCATTATAAATGGAGGTAACTAATAGAAACTATGAATGATTTTGATAACAGCAAAATCACAGGTATCATTTACAGATGAGACTACAAATGTGGCATAACTTTTCACACACTTTTATCCTACTGACGAATTATGCTGCTTTTATTTGTTGAGTGTCAGAGCACGCAACAGCTATTGATAGAATAACCTTCAGCAAGAACTAGGCATTCCACATCATAGATTTGCTTCTTAGATTCCAATAACTGCATTCAAGTAAGTGTTTTCCCTGTAATCCAATGTTTTATGATACGTATTTATAACTTCTGACAAGGAAGTCATAGATTTCATGAGGCCTCCAAAGGAGTCCCAAACACACATTTAAAAAAATGGAAGAAATCTAGCTTCCCTAACTATCAGCTTTATATCATCAAATAGTGCCAGGCACACAACAGTCATACAATAAACATTGAGTTACTGTGTGATCATCAAATTCTAAATAAGAGCTAAGTCGTTAGCTTAATGAAAATAGATACCAATGATTCCAAACTACTGATGTGCAATTCATAGTAAAAATAATTTCAAGTTTGTGCCACTATGGTCATCCAGTTTAATAAATACCAGTGTGCTCCATGACCAGTACTAAGAACATAGTGTCCTTCAGGAATAAGTACCCCATGTGCCATGTGCCTGTAGTTTGTACCTTGCATGCCGTAAGAAATTATTGTTCATACTGACAGCTGACGAAACCAAGGGTCAGAGAAGTTGACACTAACCCAAGATCACTCAGCTAGCAAACTACACAGTGATGATCTGTGGCCAGTCTACCTACTTGAGTGCCTGCATTTCATGAAAATAAGACATGTCTCAGGGTAGGGCAGGAATAGAACAGGAATGTTAAGAGAAAGGGAAGAAAAAAGTGCTTATTGTTCAACCAAAAAAGTTAAGATCCTGTTGAGTTAAAAAATATGTCCTGGAATGCAGAGTTCAGCAGATGTTTCCAACAAGATGCTCTTTACACTGTCCAGGTTATAGACCATGGCAGAAAAACACCTGAGCAGAAACACAGCAGAACCGGTACCGACAGCTCATCCCATGCAAGAGGACTCATTTCAGCAAAGCTTGTCTCTGAGAACACAATGAATACTAAGAGACCATTAACCAAAGCCTGTTCTCTCCCCTCCTGAAGTCAGCTGGCATTTCTACATATCAGGACACATCTTCATCCAGGCAAGACAGTTAACATTTCATGATGCTGAATGCCAGTTGTCCCTGGTTAGAGATCAGGTTACAAAGAGACAGGATAGCCCAATGGCAAGCTAGTTCTGCTTTTTTATTCCCTAGCTGAAGGTCTTAGTGTTATCTGGCTTTGACCTTATCTAGCCTCAGGGTACAGAAGCTAAGCTGGAATGGAGAGATGGGTATTATCCTTTAAGGCTATTGAGGGTTATTGGAGAAGGATTCATCGGGACTGCAAAGAAACAAGGCATTGGGAACATACTTATCACCTCAGCAACAAACAGGTTAGAAGCAAAGAGTCCTGAGACAAAGGGACTTCCTGCCTCCGGAATATGCATTCAGCCTGGTGCCTCCCCCATCTCCGGTTTCAGGCTCACCTTACAGGTAATCCAGTCTACAGGTACATAGGGCTTAAAGGGCTGGACTAAGTCATGTGTGTTTCCAACAGTGATGGTGCACACATGAACAAAACCTGGGCACTGAAGGTCAGGATGCTGGGGTTCAATCTCCTCCACTAAGCATAGATGTAATTGAAGGCACCAACCGCAGACTTCCCAGGAAAAGTCCATATACTGACTGGCCTTACTACAATACTTTTCTTACAACAATATTACCTTCACTCAAAGGAAGCTCAGACCTTTGCCTGTAGCTTCTGGAAGGTAATTTTTAAGCCCTTGGAGTGCCATAACTGACAAAAGTGTCTTGACCTGGGGTGTTGGGCCAACCATATGGCCATGGTCCGATTCTGAATGAGGGTTGAAAATGCTGGAATGTTTACCAGTGTGATCTGGGCCAGCAGGTGGAGACTAGACTAGCTAGCAATGGACATAAACATGCAGATTTACATGATCAAACCAAACTCTGAGGCTGAGCTGGGCTCTTTGGTTGCATGTGTGGATGGTATGTGGTCACAGGTGAATAACAGAAGCACCATGCTCCATGGAACCTTCCTGGACTATGACCTGGCCACACTTTCCCTTAGCTAATGTAATCTCAATTCTTTTCCTATAATAAGCTGTCACCATGAACTCAATTACTTTTAGCAATTCTGGGGGGGGGGGGTCCCTTCCAGTGAATGATTAATGCTGAAAGTAGTTTGGGGCATGCCCCTATTTTAAAGTTGGGATGAAAGCTGAGAATAGCCTTGGGCTACTCATCTTACCCCTGTTTCTACATTAGGTAATCCTACCCAGTGATTTCTCTCCCACCTGCCAGTGCCCAAATAATCACTCTAAGGCTTAATATTAACCACAAACTGTTCGGTCTATTAGCTCAGGATTATTATTAACTAGTTATTACAACTTATATTAACCCATTTCTATTATTCTATATTTTACCACAAAGGTCGTGGCTTGTCACTTCACATCTTGCTTCTCTGGCACCAAAGGCATCTCCCTGACTCTGTCCTTTGTCTACCTATATCTCTGTTTGGATTTCTTGCCTGATTCTATTCTACCTGGCTATTGGCCAAGTCAGTTTCTTTATTAACCAATGGCAATAAAACATGTTCACAGCATACAGGAACCCACATCAGGACCCAATGCTAGTATGCCTACCTTTTCCACCAAAGGCTCCCTAAATACCTGTAGGCCAGAAGGTACACTCAGACTCCAAGCTAGTGTTTCTCAAGTTGCCTCTTAGCCAAAACCACAGACAGAAATGTTTTACATCACAAATCAGATTACAGAGTATGTGGATCTATCTTCAAAACTGAAGCAAAGGTACTTAAAATCATCCCACACTCCTGGCTAGAACTGGAGCTTACCTGGCCCAGGCGCGGTTTGTGAACAAGCTGCATCTTTTGTTGTGGGAAATTATTTTAAGTTGTATTACTTTTGTTTATGCTGCATTTTCTTAACACTGTGAAGCTGTGATTTGTTGCCAATTAAACCTGATGGTCTAATAAAGAGCTGAATGGCCAACAGCGAGGCAGGAGGAAATACAGGCGGGGCTGGCAGGCAGAGGAACTCTGGGAGGAGAGGAGGAAGTAGCAAGAAGAGAAGAAAGCAACAGAACAAGGAGAGTAAGACATCAGGGGCCATTCACCCAGCTACACAGCCAGTCTCAGAGTGAAAGCAAGATACACAGAAGTAAGAAAAGAAAAAATCCCAGAGGAAAAAGGAAGACAGGAAAATTTAATGATGGAGGAGTTACTTTCATTTAATAAAGAAATTGCCTTGGCCCATTTATAGGCCAGCCCTTAGGTGGGTGGAGTAAACAGACAGAATGCTGGGAGAAAGAAGCCGAGTGAGTGAGTCGCCATGATTCTCCCACTCCAGACAGACGCAGGTTAAGATCTTCCCTGGTAAGCCAGCTCGTGGAGCTACACAGAATATTAGAAATGGGTTAGATCAATATGTAAGAGCTAACCAATAAGAGGCTGGAACTAATGGGCCAGGCAGTGTTTAAAAGAATACAGTTTCCGTGTAATTATTTCAGGTAAAGCCATGCGGGCGGCCGGGTGCCGGGACGCAGCCCCGCCGCTCCTATTACAACAGAGTGGCGCCCAGCGTGGTAATGAACGCCACATAAAAGCTGAGAGGGCTTAAAAAGGAGAGAGAGAGAATTTAAGACAGCTTTTTGCTGTTTGTGGGTTGCATGCCGCAAAGAAATTGTCCTGACTCAGCAGCAGGAAAAAACTGGCTGTTTTAAAATGCCGGCTTTCTGGGCTGTGCTGCCATCGCAATCTCTGTCTGGCTCCTGCTGGAGACAGAGTCTTTGAATGGATCATTTGGCGTAAAGTGCTACAGCTTGCTTGATGGCAATGTGGACTGCTGTGTGCCTGGAACTGTGTGTGGCTCAGGGGCACCAAATGGCTCTGAGGCAGGAGCAGCTCAGCTCCACCATGCTGAACTGTGCTGGTCTCAGGCAGGAACTACCGTAATTATCATAATAACAGCACAGTTAAGGTTTAGACTGAGCCGGACGCAGGTGGTACCGTATTACTCCTATATGGTGCAACTTAGTTTTTAAGAACTGCTTAACATTTTAAGAAATGCTCCTGGAAAAAAAAATACAGATTCACAATAAAACAGATTCAGACATAAAAGACTTCTATGGGTCACAGTGTTGGATGAATGTACATAGGCTTGAGAGAAAAAATATATATAGAGAGATAATAAAGTTAATGCCCTTAAAAAAGGGGATAAAGTCTTTAAAGAGACACAGTACAGATAGTTATAGATTAAAAGAAATAAAGAAAAATAAGCCTCGTAAAAATGGAAAATTCACAGAGAGTCTGGATTCTTTGTATTATTGTGTTTTCTTTAAAATTTTTGACTGTGAAGGAGCTAAGTACAGAGAGACATTTCATTATATGGGCTGCCAAGCTAAACCAGAATGGATATAAGGGTATTATGATTTCAGAATTTGGGTCTAAGGATATGATGCTTTGGAGAGGGTCTGCTTTTGTTTTCACAGAGGATGAGACTCTGTGGATTGCATCTACCCCAATATGGTATGATAGACCACACCCTCCTGAAAGGTTGCTGTGAACACCTTCAGAAAATTATTTCACTCAACTGCCGACTGAGATGACCCTGACACATAGGTTACACCATAAAAGATATGAATAACAGCGCCCCCATTCAGCAGGAAGCAGTTTGGAGAGAAAAACTGCGCCCATGTTCCCAAATATGGTTTATAAATGTTCTTTTACATTTAAAGGGGGATATGATATAGATATGAATAATTTGCATTGGTATGGATTTTAAGGTCAATTTTGTTATATGTATATGTATTTCTGATCTTGATTAAGGTATTTTGATTGTGTAGTTCATTTAAAAATGTAATGTATAACTAGGAAATATAGGTTGCTAATGGATAATCATAAATAATAGTCAAGCTTGTAGTCATGTTAGTTAGATTTTCTAGATATATAGAGATATATTTCAATTAGGCATTCTTCATATCTTTCAAAGACTACAGAACATGGCATTTAATGTTTTAATAACTTAGGGCTTTTCATGACAATGAGACACGTCTGCTCCTGGCAGCACCAATCTACTTCAAGAGGATGATAGGCACCGAAGAGGCTCCTTAAGGAGTTTGATAGCCATTTGGGCATGAAACTGCTCATGCCTGGACTGTTGCATAAACTGGACACAAAGAACCCCCAGAAAAAGAACTGCTGAACTTGCCTAAAGGTGAGATGGTCTTTCAGGGTTCCTGACTCATGAAAGAGTCTACGAGACATTCTGCAGGACACAGCAAAAAGTGACTGAACTGTCTTTGGAATTTCCTGCTTGATGAAAATGTCTGCTGGATACTATGGGCCTGTAGGCTGAAGATGGATGCCCCAACGGTACAGAGGAACTTTGAGTGACTGTCCAGGCAGCGAAATGTCTCTGTCATTTCTAGAGTTTTGGATTTCTTGTTTACTTAGGTAATATTATATCCTTCTGGAGTCTTTGATGGAGTTGAAGAATGGATAGATAGTTATAGTTTTCCTTAGTTATGATAAGAGATAAAATAGATATAAATATTGTAACTAATTCTTGCTTGATAACCATTTTGTTATATGTAATTTTACTATGTTAAAGTTAAAGCCTTTCTTTTTTGTTTAAACAAAAAAAGGGGAAATGATGGAGGAGTTACTTTCATTTAATAAAGAAACTGCCTTGGCCCATTTATAGGCCAACCCTTAGGTGGGTGGAGTAAACAGACAGAATGCTGGGAGAAAGAAGCTGAGTGAGTGAGTCGCCATGATTCTCCCACTCCAGACAGACGCAGGTTAAGATCTTCCCTGGTAAGCCAGCTCGTGGAGCTACACAGAATATTAGAAATGGGTTAGATCAATATGTAAGAGCTAACCAATAAGAGGCTGGAACTAATGGGCCAGGCAGTGTTTAAAAGAATACAGTTTCCGTGTAATTATTTCAGGTAAAGCCATGCGGGCGGCCGGGTGCCGGGACGCAGCCCCGCCGCTCCTATTACAACAATTTAAGTTAAGAAAAATTGGCTAGAAATAAGCCAAGCTAAGGCATTTATAAGAAAGAATAAGCCTCCATGTGAGCATTAATTTGGGAGCTTTGTGGTGGGCCCCCAAATGAATAAAGAGAAAAGAGTCAAAGACAAAGTAGTCAAAAAGAATCAAAGAGCAAAGAAAGAAAGAAAGAAGGAAGGAAGGAAGGAAGGAAGGAAGGAAGGAAGGAAGGAAGGAAGGAAGGAAGGAAAGAAAAAGAAAGAAAGAAAGAAAGAAAGAAAGAAAGAAAGAAAGAAAGAAAGAAAGAAAGAAAGAGACAGACAAACAAACAAAAATCAAACAGTAACATTTTGGTGTTCCAACATGGGGCAAGAATAAAAGAAAATACAGCAACAAACTTGAGATCCATTGCTGTCACAAGCCATGCATTCAGGAACCTAGTAGTGCCCACTGTCCCATAATTGATCACTATACCACTTTCTAATACATATTACGTCGTTTCTTAGTTTTGGCATCTTCATGTATTTCTCTACTAAGACCAGGTGGAAGCTTTAAAACAAACCTTTAAAAGACGATACTAGTAATATCCAATGTCCTTAGCTACTTTCATGCTTAGTCCTGTGCTGAGCTTTCCATGACACTCCACGAACTATCGTGCAGTTGCTATTGTTTCTATCCCACATCACCATTTTATAAAGGAAAAAGCTTACATCTTAGAAAAGCTAACTAGTTTGTTCAAGGACACATAACCATAAAGCAGGAGAACAGAATTAAAACAGTAAAAAGTTCAATCTTGCACCAAGCCCACTATGTATTTTTTGCATTAATCTCCTTTCTGCACTGGATCTCCCAGTACAACTCCCAGTCCCTCAGTGGTGAGGGGCACTGAGAACCAATGGGAATGCACAACACTGGCCCCACCAGTGAAAGAAAGAAGAGACTGGAAAACCATGAGGCAGGCTCCCTGGCCTGCCAGGATACAGCTCTCTCAGACCGTCTGTCATGGTTCCGTGCCCTCATCCCAGAGGAGCCATCTTCTTCCAGAACACTGGTCACTCCTGCCTGCTTCCTACTGCCTCTCCTTCCCCACACCAATTAAACTGTCACAGTTGACTGGCTTGGAGACAGGTGAGAACAGGAAGGAATCTGGGAGAGGCAGAGAATTCAGGGAAGAGGGGCCCTCACAGCCCCAGCTGCTCTTCTGTTTCCTAGCAAATTGGTCTGAAGCCTGGTGGATAAACCAACAGGGATCCTCAGTGATTTTTCGAACCTGGCTCTTCCTCCATTAGTGTGGTTGGTGGATACAGCCAGATGCAGACTGGCAGCTGTTTGTATCTGTCTGAGTTCAATGGTGCCCAGGTTCTGGCATAGCACATGGGTCTCGGGTGACTAGACCAGCTGCTAATTGCTTGCACCCCAAATCACAAAGGAGGCTCTTTGCACTAGTAACAGGTGGAAGCTCACAACCAGGAGAGATGCATAGAGCAAAGAACTCTCAGATCTGCCCAACAAGACACACTCTTATCCATGGTTCTTCTTTTCTGTGGGGCCTAACGTCATAGAAAAAGCTAGGAAACCCAAGGTCTCCCTTATGTTGTTTTTTGAACACTGTCTCTTCATGGCCAAGATCCCAATGCATTAGGGTATAAGACCAAAGAGAATGATGATGGGACTTGGTCTGTAGGAGGAACAGCATTTCCCTATTGATCGCTGTTCAACCTGTAGTTCAAAGACTACTTCCTTGTGCTGGAAGAAACTGTGGAGAACTAGCAAAAGAACCAGGCTGACAGAGCAGAAGCCCTCAATATGGGATCCATGGACCAGTGCTAGGGTCCTTGGCAAATAAAGATTTTCCCTAAGAAGGGTGTGTTTGACCCAAAACCCATCACATTCATTCTCAAAATAAGATATACATATCGCCTTCTATGCTTCCACTCGCTGCTGTGCTGACTGCCACTCACTCTTGCCTCCTCCAAACTGGTATACCTGCATGCACACAGATGCACAGCCTCCTTTCCTACTTCCCCAGCCTCATCCATGTCTGGTAACAGATTGTGTTTGAAGGCCCCAGCAGGTTGCATTGCTGCTTGGTACATGTCTCAATTATTGATGTAGTTCTTTACAAAGGCTGCTTGATTATTACTGCGCATGCTACTATGGAGGGTGTATGGCCCTTAATGCACTCTTGGCTCACATCCCCCCTGCTGCTAGAGGAAAAGCACAGGTGGAAGCTCCTAATTGCATCCGCGTTCTTTTCACCTTTCTCTGCATCCTGTCTCTGCAGTAGATATCAAGATCAAGTGTATCTCAAAATTGGCTACAGGTTTTCTCTGAATTTTCTGGCATGGGGTAAGGGTGGAGGTTACAGAAAGTCATCAGTTGCTGTTCCATCATGGTATGGGCTCGGAACACAGGACAGAGTGTTCTCATGAAGGGATGCCAACACTAAACGTCTTGTGTCCTGCCTACAGTTTCTTCCCGTGTGTGATGACACGAGAAAGGAAGCTTGCATATTTTCCATGCAGAAACAGGTCTGATGAAACAGCTCTAAGGAAGTCTTTGACGGCATAAGATTATCACCATTTTCCTATTTCTGAAAATATCCGCGTTCTGGGCTCCATGCTCAAACAAAGCTTGTTGCTACACTAACCCGAACTGCCAAGTTTCCATGCAAACCCCCAAAGCCCTGTGACTGAAGTGAAGCCTGCATTGGGCACATGGGGAGAAAGGCCCAGACACACTTGTGTTGTTTTTGAAGGGACGACAGCTTAAGAACTACCAGGAAACAGGCTGATGAAAACCGTGGTCAGGATTTATCTATGCCAACTTGTACTTTATATCCATTTTGTTAGAAATTAAGCCAAGCTTTGTATAAAGTGCCCATTTAGCAGAGTAAGTCAGAAAAGTTTCCGATGATCACTGACACTTACATTAGTATTAATCAAGTCTGTTCTGGTCAAGATAATCCACTAGTAGAATGGAGAGATTTGGGCTTCTCACAAAGAATTTGACAATTGAAGGGGGTTGTGCTCGCTTCCATTTATGTCCTGGAAAATACTCGCTTGTGACTTAGCAACCATGTTTAAAAAGCTCTTGCAGTCCTTAAACAAACAGAGGAGTATGTTTATGGGGTTCTAAAGACGTTATTTTCAGAAATGACGTAGCTTTGGGGCTTTACTGTAAGTCATGGTTGAATTATTACTGTTGCATACAGTACTTGCTTAGGGAAAACAGGGAATTCAATTAAGTAGTGTTTGAAAATCTGCTTTATGAGAAATTAGCCCTGGACACATAGAAACCAAGGTTTCTCTGTGTTGGAGGGAGAAGGAGCCCTTTTGGAGGGCGGGGTTTGGATTAGCAAGAGTTGAGAACATTTCCTGGCACCCCTGGAGCTGAGCTAATTCAAGGAGAAAAAAAAGAGAGTTTAGAGTGGAGGTTGAGAACGAAATCTGGCCTGCATAGGTGTTTTGCTTGGCTTTCTGGGCACTTTGAAAGTTTTATGGCAGCAGCCAGTATTTTTAAATTAGAGATACAATTTGTAAGGCCAGTTTTCTCTCTTCTCTTTGAAGCATCACAAAATCTGACCACACGGGTCTATTTCTGCTTGAGAACAGCAGTTAGATCTACTTTAGGAGACACCCAAGATCCCAGCACCTCATGTTCCTCATCAGATCTACCCAACCCATTTCTAACAGCTCCTAATAGTGGTCTGTATGAGCCTGGGAACATCTCACGACAACATGGACTTCTTGCGATGGCTATTTTCTATTGTCAGCTTGATGAGGTTTAGAATCACTTCTGGGCACTGTGTCAGGTATTATCTAGATTAGGATAATTGAAGTAGGAAGTGGGACCATGTCTTTGTTTGGGCACCTGAACTGTATAAAATGGAAAAAGAAGGCAAGCCCTGGAATCCACTGCTCTCAGCCTCTTGACTGTGAATGTGATGTGACCATCTGCTCCAAGCTCCTGCTGCTTCCCTGCCATGATGGACGACACCATGAAATGGTGAGCTGAAGTAAACCCTTTCTCCCTTGGGCCACTTTCTCTCAAGTTATTCTACTGTAATGGGAGCAGGGGGAATGAAGACACCTCTTAATCCAGGAAGACTCATTTTCATATACAAAGATTGAAAAGCACACGCTTGCCAAAAATCAGCCAGGAAACAGGATTTTTAGATTTTCTTAAAATTTTGATGCATACATCAAAGCACTATTTTGAATGTTGGGTCGCTGCAGTCAGTATGTTATAAAGTCAAGCCATGACTTTATAATGCTGGACATGAAACACTTGTTTTATTTTGTCTGTAATAACTACGACATTGGAATAATACAGGACAGACATCTGTCTCAGATAATGTTTGTTTAACCATAGAAACCTCTAGAAGGGTGGGAAGAACAAGGTGGAGAAAAGAGCCAAATTCGCTGTCAGACAATTGTAGACATGTCTTCTAGAGACCTACAGTACATCCTAAACATCCTAACAGTCATTTCCTTAAAACCAGACCAAAAAAGTGACGCCAAATATTAAGTAACTAAAGTACTGATAATTAATACAACTCAGATTGATTACACTTAACTTATATCAAGGAAACTGTACAATGTACCTTTTAATATTTTCTATGGAAGGGGGGACTCAAAACAACATAGAGTCCAGGAGAATCACTGGGAGACATTGGACAAATACTGGAACAAATGCCATTGCTTGGATGTGGAGGTCAGAGAACAACTTGTAGAAGCTGGTTCTCTCTTTCCACCATACATATCCTGGGAATCCGATTCAGGTAATAAAGTTTGGCAGCAAGCATCGTTACATGCTGAGCCACCTCACCAGTCAGTCCTCTTTGGGTTTTTGAGAAAGTCTCATGTAGTCTACGTTATTCTGTAACTCACTATGTAGCCGAGGCTAGCCTTGAACTCCTGCTTTCTTGCCTCTACCTTCTAAGGACTGTGATTACAGGCATGTAACACCATTGCCTAGATGAAATCTTCTCAACCACTGCTCTTAGAGGTTGAATTCGAGACAGAGTTTTGAATTCAGTTTCATTTACTGAAAATAAAAATTATGAGGCCAATATGCAGACTATAGTAAAAACCCTCCTCTTTGGGATTATTGGAGGAGATTTTGTCTGTTGCTTCAAAATCTCCCTGAGAGACAAACCTCCCACTGTAAGAAGTTGTATTTCAGCTCATTAGCCTCCAGCAGTTAGTGCTGGTGGAGCAGCAGTTGAGAATATATCGCCTGGTGAAATCTCTGTTAGTTTGTTTTGATCCTTTTGAAGCCTCGACTGCCTAACCCATAAAAATACATACAATTTAAGCATCGTGGTGAGAAAGACATGGACTTACCCATGGTATTCAAAATTTCCTAATGCCAAACATCGTTGGCACTCAGTAGATTGATTGGTTTATATGTTTAAAATAAGAAGTACATAGATCCCAGCCTGTCTGGTACTGTGATGAATCTGGAGGCCAATGTCCCCATGCTCTACTCCTCCTCCACTAGATTTATACACTGTTTCCCCTAATACGTGCACAAGTGCATGTACACACACACACACACACACACACACACACACAGCTACCTCCCAGTTTGTTTGAACAATGACATATGCATCAAAAAGTCCCAAGGACATTCTTACTGCAAAGGATTCTATTTTTAAATCAAAAATGACTCATCACAGGTCAGGGTCTTCCCAAAATGACAATTTGTCATGCTGTTGGGACAGAGGACAAAGGGTAAAAGACAAGACAGAGGTCACGTGTTCTGTAGCTCATAAACCCCACGATGAAGCTGTAACAGCTGCTGCTATCTAGTGCCGCTCTGGCTGGCCATGCTGTCCTGAGCACTGCCCTTCTGTTTGCTTTACAGCATTCTGAGCCAGTGCTTTTCTCTAGCTGACTCTCACCTTGACCTTCTGCTATCTTTGAATGTATGTCTCCTGTGACTTTGGGGATAGTACTAGGGCCAGGATAGGAATTGGAGAGAAGACCCAAAAGTTTGTGCCATAAACACAAGGTAATTACAGAAGACATGGGTAAGTGTGGAGCCTAAAGGAGAGGAGGTCCCTTTGTTTGCCCTCAAACAAAGTCATCTCTTCCAAAGTTGTCAAAGCGCTAAGCTGGTGTCGGGTCATCCACAGCATTCTTTTTAAGTTCTGGAGAGTGGTGAGGAGGGCAGAAAACATTCACTCTAATTTTGAAGGGTGGAATAAATGTGGATTTATAAGCATAGTTAGGAGACAGTATTTTCACAGGGAAAACAAATTAGCCATTGGGCACAGTGTTCTCCAAAGCAATGCCTTGCAAATGCCAAAGAGGCAAAGCCAATGGACTCAACCTTGTCAGCTTTCCACCACACAGCTGAATGCTTATGGTTCCTTGACTCTGAAATGGGGGAAGACAACACAAACTGGCCCCCATGTTCCTGTGTCTGGGTTTAGTGTTTTCCACCGGGGATTATCTCTGCTTTCTCCTGATCAGAAGTCTGCACTGTGATAAAGGCCTAGGTCCAGAGTTAGCACAAAAAAAGAAAAAATCAATATGCTTTGCTTTTCAGTAGGCAATAAATCGTGAGACAGCTTTGCTCACGACTTAAATTTGGTAGAAAGTACCCAAAAGATCAGGGAGAAAGGAGCCTGGGCTTGCAGAGCTCTAATTTCAGACTGTAGCTCTCCCTGCCTGGATTGGTGACCCTGAGCAGGACACTGAACGTCTACTCAGCTCTAAAAGGTAGGAGGAGAAACTCTGAGAGACAAATAAAGTAAATCTAATGTTACAACACCAAAGCAAAGACCCTGTTCCCTAAATCCACCATCACGGAAGTAAAATCATGTAATGAAGTTGTCTCCATCACTCTGCATCTTCCCCACCTAACTTTTCTACCAAGTTTGTCCCCAACTAAAGGAGACGATGTTGAGATACAGGTACCAAGTGATTTTTAAGACATGACATCATATGTTTCTATATGAAGAACTGGTTCAAGGAGTCCCTATGAATAACAAAACCATGTATCTTCAAGTTGCTTATTTGAAACATTGGAGCATTTACATATAGCTTAGATATATCCTTCCATACACTTTACATCATCTCTAGATTATACATATTACTTAATATCATATCAATTTTGTATTAGTAGTAGCTGTTGTATAGGTAATAACGAAAAGCAAAATCTATTTGTGTGTGTCTTGTATAAATGGGACCCTCCTTTCATGCTGTATTCAATTCACAGTTAGTTGAGTCCTAAGATACAGAGGGCTAACTCTATTCCCAAGTGCTCTTTGCTATCAAACCTGAAAGGTCTCATTCATTTCTCCTACTCATAACAGTGTCCCTTGTAGTTTTGACTAAACTACTCTAGGTAAGCTCATTTTCTTGACACTTGCAGATGCCCTCTGAGTGGGGACACAGAGACTGCCTCAGCACTGTGGAAGGTAGAAGGAGGAACCCTTGAGAAATAACGTCAACCCACTGTTACCTATCTAAGAGAACCGGCACCCTAAAGCCACCCACATGTCTGTCTGCATCCTCACTACCTGTTTTTGCTTCCAAGTTTATCCCCATTAATGAGATAATGAGATCATGGCCACATGAAAAACTCGATGTAGAAAGGTTGGGTTAGCACTCCTTATACATAGCAGAATTCTAAGGCTCCATGAGAGGCTAGATTCTGGAAGGGAAGGAAGCTCCATTGGGAGCTATTTAAGGCGTCTACCCTGAAGGCGGCCCCTCTTCCTCATCTCTCAGAGCCTGAGCTCCTCCACCATCTGACTCTATTCTTTCAACAGCTGCTGACTCTCCTGTTGTGTTCCCCCTCACAGATGTGCAATGCTGTTCTGAGCACCCTGCCCTTGAACTTTCCCTACCCATAATTTTCCAAACCAAAGCCTGGCAATAAAAATGTCACCAAGGGATGGTGAAAATTGTGGGGGGAGTATTTTTAAAAAGAGGAGACGAAAAAGATACTTTGCACACACAGTGATTTGTGTTGACTTCTTCAACAAAGGTTAAGTGCATGCCGTGCCTTCTCAAACAGAGCAAGAAGGTGGAATGCATGAGCTAATTACTAAGAACACTACCTAGAATGACTGATCCATTAAAGGAAGTAAGAATTAAGATATGCCCAGGCACTTTCTCCCTATGCCCAAACTACCCAGCTGGTCACGTTGAGAGACTCATGACCTATGCTGTCCCCACATCCAGGCCAAGTGGTTGTCCAAGAGGTTGGGCACATTGGAGGCCTGCCCATGATGATTTAGAGCAAAGGTGATGAAGGAATCAGGCTATCTTGTGTCATTTTTAAGACCTTCCTACAAAACTTTTAGGGGCCAACTTTTCCTATACTCTGCTAGTTAAATAACATTAAATCTCATGCAACATGATGCAAAACTGTGAAACAGTAAACCTTGCAACTCTGCAAGGATGAAAATTGAGACAGAGTACCAAATAATATGCACAGCAAAGTAGGTATATGAGTGGGTGAGAATCCTCCCTTGGAAGGATTCCTCTGGGAATGAGGAGCCTTGATAACCATCAGCTTCCCCGTGACCACAACAGTTATAGGTGGATGGCTGGTGACAGGAACCCCCAAGCACTATCTGCTATAGACTTGGCTCTCAGGATGAGAATGGCGATATGAAAGATGAAAAGATGAAGGCAGAGGATGTGACAGGGCAAGGGGAAGCAGCTCCCAGTTTTACAACATCTGCACCAAGCTCAAGCTCTTTCTGTGACTTCTCTAATTTGGAAGTTCACTCCTTGACAGCAAGCAATAGCAGGGTGGAGATAGGGGGTGGAGATTTTTATTGTTATTTATTTATTTATTTATTTTTGGTTTTTCGAGATAGGGTTTCTCTGTAGCTTTAGAGCCTGCCCTGGAACTAGCTCTTGTAGACCAGGCTGGTCCCCAACTCACAGAGATCCGCCTGCCTCTGCCTTCCGAGTGCTGGGATAAAAGGCGTGACCTCCACAGTTGGCATGAGTTGGTGGGGCTGTAGAATGAGATCCTGGATCCACTGTTTGTTGGCTATGTGGCTGAAAGCAAATTTCAAGTTCCAGACTTCTAACCAGTAAAGTGAGAATGATAAAACTCCACACAGGGTGTTAGAAGAAGCTACTGAGCTTGTATGTGATGTGCTTAGCACGCTAATTCATATGTATAGCACAGCAATGAGAATCCAAATTCCCTTCAGTCTTTGGTTAGCTTTCAAACTTGTGTGTATGTGTGTGTGATTAACGTGCATATGTCTGGGTGGATATTTGCATGCAGATGTTTGTGCACACACATGTGCACATGAATGTGGAGACCACAGGTTGAAATAAGGTATGCTCCTCCGTTGCTCTCCACTTTACTTTTTGAGATAGAATTAGCCATTAAACCTGGTGCTCACAGACGTGACTAGAGTACCCACGGACCGATTATCTCGTCTACCCCTTAGCACAGGGTCTACAGACACAGGGCACCTCACTCAGTTTTTATTAGTGCTGGCAATCTGAACTTAGGACCACGTGCTTTTGTGGTAAGCATCTGAGCCATCTCCCAATCACGATTCTTTGGGAAAAAAAATTATCAGATGAAGGAGAGGTCAGGATATCTATGAAAGAGAGTGGCAGGTAAAACTGCGAAGTAAACTAACAGGTTGGCCTGAATCACTGGGTATCTGAATTATAATAATAGTGTCTGTTGTGTTTCCAGAGACTGTGGAAACAATCTGGTGGGTTTGTATTGCAAATCCACATATAATTATCTGTAACCATACTTAATCATAAGCACTGTCACTACCTGGGGATTTAAGATTTTCACGTTAAAGCTGTGGAAGTGAATGACTGACTGATGAATGAATGAGTGAATGAATATAAAGCGAATAAATAAAATTTATGAAGACTGAGAAGAGTGCATTCTCTGGCAATGGAGCACTTGGATAGGATACACTACAGAATCTGCGCTGTAGATCCCCCACCCCCCATTTCCTAATGTCCATCTCACTCAAATTGCAGGGCTTGAGCCAGAAGCCAAAAGCAAAAGCTGGCAATGCCAGCAGGCATCCCCAACTGTGCACCAGCCATTCTGGTGCAGCTAGAGTCATTAAGGGAGATTTTAACAATGCATAAGCTTTCCGCTTCACTCTGCTAACAGCAGGTGGTATGCCTTTCAGAACTGAGGCTTCTTTGAAGTCGCCAGTGAGCAGGACCTGACCTTCATTTCCAGTATATGCAGCATTAAATATTCATAATCCACGTAACCGAAGCATAAGAAGGAGCAGCATTTAAGCATGAATCAAAGGAATAAATATCTCCCATGTGAGTCACCCTTTCCCAGAATGCCACTGGAAAACTGCAAATGCACAGAGCTTTGAGAGCTGTTGTTTCTTCCAACTTTCTCTTTAAAGAAAAAAGGAAGCAGTAAGGACTGCTGCCTTATACCCTCCATGGGTACTACCCCTCACGAGGACATTATGAGGTCTCCCACCCCTTATTATTCCAGAAGTATTACTGATCTGGTGACGCAACAGTTATAGTAACAGTCACAGGGAAGTGAGAAGCACATCTGACTTGGCTGTACAATTTAAAAATTATTTAGTGTATATATGTGTGTGTACATGTTTGTGTGTGTATGATATGTGTGTAAGTATGGACAGATATGTGCCACAGTACAGGTGTGGGGGTCAGAAGAAGTCTCGAGAGCATGTTCTCACCGTCCATTATGTTGAGGGAGAGTCTCTCTTGTGTCTGATACTGTGCTGTATATTCCGTGCCAATTGACCCATGTGCTTCTAGAGGATTCTTCTGTCTCCGCTTCCCATATCACCACAGGAGTGCTAGTTTACAGAAGCATATCACCACATCTACCTCTGTAAGATGGGTTCCAGGGATTAAATTCCATTTGTCAGCCTTATGTAGCGATGCCTTTCTCTTGCTGAAGCATCTCCTTGGAGTCTGATTGTACGCTTTTAAAAGTCTTTGCTTTATAGAAATCAGGGTGCACAGGAGAAAGAGTACACACAGAATCACCAAGGTCAGAGTTAGAAGGTGGGGCATCTGGAGAGCATGGACCACTGAAGGATGGGATTGCAGGTCTCACGAAGGAATTGGTATTTCTTCCATCCCAATCAGGTGTTGCTGTAACACCCCCTTTGTCTGAATTTTTCCAGTGTCTCCCACTGGGATAATGGAGCACCCTTTGAACCTATTTTTAATGTGATTCTCTTTATCTGTTGACTTCAGGACAATATTGTGGAGCTAAATAGTCATCACTAGAAATAACCCAAATGGTTCTTTCCACAGAGATCACATGAAGAAACTGAAGATCCAAAGGGGGTATTTGCAAAAATATCATTGAACAAGACTTTCTTGGGGATCTGTCTGTCTTGGATTAAGGACTGAAAGCTCAGCAAAGATGTGTGGAATATTGTAGTCGATGATTTTCCATAGGTGAGCAAGATGACAAATTACAATTACAATCACACCTGTCAATCACAGTGTTCCCCTCAACTGAGTTGCCTTTCTGCTGTGACTCAGTGAGGCACAATAAGAATCTGCTCTGCTTGCCCATGTGCAAGGTCTAACTCAGCCCATCTGAGAACAGTCAACTGAGTCCACCCGGGACTGTTTCATAAGCTCATCTGCCTCCTTCACATAACTCTTTTTAAATCTTTTAAAATTTTTCTATGTGTGTGGCTTACGCACGTGTGGCATACTTGCAAGCAGAGATCAGAAGAGAATGTCAGGTGTCTTGCTTTGTCACCCTCTGACTTAGTCCTTTAAAGCACAGTCTCCCACCAAGCCCAGAGCTAAGATGGCAGTCAAACAAGCCCCTCTTGATCCTCCTGTCTCTATCCCCCAAAGCTCTAGAATTACAGGCACACAGGATCATGCTCAGTTTTCCAGGAAAGTTTTGGTGACGTAAACTCAGGTCTTCATGCTTGCTCAGGAGATGCTCTTACCCACTGGGTCATCTCCATGACCCCACTTTGCACTTCCCAAAGGGCCAGGTGTGGTAAGCTTTGCATTCAGTTTCTGTAACTGGGAGATTTCCAGTCTACCAACTGGGTGAAGACAGCTCTGGCTAATTGTAATGAGAGAATCGGTTTTACAAACCATCTCAATCCAAAGAGCATGACTCTTGACCTATTTATTTGTAGAAGGTTAACACTAATACAAATTCACCTCAAGAATACCAGATATTTTTTCCTAGGGTAATGACTTGCTAATATTTTTAAGTGAAATTTAAGCTCCTTTTAATATAGTCAGCCAAGATATTTCTATTAAATCAGTAGTTGTTTAAAAGATAGACTTCAAGAATTTGCCTTCTTTCTCATGTTCATTAAATTTATAGTTTGTATTTAGAGTTTCATCTCAAATCATTCACAACACTTGATTACAATTGGATTAATAGATTACATTGGGTATTCTGACTATGCCTCAGACCTAATGCTAAGACCCTTTAATAAAATTCCTCACATTGTGGTGACCCCAACCAGAAAATTTTCATTGCTACCTACCTCATAATTAATTTTGCCACTGCAATTAATTTTAATGTAAATATCTGATATGCAGATAGTCTGTGGTAACCCTCATGAAAGGATATATTTGGACCCAAAGGGGTAGTGACCCATAGATTGAGAACCATGTCTCTAGGCTTACCATAAAGTTAGCACTATAGATTTTACTTTATTTCATCTTCTTAAACTGAGCGTGCCTAATGGATCCCCCTAGAAAGATGGATTCTCTATGTAGGCTGCTTATTGGCTTCTCCACAGGTTGGAGTCTTTTAGGCTATAATCTCAGGCCAGATGAAGAGGTAGAACTAAAAAGCAGAGTTATGTATGTAGCGACAGGTGTTTTGCTAAACTAAGTCTTTTATAACAAACCACACAGTTTGCTTGGTTAGGAGAGGAGAGAGGCTGACACCTTACGAGGACTTGGTCAGCACCCGTGCGGAATGAAGACAATCTTGTATCTAAGATCACTGGCATTTTTGCTGGGGAAAGTGAAAAACAGAACTGAAGATCAGCCTTGGTACAGACTCTTTGCATGACCCTAAAAGAACCAGAATGACAGAGTTTCTAACATCAACTTCAGCAAGACTTAGCAGAGTCAGGACTAATCCCAAAGGACTGGAGGCTCGCGAGACATCAGCGGAGAGCATCCACTTAGGGGAACAGCATGCTTTGCCATCCTCTCCCAAGGAAGACCAGACTCTAAAAGGCCTAAGATTGACTCCTAGTAGACACAATTTAAAGAAGACACCATCCAAATCAATCGACCAGCAACATTTTATTTCCATAGCATACAAAGGGGCAGAAAGGGAGACGAAGGAAAGGCAGGCATGGCCGAGGCGTCTGTCCTTTTAACAGCGCTCCACACTCACCTTCACATGAGTGTGTGCTCTCTCTGGGACACACAGATTACATGTTCGAACCTCCTTCCTAAGCCCCAGCACGGGTGTTGGCAGGGTTTGTACCCCATGACCCCTGAAGAGAGATTGGAGAGAGATGACCAACGGCTTAAGAGTTCCAGTTCACTTCAAATGTGGTCCAGAATCTCTGAGTAAATACAAGAAGAGGCCTTACCTTAACACCAAGACCACTGGAGTCTTCCAGACCAAATTATGCTCTTCTTTTTCTTGACTGAGGATTTCAGATGAAATAAACATCACAACCTTGTCCCCTGAGGATGTCTAAAGGACCCAGGGCTCAAGACAGGTGAGGGCACAGGCTGTGTCTGAGGTGGGCTAAGAGACTCCTGAAGGCCTCATACTTGGCAGATTCTAGACATGGATGAGTAGACATGTTTCTTTTATTTTCCTGGAGTGACAGTTTGGCCTCTAGAGCCAAACGTACAAAATCCCCTGGCTAGTGATCAGATAGCTCTGGGAAATTCAGAATTTAGGTGTGCCATGGGGAAAAAACACTAAGTTCAGAATTGCGGCATATCTAATAACTAACAGGAACACAAGGCAGATGTCTCAGGATCAAAGTCTAGGGTCTACCAAGGATAAGTATTAGAAGGAAAAACAGTCTCAAAGTATTCAATGAGGCTGGAAAGCTCAAGGGCTCTTTTCCTTGTCTAGAGCTGTCAAAAAACAGACAAGCAAATTCATCCCCAGATCTGTCTGCTTCAGATGCTGTCAACTTTGAGATTGTAGTAGGATAGCTGGAATGAGTGATGCAACCAGTAGTGGTACCCACAGCATTTAATGGTAGCCATGGTGACTGGTCTCATCCGCCTCCCAGACGGCCTTCACCATCTGTGAACTATGCTTACCCTGGAGCACCAGATCACTAAACTGCCAGCCAAAGGGTCTGCATGAGCGCTGTTCTCTACAGGTTCTCAGACTGCCACAGACCTGTCTCTGGGTGTCCTCATGAACAGCCTCAGCACATTTCCTGCTCTCCTTCCATAAGTGAAGAAACACAGCGACCATTCCTTCAGTGGCATATTCTATTGGCAGGTGAAATCCTAGAGCAGGGTTTTCCAATCTATGCCCCCATATGACCTAAGCCTGGATGATAAGTAGATCCTATGACTGGGACCAGAATGGCTCAGACTCGTCTCTTGGATTCTGTCACCCCTTCCAGAGGTTTCACATTCCCAGTAAAACCTTGACTTCTTGGCATCTTCAGTACAAACACTCCATCAGGAACCAGCTCATTACAAACAAATACCCAGCAATGATGCTTGGTCCCCAAGCGCCTCTCCCTCCCATAACAGCATAATAGCCTTCCTTTTGAGAGAATGTTTTCCCATTCAGAGATGCAACACAGAGCAGCCCTGCCTTCATCCAAGCCTTCAGCACACAGGAGATTCTTGCAAAGGCCAGTGTTAATTAAGTACATCAACGTAAGGGGTCACAATTGACCTAGAAAAATGGGCAAGACAACATATATGCATACTCACTTTGACGAGTCTATGAAGTATATTACAAGGGCACCAATGCTGAGAGCAAAGACTAACACGACCTGCAAAAAAAGATAAACATTTCATTACTTAAGGGCCGGGACCAGAATGTTTGCATTTCTGATAGGCAGCAACGGTTGTTTGAGGCACAGTGCTTACTACCTCCAGAACCTGCTTCCATATCTCCTGTGTTCATAGTCCTGCAACAATTCTGATGATGGCTCTTCACCCAGGAGTGGGAGCAACCTTGTTCCTGGCCAATAGGGGTCAGGGCAGACTTCTCCATGTCAAGTCCTTGGATTTTTCTTATCTGGCCCTGTCACCTCAAGGACCAGCTTCTCTACAATTGAAGTCAATAAACTTCAAAGGGAAAGAGAAAGTACAAAGGCTTGGGAGGATGTAGTCTTTCCTCCTCTACCTGCCCTAGGACTTAAAGGGAATGATCACTTCTAACAGCTTTGTTGAGCTAGAAAATACACCCATTTTAAGTGAATTCTTCAGTGGCCTTTGGGAAATTTACCAACCTATGTGACACCATTGTGATCCAGCTGCAGAACATTTTTATCATCTCAATAAGATCCTTCTTGCTTGTGAAATTAATAATCCCTGCTCTAGCCTCTAGTCCCAGACACTAATCTGCTTTCTGTCACTATATGAAAAATATCTTTTTGAAAAGCACACATTTGCTACTACAGATGTCTCTTTGAATGTGTATGTGTGTGTATATTTGTAGTTATGGGTATACACACACTTCTATATAGATATAAATTTTCTCTATTCAGTGTGTGCTTATAGGATTTCTCAAGTATGAAAAGGTAAATCATTTTAGTGCAAAAAAGCCAATTAGGTCATACATCTGGCCAGTTAGTTATATGACAATCTCTAAGCTGTTATGCACTCACTCAAGATCAGTCATTACGAATACAAAAGACAGTTTTGGCATCTCCTTCAATGTGCTCCTGCTACATAAAAGTCCATCAGGCTGCCACTGACACTTCTGTCCTTCACCCAAGGTTCCAATGTGTTCATTTCATCTTTCACAGAGGAGACAATTACTGCAAATAAAAGATGGTACCATAAAAACAGATGCTAAGAGCCAACAATTAAGGCTGAGATCAGAAATGAAACATCATCACCACACACAATGCCTGCCTAATGCTCAAACCCAGCCCTTTAGATATACTCAAATCCTAAAGAGACTGCAGGGAAGATCCTTAGAAATGTCGATCTCCACAAGCCACATGAGAAAATTGGTTGGCATGGGATGATGGACAGAAGTTAACTCCACCGTTTGCAAAGACAAGGCATGATCAGGCTGTGGTGCACTACTGTGTGTGTGTGTGTGTGTGTGTGTGTGTGTGTATGTGTGTGTGTGTGTGTGTGTGTATGTAAAAGGGACTCTCATACTCCTGTTTTTCTGTGTATGCTAATATGGTTGATAAATAATGCAATGTGCATGTAATACTCATTTTAAACACTGTAAAACCCCATGAAACCATAGGAGAGAGATATCAGCTGGCTACACACTGGAAAACTGCTGGGCACAATACAAGGAGCACATAGTGTCCTCAACAACTGTGAGCATTCCTTTCTGAAGAGAAGCAGTGAGAGTACTACACAACTGGGGTCTGTTTCCCTCTTCTGCTTTGCTTTTCCAATCAAGGCTCCCAGGACACAAAAGCAGCTCCCACAGCCTATCTGCAATCACCAGCGCCCAGCTCCCATGCACTCGCCCTTGGTTGGCCCTGCCTCTTCACATGGGGTTCATTCACAAATTGTTTGCAAAGGTATACAGGAAACCAACACATAAGCAGGCCTCCACTTTTCATTCTACAGAAAATAGCATTAGATTAATTTGGAGCTGAGCTGCTATTTTTGAGCCAGAAGCAGTTAGATCCCGGCCCTGACCTCATTCTCAGAAAGCTGCAAAGGGAAGGAGCATGATCCTAACAGAGGGGAGGGGACTCTTCATTCATAAACAGCGGATCGGGCACTGATCTCTTCCCACTTAATGCCATCTGTGCATGAAGGCTGAGCTTCAGCAGGGCTCACTAGACAGTCCTACGCCACCAAATGCTGTATGTTATTAAAGGGAAATCAAAAGCCCTTGCAAATGACCCCCTCTTTCTGTGAGAAGTCAGTCTTAGCACTCCTGAGAAAGCATCTTTTCCCAGAAGCAGGACGGCCAGAGTCACAGACACTAATTTGCTCCAGCAGCCTCCACGTGGGAATAATGAATCACTTATTTAAGCAAATCAATCAATGACAAGAGTGTTTGGAATACACCCTGCTGTCCTCTTAAAAGTCAAACAGCAGCATTCTCAAAGAGGGTAAGAACCAAAGGAACATGGGAGGAATATGACCCTTTACAGCACCTCTGCTAACGCCACCTAGGCTTGCATCCTGTGTCCTGCCAGAAGGCTTTCTCTCAGGGAGATTGGGGAATGCAGACTGTTCTGCCCACCAGGAGCCACTAACACCTGCCTACATGCGAAAAACAAAATAACAGTGCTGCTCAGCAGGAAGGTGAACTGTGCGTGTAAACTTCATACTTACTCACGTGTCTTGTTATCATGTCAGGCTTGCGTACACTGTCATCCTAGACTTAGGGCATGCAGAAATGTGGCCATGAAAACGTGAGCTTGAGAGACTTGGAAACTTGTTACATGAGTCTTTCAAAACCACCAAAGCAGAAGGCTCAGCTTGCCCTCTTTCTCCACATTCTCCCTCCCTCCCTCCCTCCCTCCCTCCCTCCCTCCCTCCCTCCCTCCCTCCCTCCCTCCCTCTCTTTCTCTCCCTCTCTCTCTAAAGTAAACAGCGGCCAGTGAGTAAAGATACTTGGCCAAGGAGCAAGTCTGGAAAAAGCCAGCTAAAGTAGGTGAAGTGAGCAGATTCCATAAAGCTCTCCTCTAACCTCTGCGTCTGCGCTGTAGTGTGCACCCATATACGCACATCATGCACACACAGAGAATGATAAACAAGCCCTATGTGGTTACATAATTAGTAGTCAGTTATGTGTGGGGAGGTACAGATAATGTAGGCTAAAGCCACTGGCGCATACCATCAATCAAGAGACAGAGGAGGAGTTAGAGGAGCTTAGGGGTACTATGGGATCTTGTCTCAGTATCTCTTTGTTCTCTAAGTAGTAGTTCTTTATTCAAGTTACGACGGCTCTCCCGCTGCTCCGGAAGCACAGAGCTACTGAAGATTCTTCTGCATGCTTCTATAGCCCAGTGATAAGGAGGATGAACGTCCACAGGATAGGGAAAGATGGCACTAAACAAATCACAAGACCCTACCTTTGCAGACAGCAAAATGCATGTGTTCTCCAGCAGCTAAGTCAGAATAACCTTTAAAATGACCAGCCTTTCCCATGCAAGAGCCTGTATGTGCTAGTATGATCTAAGAGATCCTTTGCTCTATGCCTGGCGTGACACATGTTCTGATAGCCATGAACAGAGTTGGCATAGCTTGTCTAACTCCTCTTGGGCACTTCCATTTTGTGTGCATCCTTTGGCTGAATATACAGAGGCAAATTATTTACCCATAACCTTTTGTCCTGAGTCCACTCAAATTCCAGGAGAAGCTAATGCTGTCAAGAAAGACCAGACCCCAAATAAGGACAATTATTCATGAAGATGAAGCTGAATTCTAGAACGTAGGTAACCATCTTACTGAAGCCAGATAGGTCCCAAAGGTAGTAGTGTGGATAGTTATGAACAGATCAGTGTCTCATCAGACCACTTTGTAGGTTTACATTGCAGAACAGGAGCTGGAACAAAGATGGAGCAGGGATTGGGTGTATACCCAAAGGATTCTCAATCTTACCACAAGGATATGTGTTCAACTAAGTTCATAGCAGCATTGTTTGTCATAGCCAGAACCTGGAAACAACCTAAATGCTCCTCAACCAAAGAATGGATAAGGAAAATGTGGTATATTTACACAATGGAGTACTACACAGCAGAAAAAATAATGACATCTTGAAATTTGCAGGCAAATGGGTGGATCTAGAAAACAAAATATTGAGAGAGGTAACCCAGACCCAGACAAATATAATATGTATTCACTCATAAGTGGCTTTTACACATAAAGCAAAGAAAATCAGCCTACAATTCACAATCCCAGAGAACCTAGACAACAGTGAGAACCTTAAGAGAGACATACACAGATCTAATCTATGGAAAATAAAAAAAGACAAGATCTCCTGAGTAAATTGGGAACATGGGGGCCATGAGAGGATTGATGGGGAGGGGAGAGATAGGGTGGGGAGCAGAGAAAAATGTATAGCTCAATAAAATAAAAAAAATGGTGGAGCAGTGATAGGCAAGAGCCTACTCTGACTAGGACTGCTTTGTCATGCCCATCCCCTGCCCTCCTTTGAAGCCTAAACCTCATGTCAATATCACTAAGACAGACATGGGGTCATCTGGACCTTTTTACCCATGTCTCTTTCCAATGTGGCCATATTGAATAATATATCTTTTCTTCTGCTGTTCAGTATTACTTGTGACTTTAACAGGGCTGAGTTTGTCTTCTTGGGGCTTCTAGAGTCCAGACTTACACCATTAAAAACCTGCAGTTACAATACCAAATACTGTGTCTATTTCCAGAGTTCCAGGTCCATTTTAAAAAAAAAAAAAAAAAAAAGAAAGGAAAGGAAAGCAACTTGATAAGCATCGTTGGAACAATAAAATGTTAGTCATCTATTTTCAGAACCTGAAATGAAACATGGCAAATGTTTGCACCAAAGAATGCCGGAGGACACACAGTGTATTATACCACACACACACACACACACACACACACACACACACACACACACAGTCTATCCTCTTTATCATGAGAAGTCTAGACATGAACCGAGATGAAAGTAAGCAAGACTGGCAGCCATCTTCCTGGATGGAAACACCAGCAAGCCATGAAGCTGGTCCAAATGCCCATGGGATGGGGAATATCAGAAAAAATGAGAAACCAGTATGGATATGCATGACACATTCCCCTCCGTTACTGAAGCTGCAGGGAAAGGCAAATCCAGTGAAACTGATGCAGGCATATAGGGCATAGAGTGGAAAGCTACAGAGCAAAGACTCCAAAATTAGCACATAAAAAGAAAAAATTAGCAAGGGGAAGGCTGGGAGAAAATTTGGCTGAGGCCAACAAATAGGTGCAAAGGTAAGAGTACTCCAATGGATCATTTTAGTGTTAAACAGCCCAGTCTTGTGGGGAGACTTCAGATGCTACTGAGACATTGACACACGAGGTTATATGTAGAACTATATATAACAGAACATATACAGAAAAGTCAATATGCAAATTATCCCAAATACCTGTGTTGTGGAATATGAAAGCTCAAATTTTTTATACATCATGATTATATGATATGAACTCTTTGATCTAATGATCTAATCCACTTTCTCCCTTGAAAAGGGTTCTTTTTCTTTCTTTCTTTCCTTCTTTTTCCTTTTTAAAGTTTTTGCTGCTCTTTTGAGACAAGGTTTATCTGTGTAACAGTCCTGGTTGTCCTGGAACTCACTCTGTAGTCCAGAATGACCTCATACTCACAGGTATCTGCCTGTCTCTGCCTCCTGAGTAATGGGATTAAAGGTGTGTGCAACCACCACCCAGCAGTGGAATCTTTCTTAATAAATTCTCTTATTCTGCTTGTTACCATCTATAAGTCTCTGTCCAACTCTTTGTTCGGGGATACAAGAAACTGGCCCCTCCCTAGAGCCTGTAGCAGTGAGAACACAGGTGACCGAGTGATGCAAAGAGGCTCTGCGGGGATGCCCGAGACCTTCGATTCCAGCTGTCAGGTTTGTAACCGTCCTGGTAAGAGTGGTTTTAACACACTTCAGTCCTCAGACTGCTAAGACAATGGACCTTCAAGGAATTAGAATTTTCCCAGGAATTTTGTGTTGGGTGAAGGGAAAGCCTGGGGTCTTGGTGCCAACTAGACGGGGAGCTTGCCTCAAGAAAGAGAATTTGTACAGTTCTGACAACCTGTCTGAGATCCTTGCAGGACAAACGGGAGGCAGACACTGATGGGTCTGTGATGGGCAGGACCACACTGGACCAGGGAACCTCTTCCCTCACAGCAGCGCCTTGAAGATGAATGGGGAGAAAGGGGGTGCTGTATCTCTAAACATCTTTATTTGGTCCTCTTCCCACGGTGGCCACATCAAACAAATCTTTCTCTGATTTCACTGTTACTCACTTCTCTCCTTGGCCTACTGAAGAGAGGTATGGACTTGCCTTATTAGGACTGCTCAGACACTGGGTTTTGAACCTGACAACTTAAGTAACAGGCTGAGCCACAGGCTTTCAATGGTCCCATGAGAATCATAGGCCTTCAGAGATGGATCTGGAGCTAAGGCTGGAGGGAATCACATCCCTGGGAAGCTTTCCTGAAAGAGCAGAGGCAGAGTCTCCCTGTAAGATATCTCAGCAGGCATAAATGCTTACTGCCAAATCTGACACCCCAAGTTTGATGCCTGGAACCCACAAGGCAGTATGAGAGTAGGGGCTTTCCCGTCAGTTCTGACCTCCACGGGTATGCTGAGGGACGCAGTGCTCTGCACTAAATAAGTGCAGGAACGCCCTTGCTGGTAACAGAGAATCTCAAAACAAGGAGGGGGGGTGATCCCCTCCATTTACGTTAGGCTGGTCTCAAGAATCTGACGTGTGGCCAAGAGTGGGTGCTCCTGGATTCAAGTCATTAGGGGAAACAACTTAGCTCAAGTCAGAGATTAATTTACAAATGTCACCTTAACAATTAGCCCATTAGAACATATGCATGAGGCCTGCAGGCTCTGAGAATCTGCTAGGCATGCTCCAGAAAGTCCAGAGAGGAGGAGGAATTAATTCCTCCCTAAGCGGGCTTTTGTACATTCTCCTCAGCTCACAGCAGAACAAATGACCCTAATTAACGACGCTACGTGTTCGATGCTGAATCTGGCTACTGGCAGCGGAGACTTTTCTTGGAAAAAGGACAGTTTTCCGTATATGATGCTGAAGGCATGTGGCCTTTTTTTCTTATGGAGCTATAATTCATATATAATAAAATTAACTAGGTACAGAAAAATAAATAGATGGGGGATTACTAAAAGCGAAGCAATCTAGGGACAGTTTGCTTCTAAGAGAGGGGGTGCATTCCAACATCTAACTGCAATGTTGGGACCAGTGAGTTTAAAAACTTCAACAAACATCCCTTGAGTGTTAATGCACATGCCCCAGAGCAAGATAAGGGAAACATGAAGCCAAAGCAGGAAAATGAGGCTGACCTCTGCCCTCAGCAAGCGTGGAATCCGGAAGCTGAAATGAAATCAGGAGTCTCATAAATTTAAGAAACATCTTAAGGACAGAGTCCTTGAGAGGTTCAAGCACAGAAGTATGCCACTCCCATGCCACTCCCCGTAAGTGGAAGAGGAAGAGAGATGGGGAAAAAAAAAAAACCCAAGAAAACAAAGACTATCCCTGACATTCCAGGTGGGCCTGTGCTAGTGGACAGACTCCAGGTGTGAGGCATGATGGTCTGGGGCAAGGCGAGCAGCAGGGACCTCAGGGGCTCACTAGGCCCCATGCATGTGCTTAGCTCTTAGCACGTCATTTCATTTCCCTAGAAGTCAATTTCCATGTCTGTGAAATGCCAGAACTGGGAGAGAAGTGTGTTAGAAGAGGATCTTGGGAGCTCACGGACCACACTGAGTAAAAGAAGAATTTTCATCTGGAAAAGGAGGCACTCTTGCATGCCATCCTTATACCCTCCTGCATAATCACAATGTGGTGTGAGGACTACAAAGCCTCTGTGCCCAAGGGTCTTCTCTCGTCAAATTCCATGCACGGACTCCACAAATGTTCAGACTCACAGTGTGTGCTTTCAACACCGAAACCGATGGCTTATGCAGTCCATGAGCTCTCCAACCTGAGAGAGAGCTTAACTAAGAAGGGCTCTGAGGGGTCCCAAATCAGCTCTCTCCCCAGTCCCGGCCTCAGCTCTGACATCACAATAAAAACAAGTCAGGTCTGCCCATCCTCCTCCTCTTATGCTTCTTGGAGTCTGAAAGCCTGCACATTTTCTGTACATTTTAACCTCAGAAGCTCAGCCTGTATATCAGAGAGGGTTTTTTGTTGTTGTTGTTGTTTGGTTTTTAAGGGAAAGGGGGGTAGGAGTATTTTAATTACAAATTTATCAACTACAGTAATGTTTCTCCATTCCTAAATCTTAATGGTTCTCTTAAGTGCGTAGAATACTGGGATTCCAAAAGGTACTTTTGAATTAGAAATTTTAAAAGATTTATAGAGTATAGGACAGGTATTTTGACCAGATCATTTAAACCACTCAAATGTCCCACCTGATTGTCTGACAAACTGCATTTGAGTTATGAATGAGTACAAACAAATATGATATAAATTAATTCAGTGGAAACCCAAACTGCAAAGAAAGATGAAAAGAGAAATGTGTTCAAGAAATAAGCAAGTTGGGGTGAGATGCTGGGAATGGGGGGAGGCTGGGGTTGGGATGTATTGTATAAGAGAAGAATGGAGGATGAGGAGGAGGAGGAGGGGGAAGAAAGACAGTCAGAGGAAACAGTGCCTTCGAGGAATCATCATGCTGAGAACGCACAGGGTTTCAGGTGGGAGCAAACTGTGGTTTACTCACACCGAAGGTTTAGGTGTAAGGTTTGCTTTTCTCCATGTCTGGTGATGGTACTAGAACCCAGGCCTTGAGCATGCTCAGTACACACTCCACTACCAAGGTATGCCCCGGTCTCAAAGTCACACATAAAGTAGTCCAGCAGAAACGACTAGGATTTTACAGGCATTTTAAGGCATCTAAGGGAATCTAAAGGTTTCCCAAATGCACTCCTATGAAGTCATAATGGTCTGGAATATATGGGCACAGGGGAACCTCCACCAATAGCTTCCAATTATAACTCTAGTATGGAACAAAAACAAAATCTCTGACTGCACTGAGGCACTGAAAACTCTGGCCCACTTCTGGCTCTGTCTCAGACTCCTTCCCTCTCTAGACTTTAATTGCTGTAGACATTCAGAGCTTGTCCTTTCCCATTTGCTTCTTCCACCCCCTTCCTACCACAGGGCCTTTGCACATCCTGTTCCAGCCCAGAAGTGCCACTTGTCATAGGCTACCTAACATCAGAAATTAAGTTCACCAAACACCACAGTTCACATTCCCTGCCTACTGGACATAAGAAATGACCTGTAAGTACAGGTGCTTTGTGGCGGTCAGCAGTACAGCAATGGCATGTTTCTTTGCTGTCTTTTGATCAGCATGTCTCCCCTGTGCTGGACTACAAGTGCCCTGATGGCAGAGTACATGCCATGGGTTAACAAAAACTCTGCTCCATTATCTTTCAGTGCTCACTAAATAGATACATACTTAGGAAAAGGATCGGGAACACATTTGGAGATTGAATGCCCTAAAAACAAAAGAAGAGAAGGGTATGGATAAGACCCTAGAATGTGAAACCGGGGCGACAGTGAGATGTGGCTCCAGGTGACACAGGGCCCAGGGACCAGAGAGTGGGAATGAAGCGCACCCTAGAGGAGGGGGTCAGAGATGCAACGTGCATGCCTAAGAACCTGGACGCAGTTTGGAAACTGAGGAATGGGGCTGAAGTCAAGAAGGTAGAGTAGAAGGTGGCACCATACCAGAATAGCAAGAAGTAACCCATCAGGAAACAGAGAGAGGGGATTTAATTGGATGACAGAATCCTCAAGAGAAAAGGTTTTAAGCAAGTATGGGAGGCAGAACATTCACTGGTCCCTCGGCTACAAAGAGACAACCGAGGTCCAGAGATGAAGGAATGCGATATTAGGTATCCAGGAAAAACAAATCAACCACAGTGATGGACACACAGTACATTAAATGGAGATATAGAGAATGCAGATTTGGATGAAAATGAGGAATCTGTGAACCCAAGACACAAAGACACAAAGTAATACGAATATCATGCATATGTAATAAATGAATATACCAATGTGGGTGTATATAACATGTACACATATAACATACACACATGCCAGGGTCTTAGAGAGAAACTGACAGGTTACTAATCTCAAGCGGTGAATCTCTGTATGAATATTTACTAATGAAGTATGTGCACAGCAATAGATCTCTGTCTATTTTTAAATCAGGTCACCTCAAAAAATGACAACAGATAAAAATGAAGGCCCAGAAAATGAGACTCCCTCTTAACAGAAGTTATGCAGAACAAGCTTCTTATAAATCAGACATCTGCTGCCGAGAGACAAAATGAGACGCAATAACGGGCTTTGGGGGAGGATACAGATAAATATGATAAATGTGACTAATACAGACAGAGGTGGAGGGTGTGAATTCATTTTTGCTTTAAATGTTCCCCAAAGAAGAATCTGGAACAACAATTACAAGCCAATTGCTTAATACCTTTCCCCCTTCAAATCTGAACCTAATCCCAGGTTCAGATGAGAGTTTCTGCAAGTTAGTGCTCCCCAAACATGCAGGAGTGCTCCTATATACTGGCTTTGGCTACCAATAATCATGCCATTGTGCCAAGATAGTATGTTCCTCTAGGGAATCTATTTGTTACAACTAAATTTGAAAAGAAAAGAAAATGTGAAAAAAAATTGAAACAAAGAAAAATAATTGTAACAATGACTCAGAAAATGTTCCTTAAACTCACGTCCTTCCTGAAGTATCAGATTAATGACACTGAAATTTGATGTCATCCCTTCATACTACTTAACAGGGTGCCTTTTGCCTAATTTTACCAATAACCATTAAAACTGACGCCTTGGGAAACAACATAAAATGTTCCACTTGAGGTCTGAAGTTTGAAGACCTCTTTCAATCTAATTATTGAAAAATATGGGGGGAAAAAAACCCCTTCCATCTGTTGACGAAGCTCCCACGTCCTGGTTAATGAGTTTTGTGAGAAATTGCTTGGCTTTAGTGAATGTGGGCTTGGCCAAACAGAATTTTAATTTAATTAGGTTTCTAAGATGAGAAATCTTCTATAGCCCTGCCAGGTCAACACATGCCACTCACTGTCACCAAGGATTAAATTTACAGCCTTCTTTGCCCTACTTCTCAAATCTTGCCAGATTTTAAATTATATTAAAAGCAAAGCTGGAGTTGAGCAGGGATTCAAATAGGTTTTGGGCCACTAGGGTTCAAAGGGGGCTCATTCACAATGGTTAAAAGATAAGAGCAGTCAAGTGCCTATAGCTGCTGCACGCATGGACAAGATGAGACACACACATGCATGGGGATGGTTTTTAGTACTAAAGATAGGAAAGCTCCTACTCATTTCTGTTCCTATGATAACCACAATGCCTAGAAACAACTTGGGGCAGGAACAGGTTTATTTCATTGTATTATTTCCATCCTGGAGGGACGCCAAGGCAGGAACCTGGAGGAGGGAAGGGAAGCAGAAGCCATGTAGGAATATTGCTTACTGGCTCATTCTCCATGGCTTGCTCAATCTTTTTTTTTTTTTTTTTTTTTTTTTTGGAACCGAGGAACACCTACCCACGAGTGGCACCACCCACAGTAGGTCCTCCCACATCAATCAAGAAAATAACACCCCCCACACACACACAAACGCACACAAACATACCCACCACCAATCGACGATGGAAACTATTCCTTAACTGAGAGTTCCTCTTTGCAGGCGACTCTAGTTTGTGTCAGGAGGACAAAAACTACCCAGCACAGAAGGCAACCAATGCTGAAACACATTGCCTGGAGGTGTCATGCTAATTGAAAGAAGTCAGCCAGAAACGGACAAACACAGCACATGATTCCTCTCCCAAGAAGTCCCTTGAGTGGCCAAGTTCAAAGAGAGAGCAAGAAAGTAATGGTGGGTTGGGGGTAGGGAGTCACTGTCTGATGAGAATGAAGTTTTGATTTAATAAGATAAAGAGCTCTATGCATGGGTAATGAAGATGACTATAGAGTTTACATATTGCTAATATCACTGAGATATGTACATACTAATTGATCAATGGTTAAAATGATTAATCATATATATATATATATATGAACACACATGTGTGTGCATGCATGTACGCACATATGTATACTCTACTACAATTTTTTTCTGAGCATCTATAATCTAGATGCTAGTTGTATCTAGAAATGCGAGCAGAATCTGGAAATGTATTTATTTTGGAAAAAGTTACTCATAATCATTCTCCATGAGAATCTAAGAATCTCTACTTTTGAATGCAATAGGTACCTGTAAGAAATTTACTAGATGCAAGTGGCACTTGCCTCCCTAGACATTTCATCTTGTCATCTAAAAAGCAGAATCTACCCACCAATAGCTACAAACACAGCTTTCCTTTGCAGTCCCCTCCTGACCCATCCTAGGGGTCAGAGCTGGCTGTGAGTATGCGGGGGAGCAAGGCTCTGAGTGGAGGCAGAAGCACCTTTGTCTGGCTCTGTGTCTGAGAAGACCATGCCCTTCATCCTCTCAGCACTCCACCGACACACAACCAACTCTCTAAAGGAGGATGGAACAGATCCAGGGCATCTGGCCTTCTAGTCTAAGCCTCAAGGCCAGTTTGCAGTAATACATGGTCACAGACCCTTTGTGGATTACTGGAACATTAAACACATTCTAGAAATAAGCTCAATTCTCTGCCTTCTACATGAATGATCTTAGCCACCCAAGGTCTTGCTTTTAAGAAGGATTATTTATGTTCTCTAGGGAGTAAAGTCACCATTGCCCCTAAATGTCAAGGGAGTTGCTCAAAGATGATGAACAACATTCAGCTGTCTATCCCACACTGATGCCAACATCTGATAAGCTTTAAAATGCCCCTTGTCCTAGGCTGAGCCTAGCCACATTTGTGTGCATCCACATACTAAGTCTATTAGAGTCTCCATTGATTTTTCTCCTCTTCAGAGTCTCCTGCTGAATAGCAAAAGGGCTGGCTTCGGCCAGCGCTGTCTAGGCTGAGGATGACAGCATCCAGTCCCTTCGTGAAGTACACAGTAGAGAGAAATTCAGATCTCTAGAAGACAGCTTCCCCAGTTCATCCACTACTGACATCTCTCCCTCCTTCAAAATGATATTCCTGTATTTATTATTGAATTTAGACAGATAAGCCACCCTTTCTGAAGTAGAAAGCTTCAGGAGATAGCATGTCTCTTGCTGCTCACACACTCTAACTCCCACAGCCCGGGGAATTGGAAGATAGCATCACGGCACACAGCTCGGCATATACAATTATGTTTGGTCTGAATAAGGGAAGATACCCTCAACACTGAACTGTCACAGAAAGAGTGAGCCACAGTTCCAGCTGCCACCCTCCTTCCTGAGACCGTGTCATAAATCCACACCCCCATCAAGGATCAGATGATGGCAACGGTGCAGGGAAGGGGAGCTCTGGTGGCCGACGGATGGAGACATTAAAAAGTCTACGCACACTACTTATATGGGGCAAGTGCTTGGGGTGGGAAGATGTGAATGCAGCAGCTGAAACACTAAGATTGTCACTTCTTTTTCAGACAGAAGAAAAGGAGAACCTGGAACACCACTTGCTGTCCTTCCAAGGTCACTTAGAGGAAGGACAAGTGAATGAGGGTCAGACCCGCCTCATCCTTCAGCATCTCTGACAGACAGGCAAGGCAAACGGCTAGGCATCAGCAAGTCAGGGGCAGAAGACTGGTGGGGAATGTTTTATTTCATAGGTTTAAGAGCCTTGGCATAGTTGTCAGGGAAAAACCAGAATGTAGTCAGGCTTAAAGCACAACTTTTTTTTTCTAGGTTTCAAATTCTTATGTAGGGGAAGCTGTCACTACTCAGGGACTAGACATTCTTATTGTCACTATCTGGCTGCATATTTCAGCACAGACCCGGTCTGATGGCAAACTCCCCTCCTCATTTGATCCACTAAAAGATCATCATCTACAAGAGCTCCTTTGTATGGACTTACGTACCTGTCCACAGTTCTTCATTCACTGCACAGTTGCCCCGCGTATGATCACAGTAAGCTAAGGCTGAGTGGACTTCGAATACAGGCACACACACTGAGTTAACTGCTGCACTGAACTTGAACTTCATCTCCATCAGCTAGGCAGCAAACACCAAGATGAGAGATGAAGGAAGGAAAAGAAAAAAGTAGAGAAAGGAAAGCTATCTATGTAGCCAGTGATAATCTGGAGAGCTGGAGAGCAGCCGTTAACTTTGTGGACTGTGGGGTATGGAAACTTTTCCCCGATGAAAGCAAGGAAAGCATCAGGCAAATAGAGATGAACCTTTTCCACCCAGAAAGCAGTGTCTGAAAAAGCCCCTTCAGCACTCTGGAGAGATGGAGATGCTTCTGAGTATCCCACAGGACAGGGCTGCTGAGAAGTTCACAGCAGAGAAAATATGAAACGCTGGCCAGACTTAACTAAGCAAGGTCTCCCGCCTTCATTAAGGAAAGGTGCCTGCAGCCTGAAGGTAGTGAAGCTGAGGCACAAAAAGCATAAATGTATGGGATAAGAGACAAAAAGGCAGTCTTGAAGACGTAATGAGGCTTGAAGAACTTGTTTTATGGCCGCTGTATTAGTTACTTATGGCATGAGCATGTCTGTGTCATGTAGAGGCATGTGCACATATGTCTGCCTAAGTGGGACAGAGGCAAGTGTGGATGTTGTTCCTCGGTTGTCACAGATTGTTTGTTTTGAGACAGGGTCTTGCATTGATCTAGAGTTCACTGAGTAATCCAGGCTGTCTGGCAAGCCTCCGAAGTGGCTCTCTCTCTCTGGCTCCTCATTTCTGGAGGGAAGAACAGGTAGCCATCTTTCTGTCATCATTTCCGGGGTTCTGGATGAACCACACCCCAAACATCTCCCTATTTAAGGTTTTGATGTTTTCTTCCTGGAGATTACTTCTTTTGCACTTTACAGCTACTGTTTCCTGGCCTTCTTAAAAAGCAAAGGGATAAGACGCATGCCCATGCTCAGTTGTTTACGGTTCCACGCAGTGCTGCTGAGATTACAGTTTACTGACTAGCAGAAGGCTTCTGGATAGGAGTGTATTTCCAGGGCTGGAGAGATGGCTCAGAGGCTGAGCTAAGTGCTCTAGTTCCAGAGGAAGCAAATGTCCTCTTGTATCCTCAGTATGAAGCAGCATGCACGCAACATACACTCAACATGGACACGCTAACAAAGAAATAGAGATTAAAATAATTTTTCAGGGTGCATTTTCAAATATTCTAACTCTAAAGATCTGATAACTCAGAAATCTGTATTTTCAACAAGTACCGTTCACTCCTTTCCCTTATAGTTAGAACATATTGTGAGACATTGTTTTAACAAACCAGACCCTAGCAGGGAGGCATGAAGGGTTTTTGAAACCCTCTTTTCACCTCTAAGCAATTTGGTCAACATCTCTGAGGGCAGAACCAGATACTGGTATTTTCATGGTTAGAAAAACTTGGAAGGTAGGAGCAAGAAGATAAGAAGGCCAAGTTAATCTTCAGTTTCACAATGAAAGTAAGGCTAGCCTGTACTACATGAGATCTGTCTTTAAAAAAAGTAGGAAAAGGAAGAGAAGGGAGTAGAGGAAGAGAAAAGATGAGAGGAGAGGAAAGAGAAGAGACAGAAACTTATCCCAGTAATTCCAGCTTATGGTTATATATATATATGAATGACATGGGCACTTGCACAGTAAGAACGTCTTAACAGGAGCAGGGTCCTGTTAAGAGACTAGGCTGTCTGAGAGGGTCAGGTCTCAATGTCTCCACAGCATGATCTCAGAGCAACATCAGCTGTCATCTCAGACAGCCGGGAGCCTTGCCTCATCTCCCTGTGTTGTTCCTTGATGTAGCAACTGCACTCTTGGCCTGGGAGATTCAGACCAAAGTGAATGTCAGAACTGAGTCAGAACTTTTGCAATGAGTAGGCCATTTCCTGCCACCTGGATTTCAGTAGCCTGAGTTGTGTGAGAAGGCTGTTGTTCCCCAGCTCTGCCAGAATTTCTCACGCAAGCACAGTTCCGTTATCACTTGCTTCTAAGCATCTCTGATACCAAATACATAATCTGATCAAACCTTGATCAATCCTCAAGCATAAGGACGGATGAACAGTTGTTTCCTGCCAATGGCGATGCAAGCATCAAATATGGCCAAGAAATTGCCAAGAGGGAAAGGTACTGCCAGGCAGTGGTGGTACACGACTTTAATCCCAGCACTTTGAAGGCAGAGTCAGGCAGATCTCTGTGAGTTTGTGTCCAGCACGGTCTATAGAGCTATTTCTAGGACAACTAGGGTTGACATAGAGAAATCCTATCTTGACAAACCAAATAAATAAATTAATTAAAATAAAATAAAATAAAGAGGAAAAGGTAAGGCTTTGGCCAGATCCACATTGTTTTGAAGAAAATGTATATCACACGTAATGCATGAGAATTCCCACAGAGCTCTCCTGTGGAATTCTACCTGGGAAACCTAAGAAGCAACAACACCTGCTGCTCCTAGGAACAGAAACCAGAGTGAACTCAGTGGGGACACAGTGGTCCATGAAGAACAGGTCCGTAAGAGAATGACTCAATGCTATCAAAAGACAGTAGAAAATTCCTGGTCTCCATTTATCTCCCAGAGACGTAAGGATGAACTTCCAACAGGAATAGAATTCAAGTCATGCTGTCATTTTAAATTCCCTGGCTTGTCATCCTAAAAGCAAGAGTCAGGGCCTAGAGAGATGGGTCCATGGTTAAAGTATGCACGGTTTGTGCAGAGAATTGAAATTGGGTTCCCAGCATATAGACCTGGTGGTTTAGGATCGCCTGTAACTCTAGGCACAAGGGCTCTGACATCCTCTTCTGGCCTCTGGTGTCACCTTACTTCTTTGGCATTCTCAAATACACACATACAAATGCAATTAAAATAAAATATTATAAAATCTGTAGAAAATATTCAATTTCAACATTCTTTGAATTTTACCCACAATACCCAAAATATTTTATTCTATCATTAATATTAAAAGTTAAGGGGGGAACCAGCACACAGACACGGCGGGGACCTGCATGCAGACAGGGCGGGAACCGGCGCGCAGACACGGCAGACGCGAGATAGTCCAAGCACGAAACAGTGAAGCCCACACTGAGAGCAGATCGCCACACTACAATTAAATCAAGTAGGTTTTTGGGGGGCTGGCCTGCAGAGTGGTAGGCCTTTTATTGGCGAGGCCCCTGGCGAACAGGGAGCCTGGTCCTGTCCCTGAAGACACCCCTGAGTGAGGAGAGTGTTCTTGACCCACAGCAGGAGCCAGGAAACTGAGCAAGGGCATTTTGCAAATGGGGGCCCCTCGCCAGCAGGGAAACCTGATCCTGTTTTAAAAGACCCATTAGATAGCATCAATAGGAGGAGATGGGCAGGCGCCAAGGCAAGAATTCACCCAACAATCTAAAAAACAACATGAAAACACCAGAACCTAATGATCTTACAACACAAGGACTTGAACACCCTAACACAGAAGAAGTGGAAAAAATTGACTTTATAAAAGCAATAGAGTCCCTTAAACAACATGTAAAAAATGCCCTTATAGAAATGGATGAGAAGTATAACAAAAAGTTTGAAGAAATGATCAAATACGTAAATGATACCCTTGGAAACCAAGAAAAAATGATCAAACAGGTAATGGAAACAGTTCAAGAATTGAAAACTGAAATGGAAGCAAGGAAGAAAACACAAACTGAGGACCAGCTGGATATGGAAAATCTAGGTCAACGAGCAGAGACTACAGAAGCAAGCCTAATCAATAGAATACAAGAGATAGAAGAAAGAATCTCAGATTTTGAGGACACCATAAAGAAAATAAAGGCATTGATCAAAGAAAACAGCAAAGCCAACAAATTCTCATCACAAAACATTCAGGAAATATGGGACACAATAAAAAGACCAAACCTAAGAATAATAGGGATAGAAGAAGAAGATTCACAGCTCAAAGGTCCAGAAAATATTTTTAACAAAATGATGGAAGAAAACTTTCCCAACATAAAGAAAGATATTCCTTTGAATATTCAAGAAACATACAGAACACCAAACAGACTGGATCAAAAAAAAAAATCACCTCGCCATATAATAATCAAAACACAAAATATACAGATTAAAGAAAGAATATTAAGAGCTGCAAAGGAAAAAGGACAAGTAACTTATAAAGGTAAACTGATCAGACTTACACCTGACTTCTCTATGGAAACCATGAAAGCCAGAAGGTCCTGGATAGAGGTACTACAGAAACTAAGAGACCATGGATGCAAACCCAAACTACTATACTCAGCCAAGCTATCGTTCACTATCAATGGAGAAAACAAGACATTCCAGGATAAGAACAAATTTAAACAATACGTAGCCACAAATCCAGCCCTACAGAAAGTAATAGAAGGAAAATCACAACCCAAGGAATCCAATATTGCCAAAACTGACAACAATAACTCAGGCATCTAGCGATCCTTCACCAGCACAACTCAAATGTAGGAGACACACAAACTCTACTACCAAAAACAGTAAGAATAACGGGAGTAAACAACCACTGGTCATTAATATCACTTAATATTAATGGTCTCAATTCAACTATAAAAAGACACAGGCTAAGAGATTGGATACGAAAACAGGATCCAACATTCTGCTGTTTACAAGAAACACATCTCAACCACAAAGACAGGCATCTGCTCAGAGTAAAGGGTTGTGAAAAGGTTTTTCAAGCAAATGGTCCTAAGAAAAAAGCAGGTGTGGCCATACTAATTTCTAACAAAAACGACTTCAAACTAAAATCAATCAGAAGGCATCGAGATGAACACTTTATACTCATAACAGGAACAATTCACCAGGATGAAGTCTCAATCCTGAATATCTACACCCCTAATATAAAAGCACCCACTTATGTAAAAGAAATATTACTAGAACATCAAACCACACACACTAGTAGTAGGAGACTTCAACATACCTCTCTCACCAATGGACAGGTCAATCAGACAGAAACCTAATAGAGAATTAAGAGAATTGTTGGAGGTAATGAAGCAAATGGACTTAACAGACATCTATAGAACACTCCACACAAATAGGAAAGAATATACCTTCTTCTCTGTAGCTCATGGAACCTTCTCAAAAATTGACCACATACTCGGAAACAAAGGAAACCTCCACAGATAAAAAAAAAAAATCAGTGTCCACCTGTGTCTTATCAGATCAGAACGGATTAAAGTTAGAAGACAACAACAATAATACCCCCCAAAAGCCTACAAACTCATGGAAACTGAACAGTCAACTACTGAACCACACCTGGGTCAAGGAAGAAATTAAGAAAGAAATTAAAGTCTTCCTTGAATTTAATGAAAATAAAGAGACAACATACTCAAACCTATGGGACACGATGAAAGCAGTGCTAAGAGGAAAGTTCATAGCACTAAGTGCCCACTTAAAGAAAACGGAGAAAGCACACATTGGGGACTTAACAGCACACCTGAAAGCTCTAGAAAAAAAAGAAGCAGACGCCCCCAAGAGGAGTAAGACTGGAAATAATCAAACTGAGGGCGGAAATCAACAAAATAGAAACACAGAAAACAGTCCAAAGAATCAATGAAACAAAAAGTTGGTTCTTGGAGAAAACCAACAAGATCGACAAACCCCTATCCAACTAATTAAACAACAGAGAGATAACATGCAAATAAATAAAATCAGAAATGAAAAGGGGGACATAACCGCAGACACAGAGGAAATTCAGAGAATCATTAGATCTTACTACAAAAGACTGTATGCCACAAAACTGGAAAATGCAAAAGAAATGGACATTTTTTAGATAAGTACCATATACCAAAGTTAAACCAGGACTAGGTGAGTGATATAAATAGACCTGTTAGTTGCAAAGAATTAGAAACTGTAATCAAAAATCTCCCTTCCAAAAAAAGCCCGGGACCAGATGGTTTCAATGCAGAATTCTACCAGAACTTCCAAGAAGACCTAATACCTATACTCCTTAATGTATTTCACAAAATAGAAACAGAAGAGTCATTGCCAAATTCCTTTTACGAAGCTACAGTTACCCTGATACCAAAGCCACACAAAGACCCAACCAAGAAAGAGAATTACAGGCCTATCTCACTCATGAACATTGATGCAAAAATTTTCAATAAAATACTGGCAAACCGAGTCTAAGAACACATTAGAAAAATATCCATTATGATCAAGTAGGCTTCATCCCAGAGATGCAGGGCTGGTTCAACATACGCAAATCTATCAATGTAATCCACCATATAAATAAACTGGAAGAAAAAACCATACGATCATTTCATTAGATGCTGAAAAAGCATTCGATAAAATTCAACACCCCTTTATGATAAAGGTTTTGGAGAGATTAGGGATACAAGGGTCATACCTAAATATAATAAAAGCTATTTACAGCAAGCTGACAGCTAACATTAAATTAAACGGAGAAAAACTCAAAGCCATCCCACTAAAATCAGGAACACGACAAGGCTGTCCACTCTCTCCATACCTCTTCAATATAGTACTTGAAGTTCTAGCAATAGCAATAAGACAACAAAAGGGGACCAAGGGGATTCGTATTGGAAAGGAATAAGTTAAACTTTCATTATTCGCAGATGATATGATAGTATACATAAGTGACCCCAAAAACTCTACCAAAGAACTCCTATAGCTGATACCCACCTTTAGTAATGTGGCAGGATACAAGATCAACTCTAAAAAATCAGTTGCCTTCTTATATACTAAAGATAAGGAAGCAGAGAGGGAAATCAGAGAAGCATCACCTTTCACGATAGCCACAAATAGCATAAAATATCTTGCGGTAACTCTGACCAAGGAAGTGAAAGATCTATTTGACAAGAACTTTAAGTCTTTGAAGAAAGAAACTGAAGAGGACACCAGAAAATGGAAGGATCTCCCTTGCTCTTGGATTGGGAGGATCAACATAGTAAAAATGGCAATTCTATCAAAAGCAATCTATAAATTCAAAGCAATCCCCATCAATATCCCATCAAAATTCTTCACAGATCTGGAGAAGACAATAATCAACTTTATATGGAAAAACAAAAAACCCAGGATAGCCAAAACAATTTTATACAATAAAGGATCGTCTGGAGGCATTACCATCCCTGACTTCAAACTCTATTACAGAGCTACAGTATTGAAAACAGCTTGGTACTGGCATAAAAACAGAGAAGTCGACCAATGGAATCGAATAGAAGACCCGGACTTTAACCCACAAACCTATGAACACCTGATTTTCGATAAAGGAGCTAAAAGTATACAATGGAAAAAAGAGAGCATCTTCAACAAATTGTGCTGGCATAACTGGATGTCAATCTGTAGAAGAATGAAAATAGATCCATATCTATCAACATGCACAAAACTCAAGTCCAAATGGATTAAAGACCTCAGTATCAGTCCGAACACACTGAAGCTAATCAAAGAGAAAGAGAGAAGTACTCTACAACACATGGGCACAGGAGACCACTTCCTATGTATAACCCCAGCAGCACAGACATTAAGGGCAACATTGAATGAATGGGACCTCCTGAAACTGAGAAGCTTCTGTAAAGCAAAGGACACTGTCACTAAGACAAAAAGGCAACCCACTGAATGGGAGAAGATCTTCACCAACCCTGCAACTCACAAAGGTCTGATCTCCAAAATATATAACGAACTCAAGAAACTAGACTGTAAAAACTGATCAACCCCGCCGGGCAGTGGTGGTTTCACGCCTTTAATCCCAGCACTCGGGAGGCAGAGGCAGGCGGATCTCTGTGAGTTCGAGGCCAGCATGGTCTACAAGAGCTAGTTACAGAACGGGAACCAAAAAAGCTATGGAGAAACCCTGTCTCTAAAAATAAATAAAAAAACAAAAAACAAACAAACAAAAAAAAACTAATCAACCCAATTATAAAATGGGGCACTGAGCTGAACAGAGAATTCTCAACAGAAGAAGTTCAAATGGCAAAACAAGACTTAAGGTCATGTTCAACTTCCTTAGTGATTAGGGAAATGCAAATCAAGACAACTTTAAGATACCATCTTACACCTGTCAGAATGGCTAAAATCAAAAACACCAATGATAGCCTTTGCTGGAGAGGTTGTGGAGTCAGGGGTGCACTCATCCATTGTTGGTGGGAATGCAAACTTGTGCAACCACTTTGGAAATCAGTGTGGCGGTTTCTCAGGAAATTCGGGATCAACCTACCCCTGGACCCAACAATACCACTCTTGGGAATATACCCAAGAGATGCCCTATCATATAACAAAAGTATATGTTCAACTATGTTCATAGCAGCATTGTTTGTTAAAGCCAGAACCTGGAAACAACCTAGATGCCCTTCAATGGAAGATTGGATGAAGAAATTATGGAATATATACTTATTAGAGTACAACTCAGCAGTAAAAAACAATGACTTCTTGAATTTTGCATGCAAATGGACAGAAATAGAAAACACTATCCTGAGTGAGGTAAGCCAGACCCAAAAAGAGGAACATGGGATGTACTCACTCATAATTGGTTTCTAGCCATAAATAAAGGACATTGAGCCTATAATTCGTGATCCTAGAGAAGCTAAATAAGAAGGTGAACCCAAAGAAAAACATATAGTCATCCTCCTGGATATTAACCTTCAACAGGTGATGAAAGGAGACAGAGACAGAGACCCACATTGGAGCACCGGACTGAAATCCCAAGGTCCAAATCAGGAGCAGAAGGAGAGAGAGCACGAGCAAGGAACTCAGGACAGCGAGGGGTGCACCCACATACTGAGACAATGGGGATGATCTATCGGGAACTCACCAAGGCCAGCTGGACTGGGTCTGAAAAAGCATGGGATAAAACCGGACTCGCTGAACATAGCGGACAATGAGGACTGCTGAGAAGTCAAGAACAGTGGCACTGGGTTTTGATCCTACTGTTGTAATATGAGCGGCGGGGCTGCATCCCCGGCACCCAGCCGCCCGCATGGCTAGCTTATGCCCCCAAATAATTACACGGAAACTGTATTCTTTTAAACACTGCCTGGCCCATTAGTTCCGGCCTCTTATTGGCTAGCTCTTACATATTGATCTAACCCATTTCTAATATTCTGTGTAGTACCACGAGCTGGCTTACCAGGGAGAATCTTAACCTGCGTCTGTCTGGAGTGGGAGAATCATGGCGACTCCCTACTCGGCTTCTTTCTCCCAGCATCCTGTCTGTTTACTCCACCCACCTAAGGGCTGGCCTATAAATGGGCCTAGGCAGTTTCTTTATTATTTAACCAATGACCTTCCTCCATCCTACTGCACTTTGCACTACTGTACTGGCTTTGTGGGAGCCTAGGCTGTTTGGATGCTCACCTTACTAGGCCTGGAAGGAGGTGGGAGGTCCTTGGACTTCCCACAGGACAGGGAACCCTGACTGCTCTTCAGGCTGATGAGGGAGGAGGACTTGGTTGGGGGAGGGGGAGGGAAATGGGAAGCGGTGGCAGGGAGGAGGCAGAAATCTTAAACAAACAAACAAACAAACAAATAAATAAATAAGTAAATAAAAGAATATCAGCAGCAAGGCCAGCTGGACTGTGTCTTAAAAAGCATGGTATAAAACCGGACTCGCTAAACATAGCAGACAATGAGGACTGCTGAGAAGTCAAGAACAATGGCAATGGGTTTTGATCCTACTGCACGTACTGGCTTTGTGGGAGCCTAGGCAGTTTGGATGCTCAACTTACTAGACCTGGAAGAAGGTGGGAGGTCCTTGGACTTCCCAAAGGGCAGGAAACTCTGACTGCTCTTCGGGTTGATGAGGGAGGGGGACTTGATTGGGGGATGGGGAGGGAAATGGGAGGCGGTGGTGGGGAGGAGGCAGAAATCTTTAATAAATAAATAAAAAATAAATAAAATAAAAATTAAGGAAATACTAGAAATCATTCACCTGCCCAATACCTCACTACACTTTAACCATGTTACCAACTTCAAAACAATTGTCCTATTTCATGAAAGTTAGACTTACCCAAATGACAAAATTCTTTTTTTTTTAAACAGGAAACATATTTTGTATTGCTTCCATTTTTAGGACTGTGTTTGAATTAAAGTCATATAAAACAACTCAGTTGCTCTAGCCCACTTCAGGTGCTCAACAGGCCCAGGTTGCTATGGCTACCACATCCTGCAACTCGATGGAGAATGTTACATCGTGGCTGACAAGATAGTTTTCAGACCCCGTAAGTAAGCAAAAATGGTCCTGATTCTTTTCTCCAGTCCAGAGTGACCATGCTCAGAATGTGCCTTCTTCTCTCTGTCATCAGGACGAAGCATGATGACAAAGGACATGACCCAGTGGCTTACTAAGAAGCCACTTCCCATCAAGATGACCTTGAAAAGACAGCTGTCAGCCCCTCAGTTCCCTCTTCGGTTGGGAGAGAGGAAAATGAACATCTAACTCAAAGAGCTAAGAAGGGGAAATACTTTCCTTGTGAAGCACTCAAAACAGTGTTCAGCACACTAAGGTGGCTAAGAAACAGAGTCTAACAAATTCACAGAACAATGACTGCAAAGCGACCGTTGAAAGCACTGAGAATTTTCTACTGGAGAAAGATCTTATCAGAAGATGCTCAAACCATCTCTCACCTGCAAAAGGGCAACCACATTTCTCCCTGCTAGACCATTCCTTTATTCACCTGAATGCTTATTTGAAACAGAGTTCTGAAGCTCCACGTCTCAAACATTTCAAGTGTTCTAAAATGCACGCCCTTCTCCATCCCACAAAGAACATATCCCCAGAGTCAGGAAAGCATGTTCCCTTTCAGGCAGGTGGCCTCTGCTCGCTGAGAACTGACTTCAGCCCCGAGGTTCTTAGATCCTTCCTGAAATCCACGTGTGAACTGTGTGAACATACATGAGCACACACAGAAGTGCACACATATGGCTCTGTCCTGACCCTGCAGATTTCCATCACCAACTTAGGTCTGCTGTTATCACTCTATTTACTTCCTCACCTGTTACTGTATAATCCAAAGAGAACTCTTTAAGAAGCAGGACTTGATCTGTTTCATCCTTACAGTCTCCTCAGCACCCAATATCTAGAGCTCAGTTTTGTTACTGTTATCTACAATCACTGAGTAATGGACAAATGGCTGCCTGAATATGCTCCTTGCCGTTTGGATTTCCACCTCTGTTTGTTTGACATTCCAAAGCACTTTTCATTTTGCACTTTGAGGGCCCTCAATTCCATGTAACCTGATATAAACCTTTAACTTCTTTTCTGTATCTGTCTACATTTTCCAAGTAGACTCTAAGCTCCTTAATGCCAGGTCACACCTTGAAGCTGAATATCACATCCTCTTGACGTCCAGCCTTAGAACCATGCCCTATAATAGTTACCAATGAATGAGTGCCAAGGATAAAGTAAGACTTTCAATTAATTTTCTTGATCACACTAGTCGACTATCTTTACAAATGGTAATTTTAAGTGACATATGTGTATGTAATACATACACATCTCGTATGTTTGTTATATTTCTCATCTTAATTAAATGAAGCTATTTTTGCCACTGTTTTCCCATCCAAGAGCAGAGCTGTAAAGAATAATGGTAAATGTTAGATCAGTAAAGCTGGTTTTCTTTAATTATAAGGCAGTGTTTGAGGAAAAAAAAACTTTGAGTCATCTTTAAAATTCTCTGCCAGGGGTTCAGCACACTACACTGAAAATGGCACTTAACCTAGCAAACACAATTCCCCTGCAGTGATTGGTTCCAATAGAGCAATCCAAAGAGTTGACATTTCTTCTGAATCTCCTAAGAAAAAAATACATGAAAGCTGAATAAACGCCAGAGACAAGAAAGCTCCAAAGCTTCCTTTGTGGAATAGGACTGTCTCCCAAGCATGCGAGGTCATCAGGGCCCACGACCTTTTCTGACTTCAAACTCTTTGTAGCTCTATTCTCTAAGACTTAACATAATTAAATTGTGGCCCTAAATATACATTCATATTTGCTTTCTCATTTTTTCTCTCTCCTTCTTTCAATTCTCACTTTCTAAGACATAATTAAATAGTTTGATTACATACAGACACAAATTCAATTTCTCCCAGAAAGATGAATTCTGGACCAATGAGACACACTGACCAATTATGTGAAGTGAAGTTGTGGGGCCAGGTAAGAACAAAATCCAGTAAAGGCTAAACTACTGTCTAAAGCACTCATTATACAAAGAGTCTATTATGATAGAGTCTATATAATAATCTATTATACTTGCAAGATATATTGAATTCATACAACTCACCCATTCCTAGAGAAACAGATAAAAATTATATAGCAACCCGAAAGGCTTGTGGAATGGATATTAAAAAGCAAAACACAAAAAGATCAATACATGAGATGTTAATGTTGAATTGAGACAATAGAAAAGATGCTACAAGGCAGGGCTTCTTTTTCCAATAAGAGAGAATAGGAGAAGGAGGAGTTGAGGAAAGAGGGGAGACAGAATTATCAATCAGACTCGATTGACCAAGGAAGAGCTGGTAGACTATTGCTAAGTTCTAAGGGAGTAACAGGTGGAATCGGAGGGTGGAAAACAGCCCATTTATAATTGCATTTTTTTACACATACGTATTGATCTCTCACTATACGCTGGGCACTATTCCCTGAGCAAGGGTTGCTGCAGAGCAAGAAAAGAACTCCCCCTCGAGCCCTCGAGCAGCTGAGAGTAGCGGGGCAAGGATCCGCCCTTCTCCTACTGAGTTAGGAGTGCTGGACAACCACAAGGCCAGTTGTCTGTGGACGAGAGGGAGGGGCCCAGCCTCCTCTTGAGTTCTGAAGGGGTTTCTTTGGGATGATGGCTACAATTCCTCTGGGCTTTGCAAACAAGGAGCTTTCTCTCAGTGTCTCCTTAGTTCCTGCCATTATTAAACCACAGGGATTCCGTTAAAAACCATTACAAATCATAAGAGATTTCTCCCAACTCTTTCAAGTGTGACTCTCCTATTTATAGCCTGCAGGTGACTCCAGCCTTGACCCACTCACTATTTATAATCCTAAAATGCCAATCGAATTTATATCACACATAACTGAAATGCAGGCTTCTTCCAAGACCTTACTCACAAATAAACGCCTCTTTATCCTAACACCCCTTGGAGGCACTAAATGCCCCAAATCATTCCTCTCTGGGATGTGTTTAATAAGGATCCATTTCATCCCCTGCACAGGAACCAAGTTCATCATTCAAATGATGCTTCTGAGAAACAAAGCCATTTTCCCTGTTAAAAATGTGACTGTTGACCTAATTTATCTGTTTCTTTGGCAGTGTTCAGGATTAATTTATTGCCCAATAAAGCAAACACTAGCAGAGCTGCTGAGTGGTAGAAAAACCACGATTTCATCCAAGCACAAGCAATCCACCTGAGCCAGAAGCAAATCAGCTACTGCAAACTGGGCTGCTAACCCGACTTCATTTCCTGTCCCTTTGTATGTGTTGTGTTTGGGTCAGGAGCCTAGATTGCCCCCTGCTGTCCAACACCACTCTAGAAATAGTAACAGTCAAAAATGGGATCTTGATGCTCATCCTCCTTTCCCCAAATCAGCAACCCATGAGCCTTCAGTTGGTCCAGCCACTTGCGGGCATCCAACTTCTAGAAAACACTTCCTTGCATGTGGTCTGCTCACTGATCATCCATGAAAGAGACTCTTTTTTCTTCTTTTTTTATTATTTTTTTAATTAATTAATTTATTTCTTTATTAAAGATTTCTGCCTCCTCCCCGCCACCGCCTCCCATTTCCCTCCCCCTCCCCCATTCAAGTCCCCCTCCCTCGTCAGCCCTAACAGCAATCAGGGTTCCCTGCCCTGTGGGAAGTCCAAGGACCACCCACCTCAATCCAGGTCTATCCAAACTGCCTAGGCTCCCACAAAGCCAGTACGTGCAGTAGGATCAAAACCCAGTGCCATTGTTCTTGACTTCTCAGCAGTCCTCATTGTCCACTATGTTTGGCGAATCCGGTTTTATCCCATGCTTTTTAAGACCCAGGCCAGCTGGCCTTGGTGTGTTCCCGATAGAACATGAAAGAGACTCTTGAGTGAAAAGCCCTTCCAAATCCAAGCTACCCCTTGTCTAGGACAGTGTTCTAGTTACTCCTTGAATGAAAAGGTACATTCTGTGGGACTCAGATTCCAATGCCTTAACAAAATCACACACAATATAGAAGCTATTTCATGGTCGCATCTCCGTGATGTGGTTGCCTGAATGGGATCTATTCAGAAAATGGATATATTTTTCATCATTCAAAATTACTGGTGCCACTCACTTCTGCAAAGAATGAATCCACGAGGGACCTCAGTAGTTCCTCCAAGGCTCACTTGTCAGAGTTCTAGAGATGCTGGGATGGATCCAAAGACCAGCACTCAAGCTCTGCCACCAGCAACTGGTCTCCAGGAAGTTGAGGGTAGCATTCATCCTGTAATTCATTCCTTAAGCTTGCATAGTCTTTGAAAGGACCTAGAGCAGTTTTCCATATTACTGGCTCTGCCACCAAAACAGATCCTTCAGGCCAGCTTCTCATTAGTCCCAAGCACTTACGTAGACCCATGGCACCATCATCTTCCAGTGAGTTACTGCAGTGTCCTAGCTGCAGGCTATGCTCCTGAGCTTGATCCTAAACGCTACAGAGGCAGGGCCAGAGGTGTCTTGTTGGTAGTGAGTGATTCCTCAGGATGCCTCTTTCTACCATCATCTGCATGGACACAGGATATTGAATATTCCTATTCCTAAGGATCCAACGAAAACCAGGACACCAGAGAGTTTTACTTTCCATATAAATAACTAGGTTTATATCCTTCCATGAATCAATGTCAAGAGCTATTCATGCAGCTCACATCTAAAATGGCCATTCCCATCCAAAATGAGCACCACGTATTCCCCCAGACTGTCCCCAGACAATACATATGGAACTATTGTTGCAAACCTTTATGACTATCTATGCAACTTAGCATGAGTTAGATAACTGAAAAAAAATTTGCTCGATACCTACTGTGACTCTGACTCCTGCTAGGTGCTACAGAGCACAACAAAGAAACAAAAATGTAATTCTGTTCTTCCAAGAATCCATATTGCCCATGGGGAGACAAATGAATACCTCACAGATGCACAGACAATCTTGTCAGATTGTGTATGACTAAATGGGAATACCAGGCACAGAGCTAACTGACAAACACCTCAGGAATTGAGAAACAGATCAACGCTGTGGCGAGACTGGCTGGGGAAATCCTCTGTCTAACACAAGTGAAGTGATCAATGTGTGATATACAAATGAGTATCAGCACAAGGTCCCGAAAGACAGCCAATGCCAAGTGCTCCAAATTTAACAGCTTCTGCCATTCTTTGCTCTTGCAAAATGTAGCCTCATCTCAGGATTCTGGAAATGTACAGAGGTGGTGAAGACCAAAATTGTTCTCTCCACTACATGGGGTCCACCAAGAAAATGCAACAATTAAAGCATAGTATGAAGGATTTGTTTAGATGACAGTTCATAATCCATATGACTTGAACCGTTGAAGAATACTCCAGGAAGGAAACCGAGGAATGGTAAAGACATGAATGCTTCACAGCTAGAAAGATAAGTTAGTTTTGCAGCTCTGAGCCTGAATCACTGCTGGCTAGTTTCATGGCATGAAGCAGGTGGAATGAATACGACATATTACATTGCTGATCTGTTATAGATGCTCCCACAGAAGCAGCTCTTCCCCATAGCGTAAGAATATACCCGAGAAGCCTTTTGTGATTAACAGGAACAGTCAATTCTAGATAGGGCAAGCCTTGAAAGTATCCTCACATCTCACCGTCTCCCCTCCCCTGCCACTCTCCTTTTTATCTTCTGTGGTCAGTAAGCCAAGAAATCCCATTAGGCTTTGGCAAGATTGGTTTTGAGCAGTTGAACAAGTCTATTAAGACAATGTGAGTTCTGCCACATTCAGAATAATGATTACGGCCACTATTGTCATAGCTTGAATCTGCAATAGGCTCGGGTTTTGAATGTTTAGTTCCCAGCTTTAGAATAGTCACATGGAGTGTTGCTATCTTTGGGGAGAGACTCTTCCTGGCTACTTGCTGCCACTTTCTGCTTCCTGTTGGCCACGCTGTGAACAACTGTCCTTTCCCATCTACTCCTGCTGCCACAAGGCCCTACCCAAGTACACGGGACCAAACAACTAAGGACTGAACCCCCTCTGAAGCCCTGACCATGGCAAATTCCCTCCCTTCGGCTGGGCTCAGTCACAGCAGTGGAAAGGGCAGAAGGGGAAGGGAAAGAAGAGAGTAAAGACATAGAAGATTCCACCCAGGCTGTCCTAATCCCCACACAAAGGCAAAGGGTAAACAGTAACAGCACCTCACTGCTTCCTTTCACCAAGGAGCCTCAAATGAACTTTACAAGCAGTATTTAAAATACTTATTTTAATGACTCAGAGAGGTGAGGAGATAAATGGTAAGCCAAAGGCCACACAAGGAAGTGCCAGCATCCTAAGAATAAAACCCAGAGTCTGAAGAGTTAAGAGCACTTGCTGTTTTTGCAGAGGCTGGTGTTTGGTTCTCTGCACCCACATATAGTAACTAACAATCCTCTGTAACTCCAGCGCCAGTGGATTCGATGCCCTCTTCTGTCCTCCATGGATACACATGCACACACACAGGCAAACATCATATGCATAAATGTTAAAAAAAATCTTTTGTAAAAACAGAATAAAATTGAGACCTTTTCTTCCCAGACATTGGCATACCAAGTATGGCATTCAAAACCCCCAGCAACCAAGGGCCCTCAAGAATTTCCCAATTTTTCCCTATCCAGTAGAGAACTTCACTAGTATTTGTCCTCCTTTCTAATTTTCTATTGGAAGAACAGGCATACCTGGGTCTCCCAATGTGTTGAAGGCATCACACACCACTCCTGGAAACACATGCTGCTGTATGTGTTTCCGGGGACTGACCATGGCAGACCCCGGCTCACACCCTCTGTCTACAGATTCAGTTCACAATTCTATGGATTACAGGTAATGACATAACCCTATTTATGGACTTGAAAATTTCATTCTGTCCAGGAATAGTTTCCCCTTCCTTTACCATCCATTTTAATATTCCCAGTCTGTGTGTCTGTTCTTTTTAACCAATTATGACATGAGCCTGGTTTGCCCATTGATCAAGTAACAGGATAAAATCTTCACCATATATTTGCTTTGAGATCTGGAATTCATGATTTTACACCAATGAGACATCAGAAATGCTCCCCAAGTTAGAAGCACAATGGGAGCAGCAAAAGATGCTAGAACTCACATGGAAAGTGGGAACAACAGAGAGGATGAAAATTCCCCTGGCTTGTGTAGATACACAGCTGTCTGGGTACCAACTCTGTAAGTTTTCTTATGGAAACAAATTCAAAAATCAGAGACTATCTTCAACTCGGCCCTCTTATCTTGTTACTACCTCAATCTTTATTCAAGTAAAAGGCATGTTAATTGTGCAAAGACCTTAGCTCTGACTATGCCAGACACTTGGCAAGCTGGCATCAAAGGACTACTACAAACCTTTATGAAGCCTTATGTCCAGCCTTTGGATGGACAGCAGCTCTTTTCTGTTATTCACGACTTGGAATTTGTGTCCCTTCCTCTCGTGTCTTCAGCTGGAAACTTTTGTGCACTGTTCAATTGTGTACAGGTCTGAATATAAAAAGGGATACTCAGAATTCACAATCCCCCCCCCCAAAAAACCCCCCACAAGGTCAGAGACAGCTACTACTGAAAAAGGCAAAAGAGACTCCATAAGGTTTGGATGATGGTGCAGGATTGAGGCAATGCACTGACTATGACATCTTGCTCCAGTCACTCCCGGGAAGTAGTGACCGCTCAGAGACCATATACATTTTTCAAGGGGCCAAGAAGGATGTGAGAAGTTGGGGAGAATGTTTGATGAGCAAGTACATTTGCTGTATATGCATGACGGACAGGGGTTGAAACCCAGAATGCACATAAAACCAAGCATGGTTACACATGCCTGTAGCCTCTGCAGTATTGGGGTGAGGACAGACAGATGCCCAGACCTAGGGAACTGGATGCCAGAAGGCCTAGCCAAAATAATAAGTTTCGGGTCCAGGGAGTGACCCTATCTCAAGGAAATAAGGAAGAGAGTGAATAATGAAACAGGTCACTGATGTTTTCCTTGGCCTCGGTGCACAAGCAGGTACATCCATGTGTATGTGTGCGCACACACATGCAAACACACACACACACACACACGAGCATTTGAAGGCAACATAAACTGAAAATTCACAACATATTTTCTCCTCCACCAATTCCAAGGATGTCTACATAGAACTTCAAGCCACATGACTCTCACTGAATGGGGAGGTGAAGCACATACGGGAACTCATCTCCATAGCATCACGTGCCCAGCTATGTGCTGCCAACAAGAAATCTTGATGGTCCCACTACTAACTGACATGGTAATTTAACAAAGACACCACTCCCTGTCAGGTTTCCTGAGAAAGTCAAGCACATGCCAGAAATTCTTTATACACTAGTGGTACAGGCACACTCATACCTCAAAAGCAGAGGTAGTTTGGGTAAGAATTCAAGGAAGGTGTCTGAGAGCAGGATCTATAGCACTAAGGAAGACTGACAAGACACATGTGAGTGAATCCTCACCCCTTAGTATTTCACAAATACTTCAGTCTTTCTTGTGTGCTGGGTCCTAAGAGGGACAAAGTTCTAACAAGAAAATCAATAATAGCTACTTTGGGAGATTTAGTGTAGCCCAGAAAGTAGAGACTCATCCTATAATTGCCAGCGAAAGTATGAACTCAAAGGAGTAGAACAGAATTATAGCAAAATAGTGAAGAATCAGAGCAGACATCTGGAGGTGAGTGCGACACAGGCGAAAGACATGGACTGTGAACCAAGAAAACAGAGTGGACACCTGGAGGAAAGAGCTACACGGGCCAAAGATGTGGACTGTGGACCAAGGAAAAGAGAAGATGAGGAGAAAGAGGCATCAATAGATGCAAACAGACAGGGCACAGTATGTGCCAACCCCAGTGTAACAAAAAACTAGAGCACCTTAGAAATTTGGACAAAAATTAGCATGACCAGAACCCAGAAAACAAACAATTAGAGGGAACATGAAACACAGGTCTGGGGAAAACAAAGAAGACTCCTAATGGCTTGCAGCTTCGGGAAGAATCGGAAGAGACACGGGGGACACACTAGAGTGCTTTGCTTGAGTGAATATCTGTACATCACACGTATGCAGTTCCCAGAGTCAGAAGAAGGTACCAGATCCTCTGAACTGGAGTTACAGGTGGTTGGTTGTGAGCCACCTTGTGAGTGCTGGGAACCAAACCTGGTCCTCTGTAAGAGCAGCAAGTTCTCTTAATCACTTCTAACCTCAGCTAGTCATTCCTAAAAATGGGCTAGGCTTTACATGGGAATATTAAGATGCTAGAATTAAAGCAGAACTAATTCAAACTTCTATCTCAAAGACTTGGTACAGTTCTGAAATCTTCAGGAGAGATTGATACGCTAGGGAAACACTGAATGAACCACCAGCATTATTTTTCTGCAACCATCTGTAATTGCCTTTTAAAGAATTCTTAAACTAGGGTTATAATAGCTCATGATAAACATTTATTTATTTCTCACAGTATCAGAGAATAATCATGACATACCAAAATTTTTTCCCATTGTCTCATGAATTGGTCTTAAGTGGTCTTATTTATTATGAGTTTTGACTTGCAGAATGAGTTAATTATGTTCTTGGAGGTTTAATAAGATCCACTAACAAAGTAATAATCTGATGTTCTTGGAATTGACTCAGGTTTTTAAAAAAGGAATAAATGCATTTGGTTGAGCTGAATACAAGTGTATTCACAAGAAACATAGTCTCCTATAATCTACATGGTTACTGGGCAGGAAGATTAAGATTTGACTTTGAATCAATTCCTTCAAAAAAAGAATTTCTATCAACACATAAATATTGATATACACCTAAGCCAAGAGTATCACAAGTCCAAGAGCTCAGGTTATCTATACTGAGTGGGGAAGAGTGGGAAACCCTAATTTACAATGAGCCTATTGGGGATTTCTGGAAATGGACTGATTTTTTTCAGTAGGCAGGAAGGAGAGAGACAAAGGAACACTGACACAGAGATGAGATTTGGGATGTCACACAGGGTTTGGCCTTAGTCTCAATCACCTGCGGATAAGATGGTGTAAAGTTTTTCTTCTTTTTTTAAAAAATGTGTATGTGTGCATCCAAGTTTGTGGAAAAGGTTCTCCATGAGTGCATGCACTCAGGAACACATGCTTGTGGCGTCCAGAGGCCTTCATGGATACTGTCTACCTCCTTAATTATCCTGGAACTCACCAATGAGGCTCGGTAGCTGGCCAATGAGCCCCAGGGATCTTCCTGTCTCCAGCACTGGAGTTGAAAATGTGTGTGCCACCATAACCAACATGTTTACATGGGTTCTGGGACTATGACTCTGGTCCTCACGCTTGGAAGACAAACACTCTTTCTACCAAATGGGCTATCTCCACAGCCCTCTTTTCAGTAACATGTTTTCTCCTTATCCCTCCTTATACTCTGAAGTTGCCAATGGAAACTAGCTGGAGAGACTTGGATCTTCGCTTAGCACACTTCCCAGCAGCCACCATGTCACATGAAAGGTGTCAGAAGAGTGCCAACCAGAAAACTCCCAGTGCCCATGACCCAAGGCTGGTTCTGTTCCTCAGTGGTTATGTGTCATTGAAAAAGTCAGTTTGTTTATTTTTATAGTAAGGCAATTGATACAGTATATATTTCATTGGGGTTGCTTGATAAGTAAGCAATGCATGTGAAAAGTGCTTATTCAGCAAGATGTTCCCACTGGAGACAGTGTCCAGGTTAACAGCTTAAGGGAGGAAGCAGCTCTTATCCACCTAAAATTAAATCATCATTATGCCCTTATGCCAGCTCTCACACACCTCCTGCCCCGATAACAAAAGTACAATTAGTTTCTTCCTGCACACTTAATCATGGAGTATTTTTCCTTCTAAATTTGTTTTAAATGGAGCTTTCTATTATTATCAGAAGTGGACACATCATCTTGCTTGCTATAATTGTAGAGTACCCCAAAATACACATCAGTACTGCTGTCACCTCGCCAAGACACAGAGTCATGGGCTTGAGAGTGATTCCTCATGTTGGGAAGGATGATAGTGACTGGGAGCTCTTCAGGGAGACTATCTTGCAGTAATCAGAAAATGCAAATAGAAATATATCCTTCTCAGCACATAAATCTGTGTCATCTGACACTAGGTCAGGGTCCCACCCCAAATCATGTCACATGCCCCTGGACACCCCAAATCATGTCACATGCCCCTGGTCATCTTCTGGAGTGTTATCTTGAGTGACCTCCCTTGCAGTTCTTGACGCCCAAGCAAACTACTGAAACACTTGTAAGGAAGGATTCTGGCTAATTCTAATTCATTCATTTCTGAAACTACAGAGTAAGACATCTGAATTCACTGAGTTCATAGGCACGTGAAGTCACACTGTTACTAGTTTATCAGTGAGGCTTTGCCAGTTTGACGACGGATGGTGTATGGATGAGGGTTATCAAGATGTCATGCATCCTTTCTCATGCAACCCCCATGACATTAGGTTTCAAAGATGATGTCTCTCACACACCTTCCATCTCTGTCTCTAAATGCTCATGTGCCCTTTAAATGCCCTACATAAGAAGCATCGCTGGCTAAGGATTAGAATAGACAGGTAATCACGTTTCATCCTGAGCTATTCGTCTTCATTCCGTAAAAATGCCATATTCACTTAAAAGGAGTGTCCCCACGGTGGACAGGAGGAGGAGGACCACAGGCTGTATCAGAACTAGCCTGCTCAGCATATCTGAACTCACACAGTCCTCACCCAGCTCACTCATGCTTGGAGCTTACACTGCTCCCCTAAAATCAGTGAAGAGTTCCCCTGTGTGTCTAGACTCTTCCCTCCATGCAAACAAGGCTGCATCTTCACACTCAAAGAAATGAGCATTTTGCGGAGGTACCCTAGAATGAGAACACATACACCCAAGAAAGAACAGTCTTCACATTGATAGAGCTTCCGCTGAGTCAGTGTGTGCTACCCGTCCACAGAGGCAGGCACTATGTCTACCTGAATTTCACTTCTCCTAGCTGTCACATCTGCTCTAGCAAAAGCAGATGATGGTGCCTAGTTCAGGAATGAGATATGTGACAGGAGGAGCCGACTTGGGATGCTCAGTTGACAGTTCATTCATACAGAAAACTGGGAGTTTATTATCTGCCCTGTGGACTGAGCAAAAGCCAAAATGCAAAACACTGTCTTAGCATATAAAAAAATAGATCGCTTATTTTCTAGAGCAGCAGTTCTCAATCTGTGGGTCATGACCCCTTTGGGGGTTGAATGACCCTTTCACAGGGTCACCTAAGACCATTGGAAATCACAGATATTTATATTATGATTCATAACAGTAGCAAAATTACAGTTATAAAGTAATAACAAAAATAATTTTATGGCTGGAGGTTACCACAACATGAGGAACTATATTAAAGGGTCACAGCATTAAGCAGGTTGAGAATCACTGGTCTAGATAGAATCAACACTAGGATAGTCTACAAAAAAACCAAGGTTTCCATGGGCAATGGGAGACCTAGCCCAGGACATGTATGAAAGCAAACAGCCTTCCCGGTGCTCTCATCACCCAGCACCTCACTTGTATCAGCTCAACGGGATGACAGGTCCTTGGATCATTCATCATGTGGGCGGCAAGCTCTTGAGGCAAAAACAGTTACCACTGCCTTATCTTCAGCTCCCTATTAACGAACTTGTCATCACGAAGCCAGGTTGTCAGTCACTGGGACAATTGGATGGAAAGTGCCAACAACAGGGGAAGACAAGATGGCATAGATGAACTGGCCAGGGACCAAGTGGCAAATAATTCTGTTATCACTTCCAGTTAGCAAACAGACAGCTCCTGCTAAACATGTGGTCCAGCTAAGGAGCCGCCTTTTCCGAAGACAGGGGGTCTTGATGCAGATAAATGAACACAACAGAAATGTGGTCAGCACTTTTACTCCATCTACAAACAAGCGATGTCCCTATCTGGTGACTTGCAGCTGTGGATCAAACACTAGACTACTGTCTAGACAAGGCAAGAGAGTTAATAGATATTTCAGTTAACAGAGCCCAAGAGAGAATGGTCCATGCAGCTCATCAGCCTGCTCTTCAGTGTGAAGAAACAGTGAAGGGACCCAGGGAGCACTCCAGTCCCAGAGGCCTGCAGGCATATCACTGGGTCTTCACAGACCTTCATAACCTTCACAGACCTCACCCCTCCCACAAAGAGAGACCCCTAGATGGCCAGCTGTTCTCAACCTCAACAGGACAATTGCCAAATATGGAGCACCTTAACCTAGCTTCCGGAGAAAGTCTGGTATTTTCTGGTTGCCTGACATATTTATTGACTTATTTCATCTTACAGTAAGCCAATGGAGGACATACTATTGCCATTCCCATTTAACAGATGGGAAAGCCGGGGCTCAGGAAGGTTGGCAGTGAAGCCAAGACTCACCTAGTTAGATGAAAAGCAAACAGACTGTATCCAGAAATGCTCCTAACAACTGGACACATCATCGTCCAGTGACTCTCCATAGGACTTCATAGGGTGGAGAACATGGCTCAGTTGGTAAAATGCTTGCCACAAGCATGAGGACCTGAATTTGCATCCTCAGAACCAATATAAAAGTCAGGAATGGTAGTTTAAATCAGTAACTACAATGGTATGGCAGTTACACTTGGGGATATCCCCAAGGCTCACTGGTCAGCCAGTTTTGCCAAATTAGTGAGATCCAGGTTCATTGAAGAGACTGTCTCAAAAATTAAGGTAGAGTGTGATTGAGGAAGACACTTGACACAAACATCTGGTTTCCACAAATACATACAATGTGTGTGTGCACATATACACAAATACAATTAAACTAATGGTTCATAGTAACTATCAGTAAACTGACTGACCGACCAACAACAGAAAATCTGAGTCTTTAAATGCAAAGTTATTTTGACTATATAAGCTTTCTAGAGACAAAGAAATACAGTTCCATGACACATCCTGAGTCTGTGTCTCAAAAGTGAGTGCCAGCTGCCAGCTGGGCCAGGAGGAAGGCTGACTACTGCTAACTGCAGACTAGGTGACATGTCTCCACTCCCTCACATAGCCTTAGAGTCTATGATTCCACCCTGCTTTGAGAAAGAACATTATTAGTCAACTATTCTTTTGGGGGGAAGACCAAAGTCCTATCTGGCAGCAGTGATAGCCCTGAGCCTGGAACAGCAGGGAATGCAGTGACAGACTTATCTCTTCCAGCTCCCTGGGAGGTCTTCTGGTGGCTGTCAGACAGATATCTCTAAATCTATTCTCCCAATTACCTCGTGGCAGGCAAAATCCACTGAAACGGGTCTGTTTCCACCTTAAGCCAATCTGTCTCCTGTTCTAATGCAGATAGCTCCATTCCCCCAATGGCTGAGACGCCCTGGAAGTGTGAGAGGATGTCAGGGTTCCAGCAGGCATCGCAGCTTCCAGAATGCTGACTGCCAGCAGACATCTGGAACCCCAGCTGGCTTCCCTGTGCCTGTGCATCTGTCACCTGTGCTCAGGTAAGAGACTGGCCAGTAGCAGAATTACCAGGGGCCACTAGGTGTCAGTATCTGGGACAGAAATAAAGAACAATCTCAGAGCCTAGTTCTGAAGTGAGACAGTTATCATTTAAGGAGACATCCAAACTCTCCCAAGTTTGAAAAAAGGAACAGACAATGACCTGATACACAGGACCCCAAAGGTCGTCTACTGTCCCAAATGTAGTAATACCGAATCTAACCAGTGTCTGACCTAAATGGTTATGAAGGCTCCCCTTTGTTATACTTTAGTGGATGATATTTCAACATGGTGCAGATTTAGCAGATATAGTTTAGGAGTATAAATACAAAAGACTTTATATAGAATCCTTAAAACACACATTGCCCAAACATTTTCCTTTACAATACAATGTATGTCCCCACATTGAGTATTCAAGTGCATCTTTTCCATTTCTAAGCCCAGATGGATGAGTCTTAATGATTCTTTTCACCACGGGTTTTAGTATCTAAAACATGAACAAAAAACTAACAAAAGAAGCTAGTCTCAAAAGGTCATGTATTGTGGGCTCTACTTATTTGACCTTTGGAGTTTTGGTTCATTCCTTTGTTGAACTATTAACAACCATGAACTACATAGCCGAGCTGTCCTCAAACCACTAATTCAGTGCCTCCTGGGTGCCAGAATTATAGACAGGCATGCAACAACACTCTGCTGAACTTTCTCTGAAAGACAAAGCTGCAGTAGTGGATGGTTGCCAGGGATCAGTCTGCAGGGTGAAGGGGTTGTTTAAGTGTACATGATGATCATGGTAGAGGCCACAGTCACACAGATGTGCTAGATGCCGTAAGCTAGCATACTAAAAGGAAACAAGTTATTCTTGACTGCATAACAATTAACAACTGGAAGGAAATACTTGAAAAGCCCCCAAGTGAGCTAGCTGTTCTTTCAGTTCTTCTGAATTAGAAAACATTTGGAAAACTATGGATGAGACACTCAGAACTTTCAAGGGGAGCAGCGGAAATAGAAGCTCAATGGAAGGACATATTAAAGTGATTTTAAAATGCAAAGGGCATAGAGAAGGCAGAGGGGCAGCAGTGAGGCCAAAATAAGCCAGATCCATCTGTGTGCCCTCCACCCAAGGACAACCCAAAGCCTGGACCACCCACCCTCCCACCAGCTAGCCACTGCCCTTGACTTTAGTGTCTGCTTGTATGGAAAGGGGACTCTCAAATGAGGTTGTGTCTTCCTATACTCTCATGCCAATGCAGTTAAATGCAGAGACCCGGAACTGACAGTCGGCTCTTTCCCATCAACACTGTAAAGAGGACGGATTTGTCCTTCAAAGCTGCAAGGACTAAGGTCATGAGTGAAGACTGATGAGATTGTGGTCTTATGGGAAATTCTACTTTCTGGTGGCTCTGTTGGTGCCTCCGAAGAAGGGACAATGACTCTGTCTTTGAAGATGCAGGGAACAAAGATACTTAACCAGTCCTTTTGAGAGGGTGAGAAGTAGGTGCCATCCTAAGCTTGACTGCTGAGATCTGCAGGGGAAAGGTCAACTGTCTTGCAAGTGACGGTGCTTTTCTGACCAGTGTTTCCTGAGGCTGTCCAGGACAGGGACTGGGAAGATCCAGAGATGCAATACGCAGGGAATCCGCCAGGCAAACAGCAATTCTTCTGAAGGAGTCCTTCCCCTACCCCACTGCCATATTAGCAATGTGGATAAAAATCCAGAGATCAACACACACACACACACACACATGCACGCATGACTCCACACATTTACACTTCTTCGGGTTTTGTTGCCCCTGAACCAGTCCCACAGGCTAGCTACCCTCACTTCTGTAGTGAAGTGAACTCCCGATTGAGTTACTTCCCAGAGATGTCTTGATTAGAGGCTGGTGTCACTGTTCCATTAGAGGTTTCAGTTGAAGTCCCTGGGTTCTAACCTGCTGGGATTTCCTATAATAAAAGATGCTTACAGAGCTTTGCTGAAGCACCAGTCAACCCTAACATTTAAATAGGAAAAGCTATTGCCTCTCAAAGCTCCAGGGGTAGGCACCCAGTGTACCTACGACAGCATAAAGAAGTAACGAGTTGAAGCAGATTACAAGTGTTTTAAAAACAGACAACCCGTAGGGAAAATTCATGGAAAAATCTACGATTACTCCTTTAGGGGGCAAAATGTCACCAGGTGAAAGAGATTTGTTGATAAATAGCCACAGTCTCCTTTGCTCCAACCAAACTCTTCCCTGGAGGAATATCAGTGGGAAGGGAGCTGCCTGCCGTCACTACAACGAAGGGGGCAAGACACTAGTGGCACCTGGGGTGGGGACCCTGACTTCTTTCCCAGGGCTGGAGGGGAAAGGAACGACACCTTCACGTGCATGTATGTGTTGCTGCTTTACGTGGGTGTTTTCTTTTCTTCCACACTGCAGCCAGAGTGTTCTTCATTCGGCCTTATGGGCAAGTCCAGGACCGCTTATGTGCGATGAATCCCTTGGAGCCACCAGATGAGGATGGATGACTAGAAATGTGGGTGAGGCTCACCCGCAGCTCTCTTCCTCCCTTACCAGCCTGGCTTTCAGAGTTCTAAAACCCTGGGCTCCTGAAAGATTCCCAAACGTCGTAAATTTTGAAACTGCACCAAGGAATGAAAGTTTAAAACTGTCTTCAAAGGAATCCCTTAAGGAACACAGTACCATGCATATAAAAGCGTCAGTGGGCCCAGATGAAAGAGCTCGTGACACAGCAATATTTCCAGAAATAAGACGACTCCTCCCCTCGGGGAAGAAGAGAAGGGGGCACACCAGGCATCCAGCCTGCTGGGGCAAAAAGGGATTACTATAGAGCCTCCGCACTCAGAACTGGGGCTTCTGAAGTGTTACTGTCAAGATGGAACGGGTTCTTTGTTAGCTGACATTGGAATTGACTAACTAGGCAAGTGTGTTCTGTGTGTTCATCCATTCTGTGGTCATCTGCTGGGGCTGTAGAGGTATAACTCAGTTGGCTGAGTGCTCGCCTGGCATACACAGGAAGGCCCTGGATTTGATTCTTGGCACCAAATAAAACTGTGGTGGTGCAAGGCTATAATCCCAGCATGCACATGATGGAGGTAGGATGGTAGCAGTTTAAGGTCATCTTTGGTTCCACAGATAGTTAAAGGTCAGCCTGGGCTATGTTGAGACACTGTCTTAAACAATGAAACAAGATCAGTTTCTTTCTCCAGACTACTGAGTGCCAATGACTGTGAGGGATGCTGAAGGGAAAGTTCAATGATTAGAATGTTCTCACACTGGTCCCCACATCACTTTGTCTGGCTCTTGACTTGAGGGTTAAGTCACCAGAGCTATTTCTTGGGCAGCCTGGCCAACTGATTCCTTTGATTCAGTCAATGGAGGTGGTCCCTAAGGAAGGGAAGAGATGGAGTCAGCCTTTTTCTGTCCCTTCATTGGCAGTCTTCCTTCACTATCTCCTTATTTCTGAAATCTTAGCCCCAGTCCTTCTCTTGTTAAGCCATACGGTAGCCTATTCGGTGTTTTACTCCTCTTAAACAAGGGCACCTAGCTCCCCACTGACAACCCCACTCTGGAACTACCTGGTTTCACTAGCAGGAACCTAACCTCTATAGGAACTAAATAAAGCCAACCAGATCCCTACCTTCTGATACTCACACGTGAACAGTGACAGGTCATGAAGTAAATAAATAACCAAACAATGGTTCCTTGTAACTACAGACAATAGAGCTATAAAGGAAACCAGTAGCACTGTCACAGGAGCAGGGGTGTGGGACAAGCTGTGTCATGACTAGAAGACATCCTGGATGGCTGGGATCTGAAGAGAACAAAGGATTCTGAAGGGGAACAAGCCGGATTGGGAGGCGGTGACGACAACACATGAATAAAGTAATCTAGTTCCGAATAGGGTATAATAAGGGATTCTTTATTAAAGGGGGACTCACAGATCACAACGGGGAACAGAAACGATATCTAACACCCAGGTGTGGCAAGCGGGGGAGAGCACAAGTGGGCCGCACCTTTTTGGTACTCAAGGCCACACCCAACTGGTCTAGGTTCTCAAAGGCCATCGGTTGAAGGAGGTTCCCCATCAGGATTCTACTTAGGCAAGCCAAGGCTTGAGTACTCCAATACAACAGGACCTCCAGCAAAGTTAACTTGGTGTTTAACTAAAAGCTACAATCAGGTCAGGGGATTGGAGGGCACAGGCAGTGAGAAGCTAAGTAACGTGAAACGAAATGGAAGACTGGACGTGGTTAAGATATGGCAGGGCATGGGGAATTAACAACTGATTTGGTTGGCTTTTTGGGTTTTTTGGTCCTATTAGAGTCTCATGGAAGATAGGCAATAACTCTACTCCTGTGTTGTTTTATCCCCACCCCGCCCCTTTTTTGGAAACAGGATCTCATTATGCTGCTGGTATTGGGCAGACTCTGTATCCAAGGCAGATACTAGCCCAGGCAGTCTTCCTGTCTCAGCCTCCTTAGCAACTAGGATTATAGACTTGCTCTACCAGGCCCAGTCTGACTGACAGTTTTCATATGTGTGTCTGTGTGCATGTGTGTAAAAAACAGATAACCTCAGGTGTCATCCTCAGGAATGTCATTCACCTCCTTAGAGAGAGGGTCTCTCCTTGGCCTGGAGTTTGCCAATTAGGCCTGGCTGGCAGGCTACTGAGCCCCAGGAATCCTTCTGTTCCCACCCCACCCAACTCCCATGCTGAGATTATAATCTTACACCCCACACCCAGATCCTTTACATGGGATCTGTGGGCAGAATGCAGGTACCATGCTTGCAAGGTAAGCACTTTCCCCACTGAGCTATCTCCCCAGGCCTTGGTTGCCATCTTCAAAGACCACTGCAGTCAGTGTATAGAAAGTTTTCTTTCTTTGTCCATAGACAGAGAGTGCCAATTCCACTCTGCCAAGAGTCTTCCTCATGGGACGATCAGCTTGTCTAGAAAGGAACTAACCCACCTCTTGATGATCATACACAGGAAGATGAGTCACAGCTTTTGAGGTATGATGTTATGAGATTTTAGGTCTCTTGATATCAGTGACATCAAGCCCTAAAGTCAAAATGGAAAGAGGTAACCATTTGTGTGCATGATGGTCTTGCTATTTCTAGGGTCAGCAGGCATTCTGTGGGGTTCTTGTTGAAAGGACACACACCAACAAAGCCTTATATTGAGAGGCAACATTTTGTGTGTGCAGGCTTAACCTCAAGGCCAGGAATCAAGAACACTCTCTAAAGAGGCCTTAACCTATCCTTCCAGGTCACTCAAAAAATGTTCAGTCCCAGGTTTTATCCTGCTTCCTGCACCTCCTCTGCTACAGCACCCAGGCTCTTTCTTGTTTCTTTCAAGTAACAAACATATGCTGCCATGCAAGGCTGAAGGAGAGGAAAACATAGTCCCATGGTCCCCATGGAGCCAGCCTCCCCAAGATGCTACTCATCTGGCATTTGGATTGTTTGCACTTTAATCAGAAGGCTGTTAAGATATCTCTGCCGGGTTTCTGTACACAGTTTTTCTCTAATGAAGCATCAAATCTCTTTCACAAACAATAGTTGTGTCACATAGATGCAGTCTGGCCCCAGTCAGCATGGCTGCAATATCCTTACAAATGGAATACCTCTGATAGGTCTATCTGACCCGCACAGGGCTACCACCATAATGTTTCAATCAGAGTCTTGGTCCTCTCTCACTCCAAGACAAAGAAACAGGTGGCTTTCAAGGAAACATGGTATGGTGTTCTTAGCATGTGACACAGTAGCTTGTTTTCTACTATGTAATGAGTATGTTTTGAGTCAATATACAGGGCTTGGCTGCAACTCTGGTCATGGGTCTGCGGCAGCTAACCCAGTAGGGTTACATATAACCCTGGTTCAATAACCCCAGCTATTAGCTACTCCCTAGAGCAGTGGTTCTCAACCTGTGGGTCATGACCCCTTTGGGTTGCAAATCAGATATCCCGCATATCAGATACTTACATTACAATTCATATCCGTAGCAAAATTACACTTATGAAGTAGTAACAAAAATAATTTTATTGTTGATGGTCACTACAACATGAGGAACTCTATTAAAGGGTCACATCATAAGAAAGATCGAGAACCATGGCTCTAGAGTGTCAGTAAGTCAGTCTGATATGTCTATAATGAAATACTAAGGGGCAGTTGGTGACTGGTATGTAGAACACTGCTAAGTGTGACATGAGGCTAGATCCAGGTAGCAATTGCCATCAAAGTGTAGCATTTAAACCTGGGAAGATGGCTCAATAATGGAGGCATTTGCAGCACAAGCCTGAGGACTGGTATCAAGATCTCCAGAACTCACATAAATAGTGGGGAGCCATGACAGCCTGCTTATAATTCCTGCCTTAGAAGACAGAGACATGGATCCACAGAAAAAGCCAGCTAGTGTGTTATATGGACACATTCTGGGTTTGACTGAGAGGGCTTGTTTCATTAAATAAAGTAACGTAACATTAACTTTGGGCCTCTGCATACATGTGCAGCCTTATGCACACATACCCCCAAACACACTCATGCACCCAGATGCATGCAAAAATGTATACACATACACCTACATAAACACGCCTGTGTGTGTGTGTGCGTGCACACACACACGTGGGGGGGAGTTAATAAAACATGGTAGCATTTATGATACACATAGCCTGGGACCCAGTAATGTCACTGAGAGTTTTCCCGCAGATGCAGTGGCATGTGTGTGCAAGGACAAATACAAGACTGTGCTGCTTTCCTCACAATGCTGGACAGCAAACCCAGCTCACAATCACCAGTAGCTCCTGATGACAAGGGTAAACACACAATGTAGTGTGTTATTGTGTGGTTTTGATGAGCCATGGTGCTCAGTAGCATGCACAATAAATGCATTTTGTCCTTCCTTCACAGTCTTTGTATGTGATGAGTTTGTCTGGATGTAACTTCACCATCACATTGAAACAATGTAAGCTTGCATAGCTTTTAGCATAGGTAGGTATATTGATCCTGGTCCAAACAGGTCACTGGGAGATACACCAACAGGAAAATCAGCTATCACTTATGGATTTCAAAACATATTTTTTTTATTTTATGTGTATAAATTTCATGAGTATATGCATGTAAGAATACTGTATTGTGACTGGTACTTGCAGAGGCTAAAAGAGGATACTGAATTGCTGTGGGACAATGGTCTCGTACCCTGTAAAGATTTGTTTCTTGTACTTGTTTAATAAAATGCTGATTGGCCAGTAGCCAGGCAGAAAGTATAGGCAGGGTGACCAGGTGGGAAGGAGAGGCAGGGCGACTAGAACAGGAGAATTCTGGGAAAAGGAAAGAGTCAGTCTGCAGATGGTGGACATAGAGGAAACCAGACAGAGAAGAAGCAAAATGAGAATGCCTCACTGATAAAAGGTACCAATTCACGTGGCTAACACAGACAAGAATGATGGGCTAATGTAAGATGCAAGAGTTAACAAAAGGCCTGACCTAATAGGCCAAACAGTTTATAATTAATGTAGACGTCTGTGTGTTTCTTTGGGACTGAATGTCTGAGGGACTGGGTGGGACAGAAACCTCTGTCAATACTGGATCCCCTGGACTTGGAGTTAAACACAGTTATGAGCTACCATATTAATGCTAGGAACTAAACCCAGATCCCTGGTAGAGCAGAAAATAGTCTTAGCAACTGAGTCATCTCTCCAGCTCCAAATTATCATTTGTTTTTAAAATGAAAAATCTATGCAAATACACAAGTGCATATGCATATAAATTATAAGCTTGCCTATGAATGTCTTCTAATTGAGAGAATACCTCAAAATTATTAACCAATAGGGTCAACCTTTAGGAAGCAGAACAGACATGCAGCACTAGAAACAAGAGATAAAAGGATACTTTTAGTTCCTTGACAGTTTCCTTTCCACCCATACAAGCACCAACTTCATCTCTTAAAAACAAGTATCTAAACACAGTGAAAACCAGCTCCCCAAGACCCAAGTGAATAATATCAAGAAACCATAGGCCAGACTTTGTGGAAACAAGGCTAAACAAAATATAGAGGAGTAGACCCAACCCAAATGGGCCATTCATTGCAGGCATCATATCATCAAACTGAATTTGAATGTGGCAGTCTGTGTCAAATAAACAAAACCCAGGAGATTCATATATGCCAATCAGAGAAGGCCCAGTGTATTTGAGTTATCACCATCTAAAAGCCTCCTACGCTTTTAACCCTACAGGGAAGGCAGCTATTAGAGAACCCATCAGGCTCTGGCTTCCCTCTATTCTTCCGAGTCCTTCTCTGAGAATGGAGTCCACTTTGGCTACTTGGCTCAGCTGAGCCCATTCTATTTCATAGAAGAGATGCTGCTCCCTTTCTGAACTAATTACAAACCACTCGACAAGGTTCCTTTGCAGGTGACTGCTACATTACACAGCAAGGGGGCTCTGCTGGTAAAATTAGGCTGAGAATCTTAAACGGGGAGGTATTCTGGAGGGTCTGGGTGAGCCAGTATGATATTGGGGTCGGTGTAAGGAGGTGTGGGGTTCAAAGCCAGAGAAGCTGACACATTGACAGAATCAGATGTCAGAGTGGCACAAAAAGGGACTAAGAACAAAAGTGCAGGTGAGTGGTTTCTAGGAGTCGGGAAATGTGAGGAAACAGACCCCCAGCTAGAGCGTCAACTCTACTGATACCTGGTATCACCCACACGCCACTGTGAGGGATGCTGACCTCCAACACTAGAAGATGCACTTGTGCTTCTTAAGTCATTGGGTTTATCGTGATTTGTCACAGTAGAGGCTAGAAGCTAACAGAGCAGTAGACCTTTAGAAACAGTCTACTTCACATGGGAGATGGGGACCATAAGGTAGGCCTGTCTCATGCAGCAACTCCCCAACCTTCTGACTAAAAAGCCAGATTGCCCATGCTACCACAGGTACGGAAGAACCTGGAGAGTGGCAGGCATCACCCTTGGTCTGGTAAAAGCAGAAGACTCCGGAACAGTTCAGTCATCCCTGTCTATCGTGGAGAATCCAGCACGGTGACTGTCTAAGCAAAATGGCATATCTACCTTGATCATGTGTCAGTACCACTCGTCAAACAGGTGAGAAGTCTTCATTCCCACCTAGTGGTGGGGTTTACACTGTCAGAGGATGTATGCTAACATGAAGAGCAAAGCTTTCTCTGCACATCCCTTGCCCTGTGCACCCAAGAATTTCCATCAAAATGCACATATGTTTTATTGTTTCTAAAGTTAAGATCACGCCACTTGTAAAGGCTGAAGGCCTCATCCTTACAGAGGAATCCTTACTGTGACTCAGGAGCAGCTGAGAGGGGGGAGATAATAACCACAGTCTACTGATGAACTTGAACTCCAGAGGGCTACAAAGCCAGGATTCAGCCCCACTGTCTCATGCTTTGAGAATACAGTCACACCAAGTGGCAAGACTGTGCCTAACCCAGCAATCTGAGCACCGTCAGCTTCACCTGCAGGCCGTAGCCAGCATTTTCAGTGTGAGACTGCTAAGACACTGAGGACACAGATACCAGATCCTGAATGGAAACTTTACAGCTGTGTTCTTTTTCCAGCTGGGGACCACAGATCTTTATTGCTTCCTTTCATTCAAGTGACGGCTCCATGGTTGTCATGCATGGTGCATGGTGCTGCTTTGCTGATTTATAGCCAGTTGAATCACTGTCTCATTAAGTCAAAAGAGATTAGTATGGGAACCAAGTTTGTAAACGGCAAGACGCTACGCGACACGTCTGGAGGCAAGGCTACCAAGGCTCGAAATACACTCCTCATTAATCCGCCTGCTCTTTAAGGCAGATGGTAGAAATGAGACAGCCTGTACCTGTGAGAAGACAGGCTGAAAACAACGAAACACATCTCCTCCTTCTTAAACCTGAGTGTCGTCATTCCCAAGATCGGAACAGAACCAGTAGGCAAAGGAAAGGAAATGACACTGACTCCTTCATTTCTCCTAGATACCTCTGGGAGGGACATCTCTATGTGAGCTGGCCCTCAAACCAACTCAACTCCCACAGGAGTCTCTGTACCAAGAGCAAATGGGATGATGAACTCAAAGGCAGTGGTGGGTACTCATCCCAATGGACTTTTAGCCAGGCTCTTCCGCATACAGCAAGCTCTAAAAGTTAATAAAGCAGAAACCTGGACTGTTGCACCCAACGCAGATTCATTAATTATAAGAACCCAATAGTGATTATAAACTGGTCCACTCTGCTAGCAATCACTTCTCAACAAACAGTATGCACCCCCCTCCTGAGTCCAGGCTGATGACAAAAATTCTGTTGAACTCATTAAAATGGAGGTTGATGCTCTACTCAGGAAAGAGGAATGTTAAAACACAAACACCCTTTAATAAATGAGATACTAGCTGAGAAGAGGCCCTGCCCATTACTTACCTAAGTGTTCTCAATTTGAGCTCTCTTGCCATCCTTGATGAAGGTCTAGAAGGAAACCCTTCAGCACTTGGTGGGACTCTTTTCTGTGTTCATCTGAGTGATAGCCTTGGACTCACAGCCAAACTAGGTGCCAACTTTATACAGGAAGGGGAGGAGATTATGATGGGCATCACTATGCATAGCTAAGGCATTATCCCTGGCATCTTCCCTACAAACACCCGAGGAATCTGCACCTCACTGCCTGGGCCTCTCTGCTTAGGGAATACAAAACTACTGTTTCCATATGTACACTTTTGCTCTAGGCTGACTTTCCTGAACAGGGGAGCTGGTGGCTTATTTTAAAGCCAGGTTAGAGTTATCACTGAGACTTTATGTGGAAACAGGGACATTTAAATTTTGACAAGATGGAGGGGGCTGTGGGTCAAACTCTGTGATACCCTCTCTTATCTCTTATTGTTACCATCTATCGCCCTCTTAAAAGAACAACAAAAACCTCACGCATGTGCGTGGGCTGATAACCCTTTGCTCCCATCTCAAAGTCCCCCAAAAGCCCCATTTTAAGGCTTATGAGAGGAAGGGGTTCTGCCCTGTCTCCTCTTTGACTCACTGAAGCAGCTGATCAGCCACATCTGCATTTCTCATCTGCGCAGGGCCTGCTGCTGTGTCACCCTTGGGCTCCTCTCCAGTGAGCCTCAAAATGGGATTTCATTTGTTGGGTCCAAATGGAGAGTTTCTGAGAAGTCGGCATAATTCATGAAGCTTTGGAAACAAGATGAAGTTGTTTTTGTACTTTCCATGACCCGGACTGCTCCGGCAGGCAGTGCCTAAATGCCTCTGCTTGCCTTCCCATCAAGGAGCCTAGGACAAGAGGAGCAGCAGTGTGGGGGCATGCTGGGGTGGGGCTGGCTTGGGAACCCGAAAGCTCTCTTTAGCTGAAAGCCCTACACTCTCTTCACCCTGCTCTGATTCCACTGAGCCCCAGAACTTGAAAGCCCTCCCAGGCCTTCTCCCTAACCTCTAGTAGCAAACAAATCCAATAAGGGCATTTTCCCCCAGAAGCTGTACCCAACAAGGAACTCCTAGAGGCTGGTGACAGTATTCTGTCAGTATAGTGTTTGCAGTGTGTGCCTGAGGACTTGTATTTGGTACCCAGAGGCCACATACAAATAATCCAGGTGGCGTGGGTACATGCCTGTGATGCTAGAACAGGAGATGCAGAGACAGGTCCAAGCCTGGTGCTTTCCCTCCAGACAATCCACCATAATTGGCATGCACCAAGTGAGTGAGAAGCCCTATCTCAAAACTAAATATATATGTCCATATTATATATTTACATACATCCAAAGAAAAATGACAGTCACAGTTGTCCTCAACTAAACACACACACACACACACACACACTACCACTGAGAAGTTGAGACTGAAGAGATAGCTGCATGGGTAAGAGCATTTGCTGCTCTTATAGAAAACCCAGGTTCCGTTCCCAATACCCACATGATAGTTCACAATTGTCTACAACTCCAGGACCAGGAGAAGTAACCAGGTTCTAACCTCTACAGGCCCTAGGCCCACATGTGGTGCACCTATACATATCCAGGAAACACTCATACACATAAAATAAAATAAAATAAAATCACCACGGAGTGATGAAGTAGCCCCTGCTCAGTGTACTGAGCCCCCTCCTCAGGTTGGTCACTCACTGTATGCCTCATGTTAGGCCTTTACCGAAATAAAAGAAGCAATCCTGTGAGCTCAAGGCTGATTAAGGGACCTCAGGTTGAATTTTACTCTTAGCTACTTCCTAAGCCAGGATCTCTGTGCAGTGCATCCATGAGCAACTATGGAAATGTCTTGGCATTTAGATAACTCGGATCCCTGACTGAAGGACAAGAAGAAGGAAAGGAGCCTAAGAAAGTCTGCCCTTGGCTTTCAATACAGTGACTGCGCTGCTTCTAAAAAGAAAACTTCCAGTCTGTGCCCATGTCTGAGCACCCCCATGTCTATGCATCTGGATGAGCTATGTAATCCCTCTCTAGGCTTCAAATCACTCTCTGGTAAAATGGGGAGAGTGGGGGGCACCTGCTCACAGGTAGAGTTGTTGTGAAGATTAAATGATCTAATTTATGTAAAGCACCATATCATTATGTAATTAAATTCAATTCCAAGAATCACACATTTTCCAATATAGTGATTGTGAAATTGCAGTCTAGTTCACACTCTGCATATTTTAATACATATATATTTAATACCAATTCCTCTCACCCCAATCTTGCCCAAAATGTAGGTATTAAGTTGCTGGTACATCTTACTAATCAAGGCATTCTTAAATGAAGAGGGCATGATCTTTTAATTACTGTCTCATTGCTAGTAACAGATTTGAAGTTCATAACACCTGCCACCCTAAACACTTTTACAGTCGGCTCTGTACTGACAGTCATGGGAGCAGAGCCAGAAAGTCAACACATCCTTTCTGACCTGGCTGCCTGGGACACAACTCCTGAGATCCTTGCCCAGTTCCTGGTGACTCACAACTCCGGCTGTTCACCAAAATACTGGGCAGCTGACTGGCCATGGTGGAGGGGTATGTCCGAGTTCAATTACTTGCCCTGTCCACTGGATTTGACAAAATATCTCTCGGAGGACCCATGCCTCTAGGTCTGAATCGCCAGACACCCTCACAGATAACACAAAGATGGCTATACCTGGTTTGAATTCTAGGAGAATCAAGAATTCACTGATTTGCCGGGTGGTGGTGGCGCACGCCTTTAATCCCAGCACTCGGGAGGCAGAGGCAGGCGGATCTCTGTGAGTTCGAGACCAGCCTGGTCTACAGAGCTAGTTCCAGGACAGGCTCCAAAACCACAGAGAAACCCTGTCTTGAAAAACCAAAAAAAAAAAAAAAAAAAAAAAAAAAAAAAAGAATTCACTGATTTACAAAACTGGAAGGTTCACCCTCTGCCTGCACCTTTGTTGATGAGATGAAGAGAAGCCCTCAAAGGCAATACTCAGCCCGGAAATAAGGAAACCTTCTTTGAGCCTTCAACTGCACCTATCCTCTCAGCCAGCAAAGAAAATTTACCTCTTTTGAATCCTGAAGAAGTTCCGGTTCACAAGTGACCTATTCTCTCAAGAAGCCATTTGAGAAAAAGAGAAAACTTTCGTGCAGGCTCGATCAAACCCATGAGGAATGGCAAAGGTGGGTACTGGGTGGGAAGTGGCACCCCTTTATACAAAAACTCCAGATTGTTTGGCTGGGAGCTTCAACCCAGCTCCTGGCATAGGCTCCCTCTCCTGGGAGTTGCCTTAGTCCAAACTGCACCTCCGAGAAAGCCCACCAAATAATGACCCCTTCCCAAGGAGGGTCAAGACCACTCCCACAGGCTTTTTAAACTGCCCTCCAGAGAATGAACACATGGTCTCCAGGTTTTGGGTGATCTCCCCTTCTCTCTCTTCCCCTCTCCATGTTTTCCTGGAGGCACTCCATTAAACATGGACATCTTTTAATTCGGTCTGATTTGGTTTAATTGGGATTATTTACGTCATTGGAGAGGTTCGTCTTAAGAAAATACTTAACAGTGGGAATCACTACCAGGAAAGAATTTCTTCCAAGGCTTTCTATAAATGGTGCCTGGTAAACCCGGTCACTTCAGAGAGCTTATTTCTCTTCTTTTGCCTACTCTTAGCCTTCCTTACAACAGACCCTGCTTCTACCCATCTTCTACTTTCAGAGAAACACTTCAGCCAGCTGTCATTATCATTCATTTTCCAAATCACCAAGGCACCAACTGCCCCAGAGAATGAGCAGGTGAGGTGGCTTGACTGTACTTTAACAAACATGACATCACAAACCAACATTAAGTAGCAATAGGGCATGCTGATGGGCTATGGGTTCCTTAACCAACTCTCCAATTCTCCTGCCCATGAAGATAAAATGCGTGGAAGGGAAAGGAGAAGGGAAAATGGGGCTGAGAAATAATGAGGTCATCATTTTCATCCTGCAGCTGTCTCCTCAGCTAGGAACTCTTTGAGACATGACGAAGTACACTTTGGCAACTGCCATGTCTCAGAGAGGGTCAATGCATGTATTTCCAAGGCTCTGGCACCAATCCCCAACACTTCCTCTAACCTGGTTCCTCAGAGTTCAGTAGCAGTGAGTCCCTAGTCCTTGGAAGGAATCACCGTGAGAGCCAAAGGGAGGAGGGCCTTTCCTGCTAGCTTGGTTGTAGATTCTAGGATCTAGAAGATGTATCTTTTGTAGGGGGAACACATGAGTGTCTTGACAGTAAACTTATATGTAGAGAATTTAGAGGTGAATGGGAAAATCCATTTGAATTTGTCTCAAGTCCACTTAGCATTGAAAGCTGTCCCATCTTGATTGTTAGTAGCCCCCAAGTGAGTCAGTACTCAAACTGTGTTAACATTTGCTCCAAGAGGAAGACTGAATTCCACGCGCGGCAAAGCCACTCCCACTCTTCCTGCTCTGTGTACAGAGGCAGAACCAGGCCCAATGTACATTATTTGTCTTCTACATAGTTTACTCAAACTCAGCCAGCATCTTTACTGAGGGGATATTTGAAGATGGAAGAATATGAATAGATTAATGCAAAAGTTTCTTCTAGTTTATTTAGTTGGGATTGTTGAAGAGGTAGAGACTGCTCAGTGTATTTTGGAATAACTAAGGGGAGAAAACTAAAAAAACAATGGTCTTCAGAATAAAGAGCAGCAACAAAGACAAGGGGAGCCACCACCTGAGGGGTAGGTGACTACATGGTACCTTGAGAGATGTCCAAACAGCACAGGTACCTAGCTACTTGGGAATTCCTAAAGACTCTGTACAGCCCAAGTATAGAACAGCCTAAACCCAAATGAACTCTGGAATGCTACAGTGGCTACTTCGGTGAGAACATCATTAACAGCTGCTCTGTGGCTGATAGCTTTCTGAGACCTACCAACTTTGCACAATCTCTTGTGTCTTTGATCCTGGAAACCTGGCAGGTATGGTGGGAGAGTGAAGAAAAGACAGAAAGACAGACAGACAGACACACACACACACACACACACAGATGCATGTGTGACAGAGGTCACTGTAAGGGAGGCATCTAAGGCTGAAGTCACTGTAGGGGAGGAGTCTCAGGCTGAGGTTGCTGTAGGAGAGGCATCTCAAGGTAAGGTCACTGTAGGGGAGGAGTCTCAAGGTAAGGTCACTGTAGGGGAGGCATCTCAGGCTGAGGTCACTGTAGGGGAGGAGTCTCAGGCTGAGGTCACTGTAGGGGTGGGGTCTCAGGGTGAGGTCACTGTAGGGGAGGAGGTTGAGGCTGAGGTCACTGTAGGGGAGGAGTCTCAGGCTGAGGTCACTGTAGGGGTGGGGTCTCAGGGTGAGGTCACTGTAGGGGAGGAGGCTGAGGTCACTGTAGGGGAGGAGGCTGAGGTTATAAACATCCCAGAGGAGGAAGCCATGTTTGCAAGGTTTTCATGCAAATTCTCACCGGGACCAGAAGAAGGCTTTGTCATTCTTCTGACTCTGACCTGAGGGTTGCTGGTGGGGTACAGGACTTGGCCAATTTCCCATGTCTTTGACATGGTCAGCTCATGTCTAAAACCATACATTTCTTATGGACTTCACTTACTTGCTACACAACTGGGAAACCCTGGATCAACGAGAAGATTTAATGTGAAGGTATGAATTATATCAACCTCCTCATACTCCTTGAAACTTTGTCACTTGGCTTTTCTCCTTCACTGAGTTCACCTGCTTATGTTTCTTGCCTCTAAGGCCTTGCTACAGTCATGAAGCTGTCCCTCACTCCAGCCTAATCAATTGTTTGCTCTCCACCTGCTCGCACTGCCCAAACCAAATTCCACTCTGTCCTTTACGAATGGTAGGATTTTTCCCTCCTGTGTACTCTACCACCTAGAAAAGCAAACTCCTGGAAGAGAGAGCCCACAAACTCATTTTCTCTCTTATAACTGTTATTGAGAAGCGGCCTGTGAACAGAAGAACCAGCATGAGTAGACTCCATACAGTGCCCGGAAGTGTTCTTCATAAAAAATCTGCCTATTCCCATTGCTCAGGTAGACTTCCCCTGTGTGCAGTCATCTCAAGGGCAGGGTCAAGCACAGTCCCCCAGTAAGTGTTTAATCCACTGTTTCCAAAGACAAATGGAACAATCACCACCCAAAGAGATCTTTCTTCCATTCCTACCCCTCCTTCTGTATCCTCCTGCCTCAGAAAACCCCTAATACACCTAAGGTATTATGTGCTTCACTGGAAAAAAAAAAGACCAAGGGAGAGAATAAGTAGGAACGGGTCAAGGCACCTTGGATCAAGTCACAGCAACTTGGCAGAAAGAGCTACAATGACACAGAACAGGAAGGGCGCACTCACCAGTTACAGGGTGTGGTGATCAGCAAATTGCCAAGAAGCAGGTCTTTCTATCACAGACACATGGTGCTGTCTAGGCAGGCCCAGTTCTTAGTTGTGGGGCTCCTCCTGAGAATGAGTCTCCCAGAGATTCAGCTTGTAAATGGGCTCCTTAATATTCTTGGCGTCTAAGCTGGTAAAACGATGATCGCCATAACTACAACACCTCTGGGGTGTCATCTCATCAGATAGCACAGCAAGCTCATTCCTGGAGGAAGTAGTGAAGACTGCAGAGTAGGCATTCATCTAACTCCCTCTGCAGCAACCTCAGAACCTGCTCCAGCATCTGCACTCTGAAGGCTCAGTAGCAAAACATAAACAAATCCCCCTTTTTTGGAATTGAAGAATAAGAATATAAAAATGTAGATTCCAGCAATAAAGCAATAAGAATGTAGAAATAAAGAATTTTAAAGTTACTCGGGAAGCAGAGGCAGGCAGATCTCTGTGAGTTCGAGGCCAGCCTGGTCTACAAAGGGAGTTCCAGGACAGGCTCCAAAGCTACAGAGAAACCCTGTCTCAAAAAAAAAAAAAAAAAAAAAAAAAGAATTTTAAAGTTGTAAGACTAGGAGACTAGAACAGACTGCCAGCAATTTTCTCAGCAGCTTAACTATGCTTTACAACTCATAGCTCTGTTTGCAAGGCTGAAAACTTTGGGTCATGCTGCAAACTGAGGATCAGCTTTTAGATAACCTCCCTGGCCACTCATGATCAGAAATTGACATGAGCTGAGGTAACTTTTAAATGATGGATGTACACAACTTTTGACTTTTTGGTTTTCTATTGTTCTATACCCTTCCCTGCTATGAGAAACTGGCAGTGTCAGAGGAGGTTCAGAGCCTTGGTAAACACTATCAAGGAATGCCAGGGAAGACAACACACTAAATACAAATACTAGTTTAGCTGAAAAGCTCTGTTAATGGAAGTTGCAAAGAAGGGCAATTTATATCTGAGTTTTACTTTGAGATTGTAAAAATTCTTTTGTTATTGCCTAATGCTTGCTATAAAAGGAGGAGTTCAGAAACCGGCCTTTGCCACAGCCTTACAAATCCATCTCTGGCTGTGGTCTCAGCTAGCTGATAAGGTTTTTGTGCCCCATGGAGATTTATTTTTTTAATTTTTAATTTTTTTCCTGGAATAAAGTTTGCTTCTGGTTTATTAGACCTTGGTAGTCTGTCCCCAACTTTGCACATCCCCTGTGGACCCAACAGAAATGAGACAGCGTCATGATGTTTCAGTTGTAGTGACTTGTCCAAGGTCACAGAGCACAGACATGAGTCCTTGCTACTCATCGTATTCCTCTTCACACTTTGTCTCAGGCAGAATGATAACCCAAGCCAAGGACGACACTGGAGGCGAGAACCTACCTTCCACATATGATAGTAGCTATATGCAGCCCCACCCCAAGCATCCTTTTCACAGAAAACACGCCTACAGCCCACATGTCAGTGTGTATTCCATATGATGGATGAGGGAGCTCATCTAAAGTCACAGGCAAGGAGGAGACAGAGGCCATCCCACTGAGCAGTCAGGAGTAAGAGACATACACTCAGACTCTGCATCAAGCCATCTGAGCCCAACCTCACCTGCATCTTTGTTAGGATACTGTTTTACTTGGTGTAAGATTCTACTTCCCATTTGGGTCCAAGAAAACAAGGAGGGAGGCTCGAGCAGTGCTGCTGCTGGGGAAACAAGACTGCTAGTACCACAGCTGCAGTGTATCATGCTGATGATGCTCAGGCTTCCGTCTGCCCACAACCACCTGAAAAACTCATCTAGATGCAGAGGCTGAAGCCCATCCCTAGTCCGCGGGACTAAAACAGAGCTTGAGAATCTATACATATAACTGGTCCCAAGGTGACCCTATGGGCCCATAGACACCCCCCACCATTATTTAAGAGACCATTTGAGCCAAATGTTTCATTTCATTAATGCAAAAGATCTGGGATCATAGAGGCTGTGATGTCCAAGGTCACCCAGCACATCAGTGACACAGCTGGGAACCAGCATCATAGCCCTGAAATTTCTTTGTTCCTGCTGTACCAGACTTACTTTGAATCACCAATCAGCCCCATTACTTTATGAACTAAGTCATTTTGAATACTAAGTGTTTTTCCTATTTCAAGTCCTCTATCTTTGTCATCACCTTTTGAGCATGGGACACTGGTTTTATTTATAGAGGAAGAAAGGGAGGTTCAAACAAATTTAACATTGGTAAAAATTACCTTGCGATCAGAAGCCAGCGTTGAGCAGGGTTCTGCACAGGCCTGCTTCACCCATGCTGCTCCTTCTTAAGTCTCATCCTCAGAAGGAAGACTCCCTGCTACAGCTCGCTGAGAGGGAAACCTAACAACCTCAGCCCACAGGCTGGAGCCAGGGGCCAGGAGCTGACATCCGGAGTGAAATAAAGACAAGGCACACTGGCAAGTGGCTTTTTGTTTGTTTGTTGTTGTTATTTAAAAAACAAAAAAACTAAGTCCAAGAAAAGCACAGGAAAGGGAACCTGAAGCCCCAACTCCTCCAAGGGCAACTTGTCAATTTCTTTTCAAACCTTCCAGGGTTCCAGGCCTAGATCCAGGAGTGTGACACTACAAACCTATAAATTCTGTGCCCACGAGTCCCAAGATCTCTCCAAACAAAATTAATGGCCTGCAAACTCTAAATGGGTGATTACAATCTATAAAACAGCCAGCAAAATGACTTCATGGGGATTCATATTCATCACCTCCCACTGATTTCCACTATAGCTTTGCTATGTTTATGGAGTAAAAAGTCTCCTCTGCTGTGCGCCTAGGCGCAATACTCATCTGCACACAGAAACATCCGGCTGGGTTGCTCAGAACTTATTTTGCCACCAGTGGTCTAGGTCAGTGGGAAGCATGGCAGAACCTGCTAGAGAAGCTTGAAACCTGCAGACAAGTTTATTGGCATTGCTGTGAACATTTCCGTAAATCCTACAAGGATGGAGCAGTGGCCAACAGGATGGGTAATAGATCTCTGGATTCTCCAAAAGCAATATCTCCGCAGGTCTTGGGCCTCAGAGTATAGTAGAATGTGCATGCACACTCACACACACACGCGTGCACACACACAAATCTAAATCAAGATCCAAGTGTGGCTGCGTCCAGACAGCTCTCACGAGTGGATTCTGTTACTGTAACAAAACATGTGAGAAAATCAACTTATACAAGAAAAGGCTTTTAAGGTTTTAGTGTTTTCAGCCCATGGTTAATTGGACCCATTGTTCATGGGCCTTGGGTAAGACAAGCGACTCAAGTCACGGCAAAAGAAGTGAAGCACAGGGATGGAGAGAAGGATGGACTGAGAGAGAGAGACCAGAGTCCACAGTCCACAATGCTCTTCAAAACCTCCCTTACTACCCCACCAGCTCACAATACCACCATGGGCAAGAAACCAAGCCTTTCACTCACAGGACTTTGGGAAATACAAACTATAGCAGATATGCTAAACAAACAAACAAACAAACAAACAAAAGAGTACAGAGACAGATCCTGCAGCTATACAGACATACTGAACACGAGTGGCCAAGCTGGCATTCTAAAAGTAAAAACATACTGGAGGAAGATAAGCAAAACTGGGGCAAAGGTGAAAAGGAAGCTCCCCCACATCCTGTGAGTCCCAGGGGCAGAGCCCAGTTACTTCCTGTTGGTAAGTCACTTTCAGCAGCACACAGAAAGCCAGCCTCCCAGGCCTGTCAGATTCTCTTGTGAATGAAGATTTCTTTTCATAAGGATTTGCATGACAAGGATTTTCTTCTAAGTACAATGGGGACAACTGGAGAGCTTTCAGAAGGAAATTAATGTGACCAGAAAAGCATCTGAGATTCTTGCTGGCTGCTGCAAGAAGAATGGCCTTGATAGGAAGGGGACTGTTAGGAGGGAATGTCAATAGGCTTTTAGGAAGCCATTACAGCTGTCTACACAAGCAGTGACGGTGGCTGGGGCTCCGGAAACGGATGGATGGCAGTGGCATCTCAGGGTTAGGCTGTCTGGGGCTATCTGCCTCACTGTATGCAGAATGGTGTATTACATCAAAAACACAGCCCATCAGTCATGAAGGACAAAGTACTTGGAAACAATTCAGGAACCAAGGCCACAACTGGAAGCCATGGAGAAGCCAATACTGGTACTAAGTTGACCAGGCCAGGCTAACATGATATATCCATCCCCTTTTAGTCTGTGAAATAACACATAAAGAGTACCTACCATCTTCTAGTTAACCTGTATCTCCACTGCAGGAGGCTCTAGGTTCACCAACTGCAGGGCTAGCTGCAAAGTGAGGCTGCTTGGGTCTGCCGCACTTCCCAACAAAGGCATGCTAGGTTCATGTAGGGCCAGTCTCTTCGAGATCTCCAACTGTTGACTTTCTAAGCTCCAAAGGCAGTTATATCTGACTCCTGCACATCTATGTCACTTTAATTCAGTTTTTCAATGACAATCGACATCTAAAAATTACAAGTTCATTACTCACATTTCACAAAAAGATAAGATCACCACAAGATGGGACACAGTACCCCCACCTATGTCATGCCACAGGTGAGCAACTACTGACCATCAGAACTTTGAAGAGAGGGAAATAGCCCAGGGGAATGTTGTGTCACAGATATGCAAGGTAACGGCATAGAATGTGTTTATAGAGTCATCTTCAAGGCCCAGCCAAGACACCTGTCACTCGCCCAGGTGACTAGAGGTAGTGACTTCGAGCATCTGACATGAAAGTAGGTCAGTGGACCATACCTAGTCATTTCACACGCTCTCCAACCCTAGTCCAAGCTAGACACAGCTTGGAAGAATCATGCCTCCTATGTAGGGCAGCTTCTCCAGGAAGCCCAGCCCTGTTTATGGCATCTCCCCTGCTGTGGAAGGAAAGCCCCTGCTCCAGCCGCATGCGCTCCAGCCTCAGACATTAGCTCAGCTTACAGAAATGTGTTCCCATTCAGTAATGCCGGCTGTGATTCCAGGTAATTCTTCTAAGTGTGCTCTTAAATCCCAGCAGCTGTTCCAGATCACAGCAATGAAGATGGCGCTGGCTTTTGCCCTGCCGCAACTGGGGATGAAGCCGCCCAGCTGGCGGCTTCCTAAGGCCGACTGCCACCAAAATAGCAGCCCAAGGGGGTCACTTCATGTGTGGGTGCCTCCACCAGCACACACCTGCTCTGAGGCTAAGGCTGGAAGGCTTAAAACTGCAGACCTTATGACCCCACAAGATCCCAGGTCACCCTTAGCGTTGAAAGGAGGAACTGTGGATGAACTCCCAGCTCCCACTCAGCTTCAGAGTATCAGAGATGCCCAAGATCACAAACCGAAAAGGCCCCAAGGTCTGGTTTGAATTCTGATCCTATGATGGACAGTGCAGCCTGTGCCCCCTTGCTATGCTAGTCCCCAGGACTCTAAAAGCCTCTTCCCCTTCCTTAGCCAAAAGAGCCTAGTATCTCGACTGCCTATTCCTCCACCCATCTGTGTCCACCACGTGTCAGCTGAGTGCATAAATGTTTTTGCTATCAAAATTGTATTTCCTCACTGGATTCAGCATCAGCATCTTTGCACCTGCAACTTAGTTTAGGAAGGATTTTTGTCCATGACGTCACAGTGGAATGACTGACTCACAGAGGGAACCGCACACATGTGAACACACAGATCTGCATGCATGTTCTTAGTCTCTGAGCCTGAACAACCCTCTCCAGATGTTTCTGTCACCCAAGTGCTTGGAGGCCGCTGGTTGTTCCCCAACAACAGAGTAAGTCTGTGTAAGAGGTTTTCACTGTACAAAACAAAGCCCTGTAAATTACAGCTGGGTCTGGAGGGATGGCACAGTCAGTAAAGTACTTGCCTTGCTAGCAAGAGGACCCGAGTCTAACTCCTAGGATCCATGTACAGAAAAGCCGGGTATGGTGGTACACACTTATAATCCCAGTGCTGGGACAGCAGGGACAAGAAAAGCCCAGTGGCTCCAGGTCAGTGAATGACCATGTTGCAAAAGAGAAAAAGAAAAACAAAAGGTGACCTGTGATTCGGAATAAGACAGATGCTAAAGCCCTTCATTCCTCCTCGTACTGCAGCCTGGGTTAAGGGCCTAGAGTAGAGACTTGGAGAGGGGCCCTCCTATTACCCACTCTGCCTAAGTTCAGAGTTCCACAGTCTGATGCCTAGCTCTCCTACCTGCATCCTTTCCATGTGACTCAGGGTCATGTTCAGGGTCAAAGGATGCTGCTCCAGGACAACTCTGGTCCTGGGACAGTTGTGAGTGACAACCTGGGCAGAGTCAGAAGTCAGAAGTTCAAAGTTCAGGATTTTCTGCTGATCACCAGCACAGGCAGTGCAGAATTCTCTTTGTCCACAGTTCCGTACCTACAATCTAAAGGCTAGAGACACCTCCTTTTCTTCGTTTCTGGCTTGTGTGTGTATGGTATACATGTGTATGTGTTCATGTGTGTATGGGCTCACTACAGGGGAATGGGTTAAGCATTGCTGTGAAGTCACACTTAATGCCTGGCCAAAGCAGATGTCACTCCCCAGGTGCCCAGAAACAGTGGCTTGAGTATCTCATGGTAAAGTAAGGCCCCCTGACAAGATCTAGTCAATCATTTTGCACACATTCCCCAACAGAGGCTGATGCTAGTATCTTCCAATTAGGCTAGCCTAGCTACTCAACTTGGGCAATCCTCTGTCTCCACCTCCCAAGTACTGGGAGTATGAGCAAGCTCATTGTTCTGTGAGGTTTTACTTATTTTTTTTCCAAACTCCAGTCTTTAAGACTGCACAGCAAGCCTTTATCCACTGACCTTTCTCCCAGACCCACAGCTGAGGCTTTGACTGCTTGATTCAATTACACTTCTCCATCAGCCACACAGAAGCAATTGCTCCTTTCCTTCCATCCTCCTTGATCAGCTCTTAGAGCAAGAATGTGGGGTTCGCAGCCAAAGCACAGTCCCGTACGTGGGGGCATCTGAACTGGGCCTTCATGGGTAGTCAAGCCTCCCCCAGAGAGCTGAGCCCCGCTGTCTCCCAGATCCTTCTCCTCCTGATAAAGGTCAGCTGTCATGTCAACAGATCACCTCGGGGACCCCATCAGATAGGCATAGTGGACAGTGCTTGGCATTCTGGCTCTCGGGTAGTAGGACAGTTGAGATTCCAGAGACAGTGAGCATGGAGGGGTGGGTGTTTGGCACAAAGGTGTAGAGACAGGACTTCACTTGGCACCTCTGAAATAGTCACTGGAACTGATACCTTAAACCAGTGCACCAGCACAATCAAACTGTCCTGCTTGTGAAAAAGTGCATGACCAAGTCCCATGGGTGTCCCTCAGCGACCCCTGCTACAAGCCTAAATCCCTAACCCTGACCCATGACTACATGTGGGCTAATGTCAGAGGTGTGATCCAAGGGCACTCCGGGTCAGCCCACAGCATCCATGTTAGGCATCTTACGTCGATCATGTTCTAGAAACACACCAACCTGGTCATGTGAAGAAACAGAAAGGTGAGCCTGAGAGATGGCTGAGCGGGTAAAAAGTGTTTGCCACACAAGCCAGACAACCTGAATTCACAGTGAAAGGAGAAAAGCAACTCTCAAAAGGTGTCCTCTGACCTCCATATATGTGTCATGATACTCCAGTGTATGCACATATGCACATGAATACACACGAGCACACATCTGCATGCATGCATGCATTGCACACATGCACGCGCGTGCGCGCACACACAGGCACGCGCACAGACGCACCCCCACCATCATCATCATAAAATCCTGAGACATGAAGCTGTAATTGCTGAAACTTGTCCAGTGTCACTTGGACTACGAATGAAAACAGCAGGATTTGAACACAGACAGTGAAGTTCAAGTTAAATGCTACTGCATAAACTGCAGCTGCCTCAGCATCAGCCCACAGACAGGCAGCTTCAGAGCCCACAGGAGGAACTGGGTGCCACTGTGAGGAAGACAGCTTTTTTTTTTCAAATTGATAACTGACAATTTTATTTTTTATGCCTAAAGGTTAATGAAAAACTGTTGCGAGTACTATTAAAATGGAGCGTTTCAACTGAAAAGCACAGTAAGTTTATTATTAAGCATCATTTTCTAAAATACAGCTTTAAAACTTTTAACGTGCTTGTTTAATTTCAGTACAATGGGTCTAAGACCGAGTCTCCATGTTACATGCATTCAGACTGGATTACAAATCAGCATCATCATCACCATCCTCCTGGCTTCTTTTCAGCAAATTTGCTGATTCATTGGCTGTATTTGGTGATACCATATTAGTAATAATAAGAATGTTGTTGAACCCAATTAATGAAGAAGACAGCTTTAAAATGAATCACTGTGAGACGGTGGGGTGAATGCGAATGGGGGCTTTTGTATAAATTTGTATAAACAGGTGGGACAAGGACAGCATGGAGGCAGAGGGATGAAGGGGGTGAGCTAGAGGAACCATCCTGCAACCCTACCCACCCCACCAAACATGAAGAGGTGAACAGGAGAAACTATTAGTTGTTAAAACCCCACCAAAACAAATCAACGGACGATTTAGAAGACTGAAATGAGTTCCCTCCTTTCCTCTTTTCCCCAGCTCTATCTGCATTTCAGGTTTTCTTCTGATGTGTCTGACAAACAGAACATTGACACCACAGAAATCTGATTCGGGTAACTGAAATCCAAAGTCTGATCAAAGGACCCACAAGTCCTATTCAGAGTCTGGCATAGGGAAACTGTTTTGAGAAAGCAAAGAGAACTCAATGCATGCTTGGTCCCTCTTTGCTGAGCCTGTGTAATTTATGTCGAAAGACATCAAAGGGTCCCAGCAGCCTTCTCCTCTGGGAAGTATGGTGAATGGACCAGTGTGCCCATCAAAGGCCAGCAGTGAAGCCAGCAGCTGCCACCAGAGAGCTACAGCCATGGAGAGAACAGTCTGACTGTGCTTTAGATTGGTTTCCATGGCAATGGGTGCTCCTTCATCCCTGCCTTTCAGCCTCAGGGAAGGACAAGGATACCCAAGAGAAGATAGTAGGAATGCGAGGAAAGAGAAATTGCGATAAGGCTCCTTCCCTCAAAGCCAAAACAACTAATTCTCCTATCTGGGTAGTCACAGTTCTTGGCGACCTTTGTCAAGCTGTACCGTGGCTCTGGACCTTGGTTTGTTCATCTGTCAAAGGATGGTCTGCAGGAGACATGAAGCCACAGGGCCATTTCCAGTATTTCAAGTGCCAAGGATCAGTCTCGCCAGGCAAGGCGCTGGAAAAGCTTAGCCTTCTGCAATACCGAAGTCTCTGCCTCACCCAGAGAGCTGAACCTTGGTCATTTCCCAGGTCCTTCTCCTCCTGATAAAGGTCAGCTGTCATTTTAACAGATTACCTCAGGGGACCCATTAGATACAAACCTGGCAGTGCTCAGATGTACTGTCCCTTAGGTAGTATAATTAAGTCGGAATGTCACAGCAACATATCCGGTCCCATGACTGATATTACTGGGCTTAAACTCCATCTCGATGTGCACAGTCCCCTAGATAGCAGCTCAAGTGAGGGAATTCCTGGAAGAGCACTTCATTTGGTGTTGAGAGAGCTGAGGTGAAGGGAGAGCATGGAGGGGAGGGGAGTTCCAGGCCAAAGTACACTTAAGGAACTGTGGACACAGCAGCCCCTAAGGGAGTATTTAAACTGCTAGCTCATCACTCAAATGAGGGATGGGTACAGCAGGACACAGTATTCAGAGGATGGACACAAACTAGTGGAGAAGAGCAGGATGTGCTTCGGCATTGGTGGTGCTTCCGGAAATGGACAGAGGGGGAGGAAAGGGTCCTTAGGGAGCTTCTTGAGGCTGCTGAGCCTTAAGGAAGTTCTAGCTTCCAGGCTCAACTCACATCCAACTCATCTGTATCTGTGTTGATCTATGAAGGTCACGTTAGGTTAGGAAATGGTTAACAAAGCTTGTATGCCAAGGTTCCCTAAAGCCTAGCAGAAAACTGAGCTAAAACATGAGAGATCTAATTAGCTTCCAACTCTGAGCAATCTCATTTATGAGGTCCTGCAAGTTGGTCTGTAGGATTACTGGTCCATGGACAAGACAAATCAATATACAACAAGTAATTAAGGAACATTTCTCTTCCCTTTAAGCTACTTGCACCAGGGTACAAGAGGAGGAAGGGTTTCCATAGCACTGTGAGTCTTTATGTTCATTCTGAGGTCATTTGCAGGATGCGGTGCTTCTTGCTAGTGAACCAGGATATGGGGTTAAATATTTCACAGGACTGGTATGATAGACACATTGTTCTAGAGTTCCCTCCCTCAAAACAAATCTAGAACAAAATAGCTGCTGAGAGAGTGTCAACTCCAGGAAACCTATCTTCAAGTCTCAACAGCTCTGCTTGATTTACTTATGGACAACATAGCCTTACACAATACCTGGTTCATAAGTAATGGCAGACCCAATGGATGAGTGAATTAATAAACAGATGGTTTTCAGTCAGCCAACAATTTAACTGGGAGCCTGCTGCACATAAAATTTTATACCCTAATATTATAGTGGCGATTTACATTGGATTCACAGGATTTAGGGATTGAAAGTGAATTTTAATATAATCTGATCTGGTGTTTTGTTGTCTTTTAAGTCACAGGTTGCAACCCATTAATGGAAGATGAAATTGATTAAGTGAGCCTTTATCTTCATTTTACAAATGAAATTAGAATAGAACAGAGCAGAGAAGAATCAAACAGGATGGGAATGAATAGAATAAAATGTTCTAGAAAACAAGCAATCAAAGTGTATTGATATGGACATATAATAAGGGGAAGCGTAGGTAAGATTAGTCTTGTATTTGTGGGTATGGATGTATGTACTGGCTGTATAGTGTCTTTCTGAAGCTGAAACCCATTTGTAGTGGGGGTTTTACCCCCCACCCAAGTTCATATCTCCAGTAAGTGAGCTACCAATATTTGAGACCTCTTCCATTACAGGAAAAAGGTCTCATCATCAAACCATTGTCTCTCCTTTATAGACAGCCTGGGTGTGGGCATAACGGTCAAAATGCCACAGAAAGAAAAGGTCTCTCACACTTAGACAAACTGCTGAACCAACTGAAATGAGATCTAATGACTTCCCGCATGACAGAACCTTGGAGATTCTAAAGGTCAGTTGTACCCCAGCTGAACAGCTTGGAAAATAGTAGGAAGAGCCCCTGTTCTTTCCAGAATTGCTTATAAACTGTTGCCTTGTGTCTGTTTATTATCCAGTTTGGTTGTGTTAACAAAGCCCTGGTGAGAGGCACAAAGAACCCTAGAAACATCAGGCCAGCCTCTGCTCTATAGCTGGTGTGGGCTATAAACGCACTCTGGATTCAGGTGACTTCAAGTCTTTCTGGACACACCCCCCCCCCCCAGTACCATCTGTCCAAAATCCTGTGCTCACATGCAGCTAAGCACCAGTGTCCCACTCCCTTAGACGTGAACAAAGAGCCCACATGAGCACCTGTTTTCATTAGTGGTTTTCACAATGTTGCTAAGAACTGACACACACCAGTGACATTAGTTTCATGAAGCAATAGTAAGCTGGCTAGGTCTGATGAGATGCATTATGACATTCCATTGTATTCTATTGGATTTTTATGGCTAGAATGATGACACATTCTGTGGACCCACAGTGGCACCAGGCACTTAAAGTCGAAGCCATCAAGGATGGGGATATTGCAAGAGTTTCACAAGGAGCCCATTTCTATTCATGATGTTTGGCTGTGCACTCACATTTGGTGGCAAGGAAGGCAAGGTGACAGCTTGGGAAGCTGGAGCCCTGCTGTTTTGAGGACGCACAAAGGAATGGTCTTGGTTTCGGTCTGCCTCTTATAGACCCACAGGGAAGCTCATCAAACAAAACACGATGCGGGTCTTAAGCACAGTACACTAATAGCTATTACAGACCCATGATTCTTCTTGACCCCTTCTTGCTGCCAACAGAGTAACGGCCATCTTGTGCTTTCTCTGAAGATTTGAAAGCAAAAGCCGATTAAAAGTTAGAAGAGGAGTTGGAATGGTGATTTTGTTTTTCACTCCTCACGCAACTTTGAAGAATCTGTCTTTGGAGAACCATCCTAATCAAATAAAGTCAAATCAATTCACCAGAGACGTTATCTAGCTTGCATGATTGTCTGGCTGGGTTACACCACAGCTGTTCACAGTGACATGGTTCATTAAACAATAAAGTCTTCATCAGACATTCCCCAGGCCCTGCACTGGGTTTTATTGGATCCTACCCCACACACCACCAGAGAAGCACAGGCTTACTCAGTGTGGAAAGCCTCCCATCTCCAATGGGGTGATCCAAGGATTGTTTTGTGTGATGCTTTATCTGCCAGACCTTGTAAACGGACTGCATCAATTAGAAGCTACTACGTTTTCTATGACAGAAATTGTTATCATCAGACATCACACTAGATAGTGAGTTCCCTGTGGGCAGGGACCACAACACTTCATATTTATATACCCATTGCTAAAGTAAAGTGCCTAGCGTTTGGTACGTGCAAAAAAAGTACCCAGTGAATCAAGAAGAAAATGACGGTAGCATGTGACTCTTCACGGATGCACAAATGCAGTATTTATAAGTCAGGATGTGCCCTGATTGCAATGAACATTTGGTGTCTCCAGTTATGTCTCCCTTCTTCCTGGTTTCTTAATTTTCCACTTGACTGGGTCAAACTGCTCAAGTCTGCATGAAAGCAGACAAGATTCAGAAAATCCCCCCACAAAGGTTCAACAACACCAATTAGGCTGCCTTCACACTCAGAGACCACACTGGGTGGCAGGGCACCTGTGCCAATCTGAGGCTTCCTGAAGAATCCATGGTCAAAAGAGGCCACCAGAAATTGAGCTACTAAGAAGTGGCTATGACCTTGGAAATCTTTTTCCTGGCAAGAAGTCTGACTGAATTGACACAGCACAGAAATAAAGGGCTGCAGCCAGCCTGGGAGGTTTATCAGTTCATATGCTGGAGAGCCTATGTCAGAATCAACCAGCGGAGGTAATCAAACTCAGACGACGAAATCTGCATCGTTAAAGAGTACCAGCGAATGCTGCTCCTCTGGGCACCCCATTTTGGGAAGCATGGGTTTAGACTGCCCATTGTCTTGGTTGGAGTTTGGAATCTACCAAACCTTACAATTTGAAGCAAGTTATTTCAACTCTTTAAGACCCATGATGCCAAGTGTCAAACCAAACCACCAAGAATGTCTTTCCCGCCAGGCCAAAGAACATTGCTGCTTAGGCGGGGCACTGACAGACAGAAGGGGCTTGATGAGAACTAGCCAATTAGGGAGGAAATATGATGACACTGTCTGATGGAAAGGCTTGGGACAAGACAGCTGGGTATTGTTACCATTTTAGTGCAACCACTACTAAGTTGCTATATGACCCTTAGCATGTGACACTCCCTCTCTGGCTTCGTGCCCTCGTTAGCAAGATGGGAACATTTGGCATTTTATGATGGAAGGAGCTGAAAGTTTCTGGAAATCCCTGTTTCTGAGCTTCTCTAAACATTGGTACCATACCTCAGAGTTCCTAGTGCCACCCTCTGGATGAGCAATTTTACTCTGCCTTGAAAACAAGTCACACTCCGGGCCTCTTTTGTAGCTTCCTGAGTTCCAACTGACACTGCTACGCTACTTCTGCCATTCAAAGGACCCATTTCCATGACAACTTGATGCAGAATCTTTCTAGTTTCTCCAAACATTTTTGTAGGGGAGAGATGGAAAGATAAAGTGCTGGCCATGCAAAGGTGAGTATCTGAGTTCAGATCCCACATAAAGCCAGACACAGTAGTGTATGTTTTTGTATAATCCCATAGTCCTCTAGAAGGATAGGAGGTAGAGACTGGAGATCGCCCAAGTGGGAGGGACATCTACCCTGGCATACTCCACAGTGAATAAGGAACCCTTTCTTAAACAAGGTAGAGAATGAAGAACGACGTCTAAGCTTGTCCTCTAACACACACAGGAAAAGAACTCACTCAGGTGCTTGAGGAAGGAGGGAAGGAAAGGGGAGAGGGAAGGGAAGAGATGAAAAAAGAAAGCTGGGAAGGAAAGAGGAAAGAGTAAGGGAGGGAGAGGTAGTGAGTAAGAGAGGGAGGGAGGAAGGGAGAGAAGAACGAGGGAAGGTTGGTTGAGATTTGAAGATTACTATACCAAGATTGACATTCTCTTGTCACCTGCGGCCATTTCTATTCCTGTCTCTCACTACTATTCTTTGTTCTTTTGAGGTTACATTGCTTTACTATGTTTTAGAGAGTTGGGGTTCATCAACTGTTTACCAGGGTTAAGCAATTCCATGTTCACAAATGTACAGGAGGATAAGGAGAGGAGAGAACCCATGCTCTCAGAGATGGGGCCTGAGGAGACTAGTTTCTGAATTTATTTCTATATTGGGCAGGTAAGCCTCAGGACTTGACTAAACGTCAGCGCTCCTTTCTCCTGTATGTTTTCTTTAGCTTAACTCAGTTTACCACATAAACTTCCTAAAAGCTGACAGCAGGGAAAGGGACGTGATAGCACAAAGCTGCTGTAACTTTCTCATCAGATGCTGGTGTAATTTCTGCATCAGGGATCATAAATTCAAGGTGCTATTAATAAACCTCTGATGTGCAGATTGGCTCTGCCTGGCACTCTCAACAACCCTATCAGCAGTGAGCCATCCCAGCTCGTGAGCCAAGACTTCATGGTCCTTGGGATGCAACCTGCAAGCTGGAAAGCCCTAGCTGCTTCTTGGGAGGCTGGAGTCTTCCATTCACTGGTTAACATGGTGTAAACCAGGCAGAAATGGTGAAAAACAAAGGAACTTAGATAAATGGGGTATTGTCTCACACCCAGAAATTATGAAGTATCTTCTACACTAGCCGTCTTGTTCCATTATTGAAAGTTCAGAGAGGGAGACTCTGTCTGGAGGCGAGGACTCTCAGCTTAGGTCATCATGGTTCCTATCTTATATCATTGGCTGACAGTGTGATTGAACCAAGTATTCCCAGACGCATACTATGCTAACTCTGAATCCTCATGATCAGCCTAGAGTAGCTATCCCCATTTTGCAGAGTTGGAAATTGAGGCTTAGAGAAGTAAAAAATATTGTTCAATGTCATACATGAGATACCAAGATCTTATACAGTCACAGGTCTTAGATCCTGCGCCCCAATGACCATATGCTTCTCAAGATACACAGGTGTCATGGGGGCTCCAGCAGAGAAAACCCTCTTTGCTACCATCACATCCACCACTCCAAACTGTGGAGTGTCAGTCACTTGTCATTCTGTGTCCCTTAGGGAGGTGCTTAGAGTCTCAGGCGTATCTTCATGGATGTTGCAGGCACACTTTGTGACACAGGTCCTAGTACATAGCCAACTCTCCTTTTAAAGGAAAAGAAAAATTTTTGTGTACATAGTGTGTGTGTGTGTGTAGACACATATGTGTATGCAGTCAAAAGCCTAAAGCTGACTTAGGTGTTTTCTTTGATTGCTTTTCATTTTATTTACTGAACCAGTCTTTCTTTGAACCTGGAACTTGCCATTACATCTGGTCCAGTAGCCAACTTGCCCTAGGGGTCACTTATATCTTCCTCCTGAGTGTTGAGATGCCCCATGCCTGCTTGGTTTTCACAGGAGTTCTGGGGATCTGAACTCCAATCCTCATACTTGTGTGTTGAGTCATAGACACTGTGCCATCTACCCAGTCATGGTCAGCTCTCTTTGAATGCCTTTTCTTTCTCTTTCTTCTTCTACCCTATCCTTCTCCTCCTCCCTTCCCTTTCTTAATCTTGCTAGGCAGCCCAGACTGACTTCAGACTCAAGGCCCTCCTGCCTCAGCCTCACGAGTGCTGAGATACAAGAAGGCTGAAAGACACTTAGGAAATACTCAACATCCTTAGCCATCAGAGAAATGCAAATCAAAACAACTCTGAGATTCCGTTTTACACATGAAAGAATGGCTGAGATCAAAAACACTGATGACAACTTATGCTGGAGAGGTTGTGGGGAAGAGAGAAAACTTCTACATTGCTGGTGGGAATGCAAACTGGTACAGTCCCTTTGGATATCAGTATGGTGATTTCTCAAAAAAATTAGAAAACAATCTTTCCCCAAACCCAACAATACCACTTTTCGGTTTATACTCAAAGGATGCTCAATTGTAGCACAAGGACATGTGCTCAACTATGTTCATAGCAGCATTGTTTGTCATAACCAGAACGTGGAGACAACCTAAATGCCCCTCAATCGAAGAATAGATAAGGAAAATGTGGTACATTTACACAATGGAGTACTACACAACAGAAAAAAATAGTGACATCTTGAAATTTGCAGGCAAATGGATGAATCTAGAAAACATAATATTGAGTGAGGTAACCCAGACCCAGAAGACAAATATCATATGTACTCACTCATAAGTGGCTTTTAGACATAAAGCAAAGAAAAACTAGCCTACAAGTCACAATGCCAAAAAACTTAGACAACAATAGAACACCAAGAGAGACATACATGGATCTAATCTACATGGGAAGTAGAAAAAGACAAGATCTCCTGAGTAAATTGGGAGCACAGGGACCATGGAAGAGGGTTGAAGGGGGGGATAGGGGAAAAAGGGAGCAGATAAAAATTTATAGCTCAAGGAAATCAATAATAAAAGAATACAATACTGCACCTGTGAAACGTGCAGTGGTGAACTGAACCGACAGGAACTTCCTACTCGCATCTTTAAAGTCTATGTGGGTGTCCCGCTCTCTCACTCCTCTTTGAAGAGAGCTATAATCAGGCCCAGGAAAAAGCAAGCTACAAAGTTACCCAAAAGAAAAAGGAAGGTGGCCGGAAAGTAATGACAAAGACAAACCAGTAAAACCCATGGACAGGAAAACAGCACGTGACAATACCAGCCGCTGCTTCTCTTAGACATCAGGTTCACTGGAAGTCCCTCACATACAGCTATACATTTATTCTTAACGGATGGGAAATGTGAAATTCAGAAAGTGACCGAGCACGGCACTGGGATTTGAATCTAAGACATGGAGTACCAGAGCTGTCTTGCTTCCCAGGACCAGAGAGCGTCTGTGCCTCCAGCCTGCACCGCCTCAAGCTTGGGCTGTGACAAGAAACACCACAAAGGCGGCAGCTGGAGGTTAAACTCTGAGTAATTAACATGTTTATCCATCATCACAGAACCGTTCCCTAGAGAATCCAAGTGTCATTTCACTGTGTCTTTAATTCAGGAATGCTTTTACTGTCCTGCCAACAAATCCTAGTGAGGAAATGGGTTGACAGCTACAGAGAAGGGTGCACAGCTTCTGCCCAGTGCCAGTAGGTGTGACTGACTAGATGGTGCCAAATATACCAAGATAGTCACATGTGGGCAATTTGGGTCAGCTCTCATAACTCTGAAACTTGAAAAATGTGTCTACAGTGCCCAGATCAAAATCGGGGTCAGTATGAGAGTAGAGGGTGCAGGCTGTGGATCCTGGACAAGACAGCCCTGGAGATACCACTTTGACAGCCCATGTCCTTTTCTGTATCTACAAAGTGAAGACTATTATGACTTCAGCCCTGAGTCCCCTGAAAGATGATCCAAAATCAGCCAGTTGAGTGTAGGATCCAAGGGAATACTTTCAGGGATCAAAGGCAAGGCCAGAAGTGAGAAGCCACTAGTGGGATGTAAAAGTGGGTTCTTCCTCCTGTGGGCCCAGTCCCATCAAAGGTCCTCCAAGAAGTAGTGCAGATTACTAAGGAGTGTGGCCCTCCAACCACCAGAGGAAGAAGAAGGTCACTTCTGGGGGTAACCATTGGCACTTCCTGTCTGTCTCACAGAGACAATCATATCATGGGCATGAGCTGTAGAAAGCCCTCTGTGGGGACTGCATAGGGACCACATTCAGATTCCCCTGAGATTAGCCATGGGGGACCGATGGAACAATGGGATTACTTGCTTTAATGAAAATCAAGTGCCTGGTAAGTCGGGAAGCAAGCGGCACTGGTAGTGGCGACAATGATGAAAATGGTGACCGTCACTGGCCACAGGAAGACAAAGGAAGGTCTGCAGCCATCTCGAGGATAGCTGGAATGGTGAAGGCCACTCATTCCCAGCATCTAGGGCCTATCCCCTCAAACTTGCTGGCTGGAATACTAGAGGGCTATCCAACTGAGGGTTTACTCGTCTCCCTACTGAGCCCTAGATATGGCTCAAAGAAAAGGTCAAAGCTAAAAGATGGCATTCAGTAGGTTGGAATATTAGGGAGAGAGGAACAAGGGTTTTTGGGTTACCACATCCTCAAACCTCAGATGAGGGTCTAACCACTTGGGAGCCAGAAACCATATATTACACAAAACGATGAAAACACCAAGCCTACAACCCAGCAACTCCTCCTTTGATAAAAGAGTGAGCATTCACTCATCCATTTCATAACATTTACACATTCTTTCTTGCCATGCTCAAGGGGTACAAAAATAAACCACACAGCATACAAACACATGGATAAAGTATGAAGAGGGGGAATGAAGGGGAGAGACTAGATGTCCCTTTACAGAAGGGGATGCAAACAGCGACTTGTTTGTCCCTATTCCTATGCTGCTCTCCTTCTCCTTTGACTGTGTCAGCACCCTTGCCGATATACACCCTCTTTCTCCCTCTTTGTCCATGAACTGGCATAGACAACTCATGTGTGTGGTTGCCTATAGTCCGTGGAGCTCTGAGACCCACACAAGATGAGGGGTGAGGAGGTGGCAGAGTTGACAATGTGCTTGCTGCACTAGCATGTGGACCTAAGTTCACCCCACAGCATCCATGTAAAAAAAAAAAAAAGTCAGCAAAGTAGCACGTGCCTGTCATCCCAGCACAGAGACAGAAGGATCCCTGGGCACTATTCTAGTCAAATTGGTGAAGCCCTGGTCCAAGTGAGAAATCTTGTCTCAAAAACCAAGTGGATAGTGAGGAGTGATAGCCCAGGTTGACCCCTGGGCTTCTCAACCGGTATGTGTGTGTTTGTGTGCATATGTGTGCGTACACACACACACACACACACACGGGGGGGGGCAAAGACATTAGCTCACATGAACCTTACAATGTCTGAGGAGGGTCCCCCAGAGCTGCACAGCTATTGAGAGTTCAGTCACCTCCATCTGCAACCCACGCTTTCCCTCCAAAAGCCTTTGCTGCCTGTGTGCCCTGCAGAGCCCCGTGCTATCTGTGAACGTTCTCATCTGGCTCTGACAATTCTTAGGCTCTGTCCTGGGGATCCAGACACCTGCCAGCTCATGTGTTTTCCATTCCAAGGACATGTGTGTGTCGTCTCCCTGTGAACTAAAACCATTCGTTCAATATCTGTAGGTTTTCAGCTTACTATGAACACAGCCATGTGCTTAAACCCAGGGGACACATTCTACAACCCCTAGCAGATGCCTAGAGACATGGAAACCCTACCAAGTACCTTGTGAATTTTCTTGCACTGCATACCTAAGATAAAATGTAATTTATACACGAGGCAAGTAAGAAATTAATCGCATAACAAAAATAAAATAGAACAATTATAACAATGTGCTAAAATAAAATATTTTATTTTTAAAATATTTAAAGCATGAGATGTTTATTTCTGGAATTTTCCTTTTAATGCTGAAGGATCATAGTTGACTGAAGAAGGTGAAACTGTAGAAATCAGGGGAATCATGTTATATCCCAGTACCCATATTAGGTCCTGCACCCCATGAGAGCAGAGGCTCTGTCTGTCACTGGTTCCTAACTCTATCCCTAGAGTCTGTCATAAAAGAGACATGCTGCTAAAAAATAATGCAAATGAAGACCATGCAAATGTGCTTACATGACCCCCACCCCCAGTGTGAGCCCAGCACTGCAATCTTCTTTTCTCATTTTGGACATGGGACATAAGTGAAATACGGAATAATAATCAAATGGATGGGCAAGAAAAACCAGAGCACCCAACACCAGTGTCCTGCCCACTGCCCGCCTGCCCACTCCATCACAGGCTGTCATTTGCTTCCATGCTGTATCCCATCAACGTGAAGTCTGGGTTTTCTGCTTGGCTACCACACTGGTGTATCCATGTGGCTGGTCCTCTGTACCAGCAAAGGAGAGGTTTTGCATCCCTGTCTAAGAGCAACAGGAGCTCTTTAAGACACATAGTAGTCAACTATACCAAGGAGACAGCTGCACACTCCACAGCTCGTTGGCTGCTGGCCCACAGGGAGAAGCAGACACGTGCTCCGCCTGCCTCTGGTCATCTGAATACATGCTTTGCACAACCAAGCACCTACTTGGTCCACAGTGATTTGGGACTCTGCAGGGGACAATACAAAAAAGACACAGTCCTTTACTCTGATGAATGTATAGCCTTGGGGGGAAACGGCAGGAGCATAAACCTGTCCCTGGATCAGTGACTTCTCATTTGGCCGAAATGATCTGTATCTTGACTATGACACTTTGGTGACACATTCCTTCCTGTCCCCAGAGCACTAGTGGGACACCTCTGTACGCCATATTCCCATATACAGATATTTAGGAACAACATAACTGATGAATCTCCTAGGGAAGGTAGAAAAGGGATATGAGTCACACTTGTTAGGGTAAGTCCTATAGATTTAGAATTTTTAGTTTCTTCCAGGTCAAGGGGCAACTAAAGTTGTTTTTCCCCTGTCACCAGTCCTTCCCTTCAGAGCCCCTACAGGTAGAGGGATGGGTCTAAGAAGCTCAGGCTCCTTGACTCTCCCTCAAACCCCACTTGACCCTCATCTTCATCCCTGCAGAAGTCAACAGTGATGTTCATATTCTCATTCTTCTCTCTCTCTAGATAGCCCACAGGACTGTCTGAAAGTTAAATATAGCCAAGTGGTTCTCTTGGCCAAAATACTATAGGCAATGTTGGTTGACTATTGCCCCCTCCCAAGAGGAAGCTGTATGTGAATACTGTCCATGGCCTAGAATAGAGACTGAAATAAAAAGCATCCATGTTTTCCCCATCCACACCTTCATGACTGATGCATACCTATACTGAATGATAAAAAAAAAAAAAAAAAAAAAAAATTCTTTGCCAGGCACGGCTGCTCATACCTACAATCCTGGTACTCAGAAAAGGGTGGTTTAAGTTTAAAGGAGGCTGGGTTACATAGAATATTTCAGGCCAGCCAGCAGTACCCAGTGAGGCGATGTTAAGACACAGAGAGAGAGAGAGAGTAAAAGGAAAAAAAGTAGAAGAAATAAAAAGGGGAGGAAGAGAGAAATGAGAAAGAATTAGGGTTTTCCCACTACTATTGCAGTTACTTGTTATTACAGCAGACTACAGCTGAACCTGACTGACACAGTCCTCTTTGACCCGGAACACTTCAGCTCTGCCCTGACCTACAGACAAACTTTTATACTCCAATAATTCGGGTACTTACAAACAGAAAACTTCTCCGAGAAACAGAATGTATGCTGGAAAAGGCAAGCCATGCCATCTGACTGGTCTCACCCTTCACCTCCATGTAGACATTGTACAGATGAGATGATCCCTAAAAAAATCTCATTTACATGTGGCTCTGGATGCTAAAGCTGAGGCTGAAATCTGAGCAAGCATGGAGAGGAAAAGAGGACTCCAGGTGATGTCTGTGCTCTGCACTTCTGAGCCAAACTTTTGTCATACATGTGTCATAGCCTCAGTAGGTGGCCTCCTCCTGGCCTCCAGCCAGCCCATGCCCTGGGCAGAAATGCACAACAGGTAGATCTTGAGTTGCACATAGCCTCCTTCTCTCTCCTTGATCAACCCCGCCACATTTTAGGCTGGCAGACAAGCCGGATCCCTGTACATAAGGCGACAAAGCTCTAGTCTGAGAATCACAGGGGAAAAAAATAAACAAACACTGTTCTAAAACCTTTGAAAAGCTTGGGTTTCATATAAAAAAAAGCAATCCCAGAAGACCTCAGGATACAGAAAGGCAGGCACTCACTGTTCAACCTGTGCAAATATAAATCTTACACCCTCCCCAAACCCACTTCACATTCCTGCAGGATCCAGGGTTGTTGGGAGGAGCAGCCACTCCAGCATCCAGCCATTCTTATGCAAAATCAGGTGAATCACCTCCTCCCTGCATCACCACTGCACCTCTGTGACCTGTATCCCACCCTCAGTCAAATCGCTGATCCTCTAGTACTTGGCCTTCTCTAGGCTAGGTGTTTTCCTTTTCCATTCTTCAGTTATGTTTATTTATTGGGGGGGGCAGGGGAGTGTGCCATGGTGTGCAGTCAGGAGTCAGAGGACAACGTTTGGGAATCAGTTCTCTTCTTCTACCATGTGGGTCCCAGGGTTCAAACTCAGGTCATCTGGCTTAGCAGCAAGTGCTTTCACAGTTCTCTCTCTCTGGTCCCTCGGTAGGCCTTTTAATCAAACCACTCCCAAGGGTAAAGTACCCTTTATAGAAAGATAAACATCACTCAGGGAGATCTTTCAATAGGCAATGAGTTACAACGGACAATAGTAGCTCAACCTGCACTTGCTCTGTATACCACGTGTCAGATGGGCCTCCTAAGGCAACACATTTGCATCCAATTTCAAATTATCGACTTTTGCCTTGTCCCCAGATGAAGTAACTGCTTGGTGGTACAATTCCCCTGAAGAGGAAACCAGTTTTCCCATAAGCAGAAGCCTGGCTCCAAAATGCCCGTCCCAAGGATATTGTCAGAGAAAACATGCAAAGCCCAGCTTGTTATTAATCAATTAATTCACAGCTAGCTTTGTCCCAAGCCATCCAGCAGACAGAACAAGAAGAGATTTGCAAGCTGCGTGCATCTGAATTAATATTTTTAAATGACATAAGTGTGTAATTAATACTTTCCAGAACACATCCATACTAGATCAGGCAGCATTGTTGGTATTTCTCCCCTGCCCACATGCCTCTGTTTTTTAATTACTTTTTAGGGGGAAGGCAACCATTCTAAGTTGTTTTGCTTTGTTATTTCTTTTGTGACTCAAAATAACCATGTTCTTTCTGCTTCAGTAAACCACTTCTGCAGCTCGAGAGGATTCCTGGAAAGTTCTGGTTCCATTCAGTTTTTAAGAGGAGAAACAACCTCCAAATAATAGAATTGAAAACTTCACCCATGGGGTCTGTCACGGGCAAATACCAACTGTGGTGAGCAGATTAAGCACAATTATACCAAAGAAACAAAGTGACCCTCAGAATTCCAAGGCTTCACATTTAACCTTTATTTTTAAAAATTAAAATTATTTTCATTTTATGCATTTTAGTGTTTGACCTGCATGTATGACTGTGTACCATGTGTGTGTTTGGTGACTGCAGAGGACAGAAGAAAGTGTTGGATCTCCTGCGACTGCAGTTATAGACAATTGTGAGCTGCCATATGTGTGCTGGAAAACAAACCTGGGTTCTCTGCAAGAGCAACAAGTGCCCTTAGCTACTGATCCATCTCTCCAGCCGCTAATCCTTATTTCCTAATCATACAAGGTTCTGTTGTGTTGATAGCTCTTCAAACTTACTTCTTTCAAAACAAATGACTCAGGGATCAAAGCTGGTTTATCTTGTGGCTCTGCCATCTCAACAGCTGGCCGCCATCATCACAAGGAGATGCAGAAGTAGAGGCTAACATACCAGGGCAAACTTGGAGAAGGAAGTGGGTGTCCAACCCAGTGGCAGCCAGGGATGCCTCTGATGCCCTACAGTTGCCATAGCTCAGCAGACCTATGTGCTCTTGCTGTCCAGTCAGTTCTGGACCAGAGATGCACAAAGAACAGAGTGAACTAAGGACGTGTGTTAAAGAGAACAACAAGGGATAGCATGGAGAAGCAGGCAGAGGCAGGGCATAGATTCAGACTAGCAGTAAGACTGCTGCCCATCGTTTCTGCTCATAAGCCATCCAAATGCTCAGGGCTTAATTAACATAGGAAAGTTCATGGTCACCTAATGGTTATTAATATCTTCCTATACTGGTTATGAATTTTCAGTTAAGAGACCTTATAATGCTGTTCTGCTTGACACTCTGCATTCTACTCAGCGAAGTTTGTACTTCAAGTTCATTATCCGATAATTACCCAAGGTGATGAAGGGGATACAGAGCGCTGAGCTTCTCACCAGATGTGCTTACAGATGTATCAAAAGCTGAATGTTTCAGCTCTTCCTTTTGCCAAAAGGAACTACCCCTCATGTCTTAGAAAGAGAAGAGAACATTGCACACAGTCACCTTGAACTTTGGGCAAGAATCTTGCTCCTTAGAAATAAAAGGACAGTTGTTAGCACGAGGAAAAGAGTGAGGGCCAGCTAAGACTACCCCACTGGGGCATTTCACTGCAGATGTTTCTCTGCCTGGGAGGTGGTAGATAAACTAGATCACTGTTCCCAGACACCATAAGGAAGAGTCATGGTTAAAAACAATCAGTTCTACACATTTTAATTCAGTCAGCCCGAGCTAGCAAACCCGCAGGGGATTCTGATGCCCAGCCACTTTATAGCCTTTGCACTACAGCAATGTCTAAGGACCTCACTGGCACTAAAACTGCATAATGTGAAAAGGTTGAAAAGGTTTTCCCTGAGGAGCGACATCATATTAAAGTGAGAACACAGACCAAGCAAGGTCAACTCTGTTCTAATATATACACGTCCCTTAAAAACAAGAAAGGAAAAAAAAAAAAAAAAGAATATGTTGGCTCTAGGAAGATTACGCAGTCAGCAGAGAGCTCACTGCACAAAAATGAGGATCTGAGCCTGATCCCTGGGGCCCACATAAAAGCCAGGTGCAGGAGAGAGTGGACACCATAGCCCTGCTGCTAGACATGGGGCAGAGAAAGGTCCATGGTGCTTCCTGACTGTCTAGTACAAATGGTGAGTTGTTCCGTGAGAGATCCTGTCCCAGGACATTGACTTTTGGCTTCTTCATGTACATGTATGGATGTATGTACCTGATCCCCCATACATGCCACCCACCCATATATGCACAAAGAATGTGGCTTTGGGATTACTAGAGTCTTCTTAAGGACTTGGTAGAGGCCAATGCATTCCTTTGTCTAAACAGATCATGAAATTCTCACCAACATGGGAATTAGTTTTTATCCTGAGAATTTCATGGCTTAACAAAGAAGGAAATGTTCTCACTTGGGAACTATGGTCAGCAGTATTTGAATTATTCTGTTAGTGACAAGTTGAACACTCTGGAAGGTTTGTAGATACGAAAGAGTAGTATCAAGCCTGGCATGTTATCAGTATCCAAAGAGCCAAAGGCTGTGCCTTTTTCCTTAGAACAGAACCTGCCTTGCCCATCTCAATGAGCCATTGTGAGATGATAAAGGAACAGAAACCCTTTAACTCTAATGCTCCATGTAGCCCTGGCAGACAAGTGCCCTACACTCCTGATGTACTGAGAAGGAATTCATCTGTGCTCCTTCCTGCCAACAAGTGGTGTCTGTTAGTAAATGGACAGCCACGACAGGGTGGAGACAGCAGAAGGAACACAAGGAGTTCCTTTGCCACATGCACAGTGTACAGGTGGTTTGGATTTGGCTACAACTTTAGGAATATCAGGGAAGAAAATGTCAAAAATAATCCTAAATCATCACTGAAGCCTTGGGGACTTTGTGTGTGAGGTGGGAGTAAGACTTGATCTGGAACTAAATACGTGCCTCATTTCACTACCATGCTGATTTGCACAGTAAAACCACATCCTGGTCAGGTCACCAAGAAGAGGAAGACAGAATTACTCAGAATGCAAAAGCCTCATTGTTGCAGTGCAATAAACCAATTCACCCTTTCGCTAAATGTCAAGTTAATATTTTTCTTGGAGCCAGCTACATCTCTCCCCTCTTTCCCTCCACAGGAACTGCGGCTCCAGAAAGGGGACCCTCCCCTTCAGCAGTGCCTAACCTCAGCACAGGGAATCGAGGAGAACAGTCATGGCTGGGAAGTGAATGCAAACAGAACTGTTCCAATTGTAAAAATAGACTTTGGCAGTCTTGAGCGCTGGCTATGAGGAGCTCTGATCTTGGGCAGCTGACAAAACTAGAGAATGTCATTACTAAGTCTCCTGTCTTTGCTCCCACAAAGAAAATAAGCAGGAATGGAGAGAAATGGATGGCATACCAGGCCAGCTATCAACTGTCTCCTGAAGGAGGATGAGGCCCCACAATGATGATTCCTCCATGATTATGGTAACACCACTAACTTGACAAACACCACCTAAAGATCAGCTTTTGAACTGCAAACTGCTCAGAACAATTTCAAGGTACCTAGCTGAGATGATCCAGCCTCACAGACTTTTCTGAACTTTCCCACTACTCAGAGACTGGACAACAAATGATAAAGTTACCTCTCCCAGGACTTAACAATTAACTCAACTTTTCTTTTCAGGATCCCCTAAAAATGTCATTACCCCCATGATGGAGAAAGGTCATTGGTTAATTAATAAAGAAACTGCTTGGCCTGACAGGTTAGAACATAGGTGGGTGGAGTAAACAGAACAGAATGCTGGGAGGAAGAAGAAGTGAGCTCAGGCGCCATGCCACTCCTCTCCAGGGCAGACGCCATGAAGCTCCAACCCAGGATGGACATAGGCTAGAATCTTCCTGATAAGCACACCTCGTGGTGCTACACACATTAATAGAAATGGGCCAAGCAATGTTTATATGAATACAGTTTGTGTGTTGTTATTTCGGGGCATAAGCTAGCCAGGCGGCCGGGAGCCAGGTGACACAATGCAGCCCGCAGCTCCTCTCTACATCCCCAGACAACAGGAAGTAAACTTAAGAATACAATGCCCACATTCCCAAGAGGTGGGGTGGGTGGGTTTTGGTCTTTTATTGGTTATGGATATTTGTCATTGTTTAGGGGGATTGGTTACAAGTTGTTATAGGTAATAGTCAAAACAAAGGAAATTAGATTCAAGGTTCTTGTTTTGAAAAGAAAAGATGGGGATATAGATATGATAAATCTACTTTAAAAAATACTACTTTTAAATATTTTACATTGTATTTGACTTTTGTATATTGTATACAATTTTGTATATTGATACAAATTTGAGATTGATTTTGTTAGAACATATTGTGCATACATTTCTACTCCTGTTCAAGGTATTGTACCTATACAGCTCATTTAACAATATAATGCAAATTTCTAGTCCTTGAAAATTATTAACAACTGTTTATGGTAATAAGGAAATAAAGGTCAGTATTGAACTTGTAGTCAGTCATATTAGGTATATTTTCAAGGTCAAAGATAAATTTTAGATAGACAAGTCATCTTCAAACACTTTGGAGATCTACAGAATATGGCATTTAATATGTTTTAATACATAGGGTCTTTTGTCATGACAATGAGACACATCTCCTGGAAGCACCAATCTACTTCAGTGATGACGATGGGCATCGAAGAAATGCCACATGGAGTTTATTTTCTTTGTAGCAAAAGTAAGTCACTGAGCAAGAAAGTACCCTTGCCTCAACTGCTGACAGTATGCTATTCTAATTGGACAAACTGGGAACACACACGAAAGTGACTGCTGAACATTGCCAAGACAAGAAGGGACAGCCCTTCATAATATTCTGCCTCACAAAAAATATGTTGGATATGCTAGGCTTGTAGGCTAAAAATGGATGTCCCAAAGTTGTAGAGGAAGCTTGGGTGACTGTACAGGCAGTCAGCTGTTGTAGAGGAAGCTTGGGTGACTGTACAGGCAGTCAGCTGTTTCTGTCATGTCTCACATTTTTGGAAGTCGCTTGTTCACACTTCCTGTTTACTCAGTCAATAATATCTCCTTATCAGGTCTCCAAGGTAACTGAAGACCAGATAGTTATAATTTTCTTTGTTTACCAGACTTAGAAAAGAAAATCATTGGAGAGGTGTAAAATGTAAAAGGTTGAGAGATAGTAAAAGATAATTTGATAATGCAAATTAGAATAGAAAGTAAATTAGGTACAACCTTTTGGATTCATCAAGATAGGATAGTTATGGAGTATTCTCTCTGAATTTGTCAAATACAAATGGACTAGACAATGTTGATGTGTTTATGTTGCCTGATTATACTTATACAGTCATTGTACTTAGTGTATATAATTCTTCTAATAGTAGTTATATTATAGCCTTCTTTATTTTAGACAAAGGGGGAAATATAGTGGTATATTATTTGTATATTAATAAATAACTAATGAATTAGGTGTAAATGCCTATTGGAGCCCATTTCTAAGCTTTCAACCACCATCTCCATATATATTGACTTTTATTGACTTTTATTCTCACTCATTTCTGTCTCATTTCTGCATTAATACTAATACGATCTTTGTTATGGCTTTTCTGGGCATGCCTGTTCTGCCTCTATGGGTCTTTTTTAACCATTTTTTTATTTTATATGTATAAGTGTTTGCCTGCATTTATGTATGTATATCATATGTATGCCTTGTGCCTACAGAGACCAGAAGAGGGTACCAGATCCCACAGAATTGGAATCAATAGTTGTTGAGCCTGAGAACTGTGAGAAGAAATACCAATTCCACAATTGTCTAATTGAAGCAAGCTTTATTTAATACTGGCCAGGAAGATAGACACTAGCCAAGTTCATCCTTGGAATTACTAGAGAAATGGTGCTGAATTAGGTCAGTCAGGTGCTTATAGAAGTCAAACCCACAAAGCTACATACTTTCCAGCTTCATTCAACCAGGACAAGCATACATCCTGATATACTTCCTACCTACATAGTCCCACCTACATCAAATACCCTAGTGTACTTCTTGCCTATGTGATCAAGTACACCTGTAGTGATATTTCATTTTGTATTTTAATAAACAAATCTTGTCTGAAGATTATAGAGTAAAACAGCCAGGCAGTAGTGACACACACCTTTAATTCCAGTAGCCACACTTGTTTGCCATAGAAACTGGGCAGTAGTGTTACATGCCTTTAATCCCAGTACTAGAGAGGAATATAAAACAGGAGGAGACAGGTTACAGTTCAGTCTCATTCTGAGGACTCCTGAAGGAAAATTTGCCATTTTTAGACTCAGGTAGAGGTAAGAGCCAGTGGCTGCCTGCTTTGCTGTCCTGGTCTTCAAGCTGAACCCCAATATTTGTCTCTGGGTTTTTATTAATTGTACTACGTACACCCTGTGCAGTTGGATAAACAACCTTGTTTACTGGAGTGGAAACATGTGACTTGTTATCTTACAGGAACAACAGCCACAAGCATTCCAGGAAGCTATCTGTCCTTGGCCAAGCGGGGATTATAGGTTAACTTTAGCCTTTACACTGTGAGACACCATCGGAGTACTGGGAACCAAATCTGGGCCCTCTGAAAGAGTAGCAGATGCTCTCAAGCTGTCTCTGCTGCCCCTCCATGGATCAAATCACCAGGTCACTCTCTACAGTACCAGCAGTGTCATCTAAATGAATGATCTATCCAGGTAAGTATCTAACTCACAGTCCTTTTGTGGTTTCCTCTGGCTTTTGATATGAAGCCAAATCCTTGGTACTGTGTATTGAACTTGACTCCATTTCTATGACTGCAAATGCTTCCTAGAGATTGGCCTTTATTTGGCCCTTATCATTCAGGAAGGTGGCCATCTGATTTAGTGGTATTCTTCCCCAATCCTGGGTACAGAGATCTGTCTAACAACCACATGCTCAGAGCCTTCAACAGAGAATGACAGCAAGATTAATCATTTCCTCATTCCCCAGACCTCACATGGTTCACAACTCTGAAAGTCAACCTTCTTTCAGACAGCTCCTTATGCATAACCATCTTTTCTATCCTTTCTATTTCCCTGGTCCTAATCATTGTTGGCTGATTAATGCAATTCTCCCACCACATACACCATCCCCACAAAACATCATACTATTCTATCTTTTCTAAGTTTCTATTGTGCCAAAACAACTGCATCCCAAAGTAAGACTTCATAAAAGAGATCCTGGAGACTAATCTATAAATATGACTAATAATAAGTTGACCATAAGCTTCAAAGCATGACTAAATAAAGCATATAACATAGAGCCTGTCACATAGTAAGTGTTTACAACAGGTATGTTTGATTGATGATGGTGTACAGGTGATAGTGATGGTGCTGTCATTGCTGCTGGAGGAGGAGATGGTGTTTGTGATTGTTATGATGGTGAGGTTTTCATCAGTGATGACAATAAAGGTAATGATGATAGTGTTAATGGTTTTAAAGACAGTTATAAGTTAGCATTGGCAATAATGGTGATAATGATGGTAGACATGATATTGGTGATGGCGAAGATATCAATATTTGTTCTGCTGGTGGTAGTAGAGGCAGTAGTGATGACGATTGTGGAGATGGTACTGGAGACAGCTATGATAGTGGAGTTGGCACTGGTGATAATGTCGATGATGATAGTGAGAGTAGTTACAGTGATGGAGATGGTTGTAGCAGAGTTTGTGATAGTGATGATGATGACACTGGGGGTGGGTGGAGTGGTAGATATGGTGTTGGTGCTGGGAATGGTGGTAGAGCTGTTATTGGCAATAATGCAAAAATGATGGTGGAGGGGGTGCTTGTGGAAGCAGCCATGGCGGTAATGATGGTAAAGGTGGAGGTGGCATTCATGATGGTCAAGTCCCAATAAGGATACAGGAATCAGGGCGGTTACTCACTCTGTATAGTATCTTCAGAAACTACTTAAAGTACCGTGTATGCATGGTGATGTCAGCTGACAAGGCTACTGTGACTTCCCATAGGCTTAGAAAAATGCCAAGGAATATAAATGGAACCAAAATCTTAGCCTTAATAAGCCCTGTCCATGGTCCTGAAAGAAAACACTAGACAAAGGCTAGTGGCAAGTCAGCCTTTTATTTTTATTTTATACTATTTTATTTAAAATTTGTAACCAGGTAGAGACTTAGTTGATAAAATAGCATCAAGAAGTAATGGGGTATATACATATTATACATGCATGCAGACACACAGACACATATGTAGTGGCGTAAATAGAAATCAGAATTCATGGATTCTAGAAGTTATAAAGGAGGAAAAAGACTTGATTTAATTTTTAAACAGTCACTGGTAACAAATATGGTTTGGATTAGGAATTATGCTTCAAGTTCCTTATTGTACCTTTAATTCTAAATTTATTACGCACACAAAATAAACCATCCATAATGGATCACAGAGAGAACATGGATCACTTAGAAAATGACTGTTTCCTGCCATGGACAGAATGTATACACCTCATCCAATTCATATACAAAATCCTAATCCTCTGTGCAGGAGGTGGGACCCAAGAAAAATGGTTGGGTCACAGGGAGGTACCTCATGGGTGGACTTAGTGACCTTATATAAGACGTGACAAAGAGGATTTGGCAAGAAGGCATCCGGTCCTCGCCAGACACTAATTCTGTGTGCACCATGGTCTTGAGCTTCCCAGGTCTCACAACCATAAGAAGTAAGCCCTTCAACAGCAGGAAGTCAAAAATATCCTCAGTTTATAGAAAATGTACTGGAGGGAACTGTTGTGACTTACACAAAATTCACAGAACCACCAGCCAATGTCAAGTCCAGGATACGCAGCTGGCTGGTTAGGCAGCAGAGGTTCGTCAGGGAAGCAAATGGCAAGAACATCACTTCCACCACCTGCTATCTGCATGACTTTGGAAAAACGACCTTAACTCCTTATTTTGTTATCCTTCCTCTCAGGATTCTTGAGTGTTACAGTCATGTGGGAGAGGGAAGGAGGAGGATGCTGGCTTCATTAGCCCTAGTGCTAGTTCAGGTAGGCCCATTTTTTCTTCATTATGCAAAGTCACATGGAGACAGCAACACACACTGCTTCACCCACACTCCAGTAACTTGCTGTCCGTGACCAGGGTGCCTACCAGCCACAGGACTGAACCACAGACAGCTCACTTAGCACATGTGATTTCCCTGAAGCTCTTCTGAATCCCATGCTGACCTAGATACCTCAATCTCTTTGGCGCTTTCCCAGGCCTCTGAAACTGATTGGCAGCACGTCTGACTGTGAGGAATGGGCTGCACAACAAGAAGCAACAACTCACTCGCCCTGGTGTCTAATCTATACAGCCCTGTTCCGTGATATATGGTATCTTGGCAACAGCCAGTCAATGAGACATGTCCATTTCCATAAACAACCATCTCCGTCTTGGTTAGGTAGAACCAATATAGATGAAACTTTACTGAAGAGGGAGGTGATGAATGGCAATTCATAATTATTGATACTCAAAGAGCACTCAAGTCCTCATTTTTATTTAACAAATGGGATCAAGAAGACAGATAACCTGAACTCTCTCCCAAATTTCCCTGGGGAGTACTTCGAGGCCTTAAATAAATATGCTTTGGACTGTCTGATCATTTGGCTTACCCAGACTGCTAGTGTCTTTCATTCAATAGATATCAAGAAAGAGCTACAATTAATTAAATGCCGCTGTAGACTAAAATGAGACCCACTCACATTTGCAAATACTGACAGTACCAGGCACTCTTCAGGATCTTAGGCCCATGCTGAGGAACAACGCTGCTGTCAAGAAAGGAGGAGTTGAGCCAGGCAGTGATGGTGTACACCTACACCTTTAATCCTCGTACTTGGGAGGGAGAGGCGGGCGGCTCTCTGTGAGTTTGAGGCCAGCCTGGTCTACATAGTGAGTACCAGGACAGTCAGAGTTACACAGAGATATCCTGTCTTAAAAAAAAAAAAAAGGAAGAAACGAAAGAAGGAGGGAGGGAGGGAGGGAGGGAGGGAGGGAGGGAGGGAGGGAGGGAGGAAGGAAGGAAGGAAGGAAGGAAGGAAGGAAGGAAGGAAGGAAGGAAGGAAGGAAGGAAGGAAGAGCTCAATGTCAGGGACAGATTATAAAACTGTGTGGTGAACCAGGTATCTGGGGCTGGGAGAGCACCCTAAATTTAAAATCTGAAGATGAGATTCAAGAGTTCAGTAAAGGAAGAGAGGGAAGAAGGCATAAAGCTGCAATGAATTAGAGAACACTTGGGTAAAACCCCAACTGTAACTGAGCTGTTGGGGGAAAAGCAAACAAAAGATGCACTAAATGCAACAACTTCCACCCTCATCCAACATTATCCTTGGCTTGGTCAAGAGCTGAGGCAGAATCAGCTGCTGCATCCTTTGTCAACAGTGCTGGTGCCAGGCAAGCTGTTGTGCCGAGGGGGCACTGAGAATTCGAAGTCCACTCTTAATTCCTCCCCACCTGTTGCTGTGACATTAGCTGCTGTCACCTGCATCCCTGCATGGCAGGATGGGAAGCTCTGCCATCTGCCTACCCTCTCAAGCATGGGGCCCAGGGGAATCTGGGGGGAGAGTGATAGTAGGCAGAGCTGGGAGGGTTTGGAGCCACAGAGAAGAACAACACATTGGCATATACGGCATGGGGCGACAGCAAGACAGTCAAAGGACTGAAAGGAGAGAAGCAGAGCAACTAAAGGCAGAAAATCAACAGGTCTCAGAAGAAAGCCACTGGATGAGCCTGATTCTGTTTCTAAAATCAATCCAAACGAATGCAAAGAGATTCATTACTCATTTAACAAGAACCTGTGATGCGGGGCAGATGACTCAGTGGATAAAGTGCTTGCTGCACAAGCAGGCAGGATCATTGTAAAAAGGAAAGTACCTGTAACCCCACAGCTGGGACCCATGGAGCATGTAGGCCAGCCAGTAAAATCTGTGTTCAGTAACAGACATTGTCTCAAAAACTAAGGTGGAAATTAATAGAGGAAGACACCTACCCAACATGACCTCTGACCTCCATGTGTGCATGCACAGATGCAAGAACCTGTATAAGCACATGGGTACATTCTCCCCACACGTACAGAGAGGAACACATCAATGAACAAATTAGTTTAGTTAGACAATAGAGCAGGTTCTCTTTAATCTAGAGGGATGGAGTTGCTTACCCAGAGAGCACACACTTCTCAGCTGCCCTAGAACAAAACCATTTCTGTTCTGCTTCTTTTCCGGAGTATCAGGATGGCCTCATATGTTCAAGCAGCATCTTGGCCTACTTGCCAATTCCAGAAATGGAAACAACAGTGGCACAGAGCATGAAGCAAGTTCAGCGACCTTCACCTGCTTTGCACAAAGGGAGATAGCGTTTTCTCTCAACAGACCATGTGGGAGAGCTACAGGTCGGATCAAGAATGGCCTGGCGAATAATGTACAGCCATCTCAAACAACAATACCAGCCATGTGCATGCGTGTGCATGCATGTATGCGCACCCGCGCGCACGCGCGCGCACACACACACACACACCTTTGTGCCTAAATTCAAACCAACCACCACTTTGTAATGAAATTGCAACATTTCTAGGGCTCATATGAGGCTCGAAATAAAATCCAGAGCCTCATAGCACTTGCTTGATGGCACGGGCTCCTCTTGAGGCATTTCTCCAAGCTGAACAGGTCTAGGAGTGTGTGTGCTGGAGAACTGTTTGGCTGAGCCTCCCCTTTGTTTCTCTGGGGACACTAAGGAACCACTCTCAGCTGCTTGTGTGGCGAACTGGGGAGCTTTTAAACACAGAGTGAGTGTGACGTATAAATGATGTATGATTGCTGCACATACAGGTGATGTGTAATTGCTGCACATGCAAGTGATGTCTGATTGCTGCACACCCGAGTACTCTATGATTGTTGCACATGCGAGTAATGTATGATTATTGCACATGTGAGTGATGCATGATTGCTGCACGTGCAAATGATGCATAATTGCAGCACAAGCAAGTGATGCATAATTGCTGCCCATGCAAGTGCTGTATGATTGCTCCACATGCAAGTATTGTATGGTTGCTTCAGAAACCCATCAGGGAATTCCTTGAAATGTTGCAGTGCCCATGTCTTTGTCTTTACATTGTCCCAAGTATACAGTAAGAGCCCAGTTTCATGCATTTGGCTAATGAATAAACAAAGGAAAGAAACACATGCGGTGAGTCACTGAAACAAGGAAAGTAAGGCCCAAGTGGTTGGCTCACCTTCTTCAGACATTGGTCAGTTGCTACTTGCACACATTGACTTCCTTATGAAAGCCTTGCTAGTCACCACTGGTCAGTACCCACACCTCTGTGCCTTTTGCTTCCCTTCAGAATATTCTTTTCTTATCCCAGTCTATCAACATTTGTCTTGGAAATACGTTCATGCTTATATACTATATGGAATGTAAAGGCTCTGGCCTGTGTCCCTTATCCACATTTCCTTCCCACTTCTGAGTCCTAGCTCAAAGCAAAAGTGCACTTTGCATTTTTACTCCTGTAAGATGCTTTGAAATTCACTCTACTTCTAGGCAGAAATAATTAGAAAGGTTTCTGTTCCCCTTTGCCAATGGTCATCACACATGGAAGTTAATGGGAAAAATTTAAGATGTATTTGAGGACACTTGTCCCAAAAATGTAATAATCTCATCTTCTATATTTTAAGCTAATAATTAAGTCCTAATATATCACTTTAGCATTATTGGATACTCATCATCTTCATCACCACAATCGTCATCCATCATTCATGATGACAGAAAACATTTCTCAATTCCCTTAGGAGGGCAGTGCACTTGAAGTGACAGGTGTTTGGGATACATGAATGACATGCCATGGTCCCTGTCCTCAACTGGAAGCACTGAGTGCACTCCCATGTGAAATATACACGGAAAGTTGACTAAGAGGCTAGTAGATGTTGCCTGATACAAATGCAATAATCAAAGCTTTACAGATAATTTAAAATTTTTCTAATAGCACACTGCAAAGCAAACAATCAAGTAAATCTAATTTCAATAATAATGCATCCAAATATCATTTCAATATGTACTCATATTTTCTAAGTGTTAATTTTAATTTTTGTGCTTCGTTTTGGAATATGTATATGACAGAGTATCTGACCTCAGACAAGCCTAATTTCAAATGTCAAATGATCTAGCTCCTGAAGAATGACACCTATGACACCTGTGGCTCAACTCTGACCTCAGACATGTAGACCCACATGTATAAAAAGAAGGGGGAGAGAAAGCAAAAGCGAGCCTGCAATTTGAGGGAGGGCGGTAAAGATGTCTGGTCCAACCCACCAAGTATCTTTTCCACCCCAGTCTCTTCTCTACATTCTCTTAGGCATCCAGGAAAGATAAAAATCCCATCCCAGCACTGATGAGAGATCTGGGTTTGTGCCCACAAGCAATAAAACAGAATTCCTCTGATCTCAAAAGAAAGTGTATTCAGGCCTCCGGCAACCCCAGGGACTTAGAGTTGCTCTCAACCCCTGCAAGCGTCTGATTCACCTGGAAAGAATTTTGAAAGTAAAGATGCCACAAGCATACACCCTCAGACTGGGATCTCATTGGGCTAGAGCCAGGTCTGGGAATCTGGGCTGTCTGAAGGCTCCCTGGATGATGCTAATGTGTAGCTAAGACTGAGAGCTTCTAGGCTGTGCTGAAGAGTCCAGGGCAGAGGAAAGGGAGGAACCATCCCTCAGCTCTCGATGCCATTAATTACACTGCTAAGCATCACGCCTTAGTCCCAGTTCCCGCAGAATCCATATGATCCCCCTGTGGGAAAGACACAGCTAAACCCAGCGAGCAAGTGTAAGAGTCAATATCCTCACAGGTTAAGTAAATTTTACAACAATTTGAAAAACATAAAACACGGGCCATGTCAAGTTTGTGTGCCAAGACTCATGATCAACCCTCTTTATCATCCACCAGTACCCTCCATTTCCAGTCTCCCGATCTTAGCTCAAGGTAAGAGGCTGGAGCGAAAGGAAGATACTAAAGACAAACTGGCTGAAAGGATGCAGAAGGGGATTGATGGAATGAAGTGAGTAGTCAAAGAAAAGCATCCTTCCTAAACACTTCCTGGGAGCCTTGGCAAGAGAGTTTGTATTGAGAGAAGAGTTGGAAAGAGGTGGCAATACTGACCTTGTCTGGCATGAAGCCAACAATGTAGAGCTAACACAAGTGCCCTACAACACGACATGCAGTCATCACCTGCCTTACTCACCAATGAAAGCTGGGAAGACAACTAGAGGGTGAAGATAAAGAAGCAAATGAATACTTTAAAGAAAGAAATGCTCTCTTTAGACTCGGTATCTTATTTTTTAAAAAAAAAAAAAAAACTGGTAGCAAAAGAAAAGAAAAAAAAAACACCCTCAGCTTTACATTTTCTTTTTTAAGGAAAAAAAAATGAAAATCTGGCCCTGTTGGAACAAAAATCAGTCTTGCCTGACAGTATTTAAATTGAATGTCTGTGAGACTGGCCCAGGATTTTTAGTAAAAGTACAAGCTATTAAAGACGTCATTGCAATAGATTAAAATTTAGAATGCTATTTTAATAATACTCCATTCTTCTCGATTTCAAATGGCTGTCATTTTTAAACTCTACCAATCTGAAGATACTTGATGGATGGTGTTGGTGGCTTAGTGACGAGAAGGCTGAACTCTCAGGTCCAGCTCAGCAGAGAAGACACGGGTTGCTTATTCACTGTGACTAAGAAGACCTGACAGGGGTGCACTTTGAGACTGCTTTCCTGTCTGTGGAATGAGGACAACATGCCTTGCCAGGAACCGGTAGGACATGGGGTCATCAAAGTTCTATAATGGGTAAGAACACATCATATTCACACTACATATGTTAAGTTGTTAGTATATGTAGGTCACGGTTAGGTCACTGGTTAGCAGGCTATCTTCTTGTAGAAGCTTCTCCACTCTAACTCAGAGGGCCAGTTAACAAGTAGTTAAACCACTCAATGCTAGGGCAGAGTCTTCTGAGCATGATTTATAACCCTGAGGGGACAATTGGCTTTTGCTCGTGTACCTGACATCACATAGAGACAGGGCCCTTAATAAACAGCTGTATTCTCTTTCAGCATACTCCTTGCCCTCAGGGCTGTTGACTTCAGTTGGGTCAATGGATAAGTATTTACCAGACAGCAAAACAAGCTACAGCTGGAGGGATAATTGCAGTGCTTCAGAGAGAAAGGCAACAGAAAAAAAATTATTACAACTGAATCTTCAGAGACCACCTTCATCACCATCATCATCATCATCATTATCATCATCACAGTCATTCTCAGTGTTGCTAATAAATGCTCCCCAATCTTTACATCCTGGGAACACAGAAGGCCCCATTTCCCTGACCTTTTTGATGGGTCAGTCATATGGTAAGTCTAGGACAATGCTGTGTGTTTTATTATATTATTGTGATAAAAGCCATGACGAAAGTCAACTTAGGAGAAAAAGAGTTTTATTTCAGGTCTTATAATTCCAGTTAATAATCCATCACTGATAAAAGTTGGGACAGGAACCCAGAGTAGGATCCATGGAGGAAGGCAGCTTACTGGATTACTCAATAGCTCATGCTCTTAGCTTTCTTATATAGCCCAGTCATGCCTGCGTAGGGACAGTGCCACCCACAGCGGGCTAGGCCATCCACCCTCAATCATCAGTCAAGACACTCTCTCCCAGATGTGGCCATGAGAAAATCTGATGGAGGTAATTTTTTTCAGTTGACTTTCTCTTCCTCCCAGTCGATTCTAAGTTGCACCAGTTTGGCAATTCAATCTAATTAGGCCAATATGTCAACAGATATGGCATGTGTCACACTTTCTATGCGCACTACTCTTGATTTTCTCTTCCTCTACTTCAGTGACAGTGGAAACACATGTTAAAACAAAGGCTTCAGAGATGGGAAACGTATACTCCAGATGCCTTGGTTCTGATTATTCTGAGCATCATATGAAACAAGAGCAGCAAACAGAGCTCCGTCACTGTGACCACCAAAGCTGGGGGGAGGGGGGCGGGTTCTCTTGCTAACTGGAGTCAATTCCTGCTGATCCAAGCACATGGGTAAGAGCTGCAGCAAGATGTCTGGAAGGGAAGGTGAGTAAGCCAGAGGAGTCCTAGGAATGGAAACAATACAGGAATTCTATCTCCTTTAGGCCACATACTATACTTTCCTTCAGAAATGGTCTCCATTGGGACATTCTGAAGGACTACTCAATGTCTAGATGCTTCTGTGTTGGAAAGCCTGGGCTCCCACCTTTAGGGTCTCTGTCTGCTGTCCTAGCCTGGAGAGAATGCCTTTGTGCCCGGAGGAAACACCATTTAGTTAACTCCGATTGGCTTTTCAGAACCAGAACCCTAATAAACTAGCCTGCAGCATCTCTCAGCTCTACCGTGAGAGTCACCTCTGTCAGCCAGAGCCCCTTCCAGCCACACAGTCTCTGCCTCTGTCGTGTCTTACTTGGGCTGCCTCTTTTTCAGAGCCAGTTCTGTTCCACCAGGAGTACCACCGTGAGCTCCAACCCGACTCACCTTGTGCCACCCACTCTGAATATACCTCATAACAGAAATAGTATGAGTTCCTTGTTCAAGACAGAGCAGGTCTCTTCCAGCAGGGGTGTACACGCTGAATCTTGACTGTGAAACAGGGCCCAGTTCTGGAACTGTCCATAACCAGCAAGAGAGGTGATGAATCTGAAGTGCCTGGCACATAGTAGATTCTCAAGGTATGTCCCACCTCTCACAACTCCCAACAGAAAGCAAATATAAACTTAAAAAAATGGGGCCAGCTCTTCTCTCCCTAGGCAAGAATAGCTTTGTCTTTGATTCATTCTACATGGCAGCAATGTCTCCTCTAAACTGGAAAACATATCTTATGCCTTTGATGTAGAAGTACAGACACAGCATGCTGGCTTCTGCATAAAAGGAGTGAGATACTTAAAGCATTTGTGACATTGAAATCTCAGCAGGGGGCATGGTTAGGGGAAATGGTGTTTACAAAGTCCCCACATGTGGGCAATAATGAAACAAGAGCTGAAAGACACTGGTCTAAAGACATCTCCAATCCAAACATGGGTAGGCTTTTTGGGCCCCTTTCTCTGAGCCTCTTATTGCCATTTCTTATATCTCTTTTCTCATGTATATCCCAAGTCAATAATTTATGGCAATCTCACATACCCTTTCAGCCCTTGCCAGCCTCTCCATTCTTTGCTGAACTAATCAGCTATTCCCCTGGGGTATGAGCCATGTAGGTGTCTACAGGGAAAATAAGCACCCAGGAGATGACAGGCTGGCCTTGATTTTCAAGACACGACACACGGAACTGGTTCACATCATTTCCAGCAACACTAGGGTAGGATGGAGTGAGTATTCTTCCTCGGACGTATTCCTATACCAGGTCTACCAGGTCAACTCAGAAACGTTCCTTGGGTCAAGTATGTACCTGCAACTACAAACAGAAACAAGTGCTTCCCCTTCAGGTAAGGGCTACAGGTGGGCCTGGAATTAGGATGGTTTGTTGGGATATGGTAGACACTATAGTCTGGCTCCCTAGTGGTATTCTCAAGCTGTATGGCCTAGAAACTGGAAGACTCAATAATGATATTACATAGCAGCAAGGAATATGGAAGCCATCCATAGCATTCTACAGAAGTATGACAAACAAGGAAGCCATAACAACTTGACTTAACCCAAAGCCAAAAGCTTTCCATCTATCAAAGAGTTGAGATCTAGAGATGTCACCCTTAATATGACAGAGAAGCACCTCTGGTTTCTCATGACAAAAAAATGTTCTCCCTTACTTGTGGCTCTAAGATTCTTAACTAACACTAAAGTCCTGGGTGAGAGACACAATAGAGATTGCCTCTCAGCCTAGGCTACAGGAGCCCACATAGTCTTCTGTGTTTCAGGCCCCAGGATTATGGCTTCTTTGTAATGGACTGGGCATAGCATGGAATGGACCTGAGTCCTAGCCTGACTCCTCACAAAAGCTGTGTGACCTTGGATAAGATGCTTTGCCTTTCTGAAAATTCAACATTTTTACTAACACGAAGCTGACAATGGTACTTCCTCCACAGGATTATTGCAAACATTAATGAAAGTCCAGGGCTGATGTCAAAGTTTGGGTCATAGTCCAGTCTCTGTACTTATTAGTGGTCATGCTATCTCCTTGATGTCCCCTGGCAAGTCTATGTCATATGTCTGTCCATTCTATTTCCTGTTTGATTTTTTTTCTAAGAGTTTTCTAGTCCTTTCATCTCTCTAGCTCTCCCCTTACCATTTTCTGTTTCTCCATCTCTCCACATGTGTCTGTCTGCCTCTCTCACCCTCCTGCCTCACACCTTCCTTCAGTTTTACTACTGAGGCACAGAGTGTTTCTCTTCAGGTACAGCACCAGCTCCCTGGATAGAGCAGGCCTTCCTTCTTCGGAAACAAGGGCTCTCACCGTAGCCACTTGGTTCTCAGGCTGTGGTAGGTCGAAGCCCCCTTCACTCTTTAACTTCAAACCTCAAGGTGCTGGTTATATGATCTTTTAAGACACACATCCCAAATGTACCATATCCCTAGGGGCCTCCAAAGGACAGCCAGGACCTAGAGCCTGTGCCCAGGCAGCCTCAAAATCTGAATCAGATCTGAGCACCAGGGCCTTTCGGAACATGACTGTCCTCTCTGTGTGGGGCTCTCCTCAACATACTGCCACTGCCACTGGGAATTAACTGGGGGTAGGAAATGTGTTGATATTAAAAATGAAACAGCATTAGACATGTTGCAAATCCTATGCAGACAATTTCCTTGATAGGGAGAATGTTGACTTAGTTTCTAAAAGAGGCATCACAGAATCCTGTCCTCTCTCAGAAGGCCTTTCCAGAGCTCACAGTCAGGGTTCAGATGTGCCCAGATCCCTTCCAGCCAGAGTGACAGTGATGGGGACCCGAAAGGGCAGGGTCACATCCTGCGGGGCGAAGAGGAGTTTCTGAAGGAGAAAGGGAAAACCACAAAGAGACCTGCTACTCTCCCAGGACTCAGTGTTGATGGGAAGAGCCCCAGGAGCCCCAGTGACGTGAGATGTCCTTCTGTATATGTGCTGCTTTTACTGGAAAATGAATAAATAATGTTTTGGCCAATGGCTTAGCAGAATAAAGCCAGGCAGGAAATCCAAGCAGAGATATAGAGAGAGTGTGTAGGAGGAGTCAAGGAGATACCATTTAGCTGCTGAAGGAGGAAGTACCCTGGAACCTTACCAGTAGGCCATAACCTTGTGGTAATACACAGATTAATAGAAATGGGTTAATTTAACATTTAAGAGCTAGCCAGGATAATGCCTAAGCCATTGGCTGAAACAGCTTTATTCATTATCCAATAAAAACAACACATATACAGAAGGACATCCCACATCACCCCAAAATCCCCAAGTATAATCACTCCTACTGCAATCCTGGCCCGTCCCAGGATACCTTAGCGGAATGCCAACTGTGGTGCATTTAGAAAAATCCATCTTATGAAGCCCACTGTCCAGATGGAAATCAAGGCCTCTCTCCTAAAGCTAAGACCCAAACTACTCAGCTCCTCTCCTCTCTAAGCTCCTGCATATGAGGGAGACAGAGTGGCTAACAAGCAAGCAACTTTGGTGTGGGGTGAGCTCCTCCTAACACTCAAAGGGCTACCTCACTGAGATCCTCACAGCTACCCTCAGCTAGAGTGCTCTCTTCTCTCACTTCAAAAACAGCCTGCATGGAGGATGGAATCTGTTCAATGTCACACAGCAACTAAATGGAAAAGATATGATGGAACTCGAGGGCCCACCCCTTTCCTAAAACCAGCAACATAATTTTCAAAATAATTTTTACTAATTTTCAAAATACTTAGCAATTAATACCCTAGGCACTATGCTGCTAAGTATTTTGCATATATCTCACTTAATTCTACTGTGCACGTGAGGTAACTGTTATTACAATTCCCACTCTATAGATGAATGAAAAGGCCAAAGGATACATAGTCTAGTACATATTACTCAGATATAATATGTTAAGTATATAAACCAAGAACTCTGCTCTGTGCAATAGCCAGGGCCTTCTACCCTTCCAGGGTGTACCCTACACCTGGTCACTTCCTTGTGAGCCCCCAGGGGCTACTGTCCCTAAGGGAATCAGCCCGAGTTTACCTCCAGGCCTGGAGGCACATGCCACTGGGGACTGGTCAGTGGTTTTCCTTAGAAAAACACAGAAGGTGTTGTCAGGAGAGGGCAAAGCTGCTTGCAAACTTCAGGGGTGACTCAAGGTAAATCCATTTCCCTCCTGTCAAGAGAGACTCAACAAGGGTATAATCAGAAGCTAATGTGTGCGCCTGTGATTGCACCCATCACAGAGGTGGCACGTAATTGAACAAGTTCTCCATGCCTGGAGGAGCAAAGCAATGCCCCATCACTGTCAAGTGTCATTCGTCGGGCCAGCGCACACTCGTTTGTAATAAAATTATGGAAATCTTGCCAAAAGGCTGTGGAAAGGACAGAACCTTAAGGGGCAGGACCTCCCCAAACCTCAAATGCATCCATCTTGACCAAAGAGCTTGTTTCCACACAGGCTGGCCATTTTCCTTATAGCCTCTCCTCTACACTCAATGCTTCATGACTACATATTGAGACTAGTATGACTGTGCCCATATGGTCCCTAGGCTACTCCAGCTGACCAGTAACCCCAGGTTCCCAGACACCGAGAAGTAACGCCAGAAGGCCAGACAGGGGACAGGACTTCTGTCTCAGTAGCTGGTAACAAAAGTAATATTGCATTCTTATTGTAAATGACACACTGTACTGAGAAGCATGATCTGGGAAGTGGTCCATTTACTGGGGTCACATATGTGGTAAGTTGTACTTGAATCTGATTCTAAAGTTCATCTCTTAAGTAGTCCTTCCATCTAACCTGCCTAGATGAGATGACATGACTCTACCCTGGACCACAGAGGAAGAAATGGGACAAACCAGGAAAGAGAAACTAGATGCATTGCTAGCCAGCTGCATACACTTCAAGGCATATTTGCATGCACGCATCTATGTTTGTGCATGAGTGTGTGTGTGTGTGTGTGTGTTGTTGTGACAGAGTCTCAGGTAGCTCTGGTTGTTCACAAACTTCCTACTTAGCTGAAGATGGCCTTGAACTTTTGCTCCTCCTGACTCAACCGATCTTGAGTGTTAGGATTTCAGGCAGGTGCCGCCACGCCCAGCTCAGACACTTCTGAGAACTGAATCAAGGGCCTTGGAAAAGTTAGACAAGCACTCTACCATCGAAGCTCCTGCCCCAGCCGCATTCACTTTGTTCTCATATGTTTAGCAACACCCTCTTGCCAGATACTGTTTCTAGACACGTAGGGACACAGACCACGCATGAAGGTACCAATAAGACAATTTCAAAAAAATTACAAATACGTTCAAGAAAACAAAACCACAAAGCCAGAGGGACCAGGGCAGGAAAAGGTATGTAAGTTATTTTAGTAAAAGGGAAAAAATAACTTTGTAAACTGTTCAGGAGCAGACCTGAGTAGCTTATTTGATCAAAGGCTTCCGCGCTGAGTGAGTGAAGACAGAAGAAGACTGCAGAGAGAGAGTCGTGCGGCTCTTGATAAGCCAGGCTCGAGATCCACCAGGGCACATGCGGCAGCTCCGCCATCTTGCACTGTCCCATCTGAAGACTGACACAGAGATCTCTGCGGCACAGCTCCCGGGTTCCCGAGTTCTGCCTAACTGTTGCAACTGGGAAGCGTGGAGGAAAACTGGATCGTACTGTGAGACTTACTGCCTTGAGCACAAGTTCAGAAGTGTTCCTGCCCTAAGAGGGGAAGGGACCCAGCCATCGAAGAGGGGACCCAGCCAGGCTGAGGGGAAAGCCACCCGTCTATTAACAGGGAGTTCATAAGGTCTTCCAAACCAATGACCCTTAATTTCAATCCAATTCAGAGGCGAGCGATCAGGTGATGGAAGAGGAGAGAAAAGGAGGATTAATTCATCTCTCAAGGATATTTTGGTCCTGAAAAGTTACAAAGATGAATTCATTTGTAAGTCATAATGATTTGCTACCAGAAGAAGCAATTATCTTGAAGTTTATTTGGCCCCAGGATCAATTTTTATTTAATTGCTCATCTCTCTCCTGGAAATCCAAGCAGTCAGTCTCCCTCTGTCTGGGTTTCTGTCTCTGTATCTCAGCGCTCCGTCTTCCCCTTCTGCTGTTCCTCCTCCTTCCTTTCCTCTCTTCCTTCTCTCTTCCATCTCTCCTTAGCGAATCCCAATGACCTGTTGATTTCACATTTCCCAAAGAACTGCCGCTCTCCCCTCACCCTCTCTACGTAGCACTGGTCCTCGTTCTCAGTTGCTTACTTCCTACCATCTTTTGTTAACATCAAAGAACTTGTCACTGTCTCAATGCTTCATGCTGATTCATTGCTTTGGGGAGACCCAGCTCTTCTCCTGGAAACACAAGATGAGTAACCCAGAGCTGCTGCTTACCATCACTGACTCTCTGCCCTACACCAGACCAATGGCCGTCAACAGACTGGGGACAAGGAGGAGTCAGTGGGCAAAAGTCAGTGAGCACCAGCATGCATGCTCTCAGTCTGTATTAGCCCTCACAGCAACCTTCCTTCATGGCAGCAAATGTTTATACTTTACAAAGGAGAAGACTGAGGCGTGGAGGGTAATCACGGAACTTGCTCAAAGCTGCAGAGATAGATAGTAAAACTGACAGGACTGCAAATCCCGTAATCTAATTCCAGAATCCCAGCATTTCTGATTTCTGTATTTGGGGAGTAAGTGTTGACTGAGGAAATTAATGAGTGATGATGCAATGGCTATTTAGGGGTTCCTGTTTTGCTTCTGGGGATTTAAGATATGACCCAGAACTCTTCACACAGCTGCACATCACTTCTGTTGCCCATGCTTACTCTAGGATGTGCTGAAAGGTTAGCACTCAGAGCCACACCTAACCTCTATCAGCCATACTCACTCCAGGACCCGTCCAAAGGCCAGCACTCAGAGCCACACCTCACTTCCCAGCTCTGCCTTGGCTAGGTGGTGGCTTTGCCTCGATGTCCTCAAACTATGGATTGAGCCCAAGAAAAGCCAAATTGAAGGTTCTGAAAAACAGGTTTCTGACTTGGCGGGTCTAGTAGATCTGAGTCAGCTTCCTTCTGACCAGAAAACAAATCCCAGTCAAAGCATGATGTAGGGGCTTCATAGCAGTGTCTACCCCTTGGGTCAACAGACAAAGGCAAAACAAATATCCCAGAGAACATATGATAGGTGATAGAAGAGGGGAGAACAAGTTGTTTTTCCTACATAACAGGTAGAATGGGGATAGGCCAAGTGAGCTACTGTCACCATCACAGGTCTTGTCACTTACACACCCTGCATGCAGCATGTCACTCCCACCCACAGTTTCTAGGACTTGACTGTGGGTTTCTGTTTGGCCTCCCTGATCACCGCTCTACATTCATGCCTTAAACATGTGCCGTACAGTCAGTGCTCGGTAAATAATTCCTGATGTGTGGATGAGGGAGCCCCAACCCCAGTTGACTCGACTTTCAACTACTCATCCTCCATGACTTCCAGGTGAAATCTGCCTCCATACCCAGACATACCCATGGAGCCATGGAGTCATGGACACACTTATGTACGGCTGATACTAGACCCCCCCACCATGACAGGGATGTTTTCAAAGACACTGGGGCAAGAAAGGCAATGTGAGGACGTGAAGGAAGAGCAGTAGATCCTCTAAAATAGTTGAGTGCAAAATAAATTGTCCTACTGAATCTGTTATTTCACAGACTCAGGCCAGCTCCAGGTGATGCGGCTCCACTGAGTGATTTCCAGAGCAGTCATGCAAAAGTCAAGTGTGCTTTCACCAACATCAAACAAAGACATGGCAGCTTAGCACTTCCAAAGCAATTCTCCCTCAGCTCTGACCCTTCGCTCTGAAAGCCAACTTAGTAGGGAAAGCATGTTGGTTACTAATCTTGGCCTGTCCTTCCCTCCTTCTTATTTAAAAAGCCTTACAGCTGTACTTCCGGTCATTCATTGTGTTCTTGTCCCTCAGCCTGAAGGACATCTCATTTTGTAATTGATAACTAGAATTTTTCTTCAAAATTCAGCGAAGGCATGCTTCCTGTTTTGCTCATCCATATTGGGATGCAATAGGAACCCTCTACTCTAATGGAGAATGGGAGGATGCGCCCTTGTAAAGAGTGTCTCTTCTAACCACCTTGACTGTTGAATAGAGGAACTGACCCAGTCAGCCATATACACAGGCACGGACCACCATCTGCCACAGTTAGCTAAGGAAAAAGACTAGGTGTGGCTGCCGTATTCTCTTGAAAGAGGAAGGCTGTTTCACACCACTTCATGGGGGAAGTCAGTAAACCACGCTGGCAGGCTGCTAAGAGCTTTCAACAAATAATCCCTGATAGTACCACAGCTGAAATCAGCTAACACACAAGTTACGATAGTTCAGAAACTACACCGAGTTTGCTTAAAACAGCTTGTTCTCATGATGTTCCTACCAGACAGATGCATTTTAGTGACCCCCTTTTACAGATAAAGAAGCTGAGGCACGTGATGGTTGGGCTGCCCATGCAAGGTCAGCAGATCTCAAAACTTAACAGACTTGTTTACAGATTGGCTCTGGTGAGCACACGTCTGCACATACTCTGTAGTTTTACTGGGAATCACTGGAACAAACAGGTCCTTTACCGTGGATCTTGCAGGCTCTTTAGTATATGAATGTGCATGAACGTACCACAAGGATGGGGTCTCTAACCTTCTCCAGACTTTGAGGGGAGCAGGATACGCTTCAGTGTGATTTCAGAAGCAGCATGTCTGAGTACTTTAAGTTAGAGAGAACTGCTGAGCTGGAACCTTCAGCTCACTCCTGCTTGATCTGAAAAGCCTCATTCCTCTCTCTCTCCAAACCCCACCCTTTGAGAGAATCTCCAACAGGAAAAAGGTGCCAAACATTCCAGCTTTGCATTCTTGTTGGCTGCAGCAGCTCCTTCCCTGAAGTTGCCAGTAACCCAAGATTTCACCTAAAGCAGTCAGTTTTTGACCATACTTAGGCACAAATGCTGCCTGCGGAGGACACATCATCACCCCTCACCTCCAGGGTGTATAGTTTGGCCACGTGACTTCTCCGACCCCAATCTCTGAGGCTGGAGGACTCAGGTGGGAGTTGCTGTGCTCAAATAAACCTGTTCTTTTGCTTTTTTAGTTTGGCCTTATTTGGCTTACTGCATCAGTGGAGAAACATATTATGGCATTACAGAAAATCTATTAAGAACCACCTGAGCTGGGTGGTGGTGGCGCACGCCTTTAATCCCAGCACTCAGGAGGCAGAGGAAGGTGGATCTCTGGGAGTTTGAGGCCAGCCTGGTCTACAAGAGCGACAAGCTTCACTGGTACAGCAAAACCCTGTCTTGAAAAACCAAATAAGTAAATAAATAAAAATAAAAAAAATTAACCAACTGCCATTGCTTCTTAGAAATAAGTAGCCATTGTCTTCCATACTCTCAGCCTTCAGACACTCTTGGTCACATGTTAAATGAAGTCCAAGATACCCCAGGAAGGTGGGGACTCGGGGAAGAAGGTCAGACTGGCACAGTCCTGGCAAGCTGAGTGAGACCCAGATCAGATCATTTGGGAAATGAATAGCCCTTTGAATATAAGTTAGGCATCCAGTGGGGGCGATGGTCCTTGCCTGTAAGAAAGGCAGCTTCCCCTCTCTCTTAACCAACAGGCTTCTGGAATGTAGTTCCGGGATACCCTTAGCAGACAAGGATATGGAAGAACATACTGATTGTTCCGGAAGGGACCTGACAGAGAATTAGACATGAAATTTCCCAAGGACTTTCAGAAACTGCCACAGGTAGACAAAAGTAAGCATTCTGTTCTGAGGATGGACTGTCACTATTCTTTGGAGGACATTTTTGCATTGCTGGCTGTACTCAAAACAGCACTGAGATTCCAGATAAAAGCTGCCCCTCCCTTCCTTTTCTCTCAGCAAATCAAAAATCTGATGCTAAATTCCTTGAAACTAATACTAAAACCAGGAAATCTTCAAATATTAAGATGATGTTTGCCTTAGAAAATGAATTCCATCACTCTGCAAACACTTTCACAATATAGACCTGAAACGTTCCCTTCTGTGTCTGAATGTGTGTGTGCCTCCAATCCATATGCTGAAATCCAGTCACTAATGTGACTGCGTTAGGAGACAAGTCTTGCGAAGGTCATGGGGTCAAGGTTGCAGAGCTCCCCACAAATGAGGTGAAGCCTTTTTCACCCTGACTACAAAACAAGGTATCATCTAACAAACAGAAAGAAAGGCCTTAGCAGAAATGGACCCTTCCAGAACATTGATGTTGGACTCTCAGCACCTTCTTAACTGTAATAAGTTTCTGTTGTTTATAAGCTTCCTGGCCTGTGGTATTTTGTTATAGTACCCTCATTGATCCAGCACTCCTTATCCTCCCACAGATGGGCCAAGGGTGACGTGAGGCCCTTTCCTAGGGCAGATGTAAAGACTCAGGGAGTCAGTAAGTTGCTTCCAACGCCATGAAGGAGTCCACAGCAGAACTGGGGTTGAAAAATGAAGTGAGTTCCTCTTCTTCTCATCCTCTTTCTCTACAAGAACATTGTCAACAGTTCTTTCCTATTAGGAATCAGTAGAGAAATCATTAGCCAAGGTTAAAAGGAAGACCCAGCTTTGGTTTCCCTGATTTCAGTTTAGATTAAGGCCATAGTGACATCTCAGGAGCACGGTGGTTACCCTCTCTGAAGTAGGAAAATAGCCTCTCCAACTTGCAGGATCTAAGATCAACCTTTGGGAAAATGTGTTATTATCAAATTTAGGAGTTTTAATCTTCAAGTGAGTTATACTGTTGGATGTGCCCACTGCACAGGCCTGAATACAAAGGCACCTGGAAGATGACATGTAATAGACACGAGAATGAATGTGTTTACAAAAGGCAACTATTCATCTTTGTTAAAGAAAAAAAAAACTATCCACTATATGATTGCTGCAGTTGACACCTCTATTTGTGGTGAGAGAGGCTCAATGACAGGGCAGGCCTTGACCCCCGAAGGTGGGCTGGATAGAGAGAGATGTACAGGTATTTGTGACTAAGCAAAGGGACTTGGGGTAGCTGGGAAACCTCATGCACATCTTTGGCACACTAATCAAGCAGGATGCACACAGATGCTCAAAACAGCCCACCCAGTAGTCAGTGCTTACCAATTCTAACGTTACCTCCAGGAATCTGCCTAGAAGTCAAATCAGTTTCTATTAATACTCCAGGGTGGGGATATAGATCAGACAATAAAGCACTTGCCTTGCAGGCATGAGGACCTGAGTTCAACTGCCCAAAAATATATGTTTTTAAAAAGCCAGGCAGGCTGGGCAACACAGTAGAGCTGACCCTGTGGGCAAAGGTGTGAGTGAACCAACCCCAGTGTTGTGAGAGTATGGGAGAGCTACCCCCAGTACTCATCTGTCATGTGGTAGCATGGGTGGGGAAGAGATGCCCCTGTCCCCACCTAGCAATGTCTGAGGTAGGTGGAAGAGCTGGTCTTAAGATTATAAGAGTTGGAGAACCGTCCCTGCCCCTTATCAGCTGCAGCACAGGGGAAAGTGGCCCCTACAGCTTGCCTGGGCATCACAGCAGAGCTGGTACTGATGGTATAGGTATGGAAGAACTGACCCTGAGGACACAAAACAGGAGAAGTGGTCCCACCCCTTACACAGTGTTGTGTGTTGATGGACTCCAACATCCACCTCATCTGCGATCTGGTGGAGCACAGGCAGGAAGTGGGGATCATCCTGCAGACCAATTACCACGACACAGTGCAACCACAGGACGTCCAGGAAGAGTCCCAGTATGGGCCCAGGGTCGATGGTGTAGCAGAGACCAGGGTCCTCAAACAAGACCATGGATTCTTTGTGATGAATGCCTGCATGTATAAATGTATGGATAAAGGGATTTACAGTGTTACTCCCTGTGTCACACTGTACCTTCCACAATGAGAGTTTTCCTTTCTTCCTCCCCTCTTTTTTCTCTTAAATTATGTTTTGTTTTATTCTGGTGTGAGTAGGGAGAGATGCTGGGATTAGGAGACATGATGTGAAAGACACAAAGAATAAATAGGAAGGAAGGAAGAAAGGAAGAAAGGAAGGAAGGAAGGAAGGAAGGAAGGAAGGAAGGAAGGAAGGAAGGAAGGAGGGGGAGGAAGGGGAGAGAGAGGGAAGGAGGGAGAAGTAGGGAAGAAGCCAGGCATGATGCTTCCAATACTAATCTCAGCCCTAGGGCTTGCTTTCTTGCCTACTTGGAAAGTTCTAGGATAACGAGGGACTCTTTGTCATAAAGAAGTGGGAGAGTATCTGAAGATTGTGAACAGAGGTCATACTCTGGCCTATACATGCATAAAGATGCCCCCACATTTGCACATATACAAAAGAAATATACTGCAATCAAGAAAGGAACCTATCAAGATTCTAATTGCTACCCCATTAGGTAGATGATCCTTAAAAGCCCCTTCCTCTGCATTGCTCTCATCACAACCCTGTCCTGAACTGAGCTCAACAGTCCTGACTTTGCTCTCTCCTCCTTGGCTGTGTCCTTCATGCCAGAGACAGCCTCATTGACATTCTCCCAGTCACTGCGAGGATCTCAGAGTCATACCTGGTGATGGTGAGGACTCAGTGGGATGATGCTCTGGGGACATGGGGATTGCTCACTGGTGACTCAGAGCCTGACTCAGCTGCTGGGGGCAGCTTGTGGGGGTGGGACAGAAGGCCAGCAGGCTGGGCTTCCCCCTCTCTCCCTTCAACCAGTTTTGTTGCTATCCCCTGCTATATGCTGCTATGTAGCCAACATGTCAAATGAACCAAGATTCTGAAGGACAAAGAAATAACTTCAGAAGACCCAAGAAGATGCTTATTGAAGACTTTATTCAAATGGCTACAGAAATGTAAGTCATGATTACATTTCTTGCTGCAATACACTGAGAGTATTATAAATCCTCAAGCGTTTCCTTGGTGATGATACTGGAAAAAAATCTCATTTTTATGAGATCAATTGACACAGAGATGAGGAAAGGCCAAAAGATGGACACATACACACATGTGCACACGCACGCATGTGCGCGCGCACACACACACACACACACAGACTCCTATCCCAGGTTGAGATTCTCAGGCTGCCTCAGTGAACTCAACTACCATGATATTTGGAGAAATTTATCTTCTGGTTCTGAGATTCTAGCCTCTGGAGGAATCTAGACTTTCTCTGCCAGACTCTAGCCTGCCTGGTAAGTCAACCACAGATGCACAGAATCCTATGACTCCCCCACCCTCCACCCCCATTCTTGTTAGAAGTTTTGAGCACTGTCATGCAGATACATCATCCCTCACAAAACCAGGCTCTGTCCCTCTGATCTCAGATCTCTCCAGGCAGGTGGGGAGTTTCCTTTGCTTCATCAATCCAACCAGTCAGCCAATGCTAGCCCTTGCTTTTCCTCCCTTCCCAAGTAAGGAAAATTAAGAAGCCTTTTCCGAGGATGTGAACACAACTCTACAAATAGACTTAATGAGTCACTCTCAAAAGTAGGTCTGGAGGGTCCCCGGGAGATCTATAGGCTTCTTGTGATATTCATGCAGTCACGTTTATCCCCTTGCATCTATTATCACTGAGTAATCTATTGACATTTAACAGTGAAGCAATAGCAAACATCAGCCCAAGGCTATCCAAAACAATTCTGTTCTCCCAGTCATGTCTGATCTGTGGTTTTTGGAGCTGAACGACTAAACCAAGTTATGTGGAGTAGATTTGTCCACCAGAGGGATTCATAGGCAGATACTTTCAAATTCAGGTTAGATAGGATTACTTAAATGTACTTGACCAGTGCTGACTTTTTAGGCAATATGCCTGAATATTTCTCCTAAATCCTATCACAGGAAGCTTCCACCCAGACTTTCTCATGGCATTCAACGCAACTACTAACGCCCAAGGGTTACATATGTTTTCACCAATGGGTGACAACATATGTATTATGCTGTCAAAAGGCAGGGTGCAAATTAGGAAGAAAACTGCTCATTGACATTCTCTAAAATGATTTTTTTCTTCTTTTCATTGAGTGCTGATGCTAGATCGAGAAACAATCTTTATTTTCCTGGTCTAAACGTGGATTGGCTATGGGGAGTGGGGAACACAAGCAGAGTTAAGAAAGGCATACTAGGCCCTTGGTGGTCCATGACACTATGAATCATATACTATGGACGTTCAACACTCCTTCCTTTTTCTACCAATTCCTGGCTAGGACACCTTATTCCACTAATGGAAATGTTCTCCCAAAAAACAGTCACACTTAGTACTTGAAAAATAGCTAGTGCAAATGAGGAATAAAACTTGTAAGTCATGTGTGTGTGTGTGTGTTCATCATGTGTGTGCCGGCACATATGTTACAGAGTGTCATTCCTCAAGAGTCATCTACCTCGGTTTTGTGTTTGTTTGTTGTTGACACAAGGTCTCTCATAGGTCTAAGCTTACCTTATTGAGTTGGGCTGGCTGGCCAGGGAGTCTCCACTTCCCAATATCTGAGATTATAAACACACATCACCTGATAAACTTCTTTTTTCTAAACAGGTCTGGGGATAAAACTCGGGTCCGCATGCTTTACGGGGACGAGGCATCTCCCTTACTCCTGTACTTGGCATTTCATTCAAATACGATTAACATGTAGCTAACGGTCACTGCATTAAAACATAACACCTTAGGGGATGATGTGTGCATATTGATAAAATAAATGCTGCTCTTTCTGGGTGAGCTATGTCTGTAGCCAGGTTCTTCAGAATATGGGCAAACAGAACTTCCAAGCTTCTTGATGCTCTAGCAAAAGCTATTCCCTGGCCACTTCTCTAGGTACTAGATACTGCAGAGCATCTGCTGGGAGGAAGACAAAGAACTTGGAGATGAGAAAACAGCCAAAGATATAAACATATTAGGGGCAAACAGAGCTGCAGCCTGGCCAACAGGTTGGTAATTCAGAACACAATGGCCTTTCTGACATCTCTGGAAATCGGATTGCCAAACGGGGAACATCAGTCTCTTCACGTCTGCAGCAAACGCTCCCTTGAATGCAAAATTACAACTTGGTGACTATTTGGGATCCATCCTTCTGTATTTTTTATGATGCTTAAAGGAGATTAATGGGACAATCAAGATATTACGGATGAAAACCACATGCATTTCAAATGAGACTGTGACAAATGGCTGGAAAGTCTCTAGAATAGGCAACGGGAGCCCTGAACTGGGGAACACTTTACTGTGGTATGCATCCTCATCCTGGTAATTACCCCTGGGCATACGACATCAAGAGAGCACACAAACTTGCCCTGGCATCCACAAGAAAAAAGAAGGAGCCTGTCATTAAGCAATTATAAGGTCCAAGGGGGACAGTGTTGGCACTAAGCACTGAAGCACAAACAGATTCAGAAGAATCCCATTATTATTAAGCAGTTCAATCAACATAATAATTATTATAATGGCTGGCATTTATCAAGAGTCTGTTATATGACAGACAATCTATATGCAATGACTGTAAGGCTCCTGGCAACAATCCATGGTGCCATCTGTTTACATACTAATAGTGCTTAGTAAGCAGGAATACGAATGCTTTCCATATATTATGTAGGTGTATGGGGATATATATATATATACAAGTGAATACTTATCGTGTTATATATCTAATCAAAATTACAATTATTTTTAGGTAAACATCTTATATATACACACATACATACATAATATATATTATGCATGTATATATATGATATATCATGTATGTAATATATACATATATATATATATATATATCTTGGTGGTCTGAATGAGATAGATCTTCCACTGTCTCAGGTATGTAAAAACTGGGTCCCCAGTCAGTGGTGCTGTTTAGGGAGGTTTGGTGGGGGGGTGACCTTACAGGAAGAAGTATGCCTCACTTGAGGCAGGCTTTAAAATTAAGACTCATGTGACTTCTAGTTCTCTCCCCACCCCCTCGGCTTTATACTTGAGGTTGAAGAAGTTAGCTCTCAGCTTTCTAGTCGTACCACCGTGCCTGCCACCTGCTACCATGCTGTCCCCATCATGGACTTTAACCCTCTAGAACCATAAGCCAAAATATACGCTTTCTCCTGTAAGTTGCCTTCATCATTGTGTTCTATCGCCACAACAGAAAAGTGAGTAACACTTATCTACCAATTGATAAAATGAGGATGGGCTCATCCAGTTCTCACATCAACCCTACATCATGTGGACAGTGCCTGATTCCATCATTCACTGACAGAACAACTGAAGACAGAAGTATCTGCCATCCTGCATCTGCCTAGCTATGCTGGAAGGAGAAAGGCACATGCTGAATGAATGACTGACTGACCCATGCATGCCTGATCCATGGTAGAGTGGGGCATGCACCCAGGTCTAGCTCACCATGCAGCCAGCATGCAGGTACTGCCACACTGAAGAGTGTGTTCTGTGTCCCTGGGACACATTACTGCTTCTCATAAAAGTGATGATGCCTGGAGTTGAACCCCAGGCCTGACAGCTACCACCAATTACTTGCCTTCTCTTGGGCAATCCTATCTCAATTATGATTCCACATATCTTAGTGCTGAGCTAACATTTTTAGACACTTCTTCCTTTCATCGATGTAGGTCATTTTGGAAAACATTTCCCTTCCTTAATTTGCCACTCCATGAATTTAGCTGCCCTTCTAGGGAGGGGGTGGTGGTGGTAGTGTTGTAAGTATCAAGTCACCAGTCTCCTTTGAAGACACCCCTGAACAAGTCCGAGAACAGTTTTTTACTGTAAAGTTCTAGATTATTCTGTGTAGTCTTCTTGCCAGTAGTATGCACCTCTCTGACTTCCAGAGAAGGTGAGACTGTTGCTGTAAACATAAACCATGGCAAACATCTCCTTGATGCCTTCTCTTAATATGGATGCTTTTCTAAGGATCCCCTGGTCACTTCCTCATGGCCCTAATTCATGGCCCCAATACCCCAGATTCCATTTGAGGACCCCAATGGTGGAGAACAATTGAGTCTGTCGATGGTCTTTATCCTGTGGGAACAAGGATTGTTTGGTTCAGGGGTGGTCCCATGAGCCAAGAAAGTCCAGTAACAGTGTCTCTCAGTCTTACACTAGCACTGCTAGCATAAAGATGGGCTTCTTTCCTGCTGGGCATTGTAAAGGAAGGATATAACAGAAACAAACATCTGAGGGGCTCCAAACAAGCTTTTATTTAATGACCACATCATAGTGTTAGACCAGACAATAAGAAGAAAAGAAGTCAGACCCTAAGAAGATTCTATCTAGTCAACAGAGCAAACAACCCCTTAAGTCACCTCAAGTCTGTGTTTCCCAATCAGAGGAGATAGCAAATCCTTGTTATCTGCAGCTAGTTTATTAGGTTTCTCCTCTCTACAAATGAAAATATAAATGTAAATCTTTGGGGCCATCCATATGAAGAATAAAGACAAAAGTTAAAGGTGACCTCCTGTTTCCTAAACCTGACAGCCCCATCTCATAAAAAACTCATGCACTACTCCATTAAAGAACAGACTCTTCCCACACAATACTCACAAGGGAAACTCCTCCTCACTCATCAAGACCCAACTCAGATGTCCCTTTCCGTTTCCCAGACTACACTCGGGCAAAATTAATCACTTCCTGCTGTTTTATTCCCATTGCAATGTATTACTCATTCACTTATATAAATATTAAGGCAAAGCTATTACATATAGCTCAAGCATAGAGAACATATCTTTTTTATCTCTACATATATCAACCCACACATAGGAACATGGATACTGAAGCCTCTACTTGACATGAACTCAGACAGCCACATGCCGCGATGGCTGTTTCCTCTCCTATAAAACAGACATAAACAGACTGTTATTAAGACATGGCTTCACATGGAATAGTCAGCTACCTGGAACATTAGTAAGCTAGTGGCAACAGGCAGTTATAAGAATTTCTTTAGGATTTGTTTAATAAAAAGTAAAATTAAACTGATAGGGAAATACATTTAAAAATCTTTTCAAAACTATTAGCTCAGTGTTGACAGCCAAAATTACCATTTGGCCTTGAAGACAGAAGCAATCTCTTAAATCTGTGATTGGGGAACAAGTAAGTGTGGGCTTAACACTTGTCTTTGCCTTCATCTATAGGACCAAATCCATGTTGTTATATTAGGCTCTGGAGGCCCTCTCAACATGTAGCAAGAGGACGGCAAGAGAATCCTAACAATAACAGGTATATTACAGAAAAGGAAATAGACAGAATGATCTTAATGAAATGTGGATCATCCCAGGGCTGGCCCTGCAAACCTGTGTGAGCAAACCATATCAAATTGATAGTTTACCTTCAGTGACAAGCATCAGTTGCTGCTTCTGGAAACAAAACTTGACCTTATCCTTTGTTCTCCAACCCTCTAGTTCAGGTATGTCCCTACCTCCACCCCCAGAGTACCTGCCCAAGCATGACAAGCCCAGGAAGTCCACCAGGTCTGTCTTCCTGAGGCCATCTTCACTGGTTCTAGAATGAGCACATCAACTAATGTGAACCAATTAAAGTCAAGCTGTAGGTCTCGGCTATAAGAGCTGTATGTGAAAGAGAAATTCTTTTCAGTAAAGGTTTTCCATTCAGAGGAAGAAAGGGTATGTCATGCACTTGACTCTGCCCTGGGACCTCATGGAAGAAGCCAGTGAGCACTTACCCAACACAGAAGAAAGCAGAGGTAAGAGACAGAAGGCAAACTGGAGGGAACCAATTATATCAAGAAGCAATACAACATCAGACAAGCAATCCATGTTCTAAGACAATTGTTGTTTGCTGACAGCCATTTGGCAAACTTCCAAAGCCTGCCCAACCCTGCTTTCCTCTAGAAATTCAAGGTCCAAGCCCACCTCTACCCCTTACACTCAGTCATCTTCCCCATCTCCAAGTCTCATACTCCCATGCCTTAGGCATAATGCAATTTGTATGTGTCCTTCCCATCGTCATTCTAGTAACAGCTTCTTTCCTAGATGGAAATCATCAAACCTTCAGAGGGAGAAGAATACATTCAAAGCTTCCCTACATCAGCTATTTGATTCATCACCTTCCCCTTAATAACTTAAATTGAGAAGCTTCCACTGTATCACTTCCTCCCACCACCTGCACACAAAAGTTCTCATACAAACCTTTCTCCACTGGTATGCTCAAGAAGGCAATAGCAGAGTTAAGACTAAGAGTCAGAGGTGTCTGTCTGTCTCTGCTTAGAACTCTCTGAGAGACAGGAATGATGAATGTAGCCTTGGTGCCAGACCCACGCTTGGGTATTTCATTCAGCACTTTCTATCCCTTCTCCCCTGCTGCTTCCTCATTAGCTGAATAAAAAAATGTCTCTTAAGGAAACATCTTCATTGTTTATCTAGCAGAGTTCTCTGCTTTTTTGGAATACATGAGTTACTTTTAAAAAATTAACGCTCCCCTGAGATACAATATTTTAAATGAAGGGAAGGCTGGCCTTTCTCAAACTCTTGTTTCCTATATTCAAATTGATGCTTTATAAGTTCCAGAGACTGTCACTCTGATAAAGACAGCTCTCAGTTGCACTGCCAGGCACAGCGTCCCTTCACTGCTTAAAAGAGCCAGAGAAAGATGACTCACAAATATGATCTGGGAAAATTCAGAAAGAATAATGGGAGAATGCAAATGTCAGCTTCCAAAAGAAAGAGTGGCTCAGAAGTAGAGGAGAAGAGGGTAAAACAGGCTGGGGGTCCTGGGGCCATGAGTCACATAGGCAGGGAAGAATCAGAGGAACTAGAAAGAAAAAGTCCCAGTCCCTGATGACCTTTCCTATATATAACATGCAAGCCCCTTTTCCTCCTCAGCTTCGAGATCTGACTCCAGCATTGTTCTCCAGACACAGACTTTGTCTGGGAGCATGCCAAATGATACTACCCTCAACCCAGTCTTCTCCAAAGCAAGTCCATGAACACTCTCAGGATGCTCAATTAGGATTCATTGGGAATTGGTAGTAAATGGTCAACATAATATGATGTCCAACATAAGGAACGTCATGTATCATATAAATTATTTCCAAGGTCTCCCTACTAGTTCAAAGGAATCCATGTCTGGTTCTCCTTTGTCTTTGACCCTATCATAGATATATTATCTTCATTGCTCTAAGTTTTGCCTTTGAAGTCCTCTCAGTCAGCCCATCTGTTATGCAACAGCTGGTGTCCTGACTACTCAGTGCCTGCCACGTGTTCTGTTCGTGCCCACGCTATTTACGCAAGTTCTGATTCTTGGAGACAGCAAGGGTCAGGTGCAGCACTTTCCAGTTCTCATCCCCGAGGAGGTGTTGTCCTGCCAGGTCTTCCCCACTGTGCTCAGGATCAACTTTCGAGTCTTGTCACAGTGGGGTCAAGATGGGGTACAAGATGGGGTGCATACCACCCAATAGGCATCACACTGCTTGGCTCCCCTTTGCACCTCCCAGGTTGGAATCCTTCTGCTCAAGCCTTCGGAACATCCCAGCCCAGGATGGTTGCTTCTGCAGGAGCTGGCAGGAAGGGTTATGCCCTGGGAGGAGGCAGCAAGAGTGGTTAGGTCTGAGCCAGCCTGGCAATGACAGTACAGCTACTGCTCTCTCTGTTCAAACCAGTGCTGGTTCTTTGAATGTGGCATCTGTCAAGGCTCAGTGAGGATGACAGATGTCTCCCTGCTCCAGGAACAAACAACAGAGCCCTGTGGAGGTGACAAAAACAACCACAGTCAAACCAGAGCAGAGAGGTGCCGATCTCTGGGAATACTCAGAAGAACAGCGTAGGAGTCCAAGTCTACCACACACCTGCTCCCACAAAGAAAGCATGCTCTCATTATGAAACCTCCGAATGAGAAGGTGACTCCAGGAAACAGTGTGGTGCCTGGGTGGCCTCATTCATCAACAGATGAGCTGCTCATTCAAGAGACAATATATGTATAGGAATAAGAGTCCCTCCCCCACCCCCAGCAACACAACTGCTTAGATACAGTTAATCCCCCTTCCATGGGGAATATCAGCTGGGGAGGTTGAACCAATTTAGGATGTGTCATCATCCTGAGTCAGCTCTAATCCCATGTGCCCCGATTAGATCACACATCTATATATGGATCTCCTATCTATAATGTGGTACATTGTAGGAGCTCAGTGGATAACTATTAAATGAACAGATACATTCCAAGGCAAATGAAGGGGGTGAGAAGAAAAGACAGGAGAAAAGGAGACCACTAAGTGGAATGAAATGATAAGAATAATTAGAGACATCAACTATAAATACAGGAACTAATCTGAGGAAAGCACACAAGAGAATCATCTCATTATGTATTCTAAATTATGCCCATGATGTCTGCAATGATTTTTGGTACCAACACAACAAGAAAAAGAAAGAGGCTACCCCAGGCTCAAAGGAATGCATGGTGTTGTCTTGGAAAAGAAGACAGATGAACCAATAGACGCAACACAATGACATAGATGATCTGGGACAAAAGCTTGGGCTAAAATGCAAGTGGCTTTCCGGAGGCACTGATGACCAGAGGACCTTGCAGAAAGGAGCAGCCTGGGGGAAGCAGGGAGTCATTGTTCACAGGTAGTGCTGAATCCTGCTCCTCCTTTAGGACCAGATGCAAAGGGCGGCAGTGGGGCTTCCCCATCTCTGAGGCTGCAGTCAAGCTAGGGAAGCGACTCCCGCTTTGGTTTCTGAACTCTCTAAGAAGCAAAGGCAGCCACATTTAACAAAGTCTTACTCTGCCTTGACCTGTGCAATGTAGGGAGAGCCACTGGGGAGCAGCTAGGAATGCAAATGTCTTCCCCCCAACCCAAGGGTTTCAATGTTCCTCAGATGTGGCTCGCTTCTTCCCACTCAATCTCCACGTATGTTTCTTGAATGACCAAAGGAAAACACAGTAAGCTACTGAGTCAAGCCATTCTGACTCTCTACCGCAGCCTGGACATTTACAAAGAACGTGGAAAAGGAAAGCAGGAGTCAGAATTTCTGCAGGCCACAGGGTCTTTCAGCATCAAGGTGACGGAACTGGAACCATGCTTGGAGTATCTGAAAGAGGAACCCTGGGCTCTCAAGTTATAGGAAAGGTGCTTTTCTGAACATTGCTGGGCTTTGGAGCCATGATGGTGAGAGTCCAAGCTTAAAATCAGCAGCCTTACAGCTTTCTGACCCTGGACAAATCACTTAACCTCTGAGCATTTGTGCTCCCAGCTCTGCTGTGACGCTAACACTTGTTGGGCAGGGAAATTGCTAGAATTAAATGTGAAGAGATCTACATTTCTGCTGGTGAGAACAGGTAAGTGGAAGCTGCTGGGTATTTTAACTACTATTAGTACCACATCCATCCGCATCATCAGATATAGCTCAAGCAGAGCCCCACCTTAACAGCTCTGAATTCTAGTCCTTCTGCTTCCATAGACAAGGATGTGAAGGTCCACCTTAGCTTGAACTAGAACTAGAGGGGTCAGTCCCTAGTCATGACTGTCCACTACATGACACCTTCTTTGCTCGAAGGCCTTGTGCCATTTGACTAGAGTTCTGTTGGCCTTCCAGTAACAAGGCTGCCCCTGAATTTGCTGCTGCTAAGTCAAGGTAGGAGGAGAAAGTGAGCTGAGAATCTAGAACAGAGACAATAAGAAAGGTATCCCTGCCTTGTTCTTCTGCTACCTCCCATGCCACAGCTGTGATTGTAAAGAGGAGGGTCATGAATGGATCTTACCAAGAGTATCTATGCCAGGTAGAAATGGGAGCCCCTCCATCTCTGTGCATCTTCATGTGACCCCTTATTAAGGGCAAAGTATAGCTCGGGCTGCTGCTGGGCTGTGAGAAACAGAGCTGAGATATCGGCATTAACAATCTGAGGCATTCAGGCAGCAGGCACCCAGGCACCTCCTCAACCCTGCATACAAGAGCTGGCAATGCAGCTTAGGCAGGTGATATCATTTCTGACACAGTCTAGGCAAACCCGTTGCCTTGGAGCTGTGCCCATCTGTAGCTGGTCCAGGTCCAGGGTCTCCCTCAGCAGGCTTCTGGCAATAAAGACTGTCCATTAGCACCTAAGTTACCACTCCTGCGCACTCTACTCCCTGAAGACCTTTCAGATCCATTAGCTCACACAGCCCCTAAAAGGCTGGGAAAGGGAAGGTCAGACTGACCCTGCACTGTGGAAGGCAGGATGGCTCCTGACCATGCAGAAGCAAACTCTGACCTTCCCACAGCATCCTTAAGATCAAGGACATATACTGGGGAGGAGGCATCGCTGTCATTACCCCTTGTGTACACACACTAAGGTAGCAGGGATGGATTTTGAAATAAGGGAGAATGAGCTAGGAAGATGTGCATTCAAATCCTACGTCTACTGTTGTCAGCCTGTTTGTGTCTTCGGGTACCTGGTGACGCCACTGTGAGCCTCACTATCTCCATCTGAGTAAGGGAACCTGCTGGGAGAGAAACATGGGATGACAGAGGAATATACGGTACCTGGAAAACAGCACACTCTTAATCAGACAATGTGAGAAGTCCTACAGAGCAGCCTCTGACTTGGCCATGCAGCCCAGGCTTGAAGGATGTATCAGTCACTGTCGACATGCTTACTTAATTTTTTTTTCTGTGCATCAGTCCTCCCCATTCAGAGAGCCTGTCCAATGGTTAGCTAATAAAAAGTCATGCAACAGTAAAACAGATCTCAGGAACTCCATAAGCTATCCGCTCACCTACATAAGGGACACTGGGAAGAGAGACAGCCCCTGCTGCCCTCCAAGTGCCCTTCAGCCAGCTGAAGCAGCAAGGGGCAACACAGCCCTTCCAACTGCTCATAGCCCACCTGCCAGTGAAGGAGGCATGGAATGTTGACTGAACTTGTGCAACCTCTCAGTCCCAAGGGGACCAACACCCTTAAGCCTTGAGATAAACAACTCAAAAACTTCTTCAGTGAGAGGTCAAAAAGGTCTGTTTCTTAAAAAGTCTTTTTCTGCAAATGACAGCTAAGCTTCCTCCCCCACCCCCCTTAACCTGCCTGACACTTCCAGTTCCTGGTTCTACTTCCAATCGTGAAATGAAGTCATCAACCTGGAATTCTGACATAGTTGCCATTTTTGGACTATCTACTCCCTTGGATCCTCAGCCACAAAGGCATAAGAAAGTCTACATAATTCGAGAAGAGCAGAGTTCCCCCACACTGAAGGCCCAGATGCTCCACCAAAGAGACTGGAGCCAAGAAGAGCCAAAGACGCTCTCCAACAGCCACCTCTGCCTCGTGCCAGCCCACAGGAGAGTGCGTAAGCTTCCCCATAAAATGGCATTTGTATTCTAAGCAACCTTCCCTCAAGTCTACTCCATCTGGTCCTAATAAACCCAAATTACTTAATTGCTTCCTTCTTTAAAGCCTTCACCGTTTTCCTTGCTGCCCATACTCAATTGCAAAATGCTTCCTCTGGCTCACGAGACTACTGGCTGTGTCTCCTGATACAGCCTCCTTTATCTTATTTTTTCTCCCTACAGCTTTATAACTCTTTGTACATTTGAGCTTTACCTTCACTCTTCCCCCATTCTGCTCAGCCCATTGCCCATTGATTTCAACTCAAAGCTGCATTCTAAAACTGACTTTCCTGACCACACCCTAAGGCAAGTTACTTCATCCTTTCTCTCCTACCTTCCTGTTAGTTTAGGAAGATTCCTATTTCCATGCCTTCTAGTTCTTGCTTCCCCCTTCCCATCAAGTACGCTCTGTGAGGTTAGAGACAAAAATCTCATTTCTTCTACCAGTTTTCAATAATGCATTGTATCCCACAGATCCTTAACCATCTGGAAAAAAAAAGAATGTGTTTGTTGACTCATTCAGTTCCTCAACCTCTGCCTTCACACAGTTACTTAGAATTCAAAGATCAATTTTCAAGCTTTCCCCAAGCCATACATGAAGAAGCTGCTGTCTGATGGGCATGCTACTGAGATCAGTACTTAGTAGCATGACCATTTTGTGTGCAACTCCCAGTGTCTTAGTTACTTTACTGTTACTGTGACAAGACACTACGATCAAGGTAACTTACAGCAGAGTTTATTAGGGATTTTACAGTTTCAGAGCATGGGAAGCACGGTAGCAGGCAGACAGGTATAGCGCTAGGCAGTAGCTGGGAACTTATATCTTGATCCACAAGGAAGAAGCAGAGAGAACTAACTGGGAATGGAACAGGCTTCTGAAACCTCAAAATCCTCTTCAGTGACACACCTCCTCCAACAGGGCCATATATCCCAATCTTTCCCAATCAGTTCCATCAACTAGAAACTAAATAGTCAAATATATAAGCCTATAAGGGCCATTCTTATTCAAACAACCAGAACATATATGCACACATATGTGGGGGGCTGCATGTGCACATATGTGCATGTGTCGCCGTAAGACTGACTTCAATCATTATCAACCTTTTTTTTTTTTTGACAAAGTCTCCACTAGCTTGGGGCTCACTGATTTTCATAAGCTGGCTAGCCATAAATCCCCAAGGCTCCACCCGTCTCTGCTTCCCTAGGGCCAGGATTGCAAGTGTGTGCCTTGTGCACCTGGATTTTTTACATGGTCCTCCTGTTTGCATGGCAGGCACTTTATCAACTATGCTACCGCTTGATTCTCACCATGATCATTCTTTGATGAGTGAATCTTGATTCTATAATGCCACAACCTGCCTAAGTCTTAAAATCAGTGAGTAGCAAAACCGGAACTGGAAATTCGGACATATTGCAAATGATTATCGCCTAAGTCTAAAAACAGAAGAGAAAGACTTCAGTATGCTGGTCCCCAGCATGGCATCCTCCCTGCACCTCAGCAGGGTGGGCTAGGTAGGCCAGAAAGCAAAATTGACCTGTTTACCTTCCTCCACTTAAACAGAGTTTTTTACTTGACAGCAGGTGCTGAAATCACTTGGACTATAATAGACAGGAGCTGAGCTAGACTCTGACCCTGTTTTCAGAGCTGACTTCTGTTCCAACGGAGCCACCACAAATCCAATCTGTTTGGGGAAGAAAAGGGAACAAGGGAAAAGGCTTTTATTTTCTGTGTCATTTTAATAAAGAATTGAGGTTTTATGCAGCTAGGAAAGCACTGTTAGAGAGTAATTGACAGGAAAAGTGAGGGGCAAGAGCCATCTGCACAGAGGACAGCTCAGGTTACTACAGGATGCTGAAAGCAGAGGTAATTAGACCAAATGATAGAGGGGCCTCAACCTCAGAGTTCAGCATCCAACCTGAGAAATCTGGGAACCTGTCACGCCAGCCTACCTCAGTGTAGGCAACGGGATCTTCTCTAACTTTAAGCAACCCAGAGAATCTGCCTGGAACCTCCCGGAGATGATTTTTCAGCTTGCTCCTAGCCATTTCCAGTAGGTGACCACTTGAGCAGGACGGAAGCCCAGAGGTTCAGAAGCTAAAGAGTCTCTCCTTTAGCTAGGGTGAAAAGTTCACTTGACCTGGGACAGCATTGCTAGCTTCAGATTAGCCAACAGACAAAGATACGCCAGTATCCACTCACTATATGTGTATGTCCACATTGTGAGGCTACATTAGCTACCTTCTCTTCTTTGTGCTCCACTGCATTTGTCTCTATTCACCTCACTGTACTGCCCCTTCAGCCTGGTGTGTGAGTGAGCAGTCAGCTTCCCAGGTAAGTCCAGACATCCTCTTCTCCCTGTATTTGCTCTATGATAGATGGTTCAGGCTACTCACCTCACCTCCCATGGGAATCTTGGTGGGCCCTAATAAATAAAAATCAACCCCCTCTCTCTTCTTGGACTACCAAGTTCTCTAGCCTTAATTTTAATGGGTTTTTGCTATATCTCCTACAGAACTGGGAGCAGGTAAGGGTTCTATCTAGGTCCCACATAATCGTAGAAATTACAAAAAGAATAATAAATATGGATTTAGAGAAAAGAATGAACTCAGACTGTGGTGAGGTGAATAATTTAGTGTGTCCTTCTTATTCGGCTGCAGTTAGCGCCAGGAAGTACACTCTGAGTTACTGGGCACTGAGCATATGAGCTTTAAATCTATTGCTGCAAACAACCTGGCAGGGATGAAGATACTCTAACAATGGCACCCGTGCCCCTCACTTTGGCTACCAGACTGTAGAAACGATCAATGGACACCAAGAAACTAGAATGTCCCCAGGGAGCTTACACTAGGAGAAGAGAAAGCCTAGAATCTGGGCCAGCCAGAGAGGAAAGCTTTCTTCTGTGAAGAGAGTCACAACTTGTTAGTACACCGTACAGAGGAGATAATGAGAAGCCAAGGATCGGTGGGACCACACTTTGATTAGGGACTGTCTAGGTATAGTGACTCCCTACTTAAACCTTCACTTCAGGAACCTCAAAGATGAGCTTGACAGAGATCACTGAATCCTTGTCCCGCCCAGTGTCTACATATTGACTAAATCTCTTTTTTCATCTTTTCATTATTAGCTTGGCTATTTTACCTGACTTATTGAGGACATGTGGGCAGGTAGACCGATCTGGCTTGGTTGGGCACAGGAGGTGAACCCCAAGTCTGATAACACTACTACTTCTTACCTATATACAGTTATCTTTGCTTTATCACATACATTGCCCAAACTCCAGGGATTGGTGTGATGACTTCATGATGATGATGGCATGATTGTGGTGGTGGTAGGATGGTGAAGACAGTGGTGATGGCACAGAAGGCAGTGATGGTGACAGTGCTGATGGTGGTGAGGGAGTGACAGCGTGAATACCACAACAGATCTGCTCTTTAGCAGATCCTGATCCATGGAGTTGCCACCAGTTTTCTGTGTAGAATGAAATGCATCTTCTGAGGTAAGTTCACAGGTCCCGTCACTGAGTTGGAGCCTCATCTCTAAAGTGGGGGGGTTACAATGGCCACTCTTATAAGTTTGTGCAAGGTATAGAAAATAAATCCTGTGGGTCTGAGACCAAGTAAACACGTGTCTTCTTATAAAAACTGGAAACCAGAGTCAAGAACAAAGGAATACAGTAGCAGTGAAGGAAGGGATGTAACTATTACCCAAAGCATTCCACTAACATATGTAGAGCCTGTCTCTGGAGTCTGGAATGCCACTTAGTCGTGGTGCCCTTACCAGCCAGGACAAACAGAAGCAGAAACCTGCATCGGACCAGGTAGCCACAGTTAGGAGCTTAGGGCTTCTATCTCCCATGCTGGAAGTATGAAATTAAGAGACACGAAGTGGGCCCTTAGTGCATCATTTCACAGTTGTTAGAAACAGCAACAGAAGGGGTTTGCCTCCTCCCCACCCCTCTTTCCTCTACATCACTTCTGCTCATCTTTCTGATGTCTATCAGAATCATGTGGGCAGGAGTGAGTGTACCAAACACATGTCTGCCAGGTGGAAGCTCATATTTGTATTCCCAGTACTCAGTAGGCTGAGGCAGAAGGATCACTATGAGTTCAAGGCCAGCCTGGACTACACAGTGAGCTTAGCCGTAGAGAGTGAGAATTGATCTGGAAATTAAACAAAGTAAAATAAATGCACCCTGAAATCTCAATTCAGTGGTTAAATCAAGGGATGTTGGGTGAAGACCAAGAACTTGAGTTTTGAGTAAATTCCCATACTTTAAGAACTCCTTGCTCTACACCAGCTGATAGACAAACCAAGTGCTTGCCAGAGAAAGAACTATCAGCAACAGAGGTACTCCTGGAATTTGGGAGAGCACTACTTCCCAGGGTCGGCTGTGGGGCAATTCTGAGTAGTTTTCAGGCATCGTCAAGAACAGCATCGCCAGGAGAGCACATTTCATGTTGGCCTGTGACTAAGAAGTAACTTCCCATGCAGATGGATGGAAAGAGGCACTCCAGACAGCAAACAAAGAAGGCTACACACACCATGGCGATATGGGAGGAAGGTCATTGGTTAAATAATAAAGAAACTGCCTAGGCCCATTTGATAGGCCAACCTGTAGGTGGGTGGAGTAGACAGAACAGAATGCTGGGAGAAAGAAGCCTAGTCAGTGAGTCGCCATGATTCTCCCACTCCAGACAGACGCAGGTTAAGATCTTTCCTGGTAAGCCAGCTCGTGCTATACAGAATATTAGAAATGGGTTAGAGCAATATGTAAGAGCTAGCCAATAAGAGGCTGGAACTAATGGGCTAGGCAGAATACAGTTTCCGTGTAATTATTTCGGTGCATAAGCTAGCCATGCGGGCGGCTGGGTGCCGGGGACGCAACCCTGGTGCTTATATTACAACATGGCAAGGGGATGGTCTGACGGAGGAGGCATTTGGAGAAAAATGCCTTCTCTATATAAAGTACTCTGGGTTTCTCTCTTCTATATACCTGTCTGTTTACCCTCTTCAGAGTCATCTTCCCAGAGCGATTGGATTCAGTCTCGATGAAGTGCAGCTGATTCATTTGTCTTGCACAGACCATCCTTTGATACCTAAGAGTACATTTTCCTCAACCTTGTGTCACCAAGATGTCTCAGGCTTTCTTAGAAGATTCTCGTTCTTTTACATTTATAACTACCATCCATCTTGAGTAAATTTTTATAAAAGATGCGAAGTTTAGGCTGAGTCTTGACTTTTTTCATAACTGGATGCCCAACTCTGTTAATACCACTTATGCAAATACTATCCCTTTCCACTTAATCAACACTTCAAAAAGAAAGCCAGGCGGTGGTGGTGCACGCCTTTATTCCCAGCACTAAGGAGGCAGAGGCAGGCGGATCTCTATGAGTTTGAGGCCAACCTGGTCTACAAGAGCTAGTTCCAGGACAGCTAGGACTGTTCTACAGAGAAACCTGTCTTGAAAAATCTAAAAGGAAATGCCTGTATTTGTTAGAGGTCTATATGCAAATTTTTTATTATGTTCCAATGATCTATGTATACATTCTTCACCCATGCTATCTTAATTATTACAGCTTAATGATGAGTCTTAAGACCAGGTTGTCTGAATGCTTCAAGCATTGTATTTTTAAAGATTATTTTAGTAATTTTACTTTGCTTTTCAAAATATGTTTTAAATGTTGGCTTGTTTCTGTCTTCAAAAGTCCTGCTTAGAGAGCTAGAGAGATGTCTCAGCCATTAACAGCATTGCTGCTCCTGAGAGGACCGAGGTTCAGTTTTAGCACCCACATGACAACTCATATCATCCTTAAATTCCAGTTCCAAAGGATCTGATGCCTTTCTCTGGTCTCTTCAGGCTTAATATTATGCATATACATGCATGTAGACAAATACTCATACATGTAAAGTAAATAAATCTTTAAGTCCTACTTATATTTTGATAGGAATTATATTAAACCTAGAGAGGAATCTGGGAGAACATGTTTTGCATGATGAATCTTCTAGTTCACGAGTATGGCATGTTTACCATTTATCTGGGTCTTTGGAATTGGCATCTTAATAGTTGGGGAAGCACTTCTCTGGAGTGGATAATTACGTAGATCGATTTACAAAATGCAAAGCCGCATAGGTCCTACACACACCTATAAATCATGTCCTTTCCAGCACAAGTTCTTAAAGTAAATTATATACTGGGACTTTTTAAAAATTTGTCCACATATGTGTGTGTATGAAGTATGAGTATATGCATGTATCTGATGTATACACATGTATATTTGATGTGTGAGTGAAAGGGTCAGAAGAGACCCTCAGGAGTTGGTGCTTGTTTGAGACTGGATCTATTTGTTGTTCATCACTGCTAGCCTAGTTGACCTGTGGGCCTCTAGAGATTCTTCGGTCTCTCTCTTCCATCTCACCAGAGGAGCACGAGATAAGAGTACGCTGCTATACCCAGCCTCACATGAGTTCTGAAGATTAGAACTCAGGTCCTTGCACTTGTGTGGCAAATAGTTTACTCACTGAGCTATATCCCCAACCAAGGATTTTTTTTTTTAAGTTTTCTTATTGTAAACCTTTGTCTGGATCCAGACAAGGGATGCTGGGAGTTTAGGTTCTGGTGGCTCTGGTCCCATGTTCAGTAAGTCAATCTGATTAATGCCCCAAGTTTACTGCTTCTCAATGTTGTGTGTTCATTAGCATTCTTCAAGATTAGAGATCATCTTACCATAAAGTTTCACAAAGCAATTGTGGTGGATAGATTGACCAAACTGTCTCTGATGGCACAACACATACCTGTACCTCAAAGTTCCTTATCCTACCTGACAAAGGAACCAGAGAACATCAGAAGCCCCTGCTTGGGTTGCCTCCTGTCTTCCTGGAAGCTCTCTGGAAGTCACAAATCGTAAGAAACAGAGAAGACATAGAACACATGTGCATACATGAGGAATGTCTGATCAGTATCTGTGACACCAAATACTTCTTGATGACAAGGGGCATCTTTACTTCCATTTCCGCTTCCCTCCACTACCAAGGCAGAAACATGGTTGCACAATTGAAGGCATATGCCCCCTCCAATCTTTAAGGGCAATCAAAGCTCTCCTTGTCTCTTTCTGTAGCTCCCTGGAAAGTTAAATGCATGTCTCAGCTACAGCAAGATAGAACATGACATATTTGCAACCAAAATATGAACTGGTTGAATGTTGTCTGAAGATAGCTGTTTCTGTTATCTTTTAATGGATTTTTTGGGGGAAAGAGCTGCTGATGTAGATAAAGTAGATATAAAACTTAATGCTTTAGCTTTGGATGTTCACCAACCACAAGCAGTCTAAAAATAGACTTAACTACATCCATAATACTTCTCTTTGAAGCTTTGGACCATTTGGGGTGAGGCTAAGAATATTCAGAGAGAACAGAAGGGCAGGAAGAGATGAAAACGGCAAACGCTGAATGTGAGGCCTCCAGACCTGGACCTCAAGAGCAGCAAGGTTGGAGGACCTCTCCTATAGACATGCTGTTTCCTACATAGTTCATCCACAGATGATGAAAACACAGAGGTTCCTGCAGTCCCACCACATCCACTCTTAATACCACTGTGTGATCAAAGCTGAGGCATCTCTGACTCCTGGCTTTTTGTGGGAGGCTAGCATTCAAAGGCCTTAGAATCATAGAATCCAAATAAGAAAATGCCTTGGTAGCAGAACCAAAGCATGTTAATGTTGGTCCAGAGAAACCCTGGGGTTGTTTTGTTGCCTAGGAAGGCAATGATCTATGCTTGCATGTGTATGGTGGAATCAGCATGAGTCAATGTGGTGGTGGATTGTCAGGAAAGCTCTTCTGAATCTTGTTCTGACCCAAGTCTAGCCAACCACCAGCAATGAGGCCTTCACACTGAAGAAGAGTCACAGTATTGTACGCTTTATAGGACAGCTTAGAGAAGTGTCTAGAACACACACACACAGAGTACCTGATGCTCGGGAAGCATCTGTAACTTTTAACATCCCAGTTGTCCCCAATCTTCATCTGTCTAGAGCTCTTGTCACAGTCTCATTATGAAGACCATGAATCGTTCAAATAAGGACATCTGGGTTAAGGGTTAGCTACCCCTCTGCTGCTTCTAAGTACAGGCCAGCACTGCCCAGTCTTCTTTAGAGACAGCCAGGAAAAGGAGCTGGAATAAACCTGTTCACACTGAGCCGGATGTACTGGCTCCCATACCTTTATTTTCCCTTCTGTATATTTTGGCCTTGGGGTTCTTGGCCAGGATGAGTTCTACACAACATATGTGACCCCTGGCTACAACACCACATAGCCCAGACACCATTGTCCCGGGCTCCTTATTCAGTGCCTCCACCAACTGACTGTGGGACACTAAGGGTCTTCAGTGACTACGCTAGCTCTAAGGGGTCACAGGATGGAGCCCCAAAAGTCCCCTCCTATACAACGGTCTATCTCTTGATCCACTGATTGTTTTTACTATTGAAAACATACAGCCGGGCGATGGTGGCGCACGCCTTTAATCCCAGCACTTGGGAGGCAGAGGCAGGCGGATCTCTGTGAGTTCGAGACCAGCCTGGTCTACAAGAGCTAGTTCCAGGACAGGCTCCAAAACCACAGAGAAACCCTGTCTCGAAAAAAACACCAAAAAAAGAAAAAAGAAAACATACAAAAAAACTCAGGAGACTTCATTAAAATACAAATATCCTGTTTCCCTGGATAAAAAAAACCAACCAACTGGCCAAAATAGCCATAGTTAACCAGCTCTCCAAGGCTGCTGTTCCCACAGCTGGAAGACCACTGTTCTGCAGGTCAACTCTGATCAGTCCCCTTACTGCTTGTCTCTCCTGTCCCCTACTCACACACAGCACAAGGAAATCAAGGTCCTCAACAGGACTCATACACACTCCACCACTGACCCGCGGCACCTCTTCAGACATTTCTTTCTGAATCTATAAGTAAAGCTCCCAGCTGCCAGGAGTCCTGGTCCCACCTACAACCCCTCCATGATCTTTGGTCTACTTAACCCAATTAAAGTGTTCCTTCTCCAGAAATCCATCCTCACCAAGTATACCACATAAAAGCCCTCCCTCCCCTAAAAGCGTTGGACTGTTAAAGACCCCAAGACACATAGACAGGGACAAAGGCTTAAATGCTCCACGCTGGTTGGCACTGTGTGGTCTTCTTTTATAAACAGTCAAGAACACAGGCCGCATGTTCACTCTGAGTCAGCCACCCTGGCTCCCTCACCTTCATTTTCCTCTTGTTTGTTCTGACCTCAAGATTCTTGGCCCGGGTAAACTTGGCTTAGTATAATAAGTGACCCCTGGCCACAGTACCACATGGCTCTGACCCATAGCTCTTCTGTGACTGAGCTATTTTCTCAGTCAAACAATCACCCCAGGACAGTCAGGTGCTTACGCTTGTTGACCTTCCCAGAGAAAGGCCAGGAACTTAATGTACAAAGGTTCTAGACCCATGGTTCTCAATCTTTCTAATCCTGAGACCTATTAATTCAGTTCCTCATGTTGTGGTGACCCCCCCCAACCATAAAATTATTTTCATTGCTACTTCATAATTGCAATTTTGTTACTGTTATGAATCATAATGTAAATCTCTATGCTTCCCAATGGCTTCTGGGGATCATGACCTACAGGTAGCAAACCTCTGGTCTAGGCACTAATGAACTATTTTGCTGGGGACTACTACCATTCACAGAATCACTCATAAAAGGGCTGGACTCTTGCTGACCTCTCTACTTCACCTCTTTCTCTTCTATGTTTCTCTATACAGACAAGGCGCTAGCTCCTGAGACTGATACAGACGGACCGGATGACATTCTGTCATCTCCAGCACTCTCTGCATCCCCCAGGATAATCACAGAAGGTGACATGAAATAGAAACTCAACATTTTCACACTAAATGGGCAGCGTTTTCCTCCTTACTTCCGAGACTCTACCCAGGCAGTTTACTGATCCCAGCACTCCCTTCCTTTTCACTGAATAAGTGTACAGTCCCTGAAATTCCAGGCTCATGACTTGCCCCAACTCCTCCTCTAACCCTCTACACAGCCAAGCCACCCTGACCCCTTTTCTGGCCTCTTCCCTCTCTTTGCTTTTCCCTGCCACTGTCATTGTTAAATGGCCGTGTAATTGTCAAGGCCTACCCCTCTCACACAGGTCAAACATGCATGCCCAGGACTATGTGACCTGCATCCTTGGCATTGCCCAGGTGTAAGTCACATATGTGCACAAGCACCCCGACAGTATTTCACAAGTCTCATTTCCCCAGTGAAGAATAGAAGCAAGGTCACAGTTCCTCAAACCATGCAGGAAAGCAGAATGTAGGAAGCCAAGGGCACCGCCCTAGAGGGAAGACTTGATAGCACCATCAGTTTAAGACAAGGAAAGGCAGCATGTCCTTCTAATGTCACAGGTGGAGCATGGCTTCAATCCACTCAGACAACACTGAATTCCCTAGAGGAAAGATCCTTCCACTCACGATACATTATGAATCAAAATGCCCAGATTCGAAGGAATCATGTTAGCCAAAGTTTGTACAGTAGAAATTCAAAAGATTCATGTTCACAGAAAATGCAGTTTCAATGTTTATAACTTGATTGCATCATAAGACATCAAGACATCAGCCTGTTTATTGCTAATCTAGAAATTCATCCAAAGACTCTCCAGTGCCTAGGAACCTGACCTTGTTATCTGGTTGGCTCCCCCACTGTAATCTCTAAGGGTATTGTCTGATATGGTCACATTTTATACTAGCATAGGTCATGTCTCTAATGTTTTGAAATTTGTATCTTGACATCCAGCCTGCTGCCAACTCTGAATATGGGAAAATCCCTCTCCCCCATTGTAAAACAACTTCTTCACTGATCACATAAAGAAATAAGTTTGGGTGGGAGAGTGAAAGCCTAGGAATCTCTAACTTCAAGGCAGAATCTGAAATTAATTTCCACATGCTTTTGAGCATCTCGTGGAGTGATTTTCAAAAGCAACCATGTCCACAGCTAAGGCTTGCATAGCCTCAGACATTCAAGCACTACCCCCACTTAATTCTCCAATAACAAACAGCACACAGGCTGTTGCTTCCAGCCCTAACTACTGATAAGTGAAGAAGGCTGAAACTGTGTTTTTGAACCAGATCACACTCCTCTCTTCTCTTTACCCATTGTAATGAGTTCAGCCACATAAAGCTGATACTTCCAGGTTCTAGGGGTCATGCAGATGCAGACAAGCCCTCAGGCAGAAGTGCCTAATGGCTACCAGGGATGTTAAAGCCCCCCTTGATCCATGTATGACTCAGCTAAGCCATTGTGCACATGGGTGAGCCCTGTCATCTGCGTATGACATAGCCACATCAAACCCCTGTACGCATGCATTAGGTAACTTTAAAAAGCTTCCTCCCTCTCTCTGCACACTGATTTCCCCAGGCCTATGCACTCCCCCCCCCCAATAAATTCCTAAGCAGGTTTCTTGCATGTTCCCTCTTTCTTTCTCACTCGCACCAGGTAATTTCACCCATGTTTTCTTCCATCCAACTTGTCCATGCTTAGCTATTTTCTTTTTCATCCATCCAGGTAACACAAAACAAAAAAGTTCCCACCTTCCCTTTAGATTGCTCTCATGGACAGAAATGGCCTTTAGAAGAGAAAGCCACAGCTTCCAGCTGGTGGCTTCGAAAGCCGTTGTGGAAGAGATGCCGCTCTGAGCTTGCCCTTGTTGAGTCAAGCAGGGCTATTTATAGATGAATGAACAAACCTCCTCAAGAGAAGGAGCCATGCCCAAAGGCCTGCAGGGGATGAGGGAAACACACACAGTGACCAGAAGAACATCAGAAAAAGTCACTGGGAAGACATGGGAAATGTGCATGATGACAGAAGAAGAGAGAAAGAGGGATTAGCTGGCCTCCATGTATGTCAGTAGCTCCTTGAGAATCTCTCGTTTCTCCATTCTGTCACCTTCTTTATATACAAACCGTGAGAATCTCATGTAGTAGAGCTCCGAAGAAATAAACCCTCCTCCAGGCACTACCAACATCCTGCACTCTTAAAAAGTAGTGTTGCAAGCAAGCAAGGTGGACTCTACCTCAAAAAAAATAAAAAATAAAAAATAAAAATAAAAAAACCTTCCCAACCTGCAGCCAATCTAAGCCAGTCTGGGCTCAATTTACAAGGAGTTGCCAGAAGATGTTACATCAAAACACTACCAAATCCCAAATATTTAACAACCAGAATAATCCCTCCATCCATCAGTTTGGTAATTCTATCCACCAAAAAATAAACAACAATAAAATACAAAGCTATTAGAGTTTCATTTCTGAGCTGCCAGTCTCATCTAAACATTTCAGGGCCATTTACAGCTCACTGCTCACTGCTCTCTAAACATTTACACATCTCTCCAGCTCTTAGCGCATCCTTGGCCATGTGATTAAGTAGCAAGTCACCAGGGTGGAATGGCAGCAAGGCTCTGAGTTCAAAGCCACCTTTGGATGTTTCCCAAACCTGGTTTCATTGATTTAAATCTTACCCTCACCCTTAGTCAAGCCAATGATCACTGGTACTCTGGGCTAAAGCATCCTGGACCAGAAAGCAAGCTGAGCCAGGGAATCCTGGGTCATACATGGTCCATCCAGTGTGTCTTCTTATAGGTCTGTGAGTCAGAGGGAACACAGACCCCCAAAAGGCACAGATAGGAGGCCATATTATTCTGGGTTTTATGGGAAGCTGGTAGAGTCTCCAAGAGCCATGAGGTTTGGTGAGTGCCAGCAAATCTTCACACACAGATTCTTAAAAAGGAGGCTTACAGCACTGCCTTATTTTTTGGGGGGAGGGGGGGAGACTGCTCATACCTGACTTTCTTAGGTTCATAGTCCTAAACCATACACATGCAACAACCCTGACCTTTGAGAGTGTGCAGTCTCCTAAAAGAGTGGGGTGGTATTTACAGAGTGTAGCAATTAGAATAAAATAATGTCCAACATAGTAGTGCTGAGAAACGTCAAGAAAAAGTAGGCGGGTAGGTTGGGGAAGCACTGAGGACTCTGGAGGATGCAGATAGATATGCAGAACAGGCAGTAACAACTCAGCCAAGGACCAGAAGTGATATTGGAGACAGGTGAAGGTGGCAAGGGAAAGCTGTGGGACTCTGAGGGTCCCACCATGACTCCTGTTCTGTCCCCAGTGTCAGCGATGATTCTAAACTCAAGAAAACAGACTGCCTTCAGATGCCAATGTGAGTGTGGCTCCTGAGGCCTTCCTGGTTCCTTGTAGGATCTCAGGGCACTGCCTAACATGGCAGGGTTTCACTTGCTTTCTTAAGAAAGCAGAACTGGCCGGGCGGTGGTGGCGCACGCCTTTAATCCCAGCACTTGGGAGGCAGAGGCAGGCGGATCTCTGTGAGTTGGAGGCCAGCCTGGTCTACAAAGGGAGTTCCAGGACAGGCTCCAAAGCTACAGAGAAACCCTGTCTCGAAAAAACAAAAAAAAAAGAAAGAAAGAAAGAAAGAAAGCAGAACTGCTAAAGGGATCTGACACCTGCCTGGGTTAACTGAGATGCTGCTTTGTAGAGTTCTGCATAGAATTCTGGGACACCTGCTAAAGACAGGCCACACCACCTAAGACGCCAACAAAAGCCTGGTTTGGGCAGAGACCCTTCCAAGGGAGCATTGATACACAGCTGCTGAGCTCAAAGAGATGCCAAGTCAAGGTCACATTATTTGGGGGCAGCTCCTCTCCTACCACTGACTGAGGTTGAAGGACAACACCAGCAGATGCTTTAGGTCCAGTACTCTCCAGGGAGTGGTGGAGCTTCCACAACCCTGCATCATACTTGGCCTCTGTGCACTTCTCATCCTTGATCCTCCTCCCCCTTAGACCCTCTAATAAATACCCACACATGCAGCTGTGGCTCAGAAAGCTGTTTCTTAAAAATTACCTGCAACACACCTGATCTGTATTTGTGGACTGAATTTGTGTTTGAAATGAGAACCCTGCTGTTAATTGCACACATTCAGATCAGCAACTGTCCTGTCTTCTCTGTCTTCGTGACACTTTTTCTTCCAACATAGCTGACATATGGGGTAAGCCAAAGGAACATACGTCGATGCTATGACCAGAGAGAAGACTGAATCTAAACCTGAGAACACAGATACCATTTATCTGTCTTCCTACAGAGTCTGGAACATTCTAATTAGAGGTCAGGCTCTGCATACATCCTCCATCACAAATGCTCCAGGCATATCATCTCCATGCATAACAAAGAGACTCAGCCCTTGGCAGGAGGACATATGACTGTAGAGCCTTCCAATAGGGGACCCTGCAGTAGGATAGCCCCATCTCCACATCCTCTGACCCAGGAGCCAGAGGTGGCCAAGTATCTGTGGTAGAAGTAAATAATGACAAACCATCACTCAGGAGATTCTTTAAACAGTCATCTCAGGAGAGCACAAGGCCCCTGTCATTATCAGAGGAGCCAGGAACATTTTTTTTTCCAATAACTAGAAACATCTGGAGAGACGGGAGGCTAATGGGATCTAAGCAAATCTGCCCAGGGCACACTCCAGAACGGCTTGTTCCTTGGGCTCATTGTGTGCCTGGATCTACTGACCCTCCAGAGGCTCTCACTCACACCACCCTGACCAGAATTCAGCTGCACAGGGGACAGCACCAGAGCCTTCTCTCAGCACAGGCCCTGAGGCAATGCCCATCCACACCTTGCTGAGGGTGTCTCCCTCCCTTTGAAAGACATAGGGATGCCTTTTAGCTGACTCACAAAATGAAGAAGTAGGCCTTGGAGGATTTCTTGTTCAATGTTTCCTCCTAAAAGAGGACCTTAAAACTTTGCAGGGAGGAAGCAGTAGCATGAGCTGGACAGGCACTTCCTGGGAAGTGGCCATGACCTCTGTCCAGATGGGGATGGACTTCTAGAGTTGGCATAGTATGATGAGCACACTGTTGAAGAGTCTCACAGAGCTCCTGGGCGTGGGGCACAGGATGGAGGGCAGTTCCCTGTGAACTCAGCCCTTTATTCACTCTAACTAGATTTTTATAATTTACACATAGCTCCAGGCCTCTAAAGTAGGAAAACCACGCTTCTGAAGCTTTGGCTCTTGCTGAAGGTCTGCAGACTATGACATTAGACCACTGAGCTTCTATGCAACCTTCACCAAGTCACTCAACTATTCTGATGCCAGGGTACCTTTTGCATGGAGAATATAGGAATGCCTAACTCCAAATTTAGATAAAGGAGAGACAAGGTAAGACCTCACATTAGTTTATTCTTTTCCTAGCTCAGGGTGCACAAGAAACAATAGCCATAACTCCTTTTTAATACCAAGAACAAAAGATGAGCTTCTACCACCAGGCAGACAGACAGAGGAGCTTCAGGTCACATGATTCTTTGGCATTTAAAGCACCTAAAACCTGAGAAAATAAGCTGTCTGTAAATGTTTTATGTACTGGTTCATGTGGAACTCCCTTGTCCAAGCAGCCCAGGGCAGCACGGAGCCAGCAAGTCAAGGGAAGAAAATGCACCTCGAAAACGCACCCCCTAGAGGCTCTAGTGGATCCTTCCCTAAGGACCCATGTGCATATTGTGCATCTAGTATGGGTGCCTTCCCATGATCCTACCACCATGGATACAGTTTTCAGAGTGTTCACCAGCCAAATCTGAAGACAAGTGTCTTAACAAGTTGGGGGGCACTGTATGTAAACGCAAGCCCCAATTATCACCACCATTAACCTTTCAATCTACAGCCACTGTTTGGCAGTAAAAATGTAATTTCAGGACAGGACCGTTATTTATCACAAGATCATCGGTGCCATGTTGTAAGAGACAGCTCTTCTCCTCATTCTCTGACTCAAATTAAAAGTCTTATTCCACGGCCTCTGCATGTACTACATTTTTATTGTTCAATTATAAAATCCAGAATGAGATGCTCTGACACCCTTGGTAATTGTCTGATTTCTAATCAGAAGTACCTGGTTCAGAGAAGAGGCACATGTTTCATTTATGTGGGAAATAGTAAGGTTTTTTTCCTGACAGGGTAGAAAATAGTATACATTTAATGATTTCTCTGGTCAATTAAATAGCAGATAAGCAAGAATGGCAATGAACCAAACACAAGGCAGCACGATTTCCAGTCCTTCCCACCTCATCAAGAACCGCTGTCCAATGGGTAATCAGAACGTCCTCTCTCCCCAATATCAGCTAAATGATGAGCTGGTGTCATTATATTTAAAAGTCATTAACTGTTTTTTCTTGAAGCCTAAAATCCTCCTTTATCCAATAAGCAAGGAATAACTCACTTAAATTCTTTTAAATGATCTGTTTTAAAGTACTAACAGGTACGGAGAGGAAAAGAGAAATTTAAAAAAAGAAAATAAGTCAGACTTGGTGATGTATGCATATTGTCCTAGCTCTTGGGAAATGAAGTCTAAAAGATTAGGAGTTCAAAGCCAGTCCTGGCTACATAGCAAGTGTGAGGCTATATGAGACCCTGTCTCAAAAAGAACCAACACACTAACCCACACACAGGGTGGGGAGTAGCTAGACAAATACATAAGAGGAAAAAGGAAGGAGGAAGCCATCTAGATAAACTGTAATGAGAATGCTGTGTGTGTGGAAGCAGAAGGAAAACACACAACAGAAAGAGAGCCATGAAGAAACTCTCCTAAGCTTACCAGTAAAAGTGATGTGGGATTTCCCTCTGTATGCTATGATTACCATTGATAAATAAAGGAACTGTGCTTTGGGCCTATAGCAGAGCTCTAGGGGAACAGAGCTAGGCAGGGAAAATAAAGCTGAATGCTGGGGAAAAGGAGGTGGAGTCAGAGAGAAGCCATGGAGTTGCCACGGGAGACAGACATGCTGAAACTTTGCTGGTAGGCCACAACCTCATGGTGATGCACAGATTAATGAAAGATGAGTTAAATTAAGATGTAAGAGTTAGCCAATAGGAAGTTATAGCTAATGGGCCAAGCAGTGCTTTAATTAATACAGTTTCTGTGTGATTATTCTGGGGCTGAGCAGCTGGGAGCCAAAACAAGCGGTCTCCTCCAACAGTCAAAGTCCTAACTCAGACTCTCATTCACACTGTAGAGTACGACTGTTACCAGTTGTCTCCTTAATGAGACCAAATACTGTTGAGATCATGTCCACCGAATGGCTGGTGTTCCCACCTTGTGTCCAATCCTATAATGCTGGGCCATTCTCAATAGTAAAGATCCAGTGCCTGCTTGGGATTGTCATGAGGTCATTAGTGTCCAATAGGACTGTCACTACTAAGGCAAGTTGGCTAGACACACCTGCAGACACCATAGGCTGGGAAGGAATATATGGGGGGGGGATCTTTTCCCCACTAGAGACATGGCAATTAAAAGGCAGGGGCTACAGAGACGGCTAAGCAGTTCAAGCATTTGCCTGGCAAGCGTTGAGGACTGGAGTCTGGATTTCCCAGAAACCACATAAGTGCTGGGTATGCAAGCATCATACATATAATTCCAAACAAAAAGGAGGAGATAGTGAATCACCAGAAGAGGCTGGTCAGCAAGATTAGGTGAATCGGTGAGCCCAGGGTTTGACGGAGAGACCCCAACTCAAAAAACACGTGAAAAAAATTGAGGATGACACTGGACCTCAGACCTATACATATGTCCATACAACTACACGGACACACTTGTCATCCATATTCAGTACCACTATAAACATGATCAGTTGTTGTTAGCAAGGGCTACAAACAGTCACTCAGAGGAAAAGAATGGAGATACATATTCAAATCAATGAACAGATTTGGAGGATGTCACATTGTCTCCCAACAGCCTTTTCATTTGTGCACTGGAGGCATGCCACCCTTCCCTTCCAGCTCCATGCCCTTCTCTGTAAAGTACAGAGGCATCTCAGGTGTCTCTGTGATGCCTTGTAGCACCGGGCTTCTATTTATCTCAACAGCAAGCAGTGATTTGAAGTGAGCAGCTTGTTCAGATCTAATGATGACATGAAAAAAAAAAAATCACACAAAATCTGCACTGCCTGGGGTTCCCAAGGAGCCCTCCATGTCTGTCCGTGGGCTAGGATAACTCTAGTGGAAGTCATAAATTCATCTCAATTGTTGACTTTGAAAGAACTGTAAATCCAGGGGACCCCTGCCCTGAGTTACCACCATATCCTCTTGTAACAAACACCAACTTTGAAACGTAGGCCTTAAAGTGGAGCTCTGAGGACAAGACCACTAGGCCACCTGACTGCAAGTGTCTTCTCTCCTGGGGCTGGGCAAATATGACAGCCAGTTCAAGTTCAATCAAGCCCCACTGTTTTGAGGAGTTTGTGGCAAGCGGAAGACTTTCTCTTCAAAGGACATATTCCCTCCTTTATTCTCTCCCACAAAGCCACCACAAGGCTAAGGAGGAAGTCTCTCAGCTGGGACATCTACTGGAAAGCCAAATGCCATGAGTCCTCAGTTGTGTCTGACAAAACGCTCCCTGGGAGGTGATTCCTCCACATTTGAGTTAGAGGAGCTGTGGAAGGTTATAGAGATCTGGAAGACTTCAGGAATGACCACTGGTCCCCAAAGTAGTCCCAAGTGACAGCTAATCTCATTCTTATTTGTGTGTTAAACATGAGCACATTTTCTCAAGCACTTCATGTGTATTAACAAGTGAGTAGCAACCAACAGCTCCATGAAGCAGCTGCAACTGGTATTCCCATTTTTCAGATGAAGCTATCGAGACACAAGCAAGTAGCTTGCCTAAGGCCACAGAGCCTCTCACTGGGGAAGAATAGCTGGGCCTTGTATTTAACCATGAATGCCAAGAGACAGTGCTCTCAAAAGAAAAACAGGCCATGCGGTCCCCCTCCCTCTGTGTGTGTGTGCACCCACACATGCATATACGTGTGTGTGTGTGTATCTGTCCATCTGTAAATTTTCCTGTAAGGCACTTATTGTTACATTTAACTGATAACTTTTTTTTTAGTAATTATAGTCGGATTTAATTCCAGGTAGGGTAAGAAGTGGTTAAACTGCGTCCACCACAGTTGATATATGGTAACGTCCTTGTGCATTTTCCTATAGCATCTGCCTCTGCTAGCCCTTGCCCCACCTTCCTTCTTCCTAGCATACTAACTTTGTTCAGGGATGCAGGTGATGGCGAAAAGAGTCTTAACACTGCTCGCAGACAGATTTCAGTCAGTCAAGTAAACCTCAATGTTCCGTTTCTATTGTCAGCAGTCGACTAAGGACCAAGCTGGTAACTAAGGATCATTCTGGCTTGTGGGCTACATGTGAAGGTATGCTGGCAGCTTCTAGGTATGTGGTCCAGGTTTCTAAAGGCAGGGTGGAGGAGGTGGTTTCTTTCCTGAAAGATTTATATATTTTTTACAGTATATATGTACACACACACATATATGTGTGTAGAAAAATGTACTTATTTATATACATATATATTTTCTTTTTTTTCCCACTGTGGTGGATGACATATAAAAATATAATTTTAATTATATAGTTATACAGTTCAGTGATCCAACTATTACTCCATCCACTTAACACACATCTTCTAAAAATAACAAGAAACTAGACAGAGTATGTTAGTAAAAAAAAAAAAAAAAAAAAAAAAAAAAAAAAAAAAAAAAACCAGAAGAGAAAATGAAGGCAGAAGAGGGATGTTTTTGGGAGTGTCCAGAGAGAAAAAGGGAGGAGTTGGGATGGGTCCATCAAGATACAGTGTATTGTATACATATATGAAATTGTCAAAGAATAAATAAAAGATGCTTTTAAATAATTTAAAAATAAAGAAAAAGAAAAATGATGATAATCTAGTTTAACTAACCTAACTGAAATGTGATCACTTGAAGATGAACCCCATATCAAATCACGAATTGTTATTTCACAGTCATCCTAATTTCCCAGGTCTAGCGCATCTTAATTCAGACAACCATCCCTCAGATACTCAGAACAACCTGGCCAGGAAGAGGCGACAGCCCAGGTCTGGGTTTCTCTGGTTCCTGTCTACTCTTTGGGCTCATGGGCATCTCCAGGGAAGAGCAACACGTATATGCTTGTGTGGGTCTGTGCGTCAACATCAGCTCTCCAGGCCAGTTTGTGACTCAGTGCAGGAGCCAAGATGATGTCTGATTCTATGGGTTCTAAAACGGCATCTCCAGTGCCCCCAGAGATCACCATCACTGTGCTGACAGAGCAAACGTGGTCTGGGGCTTGATGGAGAATATTTTCTAGCTAAGCAGATCTTATGCTTGTACCACCACCAGCTGGTGGAGGTTGGGGGAGGGGGTTCTATCTCAAAACAAATGACCTCAGAGGTGGAGGTGGAGATGGCATTTACATAGTCACTGGGGCACTGGCAGGTTGTGCCAATAATAAACAAACACACACCTACGTGTAAAGAAGGAAGCGTGCATGCAGGGTTGAGCAAGCAGTTGCCATGGAAACCAGCTAGTCTCACTCTAGAGTTTTCCCTGGCACCTTGATCATTCAGTGGCTGATGGAGTCCAGTGGAGAGGCATTGTGCCTGTCCCTATGGAACTTTCCAAATGGGCCCATTATGATGAAAGCAGATCAAAGAGGGAAGGGTGACGTAGCTTTTTCTATGCACAGTTGCATTCACGTTTTATCCTGGATATGACTCAAAGGAGAAGAAAAAACAAGCCCTGCCACAGAGGGAAATGGCTAGAGGGGATTAAATAATGACAGCAGAGGAGTGAGGTGGAAGGTATCTGGACACGGTAATAGAAGAGAGGTGGCTTGAAAAAGTGTCCACTATGGAAAATGTCCCACTGGATAAGTGGTTATGAGTGAGGTGGAAGATATCTGGACACGGTAATAGAAGGGAGGTGACTTGAAAAAGTGACCACTATGGAAAATGTCCCACTGGATAAGTGGTTATGACCTCAGGAAGTGGTATCTCACCAAACTTGACATAAAAACCATATGTATAGAAAATTTAAAAATCCTGGTTTGATTGCTTCCCTAATCTCTACACACATACACACACACACACACACACACACACACACACAGAGAGAGAGAGAGAGACAGAGAGAGACAGAGAGACAGACAGAGAGAATCAGGGAAGCACTCTTCCACTGATTGTCGTCTCTAGCATTCTCTTTTTATAGTGAGACGGAGTCTTACTAAGTTGTCCAAATCCCAATTAGCCCAGCCTTTGTGACTCCCTTACCTCAGCCTCTCATAGAATTAGCATAACAGGTCTGTGGTACCAGGTGTGGTAGGCAGTACATGAAGTGTCAGAAGGAGTCAATGCCAGCTCGCCCCAGGATCCAAGTCCTGAGGTTTACTGGGTATGTGATCATCCCTGGGATCTTAAAGTCTCTGAGCCTTGGCTCCTCACCTGTAGCATGGGGTTGGGAACTGACGAATGTGCATCAGGTGCCTTCCCTATACTTGTATTCTTGTGTTTATCACTGCCTTCTATGAGTGCAGAGACCAGATCTCTTTGCAGTGTGGAGCAGCTGCCAAGCAAAGGACTTGGTTCATCCAGATAAAACAGTTGGATGCAAGGATGAAAAATATCCCCTCTTCCCCCTCTTCCATATAAAACAAAAGGGATTAGAAAACAAACATGTTGCCTATTCTCAAGGAACCTACAACTTACTATATTTGATTAACAAACAAATTATATAAGACTTAGTCTGTGCCAGCTACTGTTCTAAGTACTTTACAAATATTAGGGAATTTAATCTTCATAATAACCCTATTAAGTAGCTACTCTTGCTTTCTGTCCCTGACCCAACTAGTGCATGGCAGAGCCACGGTCAAACAGTCCATTACTGTTCAACAGCCTTTGTTCTTCACTCTTTAGCTGGGCTGGCCCCAAAAGTGGATGAGCCCAATACATGCACAGATGAAATCCTGGTGGATTTCAGGAGCCAAAGACTGTGTACTGGCCTTGAAGATGATTTAACAAAGCATATGGGAGGATATGGAGGAGAGGATGTTTGGAAAGAGGATGCGTGTTGATCATCTGTTTGAAGAGTCCAGGCTTAAGGCCATACAAAGCCAACGGGAAACCTACGCAAAGCTGGCTTTGGGGCAATTTCACTGGTAACGACACAGAAAATGGACTACTGATGCTCGGTGGGCAGGTGGGGCCCATGACACACAATTCGGCAGGGTGAGTAGAGAAGTCAAGGGTTTCATCCAGGACTGTGAGGAAGGGATCATTGATGGCAAGCCTATAAGGTTTGGCTACAGTCATGAACTGCTGTGTCAGCACCAGTTTCTGCCAGTCACAAAGACCAGAAGAAAACTCCAGGGGAAAATAACAGGGCATGTTCTTGGCCACCCAGAAGGGCACAGGGGCAGGATCACTATAGCACTGGAGTCCGTGGGCACTCGAGCTGCGTGGAGAATCAGGCAGATGCTTTCCTAGCTGCCTTGACTGGCTACTAGTCATGCAAGTCAGATCTGAGAAAGAATCTTGGACACTTCAAATGTAAAAGATGCCCCCCCTCCAGACGAGGAACTGCAGACAGTCTCACTTCGCACAGACTGGATAAATCACAACTCTAGACTCTAAGCCAACCTGGGTCTTTCAGCTAATGGACATTCTATTCCAATCCCCATTATATTGGGAAGAGAAGAGCAAGAATTTAGGCTGGATGGGAGTTATAGTCCAAGAATGTGATCAGTCAGCCTTCTTGCAAACTCCTCCAATGGCCTAAAATCCTCTACTCCATCCCAATTTTGCATAAGTCCCCAGAGAAAGCTTCATTTGACATCACAAGGAAATGAATGCCAGGGTAAAGGCACAGCAGGTAGACTCATAAAACCAGCAAAGGGAACGTGGCTTTGACAGAAGCTGAAGCTTGCCTGGTTATTTATCTTTCATATCTGAAGCCTTGGAATTCCATTTTCATCTTGATGGGGATAATAAACTCTTAGCAAACTTTTATGGCTCCCTAGATGAAGCTGAGGACTCTGCCCCTGCCTCCTTCTTGCAACCCAGGCAGAATCTGAAATTCAAGTCGGACTAGAAACTGCTTTTGGTCAGAGGCAAAATGTATTTATCTTTGTAGGCACAGCCATTAAGATGTGAGCATGAATAGCTGAAGAGAGAGAACATTACGGGGGGAAACAGGAAGAAATAAGAGGTACTGGCTATGAAGGAAGGAGACCATGACGCATCAACCCCCACAAGCTTTTTATGGTACTGGGGGAGTGGGGCACCAGGAAGGCAGCTGCAGAGATGAGAGAATGGACCCCGGAGTGGGCTGGGAGAGCTTTGCTGTGGGAAGGCAAAGATTGGCTCATGCTGAGTGCTAAAAGAATTTGGGGAGTGGACAGAACACACTGCAAAATTGTGCCTGCATTTCTGTTTGTCTGTCGAAGCAATGTGGCTCTGCAATCCACCCCCTTGCTCCTCCAAATACTAAAAAGAAGTCTCCAGATGGAAATATCTGAAGTCAAGCTGCAATATGAAAAGAAATTTTAGAAAGAAAAGAAAGAAAACTAAGGCTCACACAGGAAGCTGACAATTTTCCTGGTTCTCTGAGTGCTAGCATACAGACCCAGGTTATCTGTGCACTAGACACAGCCAAGAGGTAGGGTCTAGACCACGTGTTCCAGACATGGTCAGGAGATAGGGTCTAAACCACATGCTGCCTGGGGCACAGACCCAGGTTATCTGTGTACTAGCCACCATCAGGAGATAGGGTCTAGACCACATGCTGCCAGGGATTAACTGAATAACTTCAGACAAATCTGTTTAATCATTAAAGAAGTAAGTGATATGGTTTCAAACCACAAATGTTAAGGAAGAAATAACATTGGTCTGACCACCTTCTAAACCTTCTATAATGGCAGAAATCACTAATAAGTACATTCTTTACAGCAGGGCCTCACCCATGAATCTTGTAGGTAGCACCCGAATGGACCCAGGACAGGAAACACATTCCAAGTTCCTAGATTAGAGCTCTTCTAATCTTTAAATACTAGAGCTAGAAAATGGTCTGTGTCTCAGACACCCTTAACTAGGTCCTATGTCCTACCTCATTTTGTTGTAATTGTCACTTTGTATTTTGAGGTTGTTTTATTCCTTTTCTTCTCTTTAGTCTGCTTTCCAAGTCTTAGCAACCAAGATAGGGTGGCAAAAATACACCATAAAGCCTCTTCCCTTAACTAATAGCTGGGAGTTTAATTGTGACCTTGTGTCTTTCCCCCCTCTTTATATTAGGTTCCACCCCAGCTCTGCTCAAAAAGTCCCCCCGAGGATGATGTTCACTCTAAGAGTCTCATCGAGGTAGAAAATCCTATCCCATTTCAAATACTTTGCGATCAGGGCCTAGATGACAGCCTAAGGAAGTTCACAGACAGTTAATCATTACGCTCCGTTCTTTTGAAAATTATTAAAGAGTCCAAAATTAGAAATTCAGATTTCCTTCAGACTCCTGAGAACAAACAGCTCTCCTCTAAATGGTTTAATGTGTCTGTTTAATATACACAAAATTATCTTTCAGGAAGTGGGGCTGTTTTTCCTGTCACTCTGCATCTCTAGACTACACCACCTTTGGCAAAAGAAAGGGGAAGCCAAGTCTGAGAAAATTAAATTCCACAGCAGAAATTATCAGGACCAGAGGCTGTAGCTGAAACAAACTTAAATGAGAAATATGTTTTGCTTTGTTTTTTCTTTCCAGTTCTATCTGATCTCTCCATCTCAGTCTGGGAAAGAACATTTAAAAAAAAATCTGAGTGTCTTGTTGAATTTGGTCTACAAGGCCTGTTGAGTAAGATAACCGTAAGACACAGTGCACAACTTTCTTCGGGCCAAGGGACTATAGAAACTGGCTTCCATGCTCAAACTCTCAGGGGCAAAGAACCAACCAAAACTATGCATGGCTTTTCAAGCTGAGTGAGAGAACAGAGAAAGAGCAAAGCTTCTGACGCTTCATCATTGAGAGCCCAGGGAAGGACTCAGCCCTTCCTCCCAAGGATACGGACAGCTTCTGCTAAGAATCACGTTAATTAAATTGGAAACACTTGAAATAGCCCACTGAGGGTGTGCTGTGGTTGTTTTTCTTCAGCTCATCTAGGAAGTTAACTGGAAGCTTCATTTGGGAAATTACTGCAATCTGAACCACATGGATCACCCACAGTGTTGGATACCCTCATGTAACTTTGGGAGGTAGCCTGCCTAGGGTTTCTTTCTGCTTCTTCTTCTTCTTCTTCTTTTTTGTTCTAGTCCCCCTGAGTGTACTACCTTATTCCACATTAATGGCTCCTTTCTCCTGACTGCCTCTGGCAGTCATTCTTTTAAGTAAATGTTCCATTTATGAAATGTTCACTGGTGCAGAGAGAGAGTGAAGCTTCTGCCTCTGCAAGAAAAAGAAACTTCTGTGGTAGAGAGCGCCATCTGTCACCCAGGGTCTCCTGAAGCAAAGGCTTGTGCGAGGACATCCCTTCACATCACTGTAGAGCCAGTGGGGCTGTCCCACTTCACATGGAGTCACAGCAAGAGCCCCTCAGAGAAGTCTGTGTGACAGTAACTCAGGAAGGGATTCGGTTACCACTCTGTGCATGGTGCCCCCCACAAGCTCTTGCCTTGAATACTTAATCTCCATCTGAGCCGCCATTTTGTAGAATCTTCAGAAGGTGGGGCTGGGCAGGAAGAAATGGGTCCTTGAAGGGCTAGCCTTACAGATTCCACTCTAGTTCCTGCTCTGGCCCAACTCTCTGTTTCTTGATCCATTTGAGTGTGAACAAAGAGCTTCACGCAACTGCTGACACAGCTGCAAGCAGCCATGAGCGTCACCAGCTCTCCCTTCATGCAAGAGGCTGACTCTGGCTTCTCTAATCATGCAAAAGATGTCATTCCTCCCTGAGGTTTCTTCTTTCCAGGTATGTTATCACTTCAACAAAATATTAATCACTAATACAAGTTCTATGACTGAAACATCTAAAAAGAAACCAACCCCCGGCTTCAGAGGGTATAGGCCCTCCTCCCGTGGCATCCTCCATACACTCCATGTTTGCAGTTCCTTCTAGAAGCTTCCCCTTTTCTGTATATTTGTGTCTACGTGGAAGAGGTTCAGAAAGAAAGAAGATAAAAGGAGATGAATGGGAGACAGTGGCCCTGTCTCTCAGGGCCTGAAAGCCATGGAGGAGTTTTAGATTTTAGTCTACATAGAGTAATCTGAGTGAAGGTCAAAAAGGGACTTCCCAGGTCTATCCCATCCTACACATCTCCAATGGCACAAACAGGGAAAAAAAAGGATGGAAAGGAAGGAAGGGAGGGAGGGAGGGACGGAGGGACGGAGGGACGGAGGGACGGAGGGACGGAGGGACGGAGGGACGGAGGGAGGGAGGGGCCTAAGGTGAAGCTATACCAATGCTGAACACAGGCCCAGGTGAGCACGGGTCAAAGGCACGTCCCCACTGCCTTTCTGATGGTAAGATGGTAAGAGAATGAGAAGCACAAAGCTTGGTGAGCTTTTGAAGGAACAGACTGCTCAGGAACTGCAGGCACTCCTCATCTACCCACGGACACTCCGAGGTCTTGACTTCCTCAAGGTCATCTAGGAAGGCTGCAGCAGAGGCAGAACTAGAGAGCAGTTTTCTACTACCTCAGTTCCTTCAACAGAAGAGATTTGGTTTTCTCTTGTGTCTGGATTGTTCTCATATAGGGACTGGAGAAAGAGAGGCCCAGAGAGGCACATCGCATAAACTCAGTTGATAAATTGGTTTTTGTTGTTGTTGTTGTTTTGTATTGCTTTGTTTTTATTTCTTATCTGAGCTGTGTATATGTGCATGTGTGTTCATGTGGATGTGCATGCATGTATGTGTGTTCAGGTACATATGTGTTTGTGCATATGTGTTCATGTGGATGCATATATGTGTGCAGGTGTGCATGTGTATGTGCATATGTGTTCATGTGTATGTACATGTATGTGTGCAAGTACATATGTGTATGTGCATGTGTGTCCGTGTGGTTGTGGATGCTTATATGTGTACAGGTACATATGTGTATGGTACGTGCATGTGTGTTCATGTCGATCTGTATATATGTATGCGTGCAGGTACACATGCTTTTGTGGAGGCTAGAGGACAGCCTTAGGGGTCATTTCTCAGGCACCTTTTGGCTTTGTTTTTGCTTGAGATGGGGTCTCCCTCCTCAGTGTCCCAGAGTTCATCAAGTAGACTAGACTGGGTGGCTATAGAGCCCAGAGATCTGCCTGTCTCCACCTCCCCAGGATAGGGATTAATAGTGCATGCCATCACACCTGGCTTTTTTATGTTGGTCCATATTGACCCCAGATCACTGTGCTTACTAAGCAAGCGCTTTTACCACATGACATGTCTCTCCAGGTCTTCTTCTGGAAAACTCTGAGGTAGCTAGGAAACTACCCACCTCCTGGCTTAGAGGAAACCATAAGATCATGGCAGCTTCCCCAACAACACAGAAAGGATGCCTGTGAATAAACAGCTACCGAAAGCAACTGCCTTCCTTTTGAAAGGAGCTGTTCTCTGGGCAGGGACAGAGTCCTAGGTAGACAGCTCTGTTAGTGTCCAGAGTCCTAGGTAGATGGCCCTCTGAGTGTCCAGAGACCTAGGTAGGCAGCTCTCTGAGTGCCCAGAGGCCTAGGTAGACAGCTCTCTGAGTGTCCAGAGGTCTAGGTAGACGGCTCTCTGAGTGTCCAGAAGCCTAGGTAGGTGGCTCTCTGAGTGTCCAGAGGCCTAGGTAGACAGCTCTCTGAGTGTCCAGAGGCCTAGGTAGACAGCTCTCTGAGTGTCCAGCTTCAACATATACTCCCAAAAATTCATCACATCCATGCCCCTCTCCAGAAGCAAGGAGGGGGTCAGAACCTCTCTCTAGGGTCTTTTAAACCCCATGTCACAAAGTTCACAGGCCAACAGATGCAGTGGGCTTTGATAGTAGTCAGAGATCAGGGACTGCTGTCCCTTGAAATACAAACCTTATGCAGTGTGGCCTCTGTTTCATGCCATTATTGCTGTAGCTGTAGGCAGCTATGGTGGGTGCCAGCACTTCCTGTCCTCTTTCCTTCCACTGAGCTATTCCCTCCTTCTCTTAGGGGTGGCTCTTGCCACAGTCACAGAAAGGGGTGGGGTGGGAGACATTAAAAAAGAAAGAGGGCTAAGAAGATGGCCAAGGTCGTCTCTTGGCTCTCTAGTTAATCGGCTGGAACTTGGGCTTCCACGCCTGTGGAAGAGTCGGCGGGACTAGTCCATTTACTTTATGGATTAGCCCTTCTCTTATAAACAAGAAAGGCCCAAGGGCTGTTTGCCTAGGGTGGAGGCACACAGATATAGGAAACCTTGGATTCCCCAGTCTAAATTAAAACCTGTGCCTTTGCATGCTTATCCATTGTGATTCAAGCTACCACTCAGAGACTTCTGCCATCACCCTCCCCAGGCTGTCCATGTCGGTGCAAGGCTAATTTCATGGACTAAATTAACTGGATGGGCAAAAAGAGGGCCCTGGTACCTAAGAGGCTTGGGTGCATTTAAGTTTATCATTGTTCTGATTCCTTAAGACAGACTCAAGAAACAACTGGCAAGCCCTCATTCCCTCTCTATCCAAACAGGAAAGAACATTTCTTATGATAAAAAAATTCTGAGTCCAAATGGTGGCTTTGGGTTGGTGATGCTTCCCCCTAAACTTGTCTTTTCTGGAAGATGCCTTTTTCTGGACCCTGACTCTCTAAATGGGGCTTCTAGTCCTCCAGATTGGAGTGTTTAGGGCCCACAGGCACGAGTCCGTCTGCCTCCTCCTAAACATAGCCTAGCAAACTAAACTTGGAAGCGTCAGCTTGCATGTGGTCCCAAGTGTGAGCAACTTCATCACCGCCACGGTCTCTATTTTTGAGTCTCCCTACTAAACTTTCTCACAGCTGAAATGAAGGCTCTAAGGAGAATTACAGCTCCCTAAGAGACTTTTCTCACAAATAGCCACAGCTAAACACGCTTGAGAAGCGGGTGGGAAAACATTGCCAGCCCTGTATCACCGGTGAACTCTGAACTACCCATTCCCTACTACGCCTCCAGGGGGCACCAGCTCTCACTTGTTGGGAAGGAGGGAGGCGGGGCGGTCAGTCAGGCAGAAGGCTGGCTGGCTTTAGTCATAAACATATTAACTCAACCCCTGGGTTCCAGCAGCGGGGACTCACGGGATCTGAGACTAGAATTAGAAACATCAAGCTCCCAGGTCTGCTCAGGGACTGACTAGTGGGTCACTAAACTATTTCAAAACCCTGCTCCCTCCCCCATAGCATTCAAGCCAAATCAAGCATCCTACTTTCTGTTTTGCATCCCTTGTGCTGTGTAGAGTTTTCTGGTCTGGAAGAAACAATAGGTGTCTGTTGTCTTGAATGGTGGCTGATTTCTAAGAGGTTCTTCTCTGGGGTGTCTGTCAGGTTGGACAGAGATCCCTGAGGACATGCCTCATGTATTCAACTGAACCTACATTCACGCTTTCTTCTGCCAAAGTACCATGCCTTCCTGTGTCCATTCAACAGGTCTGTGGCCACTGCCTGACAAAATGTTACGCACATCTTCTCATGTGCAGTGCTGACAAGCCGTCTGAAATCAGCTATCTACCCAGTCAGGATCACACTACCTCCAGGGAAGACTGGGCATGGTGACCACACTGAGGGCCCATGGGACTCGCCTGTTATCCGGCCACAGGGTTTCCTGTGACACACATGCCCACAATATACAGTTCCAAGGAGCTGAGCACAGCCCTGCCTCTGACCCTTGAACAGTTCAGGGAGGCTGTATGTATAAAGAGAATTTCCTGGCCATCTTCACAACGGTGAGTCAGACTGGCATGAGCCAGTCCAGACTCAGAAGGACCAGACCTTGAATGGACCCAAATTAAGGGTGTGCACAGAGCAAACACTGACTGCCTAGTCCCATACCAGGGACTGCTTGTGATGCCCAGACCTTTCAGCAGTCTTGCTCAGAGCAGATTGGTCCTCTGAGAAAATGTTAAAATCAGAGAGGTCTCAAGTATCCTCTCTCTCTCCTCTCTCTCTCTCTCTCTCTCTCTCTCTCTCTCTCTCTCTCTCACTGTCTCTCTCTCTCTGTCTCTGTCTCTCTCTTCCTCCTCCCCCAGAGGATTTGTTCTCCCCCTCCCCACCTCTGTAACCTCCATGACAGCCCACTGTAACTGGTGCCAGATCTGAAAGGTAAGACAAACCATAAGAGCCAATGCTTATTACTAACTAACCACACAGAGACACTATTCGGGCATGTATTCACGAGCTTATCACCGCAACAGGAAGACCCGGAGTCTGTCATTATCCCATCATCAAGATGAGGAAATTGTGGCCTCAAAAGATGAAGCAATTGGCCCAGAATGAAAGCCCTGGGGAGAGGTAGAACAGGCATGGTATGGTCTGGCTGAAACCCCAGCAGCAAAAATACACAGAGGCCCTCTGTATTCCAAGGACCACACCATAGCTGCTCCTTGCCAAGAATTCAGGAGATGTGTTGTTACAAAGTGTTCTGTCTCACCTCCTGGTATGTTCTGATGACCCGATAAAGTGACTCAAAGAGCTAAGTAATGGAAGGGCACCAGTCAGATCCCTGCTTGAAGGGTGGAACTCCTAGCCTACAGCCCAAAGAAGATGAGAGGAACAGTTGCATTCATAAATACTAATCAACACATGAGGACTGGTTCCAGAGATGTGGATAGGTAAACGGTTGAGAAGACAAAAGCAGGCACCCCCCTCCTACCCTTCTCTTGGACATCCCAAAGTAGAGGAGTAACAGCACCATGAGCAACATCTGGGGACATTCTTGGGCCAACATGGAGCTTCCTCTCTCCAGAGCTGTCTGCTTTCTGACTCAATCCTTCATTCTCCCAAATGCTCCCCAGAGGCCAGAGAGGCCAACTTGCCAGCTAGTAAAATTAGCAGCTGGGCTTTTTACAGGGCACACTGGGGAGCCGGGCACACTGAGTGCTAGCTTATAGGCCAGCAGCCAGTGCGGGTTGAGGTACCTGCCCTACAGATCTGCATAGGAGTGTCCATCACATGAGGAGTAAGGGAGAGGGAAAGTCTGGACCATAAATGCCCAGGGAGAAGGGCCTGAGGTAGTCGACTACAGGAGAGCAGAAATGGGAAAAGGAGAATGGCCTTGCTATAACATTCTGAAGTTGAATGTGTCCAGCCCCTAGGCTAAGCCTGCTAAACCCAACAGAGAACTTGGTAGCTTAGGGCCACTGGGCTCCGGCCTCCATCTTTTCCTACACTCTGCATCGGACTGGGTTGAGTTTAGGGTGTTGTAATACGAGCGGCGGGGCTGCGTCCCCAGCACCCGTCTGTCCGCATGGCTTTACCCAAAATAATTACACGGAAACTGTATTCTTTTAAACACTGCCTGGCCCATTAGTTATAACTTCTTATTGGCTAGCTCTTACATATTGATCTAACCCATTTCTAATATTCTGTGTAGTACCACGAGCTGGCTTACCAGGAAAGATCTTAACCTGCATCTGTCTGGAGTGGGAGAATCTTGGCGACTCACTGACTCGGTTTCTTTCTCCCAGCATTCTGTTCTGTCTACTCCGCCTACCTAATTTTCTGTCCTATCAGGGCCAAGCAGTTTTCTTTATTAATTAACCAATGAAAGCAACAGATAAATACAAGACCCACCCCCATCATTTCCCCTTTTTGTGTTTAAACAAAAAAGAAAGGCTTTAACTTTAACATAGTAAAATTACATATAACAAAACAGTTATCAAGTAAGAATTACAGTTACAATATTTATATCTATTTTATCTCTTATCATAACTAAGGAAAACTATAACTAACCATTTTTCAACTCCATTAAAGACTTTAGAAGGATATAATATTACCTAAGCAAACAAGAAGTAAGATACTTCAAACTCTAGAAATGACAGAGACAACTCGCTGCCTGGACAGTCACCCAAAGTTTTTTTGTACCATTGGGGCATCCATCTTTAGCCTTTAGGCCTATAGTATCCAGCAGACATTTTCATCAAGCAGGAAATTCCAAAGACAGTTCAGTCACTTTTTGCTGTGTCCTGTAGAATGTCTCACAGACTCTTTCATGAGTCAGGAACCCCAAAAGATCATCTCACCTTTAGGCACGTTTAGCAGTCCTCTCCCTGTAGGTTCTCTGTGTCCAGCTTATGCATCAGTCCAGGCAAGAGCAGTTTCTTACCCAAATAGCTATCAAACTCCATAAGGAGCCTCTTTGATGCCCATCTTTTTCTTGAAGTAGATGGTGCTGCCAGGAGCAGACGTGTCTCATTGTCATGAAAAGCCCTAAGTTATTAAAACATTAAATGCCATATTCTGTAGTCTTTGAAAGGTATGAAGAATGCCTATCCAACTGAAATATATATCCAGAAAATCTAACTAACGTGACTACAAGCTTGACTATTATTTATGATTATCCATCAACAACCTATATTCCTAATTATACATTACATTTTAAAAATGAACTACACAATAAAAATACCTTTATCAAGATCAGAAATACATATAAATACAACAAAATTGACCTTAAAATCCATACCAATGTAAATTATTCATATCTATATCATATCCCTCTTTAAATGTAAAAGAACATTTATAAACAATATTTGGGAATATGGGTGCAGTTTTTTCAACAGATAAATACAAGACCCACCCCCATCATTAGGGCAGTAACACAGACGTGTTGTTCAGAAAGTGAGGAACTACTATGTCCTATCTGCTACCGTGTGCAGTGGGTAATGTGGGAACCAGACCCATTGGCCATTCAGGAAGAATTCACCAGTTTCAGAAAGGGTGGCAAACTTTTCACTGTCGGGATAGACAGGAATTGTTTTAGGCTGGAGATATTTGGGACTCTATGGACACTACTCAAGTCTTCACTGGATCGTGTTACAAAAGCAGGCACAGACACTATGTAAATGAATGAACATGGCTGTATAACAATTAAAATTTGTACACAATAAAATCTGAATTTCATATACTTCTCACTTGTCACAAAATATTCTTTAGATTTTTTTTAAAAGAAATTTGAAAATGTGAAAAACTATCTTTTGCTCCTAAGCCAAGCAAACAAGGCAGTGAGCCACTCTGTTCTACCCACGTTCTATAACCAGCAGATCCATGGGTAAGTTCAGCATGGTTACGCCTGTGTCATGGGAGAAAGGTCCCACAGGGAAAGATGAATGGAAGCTTCTGGTGCCAGTGAAATGGTTCTACGGGCGCTTGTTACCAAGCTTGATAACCTGTGTTCAATCTCAGCGACCCAAATGATCCAGGGAATTAAAAAATTAACTCCAAATTGTCTTATGGCTTCAACGTGTGTGCTGTGCTGTCTGGTTTTATATCAACTTGATACAAGTTAGAGACACCAGAAAGGAAGGAGCCTAAATGGAGAAAAGGCCTCCGTAAGACCCAGCTGCAAGGCATTTTCTGAAATTGGTGATTGATGGGGGGGAAGCCCCAGCTCACTGTGGGAGGTGCCATCCCTGGGCTGAAAGCAGGCTGAGCAAGCCATGTGGAACAAGCCAGTAAGCAGCACCCCTCCATGGCCTCTGCATCAGTTCCTGCCTCCGGATTCCTTCTCTGCCTGTGTCCCTCTCTTACATCCTTTGGTGATGAACTGCAATATGAAAGTGTATGTTGTAAACCTTTTCCTTCCAACTTGCTTTTTGTCACGGTGTTTCACTGCAGCCATAGAAACCCTGACTAAGACAGTGTACCACGGAACATCCTGGCCCCACAATACAATAAACGAATGAGTAGGATTTTTTGAATTAAAAAAAAAAGGCTGGAAGTTTGTGTAAAAAGAGAATGTTTTGTTCTCCTGCTCCGGATGCTTCCGTAAGCATCTATATGCTGGCATGCATGATAAAGATCAAATAAGAAATCAAGTTTGCACAAGTTTGCATTCCCACCAGCAATGGATGAGGGTACCCCTTTCTCCACAACCTCTCCAGCAAAGGCTATCATTGGTGTTTTTTATTTTAGCCATTCTGACAGGTGTAAGATGGTATCTTAAAGTTGTCTTGATTTGAATTTCCCTGATCACTAAGGAAGTTGAGCATGACCTTAAGTGTCTTTTGGCCATTTGAACTTCTTCTGTTGAGAATTCTCTGTTCATCTCAGTGCCCCACTGAGACAATGGGGATGTTCTATCGGGAATTCACCAAGGCCAGCTGGCCTGGGTCTGAAAAAGCATGGGATAAAACCGGACTTGCTGAACATAATGGACAATGAGGACTACTGAGAACTCAAGAACAATGGCAGCCGGGCGGTGGTGGTGCACGCCTTTAATCCCAGCACTCGGGAGGCAGAGGCAGGCGGATCTCTGTGAGTTCGAGGCCAGCCTGGTCTACAAGAGCTAGTTCCAGGACAGGCACCAAAGCTACAGAGAAACCCTGTCTCGAAAAACCAAAAAAAAAAAAAAAAAAAAAAAAAAAAACCCAAAACAAAACAAAACAAAACAAAAAAAACAATGGCAATGGGTTTTTGATCCTACTGCATGTACTGGCTTTGTGGGAGCCTAGGCAGTTTGGATGCTCACCTTACTAGACCAGAATGGAGGTGGGTGGTCCTGGGACTTCCCACAGGGCAGGGAACCCTGACTGCTCTTCAGGCTGACGATGGAGGGGGACTTGATTGGGGGAGGGGGAGGGAAATGGGGGTGGTGGTGGGGAGGCAGAAATCTTTAATAAATTAATTAATTAAAAATTAAAAAAAAGAAATCAAGTTTGTTCGAATTCCCAGGGAGCCATTTTTATCCTGCGGCATCTCTTGGACTCAATGTCACTTAATTAAAGCACTGAGGATTAATTTTGACCAATTGTCAGTGGTCGTGCACAAAATAAAACTGTGAACATCTCCAGCAACAGGAGGCTCACTCCTTTCAGTGGGAGCTGCTCAATGCCGTCACTCTGGTATTCATCGACCACTTGAATAAATGGTACTGGGTCACAAATAACAAGTGTCATAACTCCAGCACCTCTTCCACCAAGGTCCAAACAGTTATTTAATGACATAAAAATGTAATACATCATCTTTGACTTTTTGACTAACACAAAGTTCAAACACAGGATTAACTAAAGAGACACAATGGAAGATCTAGTGGGGAATTACTAGATGAGTTTTGGAGCCAAAGCCTCTTTTAGGAGTGCTGATGTCAATCAAACCTGCTGACTTCAAATAGGGTGGTTCGCTATCCAGAATGCAACCCCACAAGGTTTATACTGTTTCTGCTCCATGGAATAACTGCAGTTGATGAGATGTAGCTTTGCCCGAAATACAAAAGGATACATGTGAGGAATAGCATATTTGCCACCTCGCTCCACTGAGAAAGTAAGGGAGAGGATACACATGAGAAGCATGTCTCCCAACAGTACAAAGGGCAGCAATGTATGCCACATAGAAGATTCATTATGTTCCTTGCTCGTGAACTCAGGACTGCGAGGGGTGCACCCACACACTGAGGCAATGGGGATGTTCTATCAGGAACTCACCAAGGCCAGCTGGCCGGGGACTGAAAAAGCATGGGACAAAACCGGTCTCGCTGAACATAATGGACAATGAGGACTACTGAGAACTGAAGAACAATGGCAATGGGTTCTTGATCCTATTGCACGTAATGGCTTTGTGGGAGCCCAGGTAGTTTGGATGCTCACCTTAATAGACCTGGATGGAGGTGGGTGGTCCTTGGACCTCCCACAGGGCAGAGAAACCTGCTTGCTCTTTGGGCTGAGGAGGAAGGAAGACTTGATTGGGGGAGGGGGAGGGAATGGGAGGTGGTGGCGGGGAAGAGGCAGAAATCTTTAATAATTAAATAAATTAAAAATAAATAAATAAATAATAAATAATAAATGTAAAAAAAAAAACAAAAAAAAAAAGAAGATTCATTATGCACACATTCTCTCCCATCTCAGTGTCACTGATTCAGTGCCCTGTTCCCACAGCTCAACAGTGACCACACAGCTACGTCACCCCATGAACCCAATGGGGGTCACTTCTGTTTGAAAGGCACACTAAGTATGCATTTTCTCTTGAGCCCTCTGACATAAGAATAAAATGACCTGGGCTGGTTACATAATGTGTCAAATGCCACCCATGTGACCTGTTTAGAAAGATAAAGGGTGAGACTAGCATTTTGTTTCTCCATGCATTGATAAAGCATCCCCTAGACATTGAAGTAAACAGCAAATGTTTTCAGTTGGTGGAATTAGATTTGCATGCTTCCTGGAGCAATGTTCAAATGCAGTAGCATAAACAAATGGGGAAAGTAACTCAAATGAATGATGCTAAGGACTTTGTCTATGCCCAAGGAGGGGGTTACTGTATTGGGAAAAAAATCTTTTTAAGAGAGTCACAAAACACTGCATCTGTCACAGAGTTGACAGGAAGTCCTGGTAATGCATACATGGCTCAGACCTTGAGGTGAGGTTATCTTTAGCTACAAGACGAATTTCCTAGAGAGACAGTTGCTCTGAGATCAACACAAAAATGTGACTATTCAGAAATGAAATACCTGTGGAGATGATGACGGTGTCAATGGTGATGACCGCAGGGTGTGTGTGTGTCTGTGTGTGTGTGTGCACATGCGCCAGCTCATGTGCATGTGTGCCTGTGTCTTCCTGTGCCTACACCCTTCTTACTCGTAAACAGGTACTCTACTACTGGCTCACTCTTGTTCTACAAGACTCTCATTCCCTACCCCCTAATTTCTTTAGAAAGTAAAGGGATGATCTGTAGCTTGTGAAAGAAATCTGGCTCACCACCTGCTTCTGTCAATAAAGTTTTACTGGAATATAGTTACATTGTGGATGTTTGTGGCTGCTTTCGAACCAAAGTGGTAGAAGTAGTTATGATAGAATCTGCACAGACCACAAAATCTAACATGTTTACAACATGAACATTTACCAACCTTGAACTAAAATATCTATATTGATTTTAGGTTGATGAGTCTAAAAAGTAAAAACAACCAATCAAAAACTGTACTAAGCATTTCTTGCCCCATCCCTGTCTTTGTATATCACTTCAGCCTTTACAGGGGTTTAATCTGGCTCACAAAAATGTATGGAACACCTACCAGCATGTGTGCGTGCGTGTGCGTGTGCGTGTGTGTGTGTGCATGTATACACATTGCTTATATATATATATGTATATATATGTTTATATATATGTTTATATACACACATACACACACACAATCAAATGGAAAGTAAAACATTTGAGACAGAGAGGGAGAGAGAAAATAGAAACAAAGGAAACAGGGGGAGATCCCACATAGAATTCAAACCTGGTTTTCCATGTTCACATGGGCCAAACAATCTTGGCTTACAGTAGCCACCAGAAAGAGACACAACTCCTTTCCCAATTTAGAATAACCATGTTGTGAACTGACAGATGATCTCTAGTGAAAGCAGCTAATTTAATTTCTCCAAGAGTGTGTGCCTTCGGTAAACAAGGTGAAATGTAAGCAACACAGTCCTCAGCAATGCCCAAACATTTGAGAAGAGTCCTGAAGACATCTTCCTCTGCGTTGAAGTATCACTGAGCGTGGGCCAACTCCATATCCTAAAATGGAAATTGTCAGTAATTCTTCCAATATGTTTCAGAATTCTAAAATAAGCATGTACTCTTCTACGATTGTCCATCAGCATCTGTGGGAGACTGCTTCCCTGTGGGTACCAAATCTGAAGATGCACAGCCCTTACATAAATGGTGTAGTACTTTGCAGAGAGCCTCCGCATGCCCTCCCATAGGCTCAAAACTATCCCTCCATTACTTGTAATACTTCACACTATGTAAATGTGACGGAAATAACTGCTCCACTAAGTTTACCAGAGATGACATAAAAGAGGCCACACGTGTTCCGTGAGCTGCAGCTGTGTCTCACTAGTTTGATAGGTGATAGATAGAATCCATGGATGATGAACGCGAAGACGGAGGGGACAGATTTTTATTTTCACAGTCTTTAATTTGGAGGCTAGGGAGATGGCTCGGTGGTTAAGAGCATGTATGGTGTAGGCACAAGGACCTGAGTTGGAATTCCTAGCATCCAGTAGAAATTCAGGCATAGCTACACATTTTGGTAACCCCAGCATGGTAGGGTGGGAACAGTGGCAGGCGTATCACAGGAGCTCCCTGATCAGACAGCCTAGCCAAGCGATGAGTTCCCAATTCAGAGAGTCCCTGTCTCAGGGCAATATGACAGAGCTATGGAAAAGACAATGGGAGTCTTGCCCTGGACTCTATATCCATGTCTATAACCACAGGCATACAGGTCCAATATTCATAGCTTCTCTCTCTCTCTCTCTCTCTCTCTCTCTCTCTCTCTCTCACACACACACACACACACACACACACACACACACACCATAGTGTTTTTAATTAAAAACTTTTTAAGAAAATAAGTATTCTTGAATTTAAAATACTGAAACAAAGAAAGCAATAACTCTTGTCCACCTGGCATCACTCCAGTTTAGTATGGCTCAGGCCTGTTTCAGAGGAGGGCTCTGTCCCCTCACTCTTGCTGTTTTGGGACCAGAAAGCCTGGTCATAAAAAGAGAAACTGGGCAAAGGTCAGTCTGGAACCTTGGGGTCCAGGAAATCATCACTTTGGTGCTGAGACCCCTGCTGAATGGTGCTGACCACCTGCCACTTGTGACAGGGATGGAATTGTACAATTACACACTTAATCCAACAGTACGAGTAACTCACACTTGGGGTTTTCTTGCTCGTTGTTTTATGCCTGTATGTTGTACACAGCCAGAGCTGGTAAGAAATTATCATTTATCAAACACGGTGCTTTGCCAACAAGGTCAGACGGTATAGATTATCTGGGCTACTTGGCCAATCCTTTGCCAGCTGAACCTCACCCATCATATCCATTCTTAGGAGTTTCAACAGACAGGTGAAAGAGAGGCTCAGATGTGGAGACCGAGATCCTGAGCATGCATCAAGGGAAAGAGATTAAAATTTGAAAGAGGAAACTCAACAGCTGGTGTCTAGTATTGGTTTGGTCCCACTGCTGCAGGGATAAACATCTGGATAGCTCAAGACAAACACAGCTTTGGACTCAGAACAGGCATGGCAGCTTCATCCTGTGTGCTGCTATTTCAGCATAAAATCTGTGTTCTGCGCAGAGCCAGGCTCAGAGAACCCTTGGACACTGCTCTGTGCTAGAGGGATCCCTCGTTTCAAGGGGACCCAGCACCCTGGCAGGACTTTCTCTAAGGAGACCAGTTGACACTGTAGGTAGCCCTAGGCAAAAAGGCTTGGGCTGAACCTGCTTCTACCTGTGAGAGTTAAGGGGATCAGGACTCAGGTCCTCGGACCTGGTTCACTCTAAAACAGTAATGTTAGATTGTCCCAGCCAGAGTAACATCTGGTAGTGACTTAGAAGAGGCACTGTCCTTACAAGTGTAGTCATGATCCAGAAGGAACACTAAGTTGAGTGTCTAGAGTCCATGTGGCTACCCAGCTGCCACTGACAGCTGCTTTGCTTTCTGTCTTCCAAGCAAAATCCCTCCTTGAGGCTTGATTTTGCTCAGGGTGAGGGAGAGATGGATTCTTTGGTAAGATTAGCAAGCTTCCTTGTGGTGAGAGCCGGTGTGATGACTAGTTTTAATTGTCAACTTGACACAACATTGAATCACATGGGAAGACTGTCAGGGAAGGACTGTCTACTTTGATTTGACCTGTGGATATGTTTGTGGGGATTGCCTTCACTAAATGATGTGGGAAGACCTGCCCACTGTGGGCAATACCATTCCCTAGGCAGGGGTTCCTGAAATGCCTAAAAGGAGAAACTGAATGCAAGGAAGCAAACAGGTGGGCAGGATGCATTTGTTGATCTTCTAGTCTTGCCTGTGGATGTAACCAGCTCCTTCAAGTTCCTGCCACCTTGACTTTCCCACATGGTGAACTGTCACATAAAATTATGAGCTAAACCCTTTCCCCACTAAGTTGTCAGGATGTTTTTTCAGATCAACAGGAATGAAACTGGAACACGGCAATCCAACAACTATGCAGGATATGTGGCTGAACAGAATGGCCGGGTCCATGCCTTTCCACCTGAAGCAAAGGAACAGGGCTGACGCAGTGCCTGCAGGGCTCACAGGATGCTCTCCATAGTATCACTGATGGTACATGGGGAGTAGGGCAGTGGTCTTGGGAGTGCTTGGCCCTATGTACCCCAATTGTATACAATCAGGCATATCAACCTCCCTGACCTCTTGACCTGTTTACACTTCAGGCCTTGTCTTTTTGTCTTGTGCTATCACTGGAGTAGCAGCTCACTGCTCTAAGTTGTCTCAGGATCTCCCAGCTCGTTTCCCCTTCTGAGTAGCCACCCCCTCCCAGGTGGCTATACAACACTAACGCTAGCACCCCACTCTCAAAATATCCTTGTCCTACAAAGTTTGCTCATGTTCGGTAACTTGGTATTTTCAGGCCAGACTAGCTGTCTCCAGTCAACCTTCCAGGCTTTCTTTGAGCCCAATGCGTTGGTGTTCTTGGCCCTCGGCCTCATTGGACAATCCTTCAGAGTCCCATAATGCACTATGTTCTGCTCCCACAGCTTGCTTTCCTTAATGACATTATTTCCTCCCTTTGGCTTTTAAGATGCTAATTCCCTTTTGAAAAGGGACACTAAATGGAGGTGTGCAGTTAACCCTAAAATGTGTTCTGTCTTAGGCACACTTCCTAGCTGACCCACCAAGAACTCCCTTTTTCCCTCTGGTCAGATTTTGTTTGTTTGTTTGTTTGTTTTTAACACAGCATATTGCTATGTAACACAGGCTTTCCTTGAGCCCATGATCCTCCTGCCTCATCCTCTCAAGTCCTGGAAGGCACCACCACATTTAGCCTTTTTCTATTTTTTTGGTACTTGTCATTGAACCCAGGGCCTATGCAAGAACTCTATCACCAATCAGTGCCTGTGTTTGTTTCCCACCTCGTCAGACAAAACCTTTGGCCCAGAGCTGCTGCTAGGACCCCTCAGCTCATTCTGATGAAGCACACTGGCACTGGCTATCATGGCCCTGGACAGGAGCAGGTATAACATCCTTACCAACGCTGCCACTCTGTGTCTGTCATGGCCAGAGGAACGTATGTTCTTCTGGTAAACCATCGGGTGCTGTAGGAGTTCACTGAGAATGGACTGTCTCAGACCCAAGCATGTTTGTCTCAAGACCCCTCTTCTGTGATAAGCTGCCAGCCCCCAAACTCTGTGACAAAGAGGGTAGAACAGGCCAAGAGTAAAAGCATTGAAGTTTTGAGAACAACTAAAAGGGAAACTATTTCCAATAGATGTTACTATGGTTTACCCCATGATATTAAAATGTTTGCAATGGGAAAGAGAAGCTGGAAGTTCAGCAATGGGAAGACCAGCCATCTGGGAATTCTAACTGAGTGTCTCAACTTGCCCAATCCATCTCTGTTGGATGTTTTGTATACCAGTCTGATGGCCTTTTGATATCTACACACTGCATGCTATTTTTTCCTATACTTTATTTAAAAACTCACTCATTCAAAGTCTAAAGTATGACTTTCATAGATCATTCTCATGACCATGCAGAACTGCCACCATGTGTGTGGAAGGCATGACCTCACTCTTGTCACCCAAGCATACCCAGACCCAGAACCCAACCTCAGTTGTCTCTAGAGCAAAATTTACTCATAAACCGATGTGAAAGAGCGACAGAAATCTTCCTTACAGAATGAGAAGAGGAAATAGATGACAGTGGTCCCCACATCCAGCAGCAAACCACCCGCAAGTGTTCATTAGACCCTCTCCTGGTACACAAAGGACTCAACAGTCCCCCTGTCTTCTTTCTTGTAGCAACTGACCTTGTTAGCTTCTCTGTCCTCCAAAGGGTCAGCTTCCATTCCCTCTCTTTTGAACTTAGCTTTAAGCTAACACCAACATGACTTTATGGCCTGAGCTCATAGAAGGTCCCTTGGATCCCAGGGTCCTGTTCTCCTACCAGATTATTTGGCTTGTCCCTTGAGTTCCTTAAGCAGGGCATGCAGTGTCTTCCCCCCTCCCTCCAGTGGTGTGTGAGGCATCTATCCCACACACTGCCAGGAAGGATTTGAGTAAGTGAGACTCTCATCACCTTCTTCACTTGCATTCACCTCCTCACTGGAGAAGCAGTTTCTGGGGAACTATGTGTAAAACCCCAAGTCCCAGCTTTATCTTTGATCCAATGGCAGATTAGATCCCTAACTCTTGTCGGAACCCCCACTTCAAGCCCAGGAAGGGTGACCTACACAAAACATGTGCCAGAGTCACTGGGATAAGTCACCCGAACACATTGTCAGACAACTCCTGACCCAGAGCAGCCCAAGAAACCCACCAGTCAGTGCTGTGATAAGAAACCAGCCCACCTAGAGCAGGCAGAGGGTTGTCAGGAGTGGACCACAGTCCCCACCTGCCCAGTTCTTCCCTACTCTGCACTGAAACACTGGTAACTCCTACAACCTTCTATCCCCTGAAAAGTGATGGAGACATCACAATCCTGCTTATAACACACACACATACACACTACAATACACTCAACGCATATATACTATAACACACACACATACACACTACAATACACTCACCGCATATATACTATAACACACATATACACACTACAATACACTCACCATGGATATACTATGACACACACACACACTACAATACACTCACCACATATATACTATAACACACACATACACACTACAATACACTCACCGCATATATACTATAACACACACACATACACACTACAATACACTCACCACGTATATACTATGACACACACATACACACTACAATACACTCACCACATATATACTATAACACACACACACACTACAATACACTCACCACGTATATACTATGACACACACATACACAATACAATACACTCACGCATATATACTATATCACACACACATACAGGAGCTGCTCATAATCTCCATATGAGCACTGCAAGAGCTAGTTGGCAAAGAGCAGATGAGGACACTGCACCCAAGCAGACTGCTAGAGGACCGTAGTAACTTGTACAGGCCAACACCCTCCCTCTCCATTTCCCTCTTGCTCTCTCTCAGACAGGGTGTGGTAAGGATTAGAGAGACTCCTAGATCCTGGATTAACAAGCTCTAAACATATTTCTGGTTTGTGTTACTATGGCCCATCATTTATGCTGAGATAGTCCAGGTATAGTGTTTGTGTGCACATGTGTTTTTGTTCATGTATGTATACATCTGTTTTACTGACAGAGGCTGTTCAGTTCACCCCCCCAGGCAGGTTGTGAAAGCACGATACTAGCTCACTCGCTGTAGATGCTCCCATACTATTATAGACTTGGACATGTGTAAAGAGTACCATGCTGATCCATGATCTCAGAAGAGCAGTGGCCACTCATCCAACTTGGCCTCGAGAAAACTCAGAGCATCGTCACCTTTCCCAAGCAAATCCCTTTCCCAGATGCAAGACCGCCTCATTATGGGAGGGGCTAAGGACTCACCAGAACTCTGCCAGTCAGTGTCTGGGCAGATATCATCACCCCTGCCCAGTCCTTCACGGAAGTCATCCAGCCGACCTCGGCTGCCACCACCTCCTCTTTTTCGTCCACTGGTTTGAGGGTACCATCTGCCTGGCTGGAGCCATTATTTATCTTCTGGGCCTCCTGGCAACAGAAAGAATCAGAGTTGAGTCAATAGGAAACAACCAGATTTAAATAAGATGCCCACCTATACAGAATCAGAACCCGAAGGGGTTCCCAGATGAGGGAATGTGACTTAAAGATAGAGGCAGAGGAGGAGAGATGGTTAAGGATTTTATTTTATTTAGTTTGGTTTAAAAAAAAATCAAGCTGTGGAGGTTGCTTAATGGCTAAAGCACTTTCCATGCAGCTGGGAGGATATGAGTTTAAATCCCTCAAACCTATGTAAAAGCTAGGCACAGCAAAGCACATCTGTGACTCCAATACTCTTATACAGAGATGCAAGGCGGGGACGGGAAGATCTCCAGAAACACATGACACACAGGTCAACCAGCCTGGCAGCATACACAATAGAGACCAACAAAAGAGGTGTCCTGTCTCAAACAAGGTGGACAGACAGGACTGTTACCCAAGGAGGCCCTCTGACCTCCACAGGCACTCTCTGACACACAAAGGATCCTTTTTGAAATTTCCTTTTAGAATACTCTTGGAATGGGAAGAATACTGGCATTTTCTCTGACCACTTTAAAGGCAAAGCAACAAACCTGTCCCTGATCACAGAGTGTTAAAGAGGGGGTGCAGTCAGCGCAAAATTTTCTCCACACAAGTCATCATACCTTCGTAGAGCCAACCCCATTTCTCTTTACTAATTTCCCATCTTTTCTCCTGTCTATGGCATTCAAGAGGGACTCATGATGGACCCACAATGGTTCTAGCAATACAGACTGTTGGATCGGGCATTTGGGCAAGACCCCTGGCAAGACCCACTTGGGCCAGGGATAGGCAGATGATCTCTGTCAAGGCAATATGGCGCAAGCATGGTACATATGCTGAAACAGGTAGGGGAAGGGATCCATCCCTGAAAAGGAAGACAACACAGAGCAAAGATGTGATGGAATACCAATGTCTGCATCTGAATGCCTGGGTCCAGCTGTGCCTACAGTCCAGATCCCAGAACTTGAAATACGCTTGAAGAAAGAAGGCCTCAGATATCCAAACCCCACATGAAGCTGTCATTGATACACCTTTGCACACAATGTGCCCTGAGGTCAGGATGCTCCCATTCTGGCCTCTGTCTCCTTAGGTTTTCCCTCATGCACTCCCCACTTCCCAGTAAAGTCTTTCTCACTATTCTCTGAAAACGTCATGCCAACTGCTTTGCTTTATTGTTTCCAATAACAATAATATACTCTATAATTCACTTACTTATTTCATTTACACTCCTAATCCAACACTGCTGTCAGCTCCTATACCTAACACGGTCTTAAGCACAAAGCTAGCACAATAAACATTGATGAAGCTAGGCATGGCGGTACACACCTATAATCTCAGGAGGCTGAGGCAAGAGGATTGTCCACAAGTTAAAAACTAGCCTGGGCCACAGAGTCCAAGCACACAAACCAAAACTACAACAAAAAAGCAATCAAAACTTTGAATGAATGGATACAAAGAAATCTGAGTATCTGTTCATTGTCACCTCCAGAGCCTGGGTTTCGGATACCAAATGAAATATAGGCTTCTCAGCCAAATTTGGATTTTAGATAAACAAATACCTTTATAAATATGTCCAAAAATGCATGGCTTTTACATACAATAAAGGCTCATCATTCATCTAAATCAAATTTAACTAGACCCATGCTCAAACACCCACTGAGATTATTAGTGCTGATGGAGATAGAAAAATATGTCAGTAAATTATACTCATCATTTATAATCCTGGTATCAATTTACAAAGAGAAAAACACTGGGGATCATTGTGTTTTGGCCTAAAGTGAGACTGGGAAATGGGAATTAAATAAGAGGTGGAAACCTCCTGCAAAGAAAAGGGTGGGCCCAGTAAGAACAGGGAAGCAGGAAGAGTGGGTTTGCAGAGGTTCCCGATGCCTGCTCCTCTCTCACTGGCCAACCCTGGCTTAGATAGAGTAGGGTTGAGAAGCTGGGCTGTAGGACTGAATGCTCATGGTATTTTACTCCCCAGTGTTTGAAGCTGAAGGAGCTGGAACAGTGGGATCCTGGGAGGGGGAGGCCTCAGACCATCTGCTGATTTGTGTGACATCTGCCTCTCAAACCTACTAGGCTAGTCTCATTGGTCTGCTAACTCTGGTCCTCATGCTGAGATCAAGGGGTGGGTCTCCAGGAAGATAAGATGTGATCCTTGGCAGCCATGGTAACCAAGGTGCACATTCAAAAATGAAATCTAGCCCTGTCTCAACTTCAGGGACTACCTACCCTGTGAGATGGGGGAAAATATTGTTTGCTCTGTGGAACTAAACGGTGCCCAATGGCACGTAGCAGACTCAGTTACTAAGTCCAGAAGGCCTACCCCTGCCTCACATTGGACACTCACTCTGAATGTGGTGGTTCAGTCTTGAGCCAGCACCAACATCAAAGCACAAGGTACATTAAGTTACTCGGGGTGTCAGATCCACTCTAGAAACTGCAGTTTTACCTGGTGGTCAACACCTGAGGTCAACCTAGGGAACCATAGGCCTTGTGTCCATTCAAAACAGACCAAAGACCTTAACTCCAGCACATTCCTGGAATCTTCAGCCAACACTACCTGCTACTTTCAGAACTGGCCCGTGAATGGTGAGGGCTGAGAGGAAGATAGACTTTCAAACCAGCATTTTTGAGTTGGCTTCTATTTGGTTGTTTTTGAGACAGGGTCTTGAGTAGCTTCAAGTGCCTCAAACTAGATCTGTAGACAAGGATGACCTTGAATTTCTGAGCTCCCCTGCCCCTACCACCCAAGTACTGAGATTAGAGGCGTATACTATCACTTCCAGTTCGTGCCAGACTGGAAATCAAACTCAGGACTTAGAGCACGCTAGGCAAGCACACGACCAACTGCGCTACACATAACACCAGACAACTGGGCTCTGGCCACCAGGAAGCCCAATTTCCTGCTGCTTGAGCCTGCTGCCTCAAAGGACAGACACTTTTCAGCATGGAAAAGGCCCAGAGGCAGGAGTTCCCTGCAGCCCCCATGGTTTTAATGCATCTATAATTCACGGCGTAAGAGGTACACAGTGCATTGCATGCTATTCCTCCAACCCTCTTACCTATTGTTTTACAAGGCATTCATTATTTTAATTGCTTTATGATAGGCAGGGAAAAACACAAACTAACAGGAGATAATGCCCTTGTTATTATTTGCTTATACTAGATGTTGTGAGCTTAATTACCACGTGTGGGAGGCAGGACTGGGGGAGGGGCCACAGAAGCAGGGAGCTACATCAAGCCCTGTGCCAGCCCGCCAGGTTAGCTTGGGGTTTCTGTGCCTGAAAGGCAAAGACCTGCAACCCTCTACCAATGTTACGCCGGAGGAAAGTGGGTGGGACCTAGAGGGCTAAGGGGCCCTGTTGAGGGCATGCAGGAGGTAAGGGGTGTTCAGTTAGAGCTTATTAGAGCAGCAGGGGTCCCCATCTATGGAGCCAGAATTGGATTTCAGCAACCAGAAAGTAAAAGTTTTCCATGCTTTCTTACGCTCTCTAAGAAGTCCAGCAGATCAGTGGGATTTCACAGGCCATTTTAAAACTCCAGTAACAGGGCTGTCACCTGGGACAGCAGAGAGCCCACTAGGACTTGGGTGCCCTCTACTCCCATGGGTCACGTTCATAACTCCCCTGTGTGAAGCAAGGAGAAGCGCCCACCTCTGAGAAGGTATGAGGCGTAGTGGTTCATGCGGTGCTCGGTTCAAACCATGACTACCACAGCCGCCTCCAATGCTGTTTCAGCCTCTGGGCCCTGGAAAGGCCACCGGTTCAACATGAGCCTCCATGAGTGACAAGAGCCGGGTGATGGTGGCGCACGCCTTTAATCCCAGCACTCGGGAGGCAGAGGTAGGCGGATCTCTGTGAGTTCGAGACCAGCCTGGTCTACAGAGCTAGTTCCAGGACAGGCTCCAAAGCCACAGAGAAACCCTGTCTCGAAAAACCAAAAAAAAAAAAAAAAAAAAAAAGAGAACAGAAAACAGGTGACTGCTGCCTGATAGTACCCTCGGGACCAGGCGCTTCTACTGCTGCCTGGGTCCAGCAAGACAGGGGACTCCATCCAGGACAGTCAGGAAGGAACTCCCATACTTGGTGGGTCAGACCAAGTGCTCTCTTAGATGCACCCTGACCTCCAACTCCACTACACCAGCTGCTCCCTTCCAAGGAGGAGAGGCAGGCCAGAGCGAGGCAGTTTCTGGGTCACAGGACTTCATTCTTCCTTTTGCATCCATGGCACAGTGCCTCAGAGGCGAGATGCAGTTCCCGAATGGCAAAGCTCCTGCCCAGCTACCCCAGGCTCCCCACTTTCCTACAGAGGATTCAAACACTCTTCAGAAAGAGTGAACTTGGTGTTGGCCAGAAAATCACCTTACGACCCTCTCCCTGACCCCCAAGGGAGACACTCTCTGCAGACTTCTGACCACACGGCCACAGTCTCAGGGGGACTGGCCAAAATGCACAGACATAGAGCGAAAGATGTCTAGGGGAGGAGAAAGGGACATGTAAAAGAGACAGAGAAACAAACCCCCAGTATCCACTCTGGGAGGATTTCTGAATTAAGAGGCACACATCCCTATCTATCCCTGACCCTGCGTGCGCCCCTTGGCCAGGCACAGCTGTATGCTGAGCTTGCATCTGGCCTTCATATAGAGTCTATGTTTAGAGAAAGTTTCCGAGCCAGGCAGTAGGCACGGGAAGCTGGGGGACACCGGAGAGCAGAATGGACTCAGTACCCGCCCCCACCACACACCCTACTGGCCCTTTCCTACTTTCTCTTTAGTCCTTTTCGACTTGTTCCCACCATGACGTCACCTGCAGCCAATGGCCTGATTGGACCCCAGTCACCGGTGGTCAGCACACAGACCATCTGTTGGGAATTTGAGAATTGTTACCAACAGCAATACAACTTAAGAATACACCTCAGAACGTTAAGCATAGAAGTCAGACTCACAAAAACAAATACCACATTTTCTCTCATGTATGAGATCTAGATTAGAATACACACGCGCGTGTACACACACGACACGAAAGGAGAAGGACAATTTGAGGGGAAGAAGGGAACCAGTATGAAGGGGAAATGGGGAAGAAGCCTATGTACAAATACATAAATGTAAACACCATGGTGGAACCTATTATTTTTGCATGTTAATTTTTGTAAAGAAACACTAAAAAAGAAAGGGGCTTGGCAACTTCTCAGGATACTGTCCCTCTTCCTGGCTACACAGACAAGCAACAGAGGGCTATGAACGCACCCGCACGGCTCTCACCCAGGCCAGCCCAATGAGGTCCCAGTGCAGCGATTCAGGACAAAGAGCCTTGAGAAGAGAGATGCTGAAGTCCGGAGGCTGAAGTCCAAGATCCGTTCTTGGGGGTGGCTTTAGGTAAATTATTTCATGTCCCCAAACCCTTGTGTGCTATTCTGTAAATGGTGAGTTCCACCTGCCCTGCCCAGTGGCTCCTGCAGAGGTCCTGGCCACACAGAGCAGAGCACTCCCCCCAGACACCACTGTTTGGTAAGCAGGACAGTGAGGCACCCTATCCTCCAGTACTGGTTAAGAACTGGGGCTGCTCTAGGGGAGGAGACTCACAGCCCAAAGCCAGCAGCAGCTTCTCGGAGCACAAAGGTGATGTGTTAAACTCTACCCTGTTGCAGAAGGCACAGTCAGGGCCCTTTCTTTTCTTACCACAGAGATGTTGCAATGACAAGTCCAGGCAGAAGCCTTGTGCTAGAAAAACCTCCCGGCAGGGTGCGAGCAGCTGTCACACCTCTCCCGCCCCTTCCTGCTCAGGCTCTCTCCCTGACCAGGACGAGCACACAGACACGTGCTGGCACAGTCAGGGGCCAAGGTCACCTTAGGCACCGCACCTCAGCAGGTAAGTCGAGGTGGGGAGCCAGCTGGTCCAAGCGACTGAAGAGGCCCACCCCAGGAGGGAGCTGCGAGCCTGAAATGGGTTTAATTACACCTCAGGCTTTGGTTCCTAGTTCTTCGTCATCCCCTGCCTGAAGAGTCACTTAGGCCATGGCCATCTGGAAAGGAGAACATAGTCTTTAAAAAAAACTAGTCTCACTTTGTCGCCATCACCAACACCCTTCTGAAGCTGCCCTTTCCTTTCTGCAGAGAAGTCATGTCACACTGTGCCAACTATTCAATCTGCCCCACTACTCTCTGTCATCAGAATGTCACTGCAGCTGTGCCGGATTCCTTGTGCTCCGGGACCTTCCTGGGCTACTTCTATTTAGAGGCTACTGTAACTGGTTGCTCTCTTGGCCCCAGTATCCACACACTGGTCTCCAGGTGTTGGTTCAGACCCTTGCCTGATATCTGAATCCTTTCCTGACTACCACACTGGAAATAAATCTGTGCAGGTAGGATATTCCTGGCCACCTGGAAACCTATGCACTTTGATCACTAGTGAAACTCCACAGTGCAGACCCCTGTCGCTTTTTACAATTTAAACACTACAGGCTCCAGTAAGAACAAATCCATTTTAATGGAGTGGGGGAAAGAAGAGAAAAGCTGGGAAGGAGAAGGGAGAGGGAAAGGAGGATAGAGGAGAAGAGTAGGAAAGGGGAAGAAGAGGGAGCAGGATAGAAGGGAAAGAGAGAAAGGCAGGAGGGAAACAAGGAAGAAAGAGAAAAGCTGAGAGGAAGGAAGGAAAGGGAGAGAGAAGAGGAGAAGGAAGGGGCAGAGAGAAGAGAAAAGGGACTGGGAAGGAGGAGGAGAAGGGGAGAGGAGGAAGGAAAGGGAGAACCTAAGAGGAAGAGGTAGGTGAGGGAGGAGGCGCAAGGAAGAGAGCTGCAGCAAATGAAAGCCAGTTTTTTGCAAGCACAGGATCTAGATTATATTAGTAAAGAGCACCGTAACAACGACACTGGCTGCCATATGAGCATGTTTGCAGCAGTCCTATGAGGTAGGTGCTAATGTCCTCATTTAACAGATACAGCTCTAAGTAGCTGGCCCAAGAAGACACTGGCAGAATTTAAACCCCACTGACAGCAAAAGAGGAGGGGGGACATGGCACAAATCTGTCCTGCCATCCCAGGGACAGGGGAGTGATAGAAAGGAGTTAATAGGAGGGTGACTGACACGGTTAAGGTCTGTCACCATTATGAGTGTGCGCTGCACCAGCTTCTGGCACTGCACGTTCCACAGGGCACCTTGCTCAAGGTCTTTATACCTCAGGAGGTTGGCTGAACCAAGGTCAGAAGAACACCATCCTTCGTGCTCCAAGAACCACCACAAAACCCTACTTTAAGACATCAAATGTTGAACTGGAAATGAACATGGTACTGACAGGCTAGGCAGCCCTCCTGCTGAGAGCTGATGTTCTCTGTGCAGAAGATCTGACTTTATCCCTTGTCCTTCACATTCACAGAGGCCGAGATGCTCTCTGGCCAGGGCTTCCGTGTGCTAGGCCTGTCCCTGGCTGGGTCCTACATAGCCTGAGGTACTTGGGTGAGGCTGTGATCTGAAGGAAAACCACTTGTGCTTTTCCCTCTGGACCATCCAAGGGGCTAGATGCAGCCCCCATCCTGGGGAACATGGAGCCTCTCTCAGGGCCCTGGGACTAATGGATGGAGCAGATGCTCCACTCCAGAGAGCCCATGTAGCAGGCAGGACCAGGAGACTTGGATCTCCTTTCCTCATTTTCCATCCCTGCTCTGAGTTTATTGCTGCATCGGCCTTCTTTATTGTTCCCAGCCATGCCCCTGCCTTCCTCTGGTCTCCTCCCCATCTGTCAAGCTGAGCCAGGAACCTGCACACAGATGCCCTCAGCTGGACACACAGCACAAGGACCTTCTGTCTTGCCAGAGGAATCGTGACAGGTGGCGGAACTGGACCTGACCTTAGGAGGCCTGTGCAGGCAGTGTCAGACAGAGTCCTCACCAGGGTAACAAGAAGTAGTAAGTCAAACCCAGAGTTCTTTGACCTAGGAGGCGCAGTCTCTGTGAGGGACCACAGAGGACCATGCAGGGAGGACAGAGGACGCAGGCCCAGGCCCTGTGACAATCTCGTCAAAGAGTCTTTGAATGGTTCATCCTATCAAGGTTCTGCGCCACTTACTCTTAAGTAAATACAGGGCTTTTTTTTTTTTTTTTTTTTTTTTTGCTGTTTTTTGTTTGTTTCTTGGGCAGGGAGTGAGTCTGAAATGTCCATATGCCTGTTTCATATTTATTTCATGAAAATGACCGTTACATTCTGAAATAGCCTAAAAACCCTGAAATACCATTAACTCAAAATATCCCCCCCCCCCCGCAAGAGGGAGCACTTCTATGGCTCTATGCAAGCCATCGTCCTGGTCTTGCGCCCCTAGGGTTCCCCAGACTTACAAACAGAACAACTGTGCTCCTTTCGTGCCCACCCCGCTGCTGGTGATGGAAGAGGAAGTCCACCATAGTATTTCAAACATCCCGAGCGGCGGGACAGCAGACCGTGGGCATTTCCCCAGGTACCAATAATCCTGCATATTAGGGCATTAGGCAGATTACCGAAAGCAGCTCAACCAAGTAAAGCATAATGTGGGTGCCGCCAGCTGGGGTGTTTGTGACCAGAGTTCTGTGAATGGAAGGCTGAGAAGAGGTAGACACTGCAGGAGAGAACTGGGGCAGAGGAGTCCTCAGGTCCCAGGCAGAGCTGGTGAGGGAGGGAAGCAGAGCTCATGTCTGCCCTTGGGAAGTCGTTATGCGCCCTTTCCCTGGCTACTCAGACCGTCCTATGTATCTAATGGCTGCACAAAAACCCATTGCCATAGATCTTGGGAACCCTTTATGAGACCATCCTGAATATCCAGCTTGTGTTCTCTCTAACTTTTGGGCCATGGCTCCAGGTATGGGCACCCTGTTCACAAATTTGGCACACAGAGGCTTAAAAACAAGCCCAGAAGAAGCCTATCGTTTGGGAGCCAGAAGACCACCAGGGAGAGCCAGCTGTCCCTACCATAGCTCTCATGTTTCAGGCTTTTTCCAGCAGTTCTGTCCAGGGAAACCAGATGCACACTTTCTCCAAAACACCTGTGTGCTCTGTGGGAGCGACTGTTCTTCAGAGGACTGGTGGGGCAAAGGTAACAGTCACGAAAGGCCAAGCGACCTTTAACAAAAGCCACCATCTCAGCCTCACACTCTTGTGTCTTAGAATCAAAGGAGAGGAGCTGTGTAAGCGGTCCCCAAGGGTCTTGCCTGGGGCTGAGCCACCTTGACCTTGTAGCTTGGACTACGGATGGATCCCTCACTGCATTTGTTCCTGTCCACTGAGTGTCATTTCCCTCACTGGGGACATAAGGAGGGAGGGCAGAGATCCTTGCAGCTTTTTCGCAGAGAGCTCTCTAAGCCCCTCCTAGTCCACTAAGGAGCATATAGTAGCTGGCCCTTGGAAGGTTCTTATTCAAATAGCAGGCAGAGTTTCCTGTGTGGTTATTTATATCAGTGTGTGAGCCCATTCTCATGAGTAGCCAAGCTGAACTTTAAGTTGGATCTAGTCTTAGAGGCCAGGTTTTCTATTTCATGATACCCTGATAGACAAAATGTGCCCAAAAAAAAAAAAAAAAAAAAAAAAAGCAGATAAGTGTTCTCTGTCAATAATATTGGCATGATTGTCTTGTAATTGGCAGTTTCTAAAAACACAACGTAGTATGGACTCCTAAATTAGGTTATAGTCAGACATGTATAAAAAGGGATTTGGAGAAATGTCCTCAGATAGGGGCTTCCAGGCTGACCCGTGAAGCATTAAAGATATTCTCAAATAGCAGCCTGTGGTACTTCCAATTAACGAAGCATCCCTCAAGCTTTAGTGATGAATACTTGTATTTTTGAAGAATTATGATGACTAGCTCCTTCAATTAGTTTATTAAGGGGGGAAAGTGACAGCTTAGAGTTTGTTGTTGGGGCCTTGGAGATCTGGAATAGATTAACAGTTATCTATGATTCTTTCGGCATGTCCAAGACAGCTAGCTGACCTGCCAGAATTCAGACATAGAACTGTCAGTCTGTAAGGCAGCTCCATGGTCCACCCTCAGCACCACCTTGTGAGAACAGCTCCACACTGGCTAAACAGGAAACCACTGGTGAAGGACAAGCTCACATGACTAATCACGGCAGGCAGGTCTGAAGCAGGGTCGGAGGTTCAGCTGGGTTAGTAATGGAGACAACGGTCCAAATGCTTTGTGCTGTCACTGTGAATCCTATTACCAACACCACAAATGACACTCTACTCTTCCCATATTAAAGACGAGCAGTCGAGGTGCGAGGTAGGTCCCTATGTAGCACAGCAGCCTTACAGAGCTCATTTCCCACAAATCCCCTTTCCTTGTGAGTTGCATTTTATGGGGACGTCCCTTGTCTCAAGAAAACCGTGTAACTCTAGAGAATTGTTTTCTTTTCTGAAAAAGATGAAGATGACCCTCAGAGTCATGATGCCAGGGACCTTGGAACATGCATGGCCTTTAGGAACAAGGAGCTGAACATCATAGGAGCTACAGACTTGAAAAACAAGGCAATCATAAGAGATTGATGTAGAATCCCCATGAATGAAAAATGGCTGAAAGAGGTTTGAGACAGCCAGGCCATCTTGTCTGAGTTGCAAAAGTCCTGATCCTTGGGCCCACTTTACTGAACTGTGCAACCTTAATTGAGTCACTTCACATAATCCTACCCTTGGTTTCCTCAGTGGCAAACAAGGCCTACAAATACTTCCTCAGACGATGCCTGTGGGGATCACCGTAGTGACGATGACAATAAGAAGACAAGAAGTCTCCAGACAGCAATTGGCACTCTTGGTGCCAGTCACTGCATGTATACGGTGCCATGCTCTGCCCACCAGGAGGTTAGAACCTACAAAGTTGCAAGAAGCAAACCTAATCTCTGTCCAACTCACCAAAGCAGGAACAGGACTTGGTTAAGATGAACAAGAGTATGAACTGGGACCCCAGGAAATCTCAATGCTGTGTGTTTAGGAAAGAAACCTGGGGCCTTCATGCACAGGGCAAATTAATTTTCCTGACTCAAGTAGGGAGAGGAGATAAAAATTGTTGAACCATGGGTGTGAATGTGGGTAGGGACTGGTATTTATCAACTTGACTGGATCTAGAAAACCTTGGGGACACCTTGAGAACCTGGGCCACCTTTGAGGATTTCCTAAATTCGGTTAACTTAGAAAGGAAGGCCTACCTTCTATGCAAGCAGCAGCATTCCCGGGCTGGGGTGCTAGCTCTGGTAACAAGAAGAAACTGAGCTGAACACCGGAATTCTTGTCTCTCGCTGCTTCCTCCCTGAGTATGTGATGTGACCAGCTGTTTCACGTACCTGCTGCTGTGACATACCCATCTGATGGGCTGTGACTTGGAACTGTGAGACAGAAAAGTCTCTCCTCCTTAGTTGATTTTGGTGGATATTTTGTCACAGAAACAAAGAGACTAAAATAATGGAACAACTGAAGGTCCTGAGGAGTAGGGGGTCTTATAGGTGTTAAATGGGTCGATTCACAGGCTGGAGAGATGGCTCAGCAGTTAAGAACACTGACTGCTCTTCCAGGGACCCAGGTTCAATTCCCAGTACCCACATGGCAGTTCACAACTGTCTGTAACTCCAGATCCAACACCATCAAACAATATGCAGGCAAAACAACAATGCCCATAAAATAAATTATTTTAAATGGGTCTGTCCAGTGGTTCAGAAAGGCCATAGCCTCCTCATGTCCTACCTTCTCTTAGCTCCTAGACAACTGGCCACCAGGCCTCCAGAGCGAAGTCCCAGAGAGAGAGACAGAGAAATGGTCAAGAGTAAGAAAAGGAGAAAGGGAAGTAAGAAAAGGAGAAAGGGAAGTAAGCCCTGAGATGGAGCTAATTGGGCCTGATGGGGCCTCACACTGCATAGTAGGTTTTGTAGGTTAGCTCACGGGTGCTCTGGCTTCATAGGAGCCACATGGAACCCAGCATCACACTGTCCAGGATGCTATCTGGAATGAAGAAGCCAGCATAACTAAATGGAGGAAGCCAGTGAAAGACAGCTGATGCTCTCTCCAGGGAAGAGCTGTCCTTTTCTCTGACATTATGCCATCACTTTTTTGCTGGGTATTAACATGCCCTTTGAATAAAATGACAATGATGGCAGAGCTGGCATTTGACAGTTTCTTTGTTAGGCCTTTGCTTGTCAAAATAAAAAGCTGGCAACCCTGTGAAATTCTCTCAGTGTTTTAAAGTTTAATTGACTCTTCCAGGAAAAGTCTAGGCATCACTTACTAGTCCACACTCTCATTCTACAGATGGGAAAACAAAGGCACCCAGACATCACAGTCAAGGAGGCCAGGTCTCTCTCTGACATGGAGCTCAGGATGTGTTTGTCACTTGTCATGACCAGAAAAGCCAGACACTGGGGAACAAATTCTTGGGCCTCAGAGGTTTAAATGTCAGTGATCATTGCCCACAGAGCAGAAGGAAAATATCACACGCTTCCAGAGCTTATAGCAGTGATTCTCAACCTCAATGCTGTGACACTTTAATTCAGTTCCTCATGGTGTGGTGACCCCCAACAATAAAATTATTTTGATGCTAACGTCATAACTAATTTTGCTATTGTTATAAATTATAATGTAAAAATCTGATATGTAGGATATTTGATATATTAACCCCATAAAAGGGCCATTCAAACCCAAAAGGGTTGCAACCCACAGGTTGAGAACAATTGGCTTAGAGTCACTCCCCAGGACCCTCAGTTTCCAGCATCATGTGCGCTTGCTAATACTATCACAGGAAATACACAGAACTAAGACAGCCTCCCTGAAAACACTACAGTTCTCCCCGCTGGCCATGCCATGTTTGAGAGGCACCAGCTCACTGTATGCATGGTGAACGACAAGGAGGAACTCCTCTACAAAGAGGAAGAATACAGAGAAAAGACAAGCAACCCACAGACAACCTAAGTCACTGCCCAGTGTCCAAAGTGACACAGAGCCTTCCACCCCTTTGCTACTTGCTCTGCTCTTGCAGTTAGTTCCTGGCAATATCTTCTTCGCACTGTATTTGTTCCCTGGCGATCACCGTGAAAGCATAGCTCCACTAGGGGTTAGTCAGGGTCTCGGCATAATCTGCTGGAGCTCCCTCGTTAAGGTCTGGAGCTGGCTCTTCCTGCTATGCAAAGTGAACAGACTACACCCTGATTTTTGTTCTGTGCTTATTTTCCCCTCTTCCCTCATGTATTTTGTAATCTCAAAACCCTGCCAAGCGTGCCCTGTCCAAAGCTCAGAACTGGAAGTACCCGAGGCCCAGTCCTCACTGCCGGCCTCCAGGTCCAGCGTGGTTGCTGCCCTCCCCAACTTTATACTGAACTGTTCTGTCTTAACATGTCTTGCCTGGTCTACCTGACTGACACATTTTTGTATGGCCGTTCCTCTCCTTGAATGCCTTCTCTCCATTCCCCACATCTTCATCCTTGCTGATCAAATCCCAGAGACTCAGCGAAGTCTTCCTCCATCCTTCCTCGGGTGTCCCAATCTCCTCTGGTTATCGATACTGGACACAGCTAGAAATTGATGTTTTCTTTTCATGCCTGCATGTTGTAATGTTCTAATTCTGGAAGTTCCTTGAGATAGAGTGCTCGTGCGTGTGCGCGCACACACACACACCGATGTGTTTGTAGCACATGCACATGGCTATGAGGGTTCCCCAGCATACAGTGTCTTTATGTCTTTTTACCATATACTCTTAAGACAGGGTCTCTTGCTGAAGTGTGCATCACCTTTTCCAGTGAGACTGACTGGCCGAAGAGCTCCCGTGATACAGCTGCCTACACCCACTGCCACTACGGTCACAGGTACACAAAGCCATGCCATCTTTCCACACAGGTGCCAGGTATCAAACTTGGGCCCCCAGGCTTATGCAGCAACCACTCTTACCCAGTGAACCATCTCCCTAGCTCTTCTTTTCTATACACCCAAAGAATCTGGTATGCAGCAAAACAATGAAAAGTTATGCACCGATTAATTTAGAAGCCCCACTCAATAGACACTGGAAAGCCAAGCGTAGTCCCCAGCTGCTGACAGCTAGCTAATTCCCGCCAGCCGCCAGGATTCCCGGCACAATCTGAGGCTGTTGCCCTCACTGTCATTCCTTTGCAACTGTACTGTCAGTTGCAAACCTTACTCCAGGCATGACGAGATGACACAGGGCTTCTGAGAGGCACATGCTTCACCAGGGACGTCCATCACAACAAGATGAATGTCCTTGTTTACAAAAGGAGTCATCCCATCCCAGGAAACTTTCCACTGTAACTTAGGACCTAGACAAATGAGTCTACAGAGCTCACCAACTGAGCATTTGTCTGCCTTTTCCATTTGCTGAACTTGGATGGAGTCTGGCCAGAGGTCAGAGACAGCTGTTATAATTTGGCCATTGGTCTGCCTTTTGAGACATGTAACATGACCTCTATTTGGGAAGCTAAGGCCTAGCAGGACACAGGAATCCCATGAAGCAAAAAAATGGCCCAGTCACTGACCAGGCATACAGGTGACAGTTAGTACCGACTGCTACAAGCCATCCAAACTTCAGCCCAGCCACGTGCTAGCTGGGGTCAGAGAGCTCAACCACCCAAGATCTTGAGTCCTTACACACTCTAGCTGAATCCAGGTTCCCAGCACTGCAGCCAAGCAGAAGAGTCTGGTGTCAACGTGAAACTTAACGATGCCTTATCAGACAGGGGCAAAGCGATGAACTTGCATCCCTATGGGGCTCAGAGAGAGTCTGTTCTTTCAATATCTTACAAAGCCTAAGCAGTCTCCCTGCCAGCCCCAGGGCCACCGAGCTCCTCCTGGAGCCTGGGGCCCCTCCAGCTCTGGACATTGAAAGAGGCTAGGCAGCTTTGAGAATGTCCTTTTCTAGGAAAGCTTTTCCAGAATTATATCAGGTTTCCTTCTAACCCAGCTTGCCTAACATGGTTGAGGAATGTCTTAGAAACTGATGTGATTCAGTCTGGCTTTGGATGAAGTTTTCCACCCAGACAGAGCACACTGAGTGTCTGGAAGCATAGGCTTATAACACCGGGGGCACTCAATGCTTTCCCTGTCTCCAGACCTTGGTCAGGAAAACATGCTGATGAAGTCAGACAGAGAAAATGGGTTAACAAGAAGCCAAAAGGTGTTATCCCACACACTTGCACACTGAGGCCTCCTCCCGCCAGCCTTCCTGTTTCCCTTCAATTTTGAGAATCTGTGGATATGGTTGCAGTGCACCCATTATAAATAGTCAAAGAGCTACTGCTGGTAGCACTTTGGGACCCGAACCCTAAAATGGAGTACATACACCTTTCGTGGAAGACAGCAAAGAGCCATCTAGACGTCTGTCCCTATGGAAGCTGTTTTCTTCATGAGATTCCATGTTGTCTACAAATACAGGCTCTAGCCCTTCACCACACCTGGAAATGTAATCTCCAAACTGTCTGTAACCTGATTGTCTAGTTAGTAGTGAGTTATTTCTAAACTGTTGTTGGTTCTTCCAGATTCTCACCGGAGGAACCTCAAGCTCCCTAGATAAAAAGCAAAAGCACATCATTTATTGTGACATGAGGAGGGTACGAGTGCTGGGAAGAAGGAGCAGGGCAGGGAAGTCCCAAATCTCCGCAATCTCTATAGACATCAGACAGCAGCAGAGAGACGAACCCAACAGTATGGGGACTGTTGTCTAAACACTGTGGGCATCACCCGGGCAGACATCCTGCCAGCCTTATGTTTCTATAGCAACAGCCAGTACTGCCCCTAAGACTGATGGAGAGGGGGGATGTCTTTTGTGTGAGCATCTCCAGAAGGCAGACCACTGCCTTAATCCTAGATTTCAATTTTTCTCTCTGTGAAGCTGGTTTTCTCTGTCTAGGTAGAGATTATGGCAACTAATGACATCAGACATGAAAAATCAGTCAAGGGGAAGGGGGACATGTGGGGGCTGCTGAGAACACTGCTGACGTAACTCTCCTTCGTACTGTCCTGTGATTGGTTCTTGGTCCCTATACATGCAGGATAGCCAAATCCTCAATGCCCAAGTCCTGTTATGGTTTGACCCCTAAAGGTCATCTACGGGAAGCTTGGTCCCCTGTGTGCCGGCATTTACAAGGGGAAGTGGGGAGAAAGTTGACAGGGTAATGGGGACACTGCCCAAGGAAGAGGTTAGTGCTGATCTCAGGGAGTGAAGACTAGTTCTCTCAAGAGTGACATGACATGAAATAGGAGAGCAAGCCTGGCCCCTCATAACACCACAGTCAGGGAGACCTCACGAGAGCCAAGCAGAGGATCTTGAATCTCTATGATCCATCTTTATAAAGCTCCTAGGTCTAGAGCAGAGAATTACTAGCTTCTTAGAATGGCATGGTACTTACTAGTGTAGCCCACACATACCTCCCTGAACAGTTTGACTCTTCTCTCTGCTGTTTACTGTATCCAGTACAATGTAAATGCTCCATCAACTACAAGAAAAAAAGATCTGTAACATATACCCATTTTCTTCCAAATACTTACAGTCTGTCACTGTTTGAACCCATGGATACAAAAGGCCAACTTCACTATATTTTCTGACCCAGCTGACAATGATTTAGATTTTCTCTTTATTATTAACCATTTTGTGCTTTTAAAGCATTCCTTTCTGTATATCTTTTTGTTTCCTTATTTTCATAAGGTTTTAATAAATTAATTGGCAAAACTGCTCTTAAGAGACCTAACTGCCAGCATTTATGAAGTTTTTCCTGGCAAAGGATGAAGGTTCAGACTACAAATAGCCCTGTGTCCACGGCAGGGCCTGGAATCAGAAAACCTTAGTGAAAGTCAATGATCTTAGAAAACAGTCAGCAGCCAGGATATCAGGAGAAACTGGGAGGTCAAAGGTAAACACAGGCATAGAGGCTAGGACCACAGTGAGCTTGCGGGAGTGACAGTGTGTTCCTGTTTCTGTTAAGGGCTATGCTTATAAAAACTTCGTGGTAGGAGGAAGTGATTCATGGCTTGTACCTGCCTGGGGAGGCTGTGAAATGAAGGAAGGATGACTGGCATGGTAAGGGACAGGGAGCATGCAAGCAAGCATACGCATGTGTTCTGCTGCCCTGCATTAAGGTGTCAAGAACACAAAGTGATCAAGAATCAGAGTCACATTTTTAAACCAGGTAGGAAGCCCCAGGACCACTGACGGTGCTCAGGACTTCCCCAATCCGATCCTGCGCCCACTGTGCCCTGTCCCTCATCTCCATCACTTCACACATGCTGAATTAACCACTGTCCTGCCCTTGCCAAGTACACATTCTTCAAGGCACCTCTACCAGGAAGCCTGCCCAGATATCTGAATCACAGTCAATGCTTCCCAGGTGTGTTTGTTCAATTCTGGCTCCTCTGTCCCTCGGTGTAACTTTGTAACTTGGTCCTCCGTCATCAGCCCTCATTATATTAGAGTCCCATGGTTAATTCCGTCAAGGCCCACCCCTGTAAGAATCTCATGGTCCTGCCCTGGGGAATGGCAACACACAGAACTCTGGCTCCATAGTAGGTATGAAACAAGCAATTGATGTTAGTCATTAAGTTGGGGTCCAAGAATGCAGAGCCAGAGACCAGGAAAGAAGGACCTCAGGTTGTCAGGGGTGCATGGGTCAGCAGGAAGGAGGACAACCTGCACATCTGTGGTCCATCCCGCCTTCCCTCCCTCAGTGACTACTCAGCTTCAAACCTTGGTACCAGTCCATGCTCCAGGTCTATGCTCATTCTTCCTGGCGACGCAAAAGAAACTTTCCAGCATTTCACCCCACTCACTCCCGCGTTTACACTCTTTAGTGACATCTATAACTCCATGAGTGACATTCAGAATCTTCAGAGTTCCTGTTACTCTGATAAATGTCAGGTTAAGAAGCTACACATGAAAGAGAAAGTTTATGCTCTTTTAAGGTTACAGCCCATTGTGGAGGGAACTCAGGGCAGGAATCTGGGCAGGAACTGAAGCAGAAGCCAGAGAGGAACATTGTGCATGGTTTGCTACTTTACTGAAACTCAGCTACCTTTCTAAGATAGCCTAGGTTCACAAGCCTAGGGATGGTACCAACTATAGTGGGCTGGGGCCCCCTACAGTTAGCAATCAAGGAAATGACCTAAAACATGACAACAGGCCAAGCCAATTTGATAGAGACAGTTCTTCAGTTGAGAGTCCTTCTTCACAGATGTGTCAGGTTGACAATGAAGAGAGGCCATCACACTCAGCATGGCCCTCAGACGCGCTCTGGAGTGACTGACTGGTCTTTGCCGGCCACACCTCGGATAACTTCTGCTTTCTCTTTATGTGGAACTTGCTTCCACGCCTCTTTCCTGGCTCAGATCTTCATGCATTATTCCTCTTCCCTACCCAGTCCTGCTCCAGACCACCTCCTAGTCTTTAAGAGCTTTTTCTAGAAGGCCTCACCTAACATCTCCACCTACTCCAGCATCATCAGGACTCAATGAAACCTCCCAATTATATGGTCTTCACACTTCTCCTTTATAGCAGTCAAAGAATTTGCAAATACAAGGCTAATGCGGGCATAAGTCAGCTTCTATTACTATACCAAAGCACCTGAGTCATCAGCCTGAAAGTGGAGAAAGTTTATTTCCGATATTTTAGTCTACATTCATTTGATTCTGTTGCTTTGGGCCTGAGGTAGCACAGCAAAGCATGGTGTGAGCATGCGGCAGAAGAGGCTTGGCCACTTCACAGTAGTCAGGAAGAAAAGAAAAAAGCAGGAGGTAACACAGACTCAACCTCTCCTTTCAGGAGAACTCTTTCCAGTTATCCTAACTTCTTTCAACTAGGCTCTATCCCTTAAAGGTCCCTCGCCTCCCAATAGCATCACAGGCTGGGGACCAAGCCTGCAATGTCAGAGATCCAAACTATAGTGTCACCTCTGTGCCTCACTAGACAAGGGCCAGCACACTGTTCCTGTGATGGGCCACGTAGATACTGAATTATGTAATTCAGATACACAGAATTATTTAATTCTGCCACTCTTGGGTGAAAGTGGTCAAAGGTAATACATAAGCAAATGAATATGGTTGTATGCCCATGAAATTTTATTTGTAGGCATTAAAATTTGAATTTTATATCATCTTCACACTTTATTAAAAGATTCCTAACTTCCTACAAGGAGCCCATTGGAAGCCTTGGCAGATCCTGGCACCACGTTTTCATTTCTGAGGGACCAATTTGACGGGACACAACAAGAATGGACAGTTCTCTTATCAATACAATGTAACCTGGCAACGCCATGAGGTCCCTCCCAGAAGGATTCGATTTTGAGTGAATTAAGTACATTGAAAGCTCAGTACATGGGACTGGGGAGATGGCTCAACTACTAACGCTTGCCTCCCAAGCCTTTGGAACCGGGTTAAGAGCCTTAGGACTCATGTAAAAAGCCTATTCATGTAGGCACAGGCAAGCTGTAAGGATACACGCCTTTAATCCCAGTGCTTGGGAGGTAGAGACAGGGGGATCTCTGTGAGTTTGAGGCCTGCCTGGTCTACAGAGTGAGTTCCAGGACAGGCTCCAAAGTTACAGAGAAGCCCTGTCTCGGAAAACTAAAAACAAAACAAACAACAAAAAAATCCGAGCACAATAGCTTGTATTTGTAATCCCAGCAACGACAAGATAAGAATGAAGATATGTGGATTCCCAGAAGCCTCCAGGCCATTGAGGCTGACCTAGGTGGTGAAAGTACAATGAGAGACCCTCTCTCAAACAAAAAACCGCAAAGCATCTGAGGATGACACTCAAGGTTATCCTCTGACCTCCATATACATGATTCACACACATAACTTGTGCCCACTTGTACACACACACACACACTCAGGGCTAGGGGGATGGCTCAGTGGGAAAGCACCTTCCGCACAAGTATGAAGACCTAACTCAGATACTGAGAACCTATGTAAAAGCCAGGCATAGTAGCACACTTGTCTGCAGTCCCAGTGATCCACTGGCGAGATGACTGTGTACACAGAGGCAAGAGGAACCTTGGAAACCCTGAGGGCCAGCTGGTGATGAGACCCCCGCCTGAAACAGTGGAGAAAGCAATGGTTAAGGTTGTCCTGTGACTTCCATGCCTATCACCCACATGTGCACCAACTTTCACAAGACCATATATGTGAGGTGTCTCCCTTTCCCCACATCAAAGCTCATAATTCTCCTGTATTACGGGACTTGCTTGACTTAGATCAAGACTGTGCTGCCCAAACTCATCTGGCCAAAGACTACTTACTTCACCTTAAACACCTGCCCATAGTCACGGTCAACCCCAAGGAAGAGCAGTATAGCAGGACTAAAGGCAAGGCCTCAGACGCATGTTCTCAAACTCCAGTGGGCATTACAATCACCCAGAAGGTGTATCAATGCAGACACTGTGGCCCACTCCAGACATCTGACTTAATTGTTCTGAGTGGAGTTTAAGAATAGGTACCTTGATGCCAAACAATGGTGGTACACACCTTTAATCCCAGTAGGCAAGGGCAGGTGGATCTCTGTGAGTTCATGGCCAGAATGGTCTACAGAGCAAGTTCCTGGACTGGCTCCATAGTTCCTGAGAAACCCTGTCTCACTAAAGAAAACAAACAAACAAAAAACAAATAAACAAAAAAACCAAGACAAGACAAAAGAATAGATACTCTCACAAGTCCTGACTGATACTGAAGCCTGGGAACCCCCTTTAGAAAACACTTTATCTGAAAGAAAAACATGGCACTTCAAAGCTTGGATCTAATTTCTAGATCTTGTCTAAGTTTTCCTATTGCTGCGATAAACATCATGACCAAACGTGAGCTGGGGAGCAAAGGGCTTATGCTGTCTTACAGATCACAGTGCATCATCTGCATAGCCCACGGCAGGAACCCAAGGCAGGAACTGAGGCAGAGACTAGGGAGGACAGCGCTTCCTGGTTTGCTCATCATCCAGCTTGCCTTCTTACACATCCCAGAACCATCTTCCCAGGAGGGGCACTGCCCAAAGTGGACTGAGCTCTCTCACACTGACCACTGATGAAGAAAATACCCCAACAGACTTGCCTACAGGCCACCTTACAGAGATATTCTCTTAATTGAGAATATCCCTCTTCTCAGATGAGCCTGGCTGGGTCAAGCTGACAAAATACTAGCCAGCACAAATCTCAACATGTCTGCTTCCTCACATTAGGTTTCAGAAGAAACTCTGACCTACCCATCCAACACGTAACCTATAATGACTAACAACATGCCCCCACAAAACACATGCCTCATTCTTAACCCACAAAACATATGAAAAGGGGCTCGTTCACAAACAGGGTCTTTGTGGATGGAACCAAGTTCAGATACAAGCCTACTAGGGGAAACACAAACACATACACATACATACAGATGCCATGTGAAGGCACAGACCCAGCCAAAGACCACATGATAACAAGGACAGAGATGGGAATAATACAACTGCAAGCCAAAGAATGCCCGGGAATGTCCAGGATGGCTGCCACCAGCAGGAACACCGAAAAGACAAGGAGTTTTCCCTACAGATGTTCCAGAGGCAGTGGCTCAGCCACACCTTGGTTTCAGACTTTAGGCTTCCAGGACTGGAAGGTATTATGTTTCTGCAGTTGAAGCCATCACTCTGTAGCATTTTGTTGTAGTAACCCTAGGCAACAACATTCTCATTTGAAGATGTAAATGTTCACCAGCGCCTTCTCCTCCTCGAGGGACCATGTGAATGGTGAAGGCACAATGGATTCACCTTGGCTCGTTTTATCACTAAAGCTAACCAGTGGAAGCTTGGGAATTAGAATATCTAACGAATGTGATGTTCTGTAGGATTTGTACCTTGAAGCCGAATTTAACAGAAATTATGTTATTATTTTTTCATGTGTGGGGGGCAGAAGGGAGAGAGGAGAGAAAGAGAGGAAGAAAGAATAAATATGAGAGACTAAATGAGTAGGCTAATGAGCCTTGGCTGTCTCCCATCCTGGCTCTGCAGGCCTTACTTTTCTTGGGAACCTCCAGGAGAGGACATTCATTGACAAAGACATGTCCTCTGGATCTGGGCTATAAATTCCATCTCTAATCCACATGGAAACAGCTAAGCAGTATTTTCACAGCCTGAGCACCCTGATTTTAGTCACAAATTATACCCCTCTCATCCTGGAAAAAAAAATGAGGGGTATAATTTTTTATTCTCAGAAAGATGAGAGCAGACAGAGCTATGGATCCGATACCTTGAAAAAAAAATCTAAGAATTCAGAGACAGCTTGTCACTACTGATGGACAGGAAGGAGATATCTGGGGGCCGGGGGGGGGGACTTTATAGTCTCAAGACTGGAGGCCACAAAATGAAAAATCAGATCAACAAAATGCCTTCTTCCCTCTTCTACCCATGCCAACACAGAGCTGGCTACCCTCCCGCATCTACAGGAACCTGAAAGCCTCAGTTGTTTCAAAGAGCCTTCGCTGTGGCAGGCCACAGTGGTCCTGGGTACATTTCCCACTTGAGGACCCTCAGAAAGATGATGGGAAAGCTGATGATGGGAAAGATGATGCGAAAACAGAACGAATACCCATTCCCCTTGCAGCTGAGAATGCCAGCGCTGATCCTTCCCAAAGCCAGCATTCACTTCAAGCATCCAGTGGCTCATGAGTACAGTGTGGACTTCAGCGACCCTAACAGCCCATCCTCTGAGGGCAGCATTAAAGCTAAGACAGTTAGGGGACTGATGCCCAGCAGAAAGGGCCTGAAGGAAGTGGGCGGCCAGTTAACCGGAAGAAGGTGGCTCACAACTCCAAGTCATGTCTTGGCTACAGTGAGTTCAAAACCAACTGGGATAAATTTTTGAGACCTTGTCTGGGGGGAAAAAGCAACAAAAAGGATTGAGGTTATAGCTCAGAGGTAGAACCTTTGCATAACACAAAGGTTCTCATCCTACCTAGTGCTGGGACGCTTTAATACATACAGTTCCTTGTGTTGTAGTGACCTCCAACTATAAAGTTATTTCATTGCCACTCCGTAACTGTTATTTTAATACTGTTACAAATTATAATGTAAATGTATGTACTTTCTGATGGTCTTAAAAGACCCTTGTGAAGGGGTCATTCAACTCCCCGCAAGAGGGTAGTGACCAATAGATTGAGAACTGATGGCTTAATAAGGGTAAGACCCTAAGTTCATGCACAACATTGGATAAAATATTTTTTAATAGAGACTTACTCTCCTGAGTTTGCACCTAGGCCTCATTTTGTTTGTTTTCATATTAAATTTAATTTGCTACACAAACTAGAACAGGTCAAAATGCCTCTGAAAACTCGGGCTTATGAGCTACAAAATAGGAATAAATTTGAATACATTTTTAGTGACTTTGGGAGGATTTTTTTTTTTTTTTTTTTTTTTTTGGTTTTTCGAGACAGGGTTTCTCTGTGGTTTTGGAGCCTGTCCTGGAACTAGCTCTTGTAGACCAGGCTGGTCTCGAACTCACAGAGATCCGCCTGCCTCTGCCTCCCAAGTGCTGGGATTAAAGGCGTGCGCCACCACCGCCCGGCTGGGAGGATTTTGAGAGAGTTAAGTGTGTCAGACACATAACTACTGATGTATAAAGCACTCTGTGCCAAGCCTGAGTCTAAGCAATGGATCTGCAGGAGCCCTTTCTGTCCCTACTGGCACTCATGATATCTTCTTCTGTTGATGAGGCCTCAGGGGCTCAGAGAGGTCACAGCACCTGCACTTAATCACACAGTAAGAAACAGAGTCAAGTCCAGGTGAGTGGACTCTGGAGCTCTGGCCTTGCTGTGGAGGTCTGTTCGTTTCCTAAAGAGGCTGTTGGAGTTATGGAATGAATACTTGCTGTGTTCACTCAGTCATAATTCAAATGTGAGTCTCCCAGAGACAGGGTGCTCACAGCAGACTCACATACAACAGACCTCTCCTCTCCTCTCCCCTCCCCTCCCCCTCCTCCCCCCCCATTGAAGATCCATCAGGGTAAATAAGACAAGTGCTTCAAACTACATACAGGGAGAATGTGACACTGGGGAGGAGGAGAGAACATGGTGGAGGACTGGGAATGGCAGGAGGTAAGTGCTGGTGGCAGGCACTTTTAATGAGGGTGATGGCATGCCTGCAAGCCTTGAAGAATGGGCATGGCTTTGACAGATACACATGGCACTGCTGAGTCTGAATTAAGACCTCTCTTTCTTCTTCCTCATAGCAACCCATCCATTTCCTCTATCGGGCTCACTATACTTTTAATACCATGGTTATATGCAGACAGAGTTGTTTAACCATGATCTCTCTTAGCGGACCCCAAGCTGGGGAGTAGGAACAGTATGGTACTGTGTTCTCTACTGTCTCTTCACCCTGAAGACGACACACACATTGCCTAGGTGTCTGAGAACAGAGAGTGGTCATTAGTTCCCTGGGGTGGAATGTTAGCTAAGTGCCCTAAAGAGCCTAGCAATTCTTGAGGCTCCTCTTCCATAGCTAAGGGTCTTGAACATATCTGAGTCTGCTGTACCGAGCATCCCCTGATGTGACAATGCATTGGAATCTGTTTGTCGTGGGTCTCTCTGTCTAGACAGAGCCTACATTTTGAGGTAAAGCCAAGAGTAGAACAGAGCAGCTGTTGAGCATCTCCAGATGTTCCAGCCCCAGCCAGACAGGGCCATCAGCAAGCCCCTAGGCTAGTTTTTTGTTTTTGTTTTTGTTTTATGTTTTGGTTTTTTTTTTTTTTTTTTTTTTTTTTTTTTTTTTTTTTTTTTTTTTTGAGACAGGGTTTCTCTTTAGCTTTTGGTTCCTGTCCTGGAACTAGCTCTTGTAGACCAGGCTGGCCTTGAACTCACAGAGATCCGCCTGCCTCTGCCTCCCTAGTGCTGGGATTAAAGGCGTGCGCCACCACCGCCCGGCTCCCTAGGCTAGTTTTGGGCACTGTGCCAGTCAAGGACTTTTAAATGCTCCTTCTGCCAAGAATACGGAAGAGAGAGTAGTACCCTCCCACCAGGCCCAGAAGAGGGCCAATGCAGACCAAAGACACAAGCTGGGATGGTTGGAATACGGTCATGGACATCAGAGCCACCAAGCCTGGGCTGGCTTTGCATCTCCCTCCTTACTTTCATTTTCCCAACTGTAGAGCAGGCGCAATGCCTGATCCATATCAACGGATTGCCGAACTTACCTGGAGGGCGTTGCTCAGTTATCCAGAACATACCCATACCCACTGCTCTCCAAACGATGATTGTTGATACTAACTTTGAAAAGACAAACTTCAAATGGAGTCATCGTCAGCCCCTTGATGTAGTAAGGTTTTCTGCTGAGCACTCACACAGAACTTACTGGTTTATTTTTATATGGGACACACAACAGAAGAGGGCTGCCCACCACACATGATCCAGAGTCCTCCTTAAATATCAGCTCACTGATCCTCATCTCTACATGGTGTGAACTATCTTCATGCACTGCTAATGGAGGAGGAAACTCGGGTACAGAGAAGTTTGAGTCTCAGAGCTGTAAGAGGCCCAGATGAGCTCTACACCCACACGGTCTGTGCTAGGTCTCATTTGGGGTAAGCACAGGTACGCAGCACTGACTGCTGCTTTCAGGTCTGTGCTACCTGTCCTAGATGCTTGTCTTTTTCAGCAGGGTTAGTATGACTGGATGAGAAAAGTGGTGAAGGAGGTGGAGAGTCCTCCTCTAGAACATCTCTGAAGCCCAAAGCACCTAGGAGAACTTGTGCACAGGGGTTCCCATCCCTCCTTTCTAATGAACCTCCGAGCCCTGCCACTCCCTCTGTCTTCTCTACACTATCTTCAGCAGAGACCAGAAGACCAAGTATTTCAGACCTCCTGAGGAACATCTGCCTGGACCCCACCTTTCCTCCAGGTCTTCTAAACTCATTACCTTCACCTACGGAAGGAATGTGTGCTACATCCACAATGACCAGAATGCAGAACGGAAAAGAAAATGTGGAGTACTACTGTCCTTCCAGGCCAGTAAATCCTGCTAGTTAAACAGTGGAGCTAGTAGGCAGCGAGGGATGTGGTCCAGGCACCAGAAGACACTCAGCATGTGATGTCCCTGTTTGAAGAATCTAGAAGATGGCCTCAGAGAAACAGGGAGTACAAGAGCAGGAATCAGAGTCTGGGGGTGGGGGGGGATGAGGGGTGTGGCTGGAGACTGTTCTACAGGTCTAAATTCCAGACAGGTAAGAAGGATCAAGTCTGGGGTTCTATTACATAGCAAGACAAAGGTATTGAATACTGTACTCAGTGTTTCCAAATATTTACAAGATGTTTTGTGAGGCAGGGTCTCACTACGCAGTCCTGGCTTGTCTGGAACTTGTTAAAGTAAATGAGGCAGGTCTCTGCCTCCCAAGTGCTGGTATTAAAGGCATACACCACCATGTCTGGCCTACGTAGAATATTTTCAATGATCACACCACAAAGTGATAAAAGACGCATGAAGTGATGGATATGCTAATTATCCTGGCTGGATTACTACATAATGAACACATTTACTGAAATGTCACATTGTTCCCTATAAATACACACAGGCATTGTGCATCAAACAAGAAATAAAAAGGAAGAAAAAATACATATCTTCATGGTTATCCACCCGTATCCACTGCATTGACCGGCGCATGATGGGATTCAGGAGACAGTGCCTAGCACTAGTATAAGAGACGTGCTTTGCTCTCTTATGTTTGTTTGTTAACACGGGTTTCAGTGCACTAACTTGATTTCATAATTTGTTTAGGGGTGTTGCTCACAGCTTGAAAATTTTTCCTAGGGGAATTCAGTTCTAATATTCAGCTCAAGCAGTTTCTAAGCACAATGCCCAGATGCTCTTCCTAAAAGCTACCTGTGAGTACCATGATACAGTCCTAGGTGGACGGCCACTCAGATCCAGCCCCCTAAAACTCTAAACCCTGATTAGAAAAGCAGTGCCAACTGGATGCCAAGAAGCTCTCATGAGAGATATAGAACACAGAGTTTAGCTTCAACATCTAAATAGGTTCAAATGCCCATCCTGCTAGCTACTGACTCATACTGACTCATCCCTGGACAGGTCTGTAGCTTTCCTTACGGTTCAGCCTCCCTCACTGTGATGCTAACGCTACTGTAGATGGTGGCTGTGAGGGTCAGCTGGGACTGCAATTTTGAATCTATGCAGGCCACTGACGCAGAAGAATCTACCCTTCTCACTTTCCCACAAGCCCTATCAAGTGTGTTTCATCCCCTCTCTCTCTGTTTCCATAGTTACCAATTCTACAACTGTGGAAGAAATAGCAACAGAGAACATGAGCACACTCACCAAAGTCAAAACCCATAAAGGCAAGGTCCAGCGTTTTGCCAACTGTCATCACCCAATACAGAAGATCTTCCCAAGGACAACGTTACCCACCACCCTCTTCAAGCCTGGAGGACAAGAAAGTCTGCTGAGTGAATTTCACTCACTCGCTTCCTGCTGGCAAAGCTCCCTGCCCTTCGGATAGTGGATTCGTTATTTCTTTTGTTTCTGTGACAATGTTTTCGTTAGTGTCTGACAAAAGCAGCTTCAGGAAAGGAAGGTTCGTCTTGGCTCTCAGTTTGTGAGCACAGTCCACTGTGGCAGAAAATCATGGTGGCAGGTTGTTCTACATCTGCATCCAGGAAGCGGAGCACGGCGCCTGATACTCAGCTCACTTACTCCTTTATACCCAGTCCTGGACTGTAGCCCATGGAATGCTGCTCCCCACCTCTAGGGCAAGTCTTCTCACCTTGGTGAATCGATCTGGAAATTTCCTCATAGATATGCCCAGATATTTGTTCTCTAGGCGATAGCAGGTTCTGTCCTCAAAATGAGACGAAAGCCATGTCAAGTGTGACCATGGCCCACGGAAGTCACTGACAAGGGACATGTGGGTGGCAAAGCCCCTGTGGATCAATTATTCCCTGTGTTGCCTTTCAAAGGAGAAGCAAATCACCCAATACATGATTGGTGTTAGTGATTAGCAGAGCCCTTGAGCACAGACCAAGATTAGTGCGGAGGAGGGCAAGCAGGGAGTGACTTTCCACCTGGGCTTCCACATGGCCCAGTGGCAGGAGCAAGTCTTTCTCATGAGCACAACCTGAGGTTTAGACAAGCTAAGAGTGAAGCCCCAGACAAGGCCTGCTGATCTCCTTGACATTTTCCAGACAGTTCTGTTGCACAAACTGATCCCCAGTCCCACTTGGGTCTCTGGAGGCACCCCCTCTGGTTGGGTTGCCAGGAAAAAGAGAGGCCAGTGGAACCACCAAAGCCTGAGTACCCACAGTACTCACGAAGACCATCTGGGATCTCAAAACTTCATGACGATGATTAATCTGAGAGGCAGAATCTTGGAATCTCAGCTCTGTCTGCGGGAACAGCTCTTGGCAGACAGAGAGAGAGAGAGCCTTGAAGTCCAAGTTTCTCAGGCAACAGAGCAAAGTCAGCCCCCAGCTTAGCACTGGGGTAAGAACAAAAACAGGGAAGAGAGACTTCACAGTCGTCTCACCTCTCTGTAGCCTCTGGGCTGCAGAAGTCCCAGCCCATGGTCACTGAGCACATGGACACATGAGCATTTGGTTCTTAAGCCAGGAATGTGAGACGTCTGGAATGATGAGTTGCATGGTCACATCTCTCCTACCTTCTAAGGTGAGTGTGAATCAGGGACCAGTCATGCCCCAGGAGAAGCTAGCTGCTATAATAGAGTGCGGAGGGTGACCAAGCCACTGGGTCGGTGTTCTCAGGTATGGAGTCAGGGGCTAAGGCTATCTTGAGCCAGCTTTGCCAGCCTCAGCACACTGGCTGGTTAAGGAGTTGTGTCTCTAACTAGAGGAGGCTTAGCAGCATTTTCTGGGCATCATCACTAGATGCCAGTAGTAACCCTCAGTTGTATTTATCACCTAAAATGTCTCTGGAAATTATCAGATGTCCTCTAGGAAGTAAAACTACCACCATGTTAGACAGACCCCTCGCTTAGTGTCCCAATTACCAATTATCATGAGAAGCATGAGTTCAGTAACCATAGATTACCGGATTACAAAATGCATAGGTTACAGAATCATAGATACGATGGTGTCCCATCACCTAGGCATGAAAGTCATTGCATTCTCAACCTGCTTTGGTGATTTCCCCTTATGTTTCAGTTCAAATGTGAAATGCCCCCACAGACTCACGTGGTTCTGCATATAGTTTCGGAAGACTGTGAACCTTTAGGAGGTGGATGCTCACTGACAGAAGTGGATCACTCAAGGTGGGTCTTGAGGTTTTATTGTCTGTGCCACTTGTCCCGTCTCATAGCTTCAGGACCACAGATACAATGTGAGCAGCCATTTCGTGATCCTGAAACAATCCCGTCTCTGCCGTGAAGGATTAGATCCCTTCTTCAAGAATGAGCCAAAATAAAACTTCTCCTTCCTCAAATTCCTCCACAAGATATTTTAGTCATAGTAGTGAGAAAAGTAATTAACATGCTATGTGAATATACTAACGGCTCTGGAAAGTTCTTGAGGAAGAAGAATCTGTGTCATAACTTCGCCAACCTCACATTCTACATGGTTTCCCAAACAAGGCCATTGCTAATATTTATTTCTAACGTTTCTTTCTGTCTTTCTAAGGTGATAACACTCCAAAGGCCATGTTATGGAATCTTAGATGCATGTAATATACTAGTAACCCAACCTCCTCGTTGGCAGTGAACTTGCGACAAGTAAGACACGTTTAAAATCCCATTCACAGACACATGGCAGAGCTATACCTGGATTTCTAGCTCCCGGTTCAGCACATAAGACTTGGATGTGACCGACAGCACTCGAGAAGCAAGCAAGGCTTTTCTCAGAGCGACAGCACAGGCCCTCTCAGTTCTATCGCTGTTTCTTGGTGACTAAATTCTACAGATGGCCCCAGGAAGCACACAAAGCAGGCATCCTGCATGGATACTGTGAGGAAGCCCTGCCTGTGGTATCAGCCAAAGGAGGCCTCTGGGATCTATCCACTCACAGATCATCCATGCACAGATCACCTGACAATTTAAGAGCAATTCCCATGAGCCATCTTCTATGGATACAATAAACCTTTGTGTCCGTGTAGGCAATTAAGTCCAAAGGAAGTGGAAACTGTCAGCCAACAAAGGCCAAGGCCTTATCCACCAACTTGTCTGGATTATAGTTCACAGATCAGCAATAGCACAACTAAGACCCCCATGCCTCTTTCTCTGCATTTCTTGGGTCATATCCTAGACTGTGTAGCCACATGCCTTTTAGGACAGCAAATGTGTGGCCCCCCAGGATGTCCACTGCCTTCCTCCATGGATGTACCAGTGTGAGAGAAAACTCAAACCAGCCTGACCAGTGTCTACCCCAAAAGACAGCACATCAAGTTACAGTTTCTGTCTCTCTGGCCCAGCCAGCACACAGTGACTTATTATTTACACTCCCATTGATTTCCATAGCCAACACATGGTACTGAAGAAGTCACAGACAGGTTCCCATGCTCAGACTGCAAATCAGTAACAATCTGAGAAAGAAACAAACCAAACTGTGAGACATTAATTTTGCGCGGTGGTTTGAATATAATCAAACCTCCAAGTCTCTAGTGTCCCAAGATCCTCTTTCAGCCCTGGAGACCACAACAATATTCCATTGATTTCTCTGAGCCCTTTTTTTTTTTAACTTTCCGAAAAGAAAGATCCACGGAATCAAGAAATACAAAGTTTAAGAGACACTGAGCTTGTTGGCACACCTTTCCTGGTTTACCTGGTTCCAGCCAGGCCACAGAGCAGAGGAGATAGCCAGCACTGGAAGACCCCAGAGCAGAGGCCAAATGCCCTGTGGCAAGAGAATAACAGTCCCCAGTAAACACAGCAGCAAATGGTTGTGACTTGCAGGTTCTGTGGAGCCTGTGTTGTAAAAAAACAACAAAGGAGACAATGCTGCAACCCTGGGCCAGGGGCTCGAAGGCTCACACAAAACACTCACACTCAGTCATCAGACTGTGACCTCAGACTTCAAAAGCATGTCCTTGCTTTCCTTCTTTTCCTCCTCCCCTCTCCACTCTTCAGGTGACTAGTGTTAGGCAATGCCAAAGAACAGGCCAGAGGGACTTTGTCTCTCTGACAACTGACGGTTATGAACAAACCCCAGACTGTCATATTGTATTCTTTCACTCAGCCACCGTTCACTGGCCTGTTCTGACCACTAGTCAATAGCTGGTGACCAAAACAAGAGGGCCCTGGTCCATCTGCTGCTCTTCTGCTACCATGCCTTCCTAAATCCTCCAAACACAGTGGTCACTCTCAGTTCAGGGTGTGCAAGACTCACAACAGTTTCGAGATCACTTTAGACTTAGAGGTTTGCCCATAGCACAGCCTATGGGCCACACGTGTCTGAGTACAGCTAATAAGCATATGTAAAACATTATGATATGCTCTTGTGATTAATTTTGTAATCTGATTGTACAGTTCTCAAGCATGAACTTTATAGATGACAACACGTGTCACAACATGGAAATGTTGGGCATAGGCTGGAGAGATGCTCAGTGGTTAAGCAAACTTGTAGGTCTTCCAGAGGACCCGAGTTCAGTTCCTAACACCCATGTCAGGTGACTCACAACTGCCTACAGTTCCAGCTCCACGGTATCTGATGGATTCTTCTGGATTCCAGGTACCTACAAACATGGGGCATATGCATAGAGCTACACATAAATATAAGTAAAAATAAAATCTTTTCAAAGGGAAGGTTGGACACCACAGAGCAAAACTTGTATGCAGAGCTGAGGAGGCTGGCTCCAATGGGGTCCTCAATGCATTCCACCCAAAAATGAAAAACACGAAACTCCAGGAAAGAAAAAAGTAGATGGACATGATAGGGGTAGAAGGCGGTGCCAGTGCCGCCATCAGAAAACTTGGGGTCCCTGTCTTTTGAACTGGTGTTGCTGCATAGTCATCATGATGGTCACTTAAGGCTCGAATGTCTATACAACTGACCAAAAAAAAATTAACTGATAAACTCTTTGAAAGTTATACATAAAATTCAAAAGATTTCCATCCCAAGCCCCATAAGGGAGCCACAAAGGAAAGGGTCAGGACCATCAAGAAAGGAAGGACTGCAGGGTCTGGGGCAGGATCTGGGAAAAGTGGAGGCCAGCAGTGAATGAGATGAGGAAGACAAAACCTCAGAAAACCTCCTTCAGCTTCAAGAGGACATCATCACTGTCTGTCCGTACGTGGAAAAGAAGCCTCCATTCTCAAGCCAAGAATGTCAGAGTGGAGAACTTTAGGGGACCAGGCAGTGCTCACAATGTCTGCTTTAGTTTCATATGGTCAGAGTCATATCAGACTATAATACGTCTCTGCTGTGAACCTGCCCCCAAGAACCTTCTCCCAAGGGAGAGTAGGCCCGCCTTTGTGCTACATGCCCCGGGTTATCATGAATTATGTCCCCACTATTTGGTCTGTAGACCAGCCAGTGGCGTTTTTCTGATTGATGTGGAAGGACCCAGCTCAACACTGTAGGAAGTGCCACCACAGAGCTGGTGGCCCTGGGTACTGTAAGAAAACAGGCTGAGCCAGTCATGAGGACCAAGTAGATAAGCAGCACCCCTCCATGACCTTTGCATGAGCTGCTGCTCCATGTCCGGCTTTGTTTGAGTTCTCTTGACCTGACTCCCCTCGGTGGACGGTGACGTGGAACTGTAAGCAGACAGAAACCCTTTCCTCTCCAAGCTGCTTTTGGTCATAGTGTTTTCTCACAGCAGTAGAAACCCTGACTGCCACACCCCCTGGAGGAACTGGCTAATAGGAAATGGACTAGTGTCCAGTATTACTTTCTTGCTTCAGGGGAAAACGGGCTCCTGTGGATGCCCCTCTTTCTGGGCAGTGTGGACTAGCACCTGCGGGAGCCAGAACTGAGAGGTGCATGTACTGGAGTGGCAACAGTCATCAACAGCTCCTTCCCCGCATACCTGGACATCCACTCACCCCAAAGGGATTTTTTAAGACTTTCTAACACTTCCGTAGGTGAAGACTGAACTGATGTCATTTTTTAAAGGAAGGGGATGTTGGCGAGACAGCTCGGTGGATAAAGAAGCTTGCTGCGAAACCTAACGACCTGCACTGGATCCCTGAGATCCAGCCATGAAAGGAAAGAACTGACTCCTGAAAGTTGTCCTCCGACCTCCATGCTTATGCCTTTGTGGGAGCATGCAAATGACCACACATGTACACACATGTACACACGTGTACACATGTGTACACATGTATACAACACAAAGTAAATACATGCAGATGACCACACATGTACACATGTGTACAACACAAAGTAAATACATTCCATGACAGCGAGTTTTCACAGCACAAGATAATCTTCCAAATAAACACAACACAAAAGAGACTCAGATTGGTATCTTCAGCTGGATGTCACTACTGGCATAGGACCCTTCCTGGAGGCAGGTCTTTGTTCTAAGACGGAAGAAGGTGTGGGAGTTAAAAAAAAAAAAAATAAAGTAGAGTGAAGAAAATAAAAAGGGGACCACCTCTTCTTTGGTGTTCAAGGTCTTGTCCCCAGACGGAAACTGATACAGCCTGCAGTGTGTACTTCAAGAAACCATGAACCCTAAACAAATGTTGACATTTCCCCAAACATCCAGATCTATACCACAAGTTCATGACCTTGCATCAAAACAAATCAAGCACACCCACAAGAGGGGAGGCTGCCCATGGGGATCAGCTTTCACAGAAAGCAAACACACAAGACAGTTCTCTGACTAAGCTCAGAGTCCCCACCCTCGGCCCTACATTGGGATCAAGAACTGTGAAAACAAGGATACTCTGCTGACCTAAGACCACGAGAAACCTGAAGAATTGGAAACAAGGCCAAATGTGGGGGCGCACGCCTTTAATTCCAACACTAGGGGGGCAGAGGCAGGCAGAGAGCTCTGTGAGCTCCATGCCAGCCTGGTCTACAGAGCGAGTTCCATGGCAGTCGAAACTACATAGTGAGACCCTGCGTCAGAAAACATGTAAGGACAAACAAAAACAAAAGAAAGAGAAAGTAGAGACCACCTGGGTGAGGCAGCACAGGCAGGAGGAAGGAGGATCACTGGTTAGAGGCCAGCCTGAGCTACATAGCAAGACTGCCTCCAACATCCAAAGATCAAATAAACCAAAAGGAATCAGAGCCAATGACTCAGTCAGTGGAGGACCGCAGTACAGAACACATCTGAACCACGAAACAATGAACTGGAGCCCCAGAGGGCCTCTGCCTGAGGCCTGAAGGAGCCCAGCCCAGCACAAAGTCGAAGCCAGCCTTCATAGTGAGCACCATGGCCCTGCCACCATCTACACCCAACTCACACCCATTTCCCCAGCAGCCCTAGTATAGTAGAGCTAGAAAAATAACCTTACTAGGCTAAACTTGAGGGTTTCCAGGCTAAAAGCCTTATGCTGGGCCTAACTATTAACAATTAACATTACACAAAAATTCTTTAGTTACCTAAAGCAACGTTTTGTAGTCTGAGCTGACCCAGGGAACATGGATGTTTGTTAATAGATTAACCAGTTGGCAGAATCTCAGGCTGTAAAGGACACTTGCTGGGAAAGGAGGAAACCCCAGCTCTGCTCTACTGGGTTACCAGGATGTCTGTTAAGTGCTTCAATCACGCGATCTCATTCACTTAATCCCCCAGCAGGGTTAACAATCTCTATTCTACAGAACGGGGAAAATGGACACAGAGAAGCAAATGAATTGTCTGAAGGTCACACAGACACCACAGCAGTCAAACCTAGGGCTGATTATAGCAGCATATGGCATGGCCTTCCCAGGCAGGGCCTCTGGCATTCTCTCATCAACCTGGACCCGTCTGTCCTCCAGGCACATAGTGCGCTACAGCTGGAAATGAGCGTGCATGCGTGCTGAGATAGTCACGGCTGGCCTGTGCTGCGTACAGCACGGTGGGGTGAAGACAGTTCACAGCAATTTATTTTACATCTTAGAAAGAACTAAAAGAGAGTAACTCAAAGGTTCCCACTGCAAAGAAATGCTAGATGTTTAAAGATGTGGAAATTCTGATTAATAAGACTACTACCCACTGCCTGTATACACTGTATCCCATAAACCTGTGTGTGTGTGTGTGTGCGTGCGTGCGTGCGTGCGTGTGTCTGTCTGTCTGTCTGTCTGTATATCTTCCTCTGCACTCTCCCATCTAGCCTGGACTTTGCTATTTTGGCTGGCTAGACTTTGAGTCTTAGGGATCCACTGTCAGTTCCTGCCTAATGCCATCCTAACTGGCATTAACGGGGTGCTGAGGTCACCCCCAGGTCCTCAGGCTTGCACAGCAGGCACTTCTCCCACTGAGCCATCCCCACATCCCCACACCCATACAATTCACATCTGTCCATTTAAAAACTACAAAAGAAAAGAACCGCATAAGAGCAGAAGTGACGACATAAAGCTCAATTAGTGTGCATAAGAGAACTGGAAGAATACTACTTGGAAGGACCAGGCTAGATGCTGGGGATCCTGGCACGTGCCTTCTCATTTCTAGTCACTGCTTTTTTGGCTGTTTTTTGTTGTTGTTGTTGTTGTTGTTGTTTTGTTTGGGGAGGGGCATGTGGGGTTATGCTCACCACATTCACAACATCTGCTTTCCCCAACGTGTGCCTCCAGGACTTAGGACCTACATGCCCGGCAGACAGGGGCTCAGTCCCTGAACTGACCTGGGCTGGCTCTGGATGAAACACACCTGGGTGCCTGTATCCACCTTGAGATACAACACTTTTTCAGGAGCCGTGCCCGAGAATCAGACAGGAATGAATGACAAAATTCCCATCAAAGCCTCCTCTGTCCTCAAGGACGCTGCTCACAGAATACAGCGTAAGCAGTTCCTACGAGCTCAGGAAAATGTTATTCAAGTATTAAACAGCAGCTTTCTCTCCATGCCTCAGGCCTAGTGAACACCCTGTAGTAAGACCAGGGCCTGGAAGTGCTGTCACGATAGGTGACTCTGCCGTATGCATGTAGTGTTCCATTTAACCCTCCTACCAGCTGAGGGAGACACCTCGAGTCTTCAGTTGAAATTGTACACACATTGGCACATGTGACATTAGGGAAACAGGCAAACACCATGTGACAGTCCCTAGAGTTACATCCAGGAGAATTTTTTTTTTTTTTTTTTTTGTGAATGCTATTTATAAACTTCCTGTCAACCAAAACCACACTGGGAAGAAATGAAGCATGGGCATTATTAGCACAAGGCTCTCCCAGCCCACCCGCTTCCTCCCGTTAGCCAGGCACTGACCCTGCACAGCCACCATATGGCCCACCAGCCAGGCAGCCCCTTCTGCCCTGGACCGCCTGAGCCGCTTAGTTATTGAATGGCTATAAATAGAAGTACCGGACAATAGACTTTGTTCTCAGTCTACAAAACAAAGCCAAGGTCCCCATTTAACCATCTTCCCTCTACTTGAGCCACTACACACAGATAGCTCCAGCATGCTGGATCTGCCGGGTCCCCATTCCTGCTTCTAGTGGCAGTGCTTCCGTGACAGGGGCCACTCATGTTGGTGAAACTGAGTGAGTTTCAGTGAACAGATTACCCAGGAGTCTTAAAAAAGGTGCATGTGCCTTAAGGACTCAATATCGGCGGAGAATACTCAACTTTTTGACATGTATAAGGTGACCTTGTGATTTACAAATGTGCTGGGCAATTATCCTGGGCCAGAGAGTCTACCTACTTGATTTCATCTGCTCCCCCAAGGCTCTTCTCCATCAACACCTGCTATACGACATGTGGCCAGCAAAGACAATGACATCGCATCCCGAGAGGCAAAACCTCAGCATATAGAGAGATCAGCACTACCAGGTCTTACATGGGTTCTCAGGGATGGCACAAAGGTTGTGCGCTGGGAATCACTACTCCTTGGCTGAGACGAGACCAGGCTCCCCTTCAGCCTGAGCCTCAGTTTCTTCCTCTGAGAAATAATGAGCTCTACAACTGCCTTCTGCAAGCGACTATCTTGAGACCAGGCCACAATGTAAGAATGGCGACAAGCACAGCATACATAACACAGTTCACTTGCTAGGGCCAGCACTTGCCAGTGTGCCCAATTACTGGGGTGACTTATTCAGACTCCTGCTTGGGGAGAGGCTCACTTCGGAGACTGGCCTGACGTTTTTCAGGAATGAATTCTCCAAGGAAGAGCAGCAAGGGGCAAAGGGATGGGTGGAGGGGTACGCTTTCTCTCTGCAGAAGCTGCAGACAGCAGATGAAGTACAGTGTAGGTGACCAAGCAGCCAGATCCCTAAATAGCAACTAATCACTGTGATTGGAATTAATAATGAAGCTGCACCTGCTAGCTGACTTGGAGCTCCCTTTAATTTGCCACCTGGCAACTATATTCACTCTCCTAACCATGGGTCTATGAGCTGTAAATATCCGGATGTCACACACTATGCCTTGCTGGTCGGCTATGCTGAGAGGCACTGGTGTTCAAATACTCAATCCCATGCTCTCAGCACTTTGGATGTCACCCCTAAACTACCCGGGCAGTTTAGGATTCTTATCTTAGCGGATCTTGGGATCAGCTAGAAGCCTTCTAAGGCAGAGAATGCTCCAGCAAGCAAGGGTAGAAATGAATCCAGACTTCCTCCCTTCATGCCATGATCCAGACCTGACAAAGCCCTGATGGACGAGAAAGGAATCACTTCCTTGAGAGGTGAGAAGGGTCACCAGCAGTATTGCATAGAGCAATTTCAGCACATTGCATTCATTAAGTTTCATGTGTATGTGTGTGTGCATGTGCATACACGTGTGTGTTCATTGTGTGTGTGTTCCATGTGTGTGCAGGTGTCCATGCAGGCATTTGTGTGCATGTGTGAATGCATGTCAACCTTGACTACCATTTCCTAGGAACTGTCTACCTGGTTTTGTTGATACTAGGTCTCCTCACTGACACCTTGGGCTCACTGATTAGGCCACGTTTTCTGGCGAGTGAGCCAGGAATCTTCCTTTCTCTGTGTCCCTAGCGCTGGGATTACATGCCTGCTGCTATGCCCAGTCCTTTACATGGGTGTAGGGGATCAAATTCAGGACCTAAATCTTACACAGCAAATACTTCACTGGCTGGGCCATTTCTCCAGCCCCTATGAAGAGAATCTCTTAGGATAGAGGAACACTTATCACGGCCTTTCAGATTTCCTTATAGGACACAGCATCACTGAGCATTCAGAGAAAGGGAATAAAGAGGAAATCCAAAGCCCAGCCCCCACCCAGGTACAAGTTGGCAGTTAGCAGCCAGACACCTGGCTGGGCGAGTCCTCATCTTGAATAACAGGAAATTCAATCACACCACAGATTTGCTTACTGTACACAGATGTCACCATGGGCATCAGTCAAGGCTCAGGAAAGTCCGTCTGTGGGGTCACTCTATCCCTCCTGCTTCGTCACTTCCCAAAATACCACGATGACAGTCCAGGGCCTCTGAGGACATACAGAGGAAACCCAGCTGCATGTGACAGGAACTCAAGGTGCAGCCCATGTCTAGCAAGAGACACTGTGGGTTAGAGAGCCTCTGTTTCCTGTGTCCTTGGCACTTCTGATGTCCAGAGACCTTGAAAAGGAAATCTTAGTATCTGGTGGGGCAGAACAGCCACTGCTTCTGAGGACATGAGCTCCTGGATGCGTTTTGAGAACACGCCATTTTCTTTTCTTTTTTTATTTTATTTTTATTTTTTTAAAAAAGAAAACAGGCTGGGCGGTGGTGGCACACGCCTTTAATCCCAGCACTCGGGAGGCAGAGGCAGGTGAATCTCTATGAGTTCGAGACCAGCCTGGTCTACAAGAGCTAGTTCCAGGACAGGCTCCAAAGCCACAGAGAAACCCTGTCTCAAAAAAAAAGAAAAGAAAAGAAAACAAAACAAACTATCTTTTTAAATTATGCATACCAATCCAAGTTCCCACTCCCTCCACATATCCTCCCACCCCACCCCCATCCAATCCTCAGAGAGGGTAAGACACATTGCTTTGGGGAAGGTCCAAGGCACTCTCTACTGTATCTAGGCTGAGCAAGAGAATAGGTTCCCAAAAAGCCACTATATGCAGTAGGGATAAATCCTGGTGCCACTTCTAGTGGCCCCCAGTCTGCCCCAGCCATGCAACTATCAACCACATTCAGAGGGTCTAGCTTGGTCCTATGCTTGTTCCTTCCCAGTCTGGCTGGAGTTGATGAGCTCCATTAGCTCAGGTAGACTGTTTCAGTGGGTGAACCCATCATGGTCTGGACCTCTTTGCTCATATTTTCATTCTTCCCACTCTTCAACTGGACTTTGGGAGCTCAGTCCAGTGTTCTGATTTGGGTCTCTGCCTCTGTTTCCATCAGTTGCTGGATGAAGGTTTTATGGTGATATTTAATATATTCATTAGTCTGACTACAGGGCAAGTCAAGAGTGGGCCCCCTCTCCTCTACTGCTTAGGGTCTTAGCTGGGGTCATCCTTGTGGAGAATGTGTCTTTTAGACAGGCCAGCCCTTCAACACCTGAGGGCTGTGTGATCCCCAGCAAAGAGAGTGATCCAGACGCCAGCCATTGGGATCAAGTGGCCTCTCCAATCTTAGGACTAGGGATATGCTACCCTAAAATTCTGTAAGTCCACCTCTGAAGAGAAATAAGTAGCTGGAACCTACAGGATTCTAGAGGCCCTGGTCACTTGTCTTAAGCCACCCCAGCTTTCTCCAGAAGATGTCATGCCTTGGAAATGTAGATCTGAGAAGAAGCCAACGATACCACCAGCTGGACAGCGTTAGCTTGAGAATAGCATATGAAGGTCAGGCTAGAGCACACAGAAGGCACATCACACAAGGGCTGATGGAGTTTTCTTCAAGGGTCAGGGACAACGAACTTCAGAGGCTATCTGGAAGGCAAACTGCTGATGGTGTCAAAGGGTGTGGCTCTGGCAATCTCCCAGTGGGACAGGCTTCCGCTCCAGTCTGCTCCGGAATGCTTCAGGTGCTGGCTCTCACTTCCCTTCTCCACCTCCATAGCCCTGCTCAACTGCTCTGTCCATCAGGAAGTTTTCTCTGCCTTCTTGCCTCTCTGTCTTCTTGTCTCCTAAAACTTGTCTTGAGGCTGAGTTAGAGCAGGATCCTGGAGCAAAGTGTGCCATGGACATGAGCAGGCCCCATCCCCTACATGAGGATCCGCAGCCCAGTTTCGAGCTGTAGGTCAGCAGACAGCCCCTGGAAGTTACTGTCTTCATCTCAGACTCAGCTGCAGAGAGCGGCTCCACTCAGTCATCATCCTGGGCAGAGAACCTGGTGAATAGCTTAAGAAGGGTACAGAGACCTAGAGACTTCAGCCCCGAAATATCAATGTTACTGGGAGAATTCACCCGGGATGGCTCTGGGTACTGCCACCTCTGCCTCTCAGGCAATGACCCCTAATAAGCAACATACGTTTCTGGAAAATTCGGTACATAACACACCCCAGAGCCTTGTTTCACCCACAAATGATTCTCGATGAACTTTCGGTAAGTGTACAGATACCTCTTGTTGGTGGAGATAAAGTGCCAAGAAGCCAGGGACACGGAAGCCAAAATGCCCGTCTCTCTGGCTCCCCAGGGATCCCAAAGATTGAAAGCCACAAGGGTGTGGGAAGGAGACACTTCCCATAGGATGTCTCTAATCCTGGGGATCCAGAACAGTGACTTCCTAGTACCTCACTGTCTGGAGTGATAGCCCAGTCCTTTATTCCTTGGAAGGCTAGCTTCAGTAATACCTCTTCAGTGGCAAACAGCCCTGTTGGTCACAGCATCCACCCAGGACAGTGTACAGTCCTGAAAATACTAAAAAGGTTATATACAGAGCTACAATTAAAATAACCCAGGCCCGAGGGCGATTAGAGATGGCTTCAGAGCAGAGAACAGCATCCACAGTAGAGCTTAGGGATCATGCCCAGAGTTTTGAGTAGGCCAATATTCCAAAGGGCCACTTAACAAGTGCCCATCAAACTGGGGTTTATCATATCTGAATCTCTTTTTTTTTCCCTGAGCTCAAAGTTCTCAGGAATAGCAATACAGGCTGTATCTCTCCCCAGAGGTCAGGCAAAAAGCTAGCTTGTGAAAGAGACAGGGAAAGCAGAGATGAATGGCTCACAGGTTTACCTAGAGCCCATAAGCTCACTAACCATTTAAAAAGGTAAATCATAAGGCAAAGCTTGCAGGCTTCGGCTCTGTGAGAACGAACGCTGTCTTCTGGGAGCCCACACTATGGCACTACTATTGGCTCCTATCTTTCTTTTTTTAAATACCTTTTTTCAGAGATATTCTACTCCCACTATCAGGAGTCCCCCTAAAACAGCCATAACAGAGGGCCTAGCACAGACTCATGCAGGCTCTGCAACTGCCACCTCATTCCGGCTCTGTGAGTCCTGCTTAGCTGATTCTGTGGCCATGCCTCTCCCGTGTCCTTGACCCTCTGGCTCCACGGGGTTTAGCAGTTGACTCATATCTTAAAGTGATCTTGCAGAGAAGAACTGCCATCTATAAGAAAAATAATTGTTTCCTAGCACAAGTTCAACCTGAGTCTGAAGACTGCACAGAATAGTATAGGCAACTGACCAGTCAACAGTGAGAATAATTCCTACCAGGGCCAGGCCCTCTGTCGACACTCACAAACAAAGCAAGTGTGTGCATGTCTACATCCGGAAGGAGGAGACCACTGCTGCGGTGAGCAGGTAATTAACCCAGAGGCACAAAGGAGCAGCAGCATCTGAACTTGAACCCTTGGTCCTCTGGTTCCTGCTTGGGCTCTAAGCTTGGTTATTTCTGGGAGAAATGAGGCGTCTCTCTTCCTCGCATATGCCTCCAGATTACTCGAATGTTTTGTAACAGCAGGGACAGGCTTTCCTACACCATACCATAAAGCTTCAAAACAACTGAAATCATGCAGAGGTAAGAGAAATATCCCTGTACTACAGAAAAAAACATGTCACAGCTTGACAGCATCCACCCACAGCAGTCAAGCTTCTATCCTTTCCACGAGACTTGCATTTCTAGAAACCTATCCTGAAAAAAGAAGCAGAAGTGGACAAGGGTGTGTGTGTGTGTAGTACGTAAGCTCACACACGTGTGCATGCAGACATGCATCATGCAAAAGTGTCTTAAGCCTGCCTGAAATGCTACATTTGAAAATATGCTTTTTAAATTTTTTTTTTTCGAGACAGAGTTTCTCTGTGCAACAGCCCTGGCTGTACTGGAACTAACTTTTGTAGATGAGGCTGGCCTTGAACTCACAGAAATCCACCTGCCTCTGTCTCCCAAGTGCTGGGATTAAAGGCGTGTGCCACCACTGCCTGGCAAACATGCTTTTAATTACAAAATGGAAAAAAAACTTCAATGACTAACAACAAAACATGAAGATGGAACAACGTGATTGACAGCGTTGGGAATGGGGTACTGATAATTCTTAAATACTCTTTGAAATAGTAGCAATGGGGTAGGGTGACCATTACAGACTTCTGTGTTTCAAAATAGTAAGTAGCGGCTAAGAGTGATGGCTCAGTGGCTAAGAGCACTTGTGATGCAAACATGAGAACCTGAGTTCAAATTCCCAGTGCCCACGTACAAGAGTCAAGCGTGGCCATGTATGGCTTATAGTGCCGTCACTAGTGGGCAGAGACAGGCAGATCCTGGGAGCTGCAAAGGGAGACAGACCCTGCCTTAAAGGAATAAAACAGAGAGGGATTGAGTAAGACACCTGACATCCTCTGACTTTCATATGAAAACACACACACACACACACACACACACACATACAAGATGAATGTATGGCTCAGTGGTAAAGTGATTTCTCACCTTGCATGAAGCTTGGGTAAGAGTCCCAATACCAAAATGAATAGATAGAGGTAATAATAAGGCTGAGTATTAGTGCATACACACACTGGCACATACGCCCCTTCCTCAGAAGAAAACCAAGAATGTACAAAAAAACAGCGATGTCTGCAGATAGGGTTTGAAGGTTAGGGATCAGGGGGAGAGAATAAACAACTTTTGTTACTGTTTATATATTTATTGATCATTTTTCTATTTATCACATGAACCACTTTGTTTTTAGTTTTTTTGTGTTGTCTTTTGGGTTTTCGAGACAAGGTTTCTCTGTAGCTTTGGGGCCTGTCCTGGAACTCATGCTGTAGACCAGGCTGGCCTTGAACACGTAGAGATATGCCCCTCTCTGCCTCCAACGCATGTGCCAACACCTCCCATCTGTTTTCCTTAATAAATAAGTTTTTAAAGTTTCACATAATATAGTCCACTCATGTTTTCAGAGGAACTTTCATTACATAATAAAACGCACCCATCTATGATTGGTGACTGCAGAATGACAGATGGCATTGAAGATATATATATAATTTTTGTATTTTCAATGTTTCTTACAATAAACATATAATTGTATCATCATTAAAATGCCTGTTCAAACTTTAAGCTACTGTTAGTACAAGGAATGTCTGCCTCTAATAAACACCTTGGAAAGGTGGGTTTTTTTTTTTTTTTTTTTTTTTTTTTGCTTTTCCTGGTCATGTCTTCTCTCAGACTCACCAAGAATCATACTGCCTCAAGTCCAGAGACACAAGGGCTCTATGCGTCTACTACTTCTATAAGGGTCAGCAAAACCCAGCAGATCAAACCCTAGCCAGAATTTTAGCAGTTACCACACTCCTTTAGCCCTAGACTTTTGAAATACAAAGTGAGCCTGGCCCAGAACTCCCAAAAGTAAGACATGGCAGCAATACAGTGTCCGGCAGACCCTGAGCAGATAACAAGAGGAACCTTATGCTAATGTAGGTAATCTATCCACCAGGGAGAATGTACTGAGGATCAACAGGAAGACCCCGGCATGAACACTGACCCCCAAGAGGGACAGTCCAAGCAGGAGGTAAATAGGCAGAGAGTAAGCTTGGACCCCAGGTAAGAAATGACCAGAGCCCTGGCCACAAGAGTCATGGAGAAAGGGTAGACAGCTTGGGTTTTAGGGAAGGAATCTTGTTTCCAGTGAAGAAAACAGCAGTGGCTTCCAGAGGGGCTGGTCCATGAACTGAGTCTGAAGTCTAGGTACATTCAGTATAGGATAGGTGTGCACTTAGGCAACCAGCACTACTAATGGACCATATGTCCAGGTATGACCTCTCGCAGGCAGCAGGAAAAGCTGTTGGACACAGGTAGGTAAAAGCAACTATATTCCAAGGGGCCTATATGCCCACAGAGCTCAAAGCCGCAGGAAACACATTTACAGATCACAAAACGGGTTTGAAATCTCGACTCTCACCACTAGAAACCAAGTCTGGCAAGCATTTTCCTAAGGAGTCCTTAGATTGTATCTCCTTCCCTCACCCCCAACTGTGCTCACAGCACAGAGAGGAAGACAGCAGCCTACATTTGCTCGATGATCTCTGCTGCCTTAGATACAAGCTGGTCTTTAAGGAGTCCTCTCTAAAGCCAGCAAGACTGTGCCCTCCTCTCCCCCATAACTGCCCACAAGAAGGAAGCCATTGCCACTTTCTGCACTCCTGGACAGTCCAGTCCAGACCCCTTGTGAAACTACATTAAAGATCACTCATACTTCATGGTCAACCCACACTATGTTGGGATGTAGGATGACCAATCCCATAGAGAGAGATGCATTAAGGGGGACAGTTAGACAGGGACTGAGAAGATGAAGTACAGAAAGAACCTATGAGAGTTCTTTTTTAGTTGAGCTCAGGGATTAAGTTTTGCAAAACTGATTAGAAAATTCACTAAGTAGGTTCATCTAATTGAGCATGAAAGACATATTGGATGGTGATGAGGAGGCGAGGTGACAATCTATTTATAATCAACAAGATTGCATCCGGCAACTGAGATAATTATATACTTCAGAACACAGAGGAAAGTTCCTTTGTAAGTGGGAGTTGAGGTACCTTGTCAAGGAAGCTTGTGTCTGACCCTGAGGAGCAGACCTATTAGTCTTGGGCTTCCATTGAGCCCGAGTAATCTCCAATTTCCCTCCTAAAAGTGACACTACCCCAAAAGTGATCAGTCTCTTTCTGCCTTTAGGGGTGTTGACTTATCATCCATGCCCCTCAGTGGGGAATTGGGAAGTACTCATCCTTGCGTGTTTGTGTGTATTCATGTGTATGCAGGTTCACATGAGTGTGCACGCAAGCGTGTTTGAGTATGCAACCAGAAGCCAGAGGTCAACCTTGGGTATCTTCCTTCAGGACCTGTCCACCTTGTTTTGAGACAGGGAGTCTCAATAGCCTGGAGCCTGACAAGCAAGGTAAAGTGGCCGGCCACTGCGCCCGAGGGATCCTCGTGTCTCAGCATCCCCTGAACTGGTTTTAGACATGCATGCCAGCACAAATGACATTATTGATGTGGGTTCTGAGGATTGAACGCTGCTCCTCACGCTTGCACGGCAAGCTCTTTACCATCTGAAGCATCTCTTCCCTTTATTTTGCTCTCCTGGCTTATCTTTAAGTTCTGTTCTCAGGAGTACCCTAACTGGGATGTTGATGAAGATGCTGGACATCAGAGAATCTTTTGAGAAGAGGAACTCAGACCTTAGATTTGGAGAGATTCTGTAATTTCATCTGGAGAACCGAACGCTGAGAGTTATGTGGCAGAACCACTGGAAGGGCAAATGCTGGCACAAAGGCAAAGCTGGTCCCTAGGGCCAGTTCCCTGTTGCACTGTTACATTTTAAGGGATGTCCTGGTAAAGGACCGCCCCCCCCCCCACAGGTTTACCTAGGTCCCTTATCGCATAATAACTGTTGATCTGCCTTGTCTCGTGTGTACCCCCAGCTCAGGCTGACCCCTGAGCTTTACTTACTTTCGTTGCTTGGGATTCCCAAGCACTGAGCTTAGCAATTCAATCAAACAACATTTTTGAGATAAGGCCTTGGACCATCAGAATGGATCTCTCAGGGCCTAGATTCTCACACCTACAAGACAAGACCAGGTGCAAGGAGCTCCAGCATGTAAAAGTCAGAAGGGCTTCTCCTACGAGCCAAGGTTTCCACAAAGGAGGCAACAGAGGCCAGACCCACCCTCCTACCTCACACAGTGGAGAACAGCAGAAACACACACATACACACACACACACACACACACACAACATTTGGAACAAGCCTTAGACCCTGAAAACTCAAACTGGGCAGGCCAGCAATACCTGAGTGGGTTGCACCGGCTTCCCTCTTAAAGACGTCCAGACCATAGCACAAAGAGAAAAAAGGGCGCTGGCTTTCTCACCGCTGAGTTAGTGAGATGGAGTAATTCCAGAAGGGCCAAGGAGGACAGGGTTTTCAGGCAAGGGCATCAGAAAGTAGAGCAGCCAGGGTGATAGGCTACAGATTGACAGCAGAACTCAAGACTTCATATCATTGGCAGAGTGGAGTAAACCCCAGAACTCACAATGGGCTAGGAATCGTTTATGTTCCCCCTCACTAGGAAAACCTACAAACTCCCTGGCCACCAGGTCAAATCCTCAGAATTGTGCAGCTTCTGGGGTCTGTAAAGGGAGCCTTAGGTTAAGGTGTTCTCTTGCTGTCTAAAGAAAAAAAAATCCCAGAGGATCAAACTGCAAAAAAACCCGGCAAAACCCCGAAGGATCAAACTGTTCTCACACAGTGCAACGGCAGTGTCCCAGAGCAAAAACGCTCAAGAATATTTATAGGAGTATTAAACTACCCAGCACCCAAATTGGTAAAATTCTCAATGTCTGGCATCCGACCAAAACTCACTAAGCATGCAAAAAATCAGAAAAGACTCAACGCTTGACTGAAAAAGATATACAAACGCTCCCATGACGCTGACATCGGAAGATCACATGGCTGAGGTCAGCCTGAGCAAGAGTGAGTGACAGGTCAGCCTGGGCTACTTCATGAGACTCTCTCAATAAACAGACAAACAAACAAATAAATACTCCTTGGCTCACGATAACTCTTATGATATGGTTCAAGACCCTGCAACACAAGAGTCCCCCAATCCTACAAATACATTTTATAGCACTTCTCCAGCTCCATGCAAGAGATTGATTCTGTTGGAGGTCATGGTGTTATTGCTGGTATTAGTACTGCTGCTATTTTTATTATTATTATTATTATTATTATTATTATTATTCCAGTCATACTAGTCACTAACAGTGTCATCCATCCCAGGAATGGTGCTATCTATCTCACTAATCTTTTAACACCGTACCTATAATTTTAGAAAGGTCATTGCCATCCTTGGCCATTTTCTCTGGTTTTAGATGAGTGTGTTTCAAAATTCCAGGGCCTCTATTCATCTACTCTTAGAGAATTCCAGTCCTCATGGTTAAAGTTCTGCCTATCAGAATTATCAGCTTATTAATGACCACTACATATAGATGTGGTCTCCTTCTCTGATGCTCTTTATCATCCTGCTCTTTCTTCAGCTGAGACTTGGTGACTTAATCACTCGTGTTTCCATGTTTGAAGCCTTCCTTCACTCTTGGGTGATGTTCTCTTTTAAGGTCTTATTAAATCTATGATAATCTAGAGAGGGAAGAACTCTATAAGTAGGCCCAAGCACCTCAAGGCTGTATTTCTCAATTACCCATTCTGTGTATAGACAGGATCAAACACAATCTATCTTTTCTATGAATCTTTTTGTAAGGAGGATACCCCAAATAGTTGTCCAGGTCAATGGAGAGGTACCCACCACAGGCACCCTGTAGCAGCCTGGGCACTTTGCCACTGCCAGGATCTTCAGTCATGTAGCCCAAAGGCAGTGGTTCTCAGCCTTCCTAATACTGCTGCCCTTTAATAAAGTTTCTCATGCAGTGGTGACTCCCAACAATAAAATTACTTTTGCTGCTACTTTGTAACTGCTATGAAGCATAATGTAAATATCTGATGTTTCGGATGGTCTTAGGTGACCTCTGTGAAAGGGTCATTTAACACTCAGAGCAATTGTGACCCACATTTGAGAACCACTCTCCTAAAATATTAGAACAACACATCAGCTTTGGTTTCCTTTTTTGTTCAGTACATCTTTCGTTTAAACAAAGAATTGTTCCTTAGGTACCAGCAACACTCCAAGCATTGCTTGCAGCCACATATAGCTTCAGAACTTCACACCGCCCGTGGAAGGAGCTACAGTCAGTGTCATTAGCCTTAATTCAGAGGTAAGAATGTGAGGTAGCCGCTTCCTCTACGTAAGAGAAAATAAAAGTGGGGTAAGAGCATCGGGTCACACAACAAAGCAAAGGTGGGGCCAGAACTTAGAATTTGGGACTCCTAGTGGCACGACTATCAGGCCAGCTTTCACTCAATATAATCACAGCACTAAACTGGCCACCATGGTAAGTAGTAATGTCCCCAGGCCTCCCTGCCCCGCGGTCATAATTCCCGCGCTAAGATTGTTTCTTTGCAATCCCATTTAGTGAGCTCCTAGAAAATCGAGGTGGGAGGGGGCAGTGGCAGCGGTGGCAGCTTTACCCAGATTTGCACCTCTCCTCCCAACCAAGGTGACAGGGTAGCATCAGGCAGGCACAAACTGCCACGCTAATCCTGCCACCCTCAAAAGCCATCTTCAAGGGCATTCCCGTGAAGCCTGATTGTGCAGAAGGCTCAGTCCCTCCGAAAGAACAGGCTGGGAGGTGACTGCCCCTGGGCCAGAGCAGACACAGCGAAATGGGTCCCTCCCCCGTCACTGCTGCCGCTGCTGCTGCGGCACTGGGTGAAAAGTGGGTCAGAAAAAGCTGGTCCATTCATTTAATCCAAGCTCCCCGTCTCCCCATTCAGCTTTTAGTCTTCAGAGCTTTCAGTCCAAGGAAACACTATTTCCTCCACAAAATAAACAAAATAAATTAAGCCTGTGCTCTTTGATCTGGGGCTTTTGTGTGGCTGATGGACTGAACAGAAGCAATCTGCTGTCTTTCCTGAGCATCCTCAGAAATAGTGCAGAAATTCCGACGAGGCTGCAGGAGGAATAAAGCCAGATTCCAGCCACCTGCCTAGCGCCCCAGCTGAATGGAGAATGTCTTAGGTAAAGGGTCTTTGCCATCCGCTCACTCACTCAGGCAAGAGGAGGCTGTATGAAGCAAAGCAAAGGGTCTCAAGAGTGGCAAAGCCTGCGATACGATTCTCAATGGTTTCAGCTGTATCTGCCTGAATCACTTTCCATATTCCCACCCATGCCCCAAGGCTTTTGTGTGCGCTCCTAGTACCATCTGACAGGCTTTCTTTCTCTCAGGACCCTGGACAGAAATGTCATCATTTTCTCATTTGTCACATCTCCTGATGCCCTCTGAGACCTTCCCCTTCTAAAGGATCTTGTACCCCACCCTCATGGCTCTCTGCACCAATCTCCTCTATCTTCTTGGCCCATATGGTGATCAGAAAGCATGTAATGTCTTTTCCCTCACTCCCTTCCTGATGCTGTCCCTTGCCCCAGGAGCAAGGACAGAGGGTTTCTCTATCAGCACTGTGCTCCTCACAAGTAACAAACCCCCTTACAGCTGAAGGTGTGGAGTTCAGTGAGGAAAGGAAACTGAAGGAGGATGGGGCTGCTCCCAGAGCCAGAGCTGCCTGTAAACACGTAGACCCCAGAGTCTTCCTCCCAGAGCCAGAGCTGCCTGTGGACACGGGGACCCCAGAGCCAGAGCTACCTGTGGACATGGGGATCCCAGAGCCTTCCTCTATAGCCAGGTTCAGTGAGAGACCTGGCCTCAAAAATAAGGTGCAAAGAGAGTAAGGAAGACACCAGTGTTGACCTCAGTCTTCTACACACACAGGTACACAAGTGCATGCAAACTCATATAAGCACATGGACGAACTCATGAATAAGTACACACATAGACAAAAAGCAATGCCCTAAGAAGCCCAGGAAGTTGGACGGGACTGCAAGTGTCACGCCCCTTTGATGGTTAATCTTGACTCTCAATGAGACTGGATTGAGAGACACCTAGGTGGTCAGTAAAGAACCCCTCTGGCTGTACCTGTGAGGGTGCCTCTATGACAATTAGATGCCCAAGGCTCTTTTGTAATGGAGTGATTTCTAATATGATGCCATATGGAGAGGTAGGAAGTGAGACCTAGGCGAGAAGTAGGTCACGAGGGTGGGTGTCCTTGTAGGCAATATATTGCCCTGTCCTCTTCCTGATTTGTGGTCCTTTTCTCTGCTTCCTGACCACCCAACGGTGTGAACTGCCCTGCTCCTCTCCTCCCACTCTTCCACACTGTACTCAAACCTCTGAAACCATGAACCCGAACTCATCTGTCCTTACAACAGCTTTTCCTTGGTATTCCTTCACATCAACCAAAAGCTAACCATAGCCCACCCTCACCCCTACTGATCTCATTCCATAGAATTGCTACCTGTTACAGGCTTCTGGCTCTGCGGACAAGGGAGGTGAATGTGAAGCCCTTGAGCAGTTACGGACCAAATCATCCCGCTCATATGAAAGCGCAGTCCGGGAAAACTGACTCCAGGTCTTAGTGGGGAGCTCATGCTAGCTGTCAAGTGATTTCCTGAAAAAAACATCAGATTATTAAGACAGGACGCAGGCAAAGTAGGCAGAAAAATCAGGCCTGCGGCATCAAATACCTAGGCTATGTAGGGGCTTCCTGACCCAGAGGGAAAGCAGCTGGAGGGCACTACCCCGATGGCTTGCACACAGAGACAAACACGACCCTCAACACCAGGCTAGACTGAATTCCCCGAGGTGAGGACAAGATGAGAATATCATTTTAAATTGGATTATGAAGTATTGACATTTGACTATTTTTAGGCTTCAGGAATGAAAGTTTCATATGGTGTGAATGAATAGTTTATTTGGATGGCTTTCCTAGGCAAGAAAACAGAAAATAAGAACAGAAGGCAGAGGAGCCCATGAAGGGTTTCTTAGCAGTCGAAACATTGTTATAAATGATCAAGGCTCAGCCACACTGGGGATCTCTGGGAGACCAAGCCAAATGAAACACTTTAAAAATATCCAGTTCTAAGACCTGTAAAATGGCTCAGAGCATAAAAATACCTGCCCAAAAAACTGACAATCTGAATTGGATACCTGAGACCCATGCCGTCTAACCAGAGAACTGACCTCGGCAACTCATCCTTTGACCTCTGACCTCCATGTGTATGTTATGTATGTGTGAGTTCCAATCCAGCCAGGACTACAAAGTGAGACCCTATCTCAAGAAAACACCCAAACAACCAACTCAGTTCCTCGATCACCCCCATTTGCACAGACAGCATGGGTCTACAATGCTGGACAGCACAGCTGGGGAGCATCTCCAGTGAAGTTCTAGGGCCAGAGCAAATGTATGGTGAAGGGAAGGGGGCAACACCTCTATATTCCCACAGAGGTCTGTTGTTTACATTTCTATTCCCACAGAGCTCTGTCATTGGCTAGGGCTGCTTCTGGTCTCCCCCACTATCTCACACTGGTGGAGGCAGGGCAGCGACATGGGAGCCACTGTGTGGGTCAGGAATGGAGAGTGCTGGGGAGCACAGTGAGGCAGTTGCTTCCATTACCTGCTCTTGGGCACACGATGGCTACTTGTGTTGGGGTCCTTATGTGAGCATCTATCTTCACAGGTCCTTGACAAAGAGGAAATGTGGACCCACCATCTTCTGAACATTGAGAAGCCATGCTCTCTGATATAACAGACAGGGAGGAAGGCACAAGCAGGGCTTCTAAGCATTTTTGATCTGCAGCAGGACACAAATTATAAGCTTTGACAACCATAAACACCGATCAAAAAGCTAAATCAGAAACTCCAGTAAAGCCTTTAGGAGCCATGGCAGCCCTGTGAGATTCAGTGGCACAGAGGGACTGGGTATCCCCATCAAGCCGACTAGTCTCTGAATAGCCAATGTTGAGACAAGCCTTTGAGAAGTATCGCCCTGGACACAAACCTGGCAAGGTCAAGGAAGCCTTGTGGGGACCAGCACTCAAGCATGGTGTCTATTCCTAGGCTGTCTCGGCATTAATGCTGAGCCTTCATAGACTCTGGAATCTGGAAGCCTGAGTTCACATCCCATCCCCTACCTCCTCTGCGGTTTAAATGTGGTTTCATGTATATTATCTTCATCTGTAAAATGGGTGGCTATGAGTTTCACTCACTCATAACGATCTTAAAGCAAGGACGACAAGGTTTTCCAAAACAGGTCAGATTGTCACTATTTCAGGCATGACAGGGCCACTTGGTCTCTGTCACGTTGTTTTGGTTTTGTTGTTATAGTCTCAAAATAGTCATATATAATATGATCTTTTTTTAAAAAAAAAATCAATATTTGTTGTACCTTCAATATGAAATGTTCCGGCATGGGTCATGTGTGGAGATTTTGGTCTCCAACTACGGTCCTTTGTTGGGAAATTGCAGGAAGTATTTAGGATGTGAGGCCCAATTGGAGGAAGCAGGGCCCCGAGGACACAACTTTGAAGGGATATCTTAGCCCTAGTCTCTTCTTGGGACTCTTCTTTGCTTCTGGTTGCTAGAAGTGATTAGCCTTTTTCCTCCACTCCCTTCCATCATGATGATCTGACCCAGAAACATGGAGCCTGCTGTCCTAGACTGAAACTTCTAAAACTATGAGCCAAGGTAACTGTCCTCCTTTGAGTTCTTTTCTCTAGCATCTAGTCAGAGGGACGAAAAGTCAACCAACACAGGCGTACATGTTTCAATGAAACTTTATTTACAGATCAGGCAGTGGGCCTCGTTTGCTGTGAGAGTCAATAGTTTGCTAACCCCTTACCACAATGCCTGTGGTCCACTGAGTTCACATGAATGATTGTTAAAGGAATAAAGCGCATTGCGCCTTCCTGCTTCTCAGATTCTACTTGCATTGCTTCTTCTGCCTCCTTCTCCTGTTACCCATGCAGCCTTCCGAGACCCATTCTCAGGCATACCCCAGAGCGCTGTGCCCCAGAGCGCTGTGCCCCAGAGCGCTGTGCCCCAGACTGCTATTGTGGCTGATTTCTTCCAGCAGAGAATTCTGGCTGTCATCGGAGGGCCAAGAGATTATTACAGTGTCTTCACTGTAAAGACAGGAGAGCCAGACCCTGAAAAGCCAAGTCAACCATCTCACAGTCACACAGCAAGGACTAGAACAGGACCAGTGGGGGGGCCCTGATTCTTCATGTGGTGTAGTTTTCCATTTCACAGAGCTTCCATATTGGAAGGGAGGAGAATCACCTGGCAGTGTCAGCTCCCTGTCCACTGTTTCTCCATTCCCAGGGATATCCCGCCATTAGCTTAGCTCCCCACTCACCTCCTGCCTCGGCTTTTCTGCAGTTCTCAAAGGCTTTTAAAGCTTATTCCCTACAGTGCATGGGCCTGGGTCACTTTTGAATCTGTTGTGAATTGTGTGGGCCCTAATGTGTGCTGAATCAAGTTGAGTTTGGTCTGTGTGCATTCCCTTTTCCCTTCCACTATGAGTCCTGAGGAGACTCGAACAGAAACAGTCCCGAGAGAAAAGCTCCTACTCTGTCCTGTAGCCAAGTTATCACAGATGGATTCCAGAGAACCTGGAGGCTGGGGATGCCGTCCCACCACAGAGGGGACACTTCAAAATCCCAGTCCACTATGCCCACAGATACACAAGATCAATAAACATGTGTACCCAGACTCATAAGCATGCACATACACATCTGTACATGGCTGTACAACACATGGGCAGCTACAAAAACAAATTCACCTGCACCCCCCCCACACACACACACATTCACTAAAACTCATATGAGCACACAAACTCACAGATATATACATATAATCACATGCACACACATGTTCGTATACATGCATAATAGGGAATATATAGACATGTATACATATAAACATAAATATGTGCAATCGTACACATATATGCACACAGAAGCATGCAACACACACGTTCATATGTATACCTCTAAATGAGTAACAGACTCATAGGAGCCCATGGAGACCTATCCACACACATCCACAGTCATACACTTTCACACGTACTAGATACATCATGCTTTTCTAGAAAGAAATATAAGGTCCCCAAGAGAGAAATCGGATCCTGTTCACTCTCCATGGCCTTATACTGCCCACAGCATCCTTCTTGGTCCCATGAGCTCATCTGGTACTCAAAACTAATCAGCAGGGCTGTCACCTCCTTGGCCTTAGGTCCATGAAAAGCATGTAGTTAAGATGTCTGGGATTCCAAGCAACTATCCTGGGCCCTACCCATAAAGGCCTTCTCCTGCACGGCCTCGCTTGGGAACCTCAGCCTCTTGGCAAAGTGTTGCTCACTAACACCTCTAACCGGAAGTGGGAGAACCATGGTGAAATTCAAACCAAGTCATTTGGCCATTTGCCTGGAGCTGGAGTCAAAAGGTCTCCTGGGCTGGCAATGGCATGGTATAAACTACTGGCTAATTTGGCCCTGGCCCTGACCCAGCATACTGCATTTCTCCACAAATAAAAACCACAAGTCAGGGCCTCACTTTTACCTGAGAGTGACAGGGGTCATGGCCTCCACCCAGATTCCTTTCAGAGCACCATCCTGGCCAACGGTGGAGAATCCCGTGTGGCTGCAGGAGACTCTCATTTTCACTGACTTCCTTGAATCAGCAGAAAGGGGCAGAGAGATGGATGCTACACCACCCAGACCTAGTCCCATACCACCCTGGGCCTCGGTTTCATTCAAATGCACAAAACAGGGTGAGGCAGGGAGCAAACTCTCCATCTTCAACACTAAAAACACAATGCCAAGGAGAAAGGACTCCATGTGACCTCCTTCCCAAGAGATGGGACCAGGAAAGTCACTACTTACAGAAGCCCGAGGACGAACAGTCTCTGGCAGTATCTCCCCAGTGACCACGGAGGAGTCGCTCTGCAAGTTAAGTAATTGATGGAGCACACTCTAAAAATACAAACTAGGTTAGCACTCCGGGTGGTTCACTGCTCCAAGAGAGTTAATTCAGGACTTGACTCTCCATGGAGAGAGAGCTATGAGCCCAAAACAGCAGACTCCTGGATTGGGGGCTTCACCAAAACCAGCTGAACTGTTTAAAGTTGGAGCAGGAAGGATAAAGGTGGAAACGGTGAGGTCCAAACAGAAGGGCCTGTGAGGCTAATGCTCACCAGTTTCCTGGGCCCCACCCCAGACCGCCTGCCTTTCCCGAGAGTATGAGATTCTGCTTAAGAAAGAGAGAGAGACCATACACAATATTCAGGTCCGGCTGTTCCCACCCAGTGCAGTGTGGTTCCATGAGAACAGCTGGGGAAAGGATTCCTCTCTCAGGAATTCTAAAAGACCTGAGCCAAGTCCTTCATCTACAAGTCCTTGGAATAGCAGAAGGGATTTAAAGAAGGCTCCTAGTAATTTGGATGCTGGTGTACAGGGATGTAGGAGGGCACACATCCTTGAAGGACACACTGCAGTTAGGAGGATGCCTCCCGATTTCATTTTAAGCCTTAATGCCTTTCAATTAAAAATAAATAAAATCAAAAGGATATCTTCTTGTGAACAAGGAAGGAGTGAATCTGAGTCACGTCACAGCCTCAGATCTAAAACTCCAGGGCTGGCACAGTCCCTGAATAGAGGTGCTTCGATGATCACAACTGACTTCCCATTGGAGTTATGACTTTTTCGAGGCTCAGACAGGTGAAGTGAGAAGGTCAATGTCACACAGTCAGCGAGAAGCAGAGATAGGAGAAGGTGCTAGCTCCTACCTTCTATACAAACTCTCTCCCTTATTTTGGGTTGCCTGTGTCCTTGACAGCCAAGCCAGATTAGTATAAAAAAGTAAAAACCGTTCTAACAGCGGTCTGGGTGGTTATCTCAACGTAACTGAGGTAAAAGCGCCATAAGAGAAAAATGACATGACAGAATTTAGACAAAACATTGATAGATAATTAGTAATCCTACTTCATCAAATCCATCGTTGCTCTCCCTGAGAGTCAGGGCCTGGGATGTCCAACCACCAGCCTCCCACTGAGAGTCATGGTTGTCTATAAACTGCAAGACCAGAGAATTAAAGAGCAAGGGTAGACAGGCATTTCAGCCAAACTCTTCAACAGTCCGTGCTCAGTCATCTATTGTGTAGTTACGTCCTCCATGCTCAAACATTCTCTCCTGGAAGGAGGTTTCTTAAGACT